>NC_140022.1:10094435-10694435 GCF_964263955.1 Coregonus lavaretus | reverse complement strand
TTGCACATCATCTCTTGCACATCTATCATTCCAGTGTTAATACTAATTGTAATTATTTTGCACTATAGCCTATTTTATTGCCTTACCTCCATAACTTGTTAAATTTGCACACACTGTATATTATATGTATTTCTGTTGTATTTTTGACTTTGTTTTGTTTTACCCCATATGTAACTCTGTGTTGTTGTTTTTATCGCACTGCTTTGCTCTATCTTGGCCAGGTCGCAGTTGTAAATGAGAACTTGTTCTCAACTGGTATACCTGGTTAAATAAAGGTGAAATAAAATAAAATAAAAAAGATCAATTATTTGAGAAGAGGACGTCTATTGATTTTAAATAGCATTGATGGTCACATTAATGGATTGCTATTGAATCTGTAAATTTGATCACAATTGATTTGAGCAATGTTAGGGAGAAAATGAACAATGACTTGGCCAACAATAATTTGTTTGAAAATGTCTCTCTTCTGTGGTGCCTCGATTAGGTGTTCTTTTGTTAACGTAACAATGTCATCTGTTTTTTAACAACTTCCTTTCCATGATTTGATATCGCAATTTTATCTCATTATTAGAATGATTTGTATGGATGTTGTAAATGCTATTTAGATATTTTAAGATCATTATGTGGTACAATACTTATTTCTTTACTTAAACGTTTTTTTCCATGTCAATGTAATTTTTTTGATGTCAATTATCGTTGATATGTATGTGTATAAAATTGTCATTTGACCAACATCCTATTTACTCAAGGAGAAGGCTTAATCTGACCATCTGTGTCTATGAGATTGTCCCCAGATAGGCCATTTGATTTGAAGAGGTCCTGTTGTTGAAGTATCTGTGGCCTTTCAGACAGTTGTGGTTTTAGACATGTTCTGTTTCAAACAACCAGTACACAAGAACAGGAAGCTGTAATAGAACAATCTGGGTTACTGTGGCTAACCCAACCAGTTGAACACATCTTTTCATACAGTAGCATTATTCGAATTTGATCCAAGTTAAAAACACTTGGTAGAAGTTGTGACACTTTATTTTACGGGCCTGTTTTAGAGCGTATTTGCCAGGTAGTTGGCCTAACTGACAAATGATGAGGAACAATGGACAATTGTACTTGAAATTAACTTATTTTACTTTGAAATGTAGCATACTTCTCATACAAAAAAAATCTGTAATAATTGTAGATAAATGTAGATAAATGCTTAACCAAAAATGTCAATAATAATTATTGAATTAAATCACATTTGATAATTCTTTATTTACCCCAAAATGCAATAAATGTATGGTACCGTCAGCAACAACAGAGAATTATTCTGATATATTTTCTTCTCTTCTATCACAGATTCATGCGATTATTCTTTCCGAAATGGATCTCCCGTCATCATCCATCTTAAATACACTGACTTGAGTTCGAAAGAATTAACCTGGAAACACAATGAAAAACTTATATTTAAAAGAAGGAATGGAAAGTTCCTACTAGGCAAGGCTGAGGACATCGTAGATGGTGGGTCTCTCCAGCTCAAAGGCCTGATGTTGAAAGACGAAGGTACTTACAAAGCAGAGGTGTTCGACAGCGACGGGAAAAGCATCAAAGAGCAGTCCTTCAGACTGTGTATGGGTAAGTCTCTTTCTTTCACTCTTTCTTTCCAACCATACAAGAACTGTATCCTCTCCTTTAGAGACACTGACAGCGGCCATTTTGTTTCTTTCCAGAAAAGGTTTCCAAGCCCTCAGTGAAATTCACCTGTTCTGCTAAGGACATCACCTTTACCTGTACCTTGACCAACACTGAGGGAGTGAATTTCAAGTGGAGCAGGAACACAAAGACCCTAGATAGGGAAACAAAGACAACCTTGACCATCGATCGGAAAACACTGAAAGCGCCGGACACCTTCACCTGCTCTGCAGCCAACGAGGTCAGCGAGGAGACAAGTGATGTCATCAAACCAACATGCAAAGGTATAGTATGTTTGAAGGGCTCAATTGCAATTCTCTTTGCGAATCTCTCTGTCTTCCTCTTTCCCTCAGTTTTTTTCTCTCTCTCTGTTTTTCTTCTGTTTCCAGGAAGAAAGGAACAAATATCTAAGATTGGTGGCGCACCTCATAACAAAAAAAGGTAAAAAAATAAAGTAAAACATCTTGTTTTTCTCTCCTCTGCTCCACCCCTCATCCCCCACCCTCCTCTCAGCTGTCTCAGACTCAGGTGTTCCTCGTTTACTGTTTGGTTTTGATTTCTGGACCATGGTGGGCATCCTGGCCGGGGGAGGGGGCTTGGTACTCCTCCTCATCATCACCACCTTGGTGTGCTGCTGCCGCAGCCGACACAAGAGCCAGATGCGCTTTGAAGGTAATCGCTTCAGACCAAAGGTCAAACATCTATGGCTATAGTGTTGGTGTTGTGTGAACAGAAACATTTACGGTATCTACAGTATCTTGTCTTTTTTTGGGTACCTCCCTCCCTCATTTCATCTGTTCATTCTCCTTCACAGAGGAACGAGAGTTGAGACTAGCCCCCCTGACCAAGACCCAGCCTCCTTTCCACCCAGAGGGCTAGACAAAGCATCCTTCTCACCCAGAGGGCCAGAAGCAAAGGCAGAGACCCCCCGGTGGGCCCCCACCTGGTTCCACTGGCCCAAGGCCCACAGCCAGAGCCTCCAGCCAGGCAGCGCCCCAACCCAGAGCCCAGGCTCGAGAGAGGCCTTCACAGATACCAATGGATGACGATGAGGAGCAGCCCCCACCGCTACCCCAGCCCAGGAAGAAAGGCCCTCACCCCCCCAGGCAATGAGTCTGGAAAACAGGTTTAGCCTATATACTTTTTGATCCAAGGAAAGGAGTTCCAGCAGTCTACATGTTGAAATTTGTATTATCTAAAGAATAGAAAAGGAAGGAAAAAATACCCAGTGTTCTATTCTACAAATTAATATAGATTATTTTTACACTCATTTTTATATAAATTAAATGTTTTTCTTCCAATGCCTTTTCAAAATTATGTGTCATTGTTTTTATGTGTTGAGTTGAGTGTTTAGTAAAATCATCCATAGGTTGTAGCCTATCTATCCACTTCCTCTTGAATTTGTGACCTTAACTTGATGTCTGTGTGGTTGTCAATAAAAACTAAAGAATTACAGGCACATAGTCATTGACTCAATTATGTTATTGCCGACCACAGAGCTAATGATGAAGCTGTGCTTTGAGGCAATGTATATCATCTTCAATTATTAATAGCTGACAGACCTGGGTTCACGTCAAATACTATTTAGAGTATTTAATTTACTTTCAAATACATTTTGAAGTTAGCGTATGGATATTTTTCTTTGAAAATACAAGTACACTAAACAAAAATATAAACGCAACATGTAAAGTGTTGGTCCCATGTTTCATGAGCTGACATAAAAGATCCCAGAAATTGTCCTTACGCAAAAAAAAGCTTTTCTCTCAAATATTGTGCACAAATGTGTTTACATCCCTGTTAATGAGCATTTCTCCTATGCCAAGATAATCCATCCACCTGACAGATGAGGCATATCAATAAGATGATTAAACAGCATGATCTTTACACATGTGCACCTTGTGCTGGGGACAATAAAAGGCCACTAAAATGTGCAGTTTTGTCACAACACAATGCCACAGATGTCTCAAGTTTTGAGGGAGTGTGCAATTGGCATGCTGACTGCAGGAATGTCCACCAGAGCTGTTGCCAGATAATTAAATGTTAATTTCTCTACCATAAGCCGCCTCCAACGTCATTGTAAAGAATTTGGCAGTACATCCAACTGGCCTCACAACCGCAGACCACGTGTATGGCGTCGTGTGGGCGAGCAGTTTGCTGATGTCAATGTTGTGAACAGAGTGCCCCATGGTGGCGGAGGGGTTATGGTAGGGGCAGGCATAAGCTACAGACAACGAACACAACTGCATTTTATCGATGGCAATTTGAATGCACAGAGATACCGAGATGAGATCCTGGAGGCCCATTGCCGTGCCATTCATCCGCCTCCATCACCTCATCTTTCAGCATGACAATGCACGGCCCCATGTCGCAAGGATCTGTACACAATTCCTGGAAGCTGAAAATGTCCCAGTTCTTCCATGACCTGCATACTCACCAGACATGTCACCCACTGAACATGTTTGGATTGCTCTGGATTTACAACAGCGTGTTCCAGTTCCCACCAATATCCAGCAACTGCCATTGAATAGGAGTGGGACAACATTCCACAGGCCACAATCAACAACCTGATCAACTCTATGCGAAGGAGATGTGTCGTGCTGCATGAGGCAAATGGTGGTCACACCAGATACTGACTGGTTTTCTGATCCACACCCCTACCTTTTTTTAAGGTGACCATCTGTGACCAACAGATGCATATCTGTATTCCCAGTCATGTGAAATCCATAGATTAGGGCCTAATGAATTTATTTCAATTGACTGTTTTCCTTATATGAAATGTAACTAAATTGTTGCATGTTGCTTTTATATTTTTTGGACCTAAAAAAACTTTTATATAACTTGGACCTACTGCCTAAAACAAAGTGAGAAGGTTGTGGTTTGACCTTCAGTTTCTGTCTGGGTTGTTAATATTGTACAGTCAGTCACACTCAGTTAGTCACACTGAGGTACTAAGACTTCAGGCTTCAGACAGAGACGTTATTCACATGCTTTCACTGTTAGAGATAGGTGAGGAGAAAATGGGTCAGAAAGTTAAGAACTGTGTGTATGTGTGTGTCTACGTGTATGTGTGTGTGTGTGTGTGTGTGTCTACGTGTATGTGTGTGTATGTGTGTGTGTGCATGCGTGTGTGTGTGTGTGTGTATATGTGTGTGTGTGTATATATGTGTGTGTGTGTGTGTGTCTACGTGTATGTGTGTGTGTGTGTGTATATGTGTGTGTGTGTATATGTGTGTGTGTGTGTGTGTGGTCAGTCACACCGTCGTGTGGCCCAGTATAAATAGAAGTAGTGGGAACCGATGTCTGGGTGGATGTGTGTGTGTGATGTGACCATAAGCCGATACATCCACCGTTTGGCTTTGGGCACCTGCCAGCCATGCGCCTGTCCCCAACACACACACTGGTCGCACACACTTAGACCCACAAACACACAAATCAAATCAAATTTCCTGATACTCTTTGGTGTATCTGTGTGTATATGGGACAGCTGTAAACTTTAACCCCTACCCTCCCTCACACAGCATGACTTTGTAAACTATACCTACAGGAAATACAGTGGCCAGTCTTCAGAGATGTCAGGTTCTTCTGCACCCCAGTCCCAAATCAACCACCAGCACCAATCCCTATTCATTTCACCCTACTCACACACATAACACCCATACACATTTATACTGACTCAACACACAGAGACACACACACACACACTCACATACAATCATCATATACACTGCTACTACTCTATTTATCATATATCCTGATGCCTAGTCACCTTACCCCTATACATATCTACCTCTATCACTCCAGTATCCCTGCACATTATAAATATGGTATTGGAACTGAACCTGTATATACACTACATGACCAAAAGTATGTGGACACCTGCTCGTCGAACATCTAATTCTAAAATCATGGGTATTAATATGTACTTGGTCCCCCCCTTTGCTGCTATAACAGGCTCCACTCTGCTGGGAAGGCTATCCACTAGATGTTGGAACATTGCTGCGGGGACTTGCTTCCATTCAGCCACAAGAGCATTAGTGAGGTCGGCACTGATGTTGGGAGATTAGGCCAGGCTCGCAGTCGGCGTTCCAATTCATCCCAAAGACGTTCGATGGGGTTGAGGTCAGGGCTCTGTGCAGGCCAGTCAAGTTCTTCCGAACCGATCTCAACAAACCATTTCTGTATAGACCTCGCTTTGTGCACGGGGGCATTGTCATGCTGAAACAGGAAAGGACCTTCCCAAACTGTTGCCACAAAGTTGGAAGCACAGAATCGTCTACAATGTAATTGTATGCTGTAGCGTTAAGTGGCCTAGCCTGAACCATGAAAAACAGCCCCAGATCATTATTCCTCCTCCACCAAACTTTACAGTTGGCACTATGCATTGGGGCAGGTAGCGTTCTCCTGGTATCCACAAAACCCAGATTTGTCCGTCGGACTACCAGATGGTGAAGCATGATTCATCACTCCAGTGAACACGTTTCCACTGCTCCAGAGTCCAATGGCGGCGAGCTTTACACCACTCCAGCTGACGCTTGGCATTGCGCATGGTGATCTTAGGCTTGTGTGCGGCTGCTCGGCCATGGAAACCAATTTCATGAAGCTCCCGACGAACAGTTCTTGTGCTGACATTGCTTCCCCAGAGGCAGTTTGGAACTCGGTAGTGAATGTTGCAAACGAGGACAGATGATTTTTAAGCGCATCAGCACTCGGCGGTCCTGTTCTGTGAGCTTGTGTTGCCTACCACTTCGTGGCTGAGCCGTTGTTGCTCCTAGACGTTTCCACTTCACAGTAACAGCACCTACAGTTGACTGGGGCAGCTCTAGCAGGGCAGACATTTGACGAACTGACTTGTTGGAAAGGTTGCATCCTATGACGGTGCCACGTTGAAATTCACTGAGCTCTTCAGTACAGCCGTTCTACTACCAATGTTTGTCTATGGAGATTGCATGGCTGTGTGCTCGATTTTATACATCTGTCAGCAACGGGTGTGGCTGAAATAGCCTAAACCACTAATTTGAAGGGGTGTCCACATACTTTTGTATATATAGTGTAGCTGTTCCCATAGACTTCAGGTTATTGAGCCAATGACTATCCATTTAAAAGCATCTCGGCAGAAATATATACATTTTAAAAATCCATCATTTTTGCAGCGGTGGCAACAATTCAGCAGCGGTGAATCAAGGAACCAAATCATCAGGACAAATATGGTTGGAGTTCACTGTAACTGCCAGAGCACTCTGTTACCGGGTAAACTATCTGCTTAAGTTTCATACACACCTCCATTCCCCTGCCCCTTTTCAGCTTTGTCTGCGTCCTCTTTCCCTGTTTTGGGATTGGCCGTTTGTGGAACCGTAACCCCTGCAGAATCACACGTAGAAAGAAAACATCAAGTACAGCCTCTCTCCTACTGCATCAAACACTGCTTACATTCTGGCACAGACACTAATTAGGGACTTCTCCTTAGATGGGGGGCTGATTTTGTGGCTGTTGGACTTCCTGAGCCAGAGGTCACAGCGGGTCAAAGTAGGTCCCCACGTGTCGGACATACGCACCACCAACACAGGCTCTCCTCAGGGATGTGTTTTGTCCCCACTCCTGTACACTAATAGTTGTACTAGTTTCCATCCTAACAGACACCTCATTAAGTTCGCTGATGACACTGCCTTGATCAGCCTGTTGCATGATGACGAGGAACACCATCCTAAATGACTTTGTAGAGTGGTGTGACCAATCACGCTTGGTCCTCAATACCAACAAGACCAAAGAGATGTGCATAGAGTTCAGGAAGCGTACAACACCTACCTCAGCAACATCTATCAGAGGTCAGAACATAGAGATTGTAGAGGAATACAAATATCTGGGTGTCCTCTTGGACAATAAGCTTCAGTGGAGTAAATGTACAGACCTGATCTACAAAAGGAGTCAACAGAGATTGTACTTTCTCAAAAAGCTGGGATCTTTTAATGTTGACTGTACTATACTGACTGTTTAAAAAAATATTTAATTGAGAGTATTTTAGCCATATATAGCCATATTTGGTAAAAGACCAAGTCCGTATTATGGAAAGAACAGCTCAAATAAGCAAAGAGAAACGACAGTCCATCATTACTTTAAGACATGAAGGTCAGTCAATATGGGAAATTTCAAGAACTTTGAAGGTTTCTTCAAGTGCAGTCGCAAAAACCATTAAGCGCTATGATGAAACTGGCTCTCATGAGGACCGCCACAGGAATGGAAGACAGAGTTGCCTCTGCTGCAAAGGATAAGTTCATTAGAGTTACCAGACTCAGTAATTTCAGTCCAAATAAATGCTTCACAGAGTTCAAGTCACAGACACATCTCAACATCAACTGTTCAGAGGGGACTGTGTGAATCAGGCCTTCGTGGTCGAATTGCTGCAAAGAAACCACTTCAAAAGGACACCAATAAGAAGAAGAGACCTGCTTGGGTCAAGAAACACGAGCAATGGACATTAGACCGCTGGAAATGTGTGCTTTGGTATGGAGTCGAAATTTGAGATTTTTGGTTCCAACCGCCAATCACAGACAGTGTCTTTGTGAGACGCGGTGCGGGTGAACGGATGATCTCCGCATGTGTAGTTCCCACCGTAAAGCATGGAGGAGGAGGTGTTATGGTGTGGGGGTGCTTTGCTGGTGACACTGTCTGTGATTTATTTAGAATTCAAGGCACACTTAACCAGCATGGCTACCACAGCATTCTGCAGCGATATGCAATCCCATCTGGTTTGGGCTTAGTGGGACTATCATTTGTTTTTCAACAGGACAATGACCCAACACACCTCCAGGCTGTGTAAGGGCTATTTTACCAAGAAGGAGAGTGATGGAGTGCTGCAGCAGATGACCTGGCCTCCCCAATCCCCCGACCTCAACCCAATTGAGATGGTTTGGGATGAGTTGGACGGCAGAGTGAAGGAAAAGCAGCCAACAAGTGCTAAGCATATGTGGGAACTCCTTCAAGACAGTTGGAAAAGCATTCCAGGTGAAGCTGGTTGAGAGAATGCCAAGAGTGTGCAAAGCTGTCATCAAGGCAAAGGGTGGCTATTTGAAGAATCTCAAATATAAAATATATTTTGATTTGTTTAATACTTTTTTGGTTACTACATGATTCCATATGTGTTATTTCTACAATGTAGAATATAGTAAAAATAAAGAAAAACCCTTGAATGAGTAGGTGTGTCTAAACATTTGACTGGTACTGTATAGTGTAGCTTACTTACTTCTCGTGTTCTTATTTTTATTTCACATTTTTGGTCTACCTTATGTTATTTTTAATACTAAATTGATATTGATTACTGCATTTATGGGTTAAGAGCTTGCAAGAAAGGCATTTCACTGTACTTGTGCATATGACATTAAAGGTGAATTTCACTCAAAAACTATATTTTGGTATTTTTTTCATTAGTCCACTGTTGATACAGTCCCAAAAGGTTTTCAAGTTTTGCATCATCATGATGATGTGCTGGAGACACTTCTCTTCTTAAAAGTCAAATTAAGTGATAATGCCGGAGAAGCCAGTGTTTGGAGGATATATTGGCACGGGTGCACCAGCTTCGAGGGCATTATCACTTTTATACAACATATTCAAATAATGATTTACATATTTTCATTAAAAACTTTATTTTTATGAATTTGTTCATACTATTTCATCCTTCCACAAGATATAGTCCCGACACAAATCTAGGGTTGCTACCCAAAACGGGTGGTCGTTCGTTCTATCGGTTCGGTTGCCAGAGACGCTACCCAGTCGTTCAGTCTTTTTGTTCTGTATCTATGGATTTAAATATTCTATTGCCATACTGGCTGGCAACGTTCTTATCCCTTGCTTGCTAGCTAGCTAACTACGGTTAACTTAAAGTCACGTCAAACAGTGCAGCCAGAATAACAACAACCTAGCTGCATTTGTATTTGTTTAAGCTGTTTTCTAGTGACATTTATTTGGATACATCCATAACAATGAGCTGTACCAAGTTAGCTAGCTGAATAAACTAAGTTAGAGTCTATTCCTAGAAAACATTGAACCGCTGTAGTTTACAACAATTATAATTTCTAAAGTGGAAGTTGGGAGAGTTTTATTTGAGTGTTTCAGTGAAATGTAAGTGAGGGAGGCCCCGCTCTCTCGCTTTCCCAGATGATTAGTTAATTTCATTCCGATCTCCTTTGCATTATTGTAGCCTTTTCTGTAGCCTGTCAACTATGTGTCTGTCTATCCCTGTTCTCTCCTCTCTGCACAGGCCATACAAACGCTTCACACCGCGTGGCTGCTGCCCCTAATCTGGTGGTCCCTGCGCGCACGACCCATGTGGAGTTCCAGGTCTCCGGCAGCCTCTGGAACTGCCGTTCTGTGGCCAACAAGGCAGAGTTCATCTCAGCCTATGCTACCCTCCAGTCCCTCAACTTCTTGGCGCTGACGTAAACATGGATTACCACAGAAAACACTGCTACTCCTACTGCTCTTTCCTCGTCTGATCATGTGTTCTCGCATACCCCGAGAGCATCTGGTCAGCGCGGCAGTGGCACAGGAATCCTCATCTCTCCCAAGTGGACATTCTCTATTTTCCCCCTGACCCATCTGTCTATCTCCTCATTTGAATTCCATGCTGTCACAGTCACTAGCCCATTCAAGCTTAACATCCTTATCATTTATCGCCCTCCAGGTTCCCTTGGAGAGTTCATCAATGAGCTTGACGCCTTGATAAGTTCCTTTCCTGAGGATGGCTCACCCCTCACAGTTCTGGGTGACTTTAACCTCCCTACGTCTGCCTTTGACTAATTTCTCTCTGCCTCCTTCTTTCCCCTCCTTTCCTATTTTGACCTCACCCTCTCACCATCCCCCCCTACTCACAAGGCAGGCAATATGCTTGACCTCATCTTTACTAGATGCTGTTCTTCTACTAATCTCACTGCAAATCCCCTCCAAGTCTCCGACCACTACTTTGTATCCTTTTCTCTCTCGCTCTCCTCCAACACTACTCACTCTGCCCCTACTCAGATGGTAATGTGCCGTCGCAACCTTTGCTCTCTCTCTCCCGCTACTCTCTCCTCTTCCATCCTATCATCTCTTCCCTCTGCTAAAACCTTCTCCCTCCGATCTCCAGATTCTGCCTCCTCAACCCTCCTCTCCTCCCTTTCTGCATCTTTTGACTCTCTATGTCCCCTATCCTCCCGGCTCGGTCCTCCCCTCCTGCTCCGTGGCTTGACAACTCATTGCGAGCTCACAGAACAGGGCTCCGGGCAGCCGAGCGGAAATGGAGGAAAACTAGACTCCCTGCGGACCTGTCATCTTTTCACTCCCTCCTTTCTACATTTTCTTCCTCTGTTTCTGCTGCTAAAGCCACTTTCTACCACCCTAAATTTCAAGCCTCTGCCTCTAACCCTAGGAAGCTCTTTGTCACCTTCTCCTCCCTGCTGAATCCTCCTCCTCCTCCCCCTCCCTCCTCCCTCTCTGTGGATGACTTCGTCAACCATTTTGAAAAGAAGGTTGACGACATCCGATCCTCATTTATTAAGTCAAATGACACCGCTGGTCCTGCTCACACTGCCCTACCCTATGCTTTGACTTCTTTCTCCCCTCTCTCTCCAGATAAATCTTGCGACTTGTGACGGCCAGCCGCCCAACAACCTGCCCACTTGACCCTATCCCCTCCTCTCTTCTCCAGACCATTTCCGGAGACCTTCTCCCTTACCTCACCTCGCTCATCATCTCATCCTTGACCGCTGGCTATGTCCCTTCCGTCTTCAAGAGAGCGAGAGTTTCACCCCTCCTCAAAAAACCTACACTTGATCCCTCCGATGTCAACAACTACAGACCAGTATCCCTTCTTTATTTTCTCTCCAAAACTCTTGAGCGTGCCGTCTATAGCCAACTCTCCTGCTATCTCTCTCAGAATGACCTTCTTGATCCAAACCAGTCAGGTTTCAATAATAATAATAATAATAATATGCCATTTAGCAGACGCTTTTATCCAAAGCGACTTACAGTCATGCGTGCATAAATTTTTGTGTATGGGTGGTCCCGGGGATCGAACCCACTACCTTGGCGTTACAAGCGCCGTGCTCTACCAGCTGAGCTACAGAGGACCACATCAAGACTGGTAATTCAACTGAGACTGCTCTTCTCTGTGTCACGGAGGCTCTATGCACTGCTAAAGCTAACTCTCTCTCCTCTGCTCTTATCCTTCTAGACCAATCAGCTACCTTTGATACTGTGAACCATCAGATCCTCTTCTCCACCCTCTCAGAGTTGGGCATCTCCGGCGCTGCTCACTCTTGGATTGCGTCCTACCTGACAGGTCACTCCTACCAGGTGGCGTGGCGAGAATCTGTCTCCGCACCACGTGCTCTCACCACTGGTGTCCCCCAGGGCTCAGTTCTAGGCCCTCTCCTATTCTCTCTATACACCAAGTCACTTGGCTCTGTCATATCCTCACATGGTCTCTCCTATCATTGCTACGCAGACGACACACAATTAATTTTCTCCTTTCCCCTTCTGATTACCAGGTGGCGAATCGCATCTCTGCATGTCTGGCAGACATATCAGTGTGGATGTCGGATCACCACCTCAAGCTGAACCTCGGCAAGACGGAGCTGCTCTTCCTCCCAGGGAAGGATTGCCCGCTCCTCGGCAAGACGGAGCTGCTCTTCCTCCCGGGGAAGGACTTCTCGCTCCATGATCTCGCCATCACGGTTGACAACTCCATTATGTTCTCCTCCCAGAGTGCAAAGAACCTTGGTGTGACCCTGGACAACACCCTGTCGTTCTCCGCCAACATCAAAGCGGTGACCCAATCCTGCAGGTTCATGCTCTACAACATTCGCAGAGTATGACCCTACCTTACACAGAAAGCGGCACAGGTCCTAATCCAGGCACTTGTCATCTCCCGTCTGGATTACTGCAACTCGCTGTTGGCTGGGCTCCCTGCCTGTGCCATTAAACCCCTACAACTTATCCAGAATGCTGCAGCCCGTCTGGTGTTGAACCTTCCCAAGTTCTCTCATGTCACCCCGCTCCTCCGCACACTCCACTGGCTTCCAGTTGAAGCTCGCATCTACTACATCTCATACCCCCCCATAAAAATAAATATATAGGGTGGTTGTCCCACTGGCTATCATAGGTTGAATGCACCAATTTGTAAGTCGCTCTGGATAAGAGCGTCTGCTAAATGACGTAAATGTAAATGTCTAATGATGCGCGATTACACCTAACGTAGAAAATGTGCTCTCTTGTCAGGACACTGTTGTTCAGGGGAGCTAGCCAACAACACAGCTAACACAATAACTTCAAACTGAAGCTGGAAAGACTGCAAACTAGCTGCACTTTGTTTCGTTTGACCTGTTTTCTATTGATATTTCTTTGCATATATCCATAAAAATTATGCTGATTCATGATTTCGACTGGCTGAAAAAAGCTGCCTGCCTGTCTGTCTCATTCCGACACTCATTACTATGAGACAGCTGGAGATCGAATTTCAATATTGAACAATGTTGCAAAGGTCGGAGAGACAGACAGCAAGGTTTATACAAATATCCCCTGTTGAAAACGAAATGTTAGTCTAAAAGAAATGTGAGATCATGTGTAGATGCTTTTTATAGCAGAGATCAACATTCATAAATTGCCTGGCTGGGCTGATGAGACAGTGGATTGCGCAGTCAGATGGAACAGAGTAAACAGACATTTTAATGTAATAGATTTAGCTGGTGGTAACTTGTGGAATAGACATTAGCTGGAATGCGGTTTTAACCAATCACCATTCAGGATTAGACCCACCTGTTGTATAATATCTTGACAACTTGACTGCTGACATGCCAGACATTTTGGGAATGTATCAACTGTGGACTAATGAAAATATAGTTTTTTTTGTGAAATTCCCCTTTAAAACTTGAAATTACACACCTCTTAGTGGCCCCTTGTAGACGTGAAATGATCTGATAGCAACATTTCAATACGCTTCAATAGGCTAATGTTACACATACTGTATCGATGATGATGATGATATTCTGTAGGCCTATTATTCAGCTCTAAATAGCCACTAGTAAGGCCACATGAGATTTGGGACAGAGCTACCTGTGAAAATCCCGCCGCTACTCCCCTCCTCCAAAAACTTACTTCCGGACACGGCGACGTAATACCTCCCACTCCCGTTCCCAAACCAAACACTGATTAACGACACTCAGTATGAATCATGCGAGCGTACACGGTCGCTACTAGCGGACTTTCACTGCACTCACGTCCATTTAAGGGATATCCAAACGTCTACTCGCCAGTGTCGGTTCTCGTGGACAGAGCATTTTGGGGATTTCGGAGAGGTCGCTGGTGGTAGAGTTTTTGAACTGTAGATCCGAGAGGACTTATTTCACCCGGTGGCCGATTTGAATGACAAAGGAACGAACTGGGAGTCAGAAAGACGCGGGTTTGCAAGATGGAAAATCTATCTCTTCTACTCCTGTTTTTATCGATTGGTAAGTTATGTTTGAAAAAGGGTTGTCAAACGGTCTGATAATGTCGTCAAAATAACGCGTGTGCTGTCGTTTAGTGGGAAATATTAGATTGACATGCACACGGGGGAGCGTTTTCACTTTAAAAATCTGATAAGATTCTCCATTGACAAGGCAATTAGTCAAATTAATTTAAAGGCAACGTTATCAACTGATTTTCACTGATCATAACTATGTCTCTTCAATTAATTACACAAATGACTGAGTTTTTCCAAAACGAACCTTTTTTAATATGTGAATAGATTTTCCCACGCCCAACTTCCTCGTTACCTGTATGTTACCGTGGTTGGTCACAGGTGAGGGTGTGTGGCAATTTTCCATTTCAGCTCTTGGGATAGCCTCAAATCCCGGTCGAAACTTTGAATCGTTCAATCAAAGTAGTACGAGCGAGATAATTGATGTCATAAGAGGTCATTAAATTAATTAAATTAAAAGTTAATATGACAAGCTGTGACAACTGTCCAGTTAGATGGAGGCTCCATAACATGCCATGAGTAGCCGTCCAATTCGCATAGATCCCCCTTGATCAGTTGACAAAATTTAACTAATGTAGTTGAATTTGAAATGGAGCACTGTCCACCACTGATGGACTTCTCTGTTATTACAGTCATTGGTTATCTTGGTTGTCATATTTCAATGATCAAGGCAGGGAGATCCTTTTCGTTGATCAGACCCATTTTATTTCATAACAGTGTGTCAGATTGTGTAGGATGGGGTGTGTGTTTCTGTCAATCTGTCAAGGTATACTTGGTGTCACTCAGGGCTATCCTGTGCCAGTGTGTTTGTGTCAGCGGCTGAGCTTAAATTAGTGTGGTACTGTGAGATGATAAAATGTCTCCAGTTAACACGTCTCCAGCCTTCCTGGAGCAGGTGTGTGTGCCTGCCCTTCGGCTGGGTAGCAGTGGTCTAAGGCACTGCTACCCAGCCGAAACTGTTCGGAAGAGTTAATGCATATATTTTTTACATTTTACTCATTTAGCAGATGCTCTTATCCAGAGCGACTTACAGTTAGTGCATTTATTTATTATTATTGTATTTTCTTTCACACTGGCCCCCCGTGGGAATCGAACCCACAATGTCTCCAGTTGCAAACGCCATGCTCTAACTGAGCTACATCCCTGCAGGCCATTCCCTCCCCTACCCTGGACCAATTGTGCGCCGCCCCATGGGTCTCCCGGTCAGAGCCTGGAATCGAACCAGGATCTCTAGTGGCACAGTTAGCACTGCGATGCAGTGCCTTAGACCACTGCGCCACTTGGGAGTTATATTATTATAACAACTTTTGTTAGTTTTGGACTTCGGTAAGGTTTTTTCGGTTGTTCGGGGGCACATTTTTTCTTGAGGCTAGCCGAAGTCTATACCCCTTCGTCGGTGATTGGTCAACATTAGGGATTCTTCAGTAAAGTCTTTGTCATTCAACGAGAGATGTCTCGTTTTCATGCAAACAATGTTAATTGAGAAATACTGCACCAAACATTAGTTAGTTGTACAGTGAACAGAAATATAAACGCAAAATGTAAAGTGTTGGTCCCATGTTTCATGAGCTGAAATAAAAGATCCCAGACAAAGATCCCAAAAGCTATTTCATTCAAATTTGGTGCACAAATGTGTTTACATCCCTGTTAGTGAGTGTTTCTCCTTTGCCAAGATAATCTATCCACCTGACAGATGTGGCATATCAAGAAGCTGATTAAACAGCATGATCATTACACAGG
This sequence comes from Coregonus lavaretus, assembly GCF_964263955.1. Classification (NCBI taxonomy): domain Eukaryota; kingdom Metazoa; phylum Chordata; class Actinopteri; order Salmoniformes; family Salmonidae; genus Coregonus; species Coregonus lavaretus. The sequence continues at coordinate 10,678,540 of NC_140022.1, read as the reverse complement.
TGCACCTTGTGCTAGGGACAATAAAAGGCCACTCTAAAATGCACAGTTTTGTCACACAATACAAAGCCACAGATGTCTCAAGTTTTGAGGGATCGTGCAATTGGCTTGATCCGAAAATGTGGCCAAATTGAGCTCCGCTCTGTACCGCATTATGCCTCTTAAATTTTGTAACAATGCGAAGGGCTCTGTATAACTCCGCATTGACATGAACTGACTTCCTTTACAACTTCCTTCACAACAGCTCTGCGTTGTTTGGCGAAGCCCAAGAAGTTTGAATGCCCTGAATTCTGCAGAGGCTGTATCACAGTATATTCTGCATGGCCAATGCAGATGGCGCATTGACCATGCAGCGCCTTTAAGCCACCTCCAACGTCGATTTAAGAGAATTTGGCAGTACGTTCAACCGGCCTCACACTTCAGACCATGTGTGGCATCGTGTGGGCAAGCGTTTTGCTGATGTCAACGTTGTGAAGAGGGCCCCATGGTGGGGTTATGGTATGGGCAGGCATAAGCTACGGACAACGAATACAATTGCGTTTTATCGATGGCAATTTGAAAGCACTGAGATACTGTGATGAGATCCTGAGGCCCATTGTCGTGCCAGTCATCCTCCGCCATCACCTCATCTTTCAGCATGATAATGCACAGCCCATTCCTGGAAGCTGAAAATGATCCAGTTCCATACAGGTCACCCATTGAGCATGTTTGGGATGCTCTGGATCGACGTGTACGACAGCATGTTAAAGTTCCCGCCAATATCCAGCAACTTTGCACAGCCATTGAAGAGGAGTGAGTCAACATTCCATAGGCCACAATCAACAGCCTAATCAACCCTATGTGAAGGAGATGTCGCACTGCATGAGGCAAATGGTGGTCACATCAGATACTGACTGGTTTTCTGATTCACGCCAACAGATTCATATCTGTATTCCCAGTCATTTGAAATCTATAGATTAGAGCCTAATGATTTTAATTGACTGATTTCCTTATATGAACTGTAACTCAGTAAAATGGTTGCATTTATATTTTTGTTGAGTATAAGATTGCGCGACTAAGATCTCATCGGCAAAAACTTCAGAATTTATGACAGAGTTCTTGTGTTATCTTAGACCCACTTCAATTTGCTTACTGGCCCAACAGACGATACAATCGCCATGACACTGCACACTACCCTATCCCATCTGGACAAGAGGAATACCTATGAAAGAATGCTGTTCATTGACTATAGCTCAGCATTCAACACCATAGTACCCTCCAAGCTCATCATTAAGCTCGAGGCCCTGGGTCTGAACCCCGCCCTGTGCAACTGGGTCCTGGACTTCCTGACGGGCCGCCCCCAGGTGGTGAAAGTAGGAAACAACATCTCCACTTCGCTGATCCTCAACACTGGGGCCCCACAAAGGTGCATGCTCAGTCCCCTCCTGTACTCCCTGTTCACCCATGACTGTGTGGCCAAGCACGCCTCCAACTCAATCATCAAGTTTGCGGACGACACAACAGTAGTAGGCTTGATTACCAACACTGACGAGACCGCCTACAGGGAGGAGGTGAGGGCTCTGGGAGTGTGGTGCCAGGAAAATAACCTCTCACTCAATGTCAACAAAACAAAGGAGATGATCATGGACTTCAGGAAACAGCAGAGGGTGCACCCCCCTATCCACATTGACGGGACTGCAGTGGAGAAGGTAAAATGCTTCACGTTCCTTGGCGTACACATCACTGACAAACTGAAATGGTCCACCCACGCAGACAGTGTGGTGAAGGCACAACAGAGCCTCTTCAACCTCAAGAGGCTGAAGAAATTTGGCTTGGCACCTAAAACCCTCACAAACTTTTACAGATGCACAATTGAGAGCATCCTGTCGGGCTGTATCACCGCCTGGTACGGCAACTGCACCGCCCGCAACCGCAGGGCTCTCCAGAGGGTGGTGCGGTCTGTCGAACGCATTACCGGGGGCAAACTACTCACCCTCCAAGACACCTACAGCACCCAATGTCACAGGAAGGCCAAAAAGATCGTCAAGGACATCAACCACCCGAGCCACTGCCTGTTCACCCCGCTATCATCCAGAAGGTGAGGTCAGTACAGGTGCATCAAAGCTGAGACCGAGAGAATGAAAAACAGCTTCTATCTCAAGGCCATCAGACTGTTAAAAAGCCATCACCAGCACATTGGAGGCTGCTGCTGCCTATTGAAATCAATGGCCACTTTAAGAAATTAACACTAGTCACTTTTTAATAATGTTTACATATCTTGCACTACTCATCTCATATGTATATACTGTATTCTATAATATTCTACTGTATCTTAGTCCATGCCGCTCTGTCATTGCTTGTCCATATATGTATATATTCTTAAATTCCATTCCTTACTTAGATTTGTGTGTATTGGGTATATGTTGTGAAATTGTTAGATACAGTGCCTTGCAAAAGTATTAATACCTTTTGGCGTTTTTCCTGTTTTGTTGCATTACAACCTGTAATTTTAAATGGATTTTTATTTGGATTTCATGTAATGGACATACATGAATCCAAATTGGTGAAATAAAAAAAATAACTTGTTTCAAAAAATTCTCAAAAATAAATAATGGAAAAGTGGTGCATGCATATGTAGTCACCCCCTTTGCTATGAAGCCCCTAGATAAGATCTGGTGCAACCAATTACCTTCAGAAGTCACATATTTAGTTAGATTGCACAAAGGTGGACTTTATTTAAGTGTCACATGATCTCAGTATGTGTAATAAATAAATATATATATATATATATATATATATATATATATACACACACACCTGTTCTGAAAGGCCCCAGAGTCTGCAACACCACTAAGCAAGCGGCACCATGAAGACCAAGGAGCTCTCCAAACAGGTCAGGGACAAAGTTGTAGAGAAGTACAGATCAGGGTTGGGTTATAAAAAAATTGCAAACTTTGAACATCCCACGGAGCACCATTAAATCCATTATTAAAAAAATTGAAAGAATATGGCACCACCACAAACCTGCCAAGAGAGGGCTGCCCACCAAAACTCACGGACCAGGCAAGGAGGGCATTAATCAGAGAAGCAACAAAGAGACCAAAGATAACCCTGAAGGAGCTGCAAAGCTCCGCAGCGGAGATTGGAGTATCTGTCCATAGGACCACTTTAAGCCGTACACTCCACAGAGCTGGGCTTTACGGAAGAGTGGCCAGAAAAAAGCCATTGTTTAAAGAAAAAAATAAGCAAACACGTTTGGTGTTCGCCAAAAGGCATGTGGGAGACTCCCCAAACATATGGAAGAAGGTACTCTGGTCAGATGATACAAAAATTTAGCTTTTTGGCCATCAAGGAAACGCTATGTCTGGCGCAAACCCAACACATCATCACCCCGAGAACACCATCCCCACAGTGAAGCATGGTGGTGGCAGCATCATGCTGTGGGGATGTTTTTCATCAGCAGGGACTGGGAAACTGGTCAGAATTGAAGGAATGATGGATGGCGCTAAATACAGGGAAATTCTTGAGGGAAACCTGTTTCAGTCTTCCAGAGATTTGAGACTGGGACGGAGGTTCACCTTCCAGCAGGACAATGACCCTAAGCATACAGCTAAAGCATCACTCGAGTGGTTTAATGGGAAACATTTAAATGTATTGGAATGGCCTAGTCAAAGCCCAGACCTCAATCCAATTGAGAATCTGTGGTATTACTTAAAGATTGCTGTACACCAGCGGAACCCTTCCAACTTGAAGGAGCTGGAGCAGTTTTGCCTTGAAGAATGGGCAAAAATCCCAGTGTCTAGATGTGCCAAGCTTATGAGACATATCCCCAAGAGACTTGCAGCTGTATATGCTGCAAGAGGAGGTTCTACAAAGTATTGACTTGGGGGGGGGGGGGGGGTGAATAGTTATGCACGCTCAAGTTGTCTGTTTTGTGATATTTGTTGTTTGTTTCACAAGAAAAAATATTTAGCATCTTCAAAGTGGTAGGCATGTTGTGTAAATCAAATTTTACAAACCCCCCAAAAAATCATTCCAGGTTGTAAGGCAACAAAATAGGAAAAATGCCAAGTGGGAATGAATACTTTCGCAAGCCACTGTATTACTTGCTAGATTTTACTGCACTGGCGGAGCTAAAAGCACAATCATTTCGCTACACCCGCAATAACATCTGCTAAACACGTATGTGACAAATAAAATTGATTTGACTATTTTGAGGAAGTGTATACCGGCTACGGTGTCTCAAAATGGACAAACCGTACTATTGCCGCTTTTGTTTTCAGTTTTTCAAGCAAAGGTCTTTTTAAGGGAGTATGCGAGCACTCTCATTCGGTTTGCCTAACTGAGTTCGGCTAGGCGCCAGCTGAACTGAAGCTAACTGACGCCTTTAGACCTATAGCCTAAACCAGGGATATCAAACATACGGCCCGCGGGGGGTCCAGTCCGGGCCACGGGTGGTTTTAAGTTAAAAAAAAAAAATTCTGTAAGGGAAAACAAACGTAATGTTTTTTATTTTATTACTAAAACCAAATCGTAACTGTGTAGAAATTATAATGGACCTACATTCATACAGTTTCTTGACTGACCAGCTCTCTAAAAATAAACAAAATGTAAGCTAGACAGTCAGGGAGCATCAAATTCCAAAAACGACGCATAGAGGACTATTTTCAGAAAATTGACAGCGAGGAAATATAACCAATTTCCAGTGCGGCCCTCCGGACCTCGTTGAATACCGAATGCGGCCCCCGGGGCAAAATGAGTTTTATACCCCTGCCCTAAACAATAAATACAAGCACCTTCCCTAAACATGATGACGTACTGCTGCCCTAGCTCTCCAAAACCCTTCTGTATATAAGAGAACCTCTAAAAATCCTATCTTTCATATTGGCATCAAATAATCTTCCAAATAAAAGAAATGCACTTACTTTAGCAGTTCTGCCCAGATCCACAAGCTGTGTGTGCCTCCAGTTAACGAACTACACTTCCTCCCCAGTTAAGATTACAAACAGGTGTTCGGAGCATGGTAGATGGCTAATTAGCACAGGTGGCCACATATGTCTTCTGTCTGTCTTCCGTAAACAAGTGATGTAACATGGAAATATGGCCACGTGGGAACACTAACCCTATAAAGGTGTGTAGTAATTTAACCATTTTTTCACTGCAATGAAAGATGCGTTCCTTATGTTTCCAAAACCGTACCGCAAGCAATGTGTGTTAATGTTAGAGCAAGTGTTGGGGCTCTGAACAACACTGCCCCGATCAGAAGATACTATTGTCAATTGGCGCTAAAGCAGTTAGCGTCTATTAATAGGGTACTACTGCCCATTCTTCCATTGTGTGTTTATGTGTGAGCGAGCTTCCGATAGCCTGCATGATTCCGTTTTGTAGAATGAACACAGCAGGAAGACTGATTGTTCCAATGGACGTTCCGATGCTGTATGATTCAGTTGGACGTTCCGATGCTGTATGATTCAGTTGGTCGTTCCGATGCTGTATGATTCAGTTGGACGTTCCGATGCTGTATGATTCAGTTGGATGTTCCGATGCTGTATGATTCAGTTGGATGTTCCGATGCTGTATGATTCAGTTGGACGTTCCGATGCTGTAAATCCATCCTCTACTACTAGACCACCAGACCAGTTAAGTCTCTCCACCTTCCTCTCCTGAACTGGGCTGTCTCATATTGCCTGTTTACTCTGTGGCCCTACGACTCAGAGACTGTTTGGATAAGAGTGGCTTAATAGTTGCGCGGTAATATTAGTCACTCCTAAGTGGTGTCCGACCAGTATAATATCCCTTCTCTTATGACGTAGGGTAAATCAAAGGGATGACAGCCACAGAACCAGAATGTTCCAGCAGTGTTTTATGGACCACCTTCAAATGTCTATTTCTCCAGTTCCTTGAGTGTCCCACAATGTTAGGACAGGAAAAAGGGTTAAGTTATACTGTATGTCAACAGGGCGTTTTGAAGTTAAATGTAAATCACCAAGGACCCAAACAAACGTCCAACTAAGGCACTGGTGTAGGATCATATTGGAATGCTGCCAACGTTACCATTAGAAATGGAGCATTATGGAAATGTTCAGAGAAGGCTTTGCTCTTTGGTTGTTCCAGCTGGGAGGTAACGGGGACTATTTCTGTGCTGTGGGGTTGTTCTTTTGAAAGCTGCTGGTGCATCAGCACTTTGTTCTTACCAAATGAGCTGACTTCTATATAATATTTCCTGATACTGTTCCTTGGTGTGTTTGTGGTGTGTGGCGTGTGTGGGTGAGGGAGCATGTGTTGCTCCATGCTGGCCATGACACGTGCACACTCGTTCAGACAAGCCTGGTGTGTGCGTGCATGTTTGCTGCTGTTCCCCTATGCCCATCCAAACAAGCCTGTACTTTATGTGAGCTTTCTCTCTCTAGCTAGAGTAAGTGGTCTAGCCTGTTCCCTTCTCTAGCAAGACTGTCTCTCTGTACGGGTGCATCTAAATAGTCTGTAGTGGCTTCCTTTCCTCAACTCATTTCCTTCATCTACTCCAGTCTAAAAAGGTTACTTTCACCTGTTACTATGTCAGTGGGACTGAAGGAAAGGAGACAAGGAGAGGAACTACTTTAGATTGATTCACCCATTGAGTGCAGCGACGTTAGGGTTTAGGTGTCTGTGGGCGATTTGATGAACACACACGCACTCTGTGGGTTTGGAATCATAGAGAAATCAAACCAAAGGTAGTATCTAAGTGTATATTTAGCCTGCCCTATGCTAAAAATATCCAAGTATCTCAACTGTATGCATATTGTTAAGCAGAGAGGCTTTCAAGAGGTTAGCTAAGGAAGTCTGATGTGGTAAGAACGCTGTCGTGTGGGGGATTCTGCAGATTTTATATGTGTGTATTTGTCGATAACGTGTGTGTTCTCTCTAGGTGTATCTCATGCCAGGGTGGTGTCTGTGTCCCCTGGCCCTCTGCGCCGGGTGGAGGGCCAACCTGTCTTGCTACGCTGTGATGTCACTGACTATGAGGGGCCCAGGGAGCAGGATTTTGAATGGACCATACAGCAGGGGGAGGCGGGGTCTATCCAAGTAATCTCCACCTTTGACCCAAACTTCTCGGACGTGTCGCTAAGCGACCGGGTGGCCAGTGGTGACCTGAGTATGGTGCGGCTGGGGGACAACGCGGTGGTGAAAGACCCAGCCACGTTTCATCTTCAATGCCCTTGCTGATGGAAGGAGGTTTTCACTCAAAATCTCACGATACATGGCCCCATTCATTCTTTCCTTTACACGGATCAGTCGTCCTGGTCCCTTTGCAGAAAAACAGCCCCAAAGCATGATGTTTCCACCCCCATGCTTCACAGTAGGTATGGTGTTCTTTGGATGCATCTCAGCATTCTTTGTCCTCCAAACATGACGAGTTGAGTTTTTACCAAAAATTTCTATTTTGGTTTCATCTGACCATATGACATTCTCCCAATCCTCTTCTGGATCATCCAAATGCACTCTAGCAAACTTCAGACGGGCCTGGATGTGTACTGGCTTAAGCAGGGGGACACGTCTGGCACTGCAGGATTTGAGTCCCTGGCGGCGTAGTGTGTTACTGATGGTAGGCTTTGTTACTTTGGTCCCAGCTCTCTGCAGGTCATTCACTAGGTCCCCCCGTGTGGTTCTGGGATTTTTGCTCACCGTTCTTGTGATCATTTTGACCCCACGGGGTGAGATCTTGCGTGGAGCCCCAGATTGAGGGAGATTATCAGTGGTCTTGTATGTCTTCCATTTCCTAATAATTGCTCCCACAGTTGATTTCTTCAAACCAAGCTGCTTACCTATTGCAGATTCAGTCTTCCCAGCCTGGTGCAGGTCTACAATTTTGTTTCTGGTGTCCTTTGACAGCTCTTTGGTCTTGGCCATAGTGGAGTTAGGAGTGTGACTGTTTGAGGTTGTGGACAGGTGTCTTTTATACTGATAACAAGTTCAAACAGGTGCCATTAATACAGGTAACGAGAGGAGGACAGAGGAGCCTCTTAAAGAAGAAGTTACAGGTCTGTGAGAGCCAGAAATCTTGCTTGTTTGTAGGTGACCAAATACTTATTTTCCACCATAATTTGCAAATAAAGTCATAAAAAATCCTACAATGTGATTTTCATGATTTTTTTTCCTAAATTTGTCTGTCATAGTTGACGTGTACCTATGATGAAAATTACAGGCCTCTCTCATCTTTTTAAGTGGGAGAACTTGCACAATTGGTGGCTGACTAAATACTTTTTTCCCTCACTGTATACACCTGTTCTGAAAGGCCCCAGAGTCTGCAACACCACTAAGCAAGGGCCACCACCAAGCAAGCGGCACCACGAAGACTAAGGAGCTCTCCAAACAGGTCAGGGACAAAGTTGGAGAAGTACAGATCAGGGTTGGGTTATAAAAAAATATCTAAAACTTTGAACATCCCACGGAGCACCATTAAATCCATTATTAAAAAATGAAAAGAATAATGCACCACAACAAACCTGCCAAGAGAGGGCCGCCCACCAAAACCTATGGACCAGGCAAGGAGGGCATTAATCAGAGAGGCAACAAAGAGACCAAAGATAACCCTGAAGGAGCTGCAAAGCTCAACAGCGGAGATTGGAGTATCTGTCCATAGGACCACTTTAAGCCGTACACTCCACAGAGCTGGGCTTTATGGAAGAGTGGCCAGAAAAAAGCCATTGCTTAAAGAAAAAAATAAGCAAACACGTTTGGTGTTTGGCAAAAGGCATGTGGGAGACTCCCCAAACATATGGAAGAAGGTACTCTGGTCAGATGAGACTAAAATTGAGCTTTTTGGCCATCAAGGAAAACGCTATGTCTGGCACAAACCCAACACCTCTCATCACCCCGAGAACACCATCCCCACAGTGAAGCATGGTGGTGGCAGCATCATGCTGTGGGGATGTTTTTCATCGGCAGGGACTGGGAAACTGGTCAGAATTGAAGGAATGATGGATGCGCTAAATACAGGGAAATTCTTGAGGGAAATCTGTTTCAGTCTTCCATAGATTTGAGACTGGGACGGAGGTTCACCTTCCAGCAGGACAATGACCCTAAGCATACTGCTAAAGCAACACTTGAGTGGTTTAAGGGGAAACATTTAAATGTCTTGGAATGGCCTAGTCAAAGCCCAGACCTCAATCCAATTGAGAATCTGTGGTATGACTTAAAGATTGCTGTATACCAGCGGAACCCATCCAACTTGAAGGAGCTGGAGCAGTTTTGCCTTGAAGAATGGGCAAAAATCCCAGTGGCTAGATGTGCCAAGCTTATAAAGACATACCCCAAGAGACTTGCAGCTGTAGTTGCTGCAAAAGGTGGCTCTACAAAGTATTGACTTTGGAGGGGTGAATAGTTATGCACGCTCAAGTTTTCTGTTTTTTTGTCTTATTTCTTGTTTGTTTCACCCCAAAAAATATTTTGCATCTTTTTTTTTTCATCTTCAAAGTGGTAGGCATGTTGTGTAAATCAAATGATACAAACCCCCCAAAAAATCAATTTTAATTCCAGGTTGTAAGGTAACAATATAGGAAAAATGCCAAGGGGGTAGAATACTTTCGCAAGCCACTGTATATTCTGTATGTAATGTGCTGGTATGTTTATATAATTCTCAACTTTGAATAATGTGAATTATAATCAAAAGTTGATCCATTTAAAAACATAGAAAAACTTGTTGAAAATTGTTGCTGAAAATAGGAGATTCTTCAAGTAGTTTGAAAAAAAGGGTTATTAAAGTTATTATAGCAGTCGTGTAAAGTACTTAAGTAAAAATACTTTAGAGTACTACTTCCACCACTGGAAGTACTTTTTCCACCACTGTGTTATAGCGTATCAACATAATGCATTGTGTTGGTACAGTATACACTACATTTTTTATTCCAACATACATTTAGTATTTTTAGGTGCATTTTATGAACAGAATATTTAATTAAGAGGTTACTTGCTCCTTTTCATGGTATGAGGGCTGATACTTTGCTCTATAAAAAATAATACATATTTCAAATGTTAATATGAAAAAATAAACGTTTGCGAAGAATGTTTACTTTTGTCCTGACTTTCAATAATGCCTGAGGCGTAGGCACATATAAAAAAAAGTCTCCGTGATAAGAATGCCAGAATGATAGCAATCGTATATCAGATGGGAGAACTATGCAGGTTTGTGAGTAGAGAGAGAGGGGGGGGACATAATGTCAAACTTCCATGATTGTGCAAGACATTTAGTATAACCAGACATCCAACAGTTGTCTCTACGTTAACAGAGAGAGAACATTTCAGAACAAACACATTGTAAAGAATAAGTGTGTGTGTGTGTGTGTGTGTGAAATATTCCTGAATTTCCATCTACTGTTGCATAACATACTCGTCCATTTCCATCCACAGACCCAGTATCACAACCTGAAGTCACCTGTGAATTGAACTGTAGCATGGCAACACTTCGCTGCAGTGTTAAGGGTCCATCAGTGGAGTACCACTGGTCTTGGCCTGACCACCAGGGGGAGATGTGGAGTCAAGACCAGACTGGACAGCACTACAACATCACATTTCCAGAGTCAGGCAGCTACACCTGTGAGGCCAGGAACCCAGTCAGTGAGAAGACACAGATCTACAACAGAAACGACTGCCTGGCCACAGGTAAATTCATAAAGCGAATCAGGATAATCAGATCAGTTCAGGCAAATGAGAAATAAGTGCACTCAGGCTATCCAGAAGGCTAAAGCTACTTACTTTAAGGAGCAGTTCTCTCTGTGGGTCTAACCCCAAGAAGTTCTGGAAAACGGTTAAAGACCTGGAGAATAAACCCTCCTCCTCACAGCTGCCAATGTCCCTTAATTTTGATGATGTGGTTGTTAGTGACAAAGAGCACGTGGCTGAGCTCCTTAATCACCACTTCATTAAGTCAGGATTCCTATTTGACTTAGCCATGCCTCCTTGCCCGTCCAACATTTCCTAATCTCCCAGTCCTTCTAATGTGACTAGCCCCGATGCTCCTCCCTCTTTTTCCCCTGCACACTATAAAGTTTCTCCCTGCAGGCGGTTACGGAGTCCGAGGTGCTAAAGGAGCTCCTTAAACTTGACACCAAAAAAAACATCTGGGTCAGATGGTTTAGACCCATTCTTCTTTAAGGTTGCAGCCCCTATCATAGCCAAGCCTGTCTCTGACCTTTTTAACCTGTCTCTCCTAGGACATACACTCTGAGGTGGAGTCAGGGTCAGAGGACCAAGAGGAGGAATCCAGCAGAGCCACACACAACAGCCAGACTGACGGTCAGAGGTCTCCACCAACCCCTCAGAGAAGGGATGAAGATGGAGCGTCCAGAGAGAGAGGAGGTGATAGAACCTAACTTCTCCCAAACAAACACCTCCATCCTGAATTCCTAGACGTCAAGACCCAACTTCTCCTAAAACAACGCCACACACCCACACCGCTAGTGCGCGTCAACGAGCGTCTGCGGAGCCAGGCGCTAAAATAGAACTTGGTTCTATTTGTGAAGCTTGACGCGCTGCAAGTCCCGCCTTTCCCATCTCCTCATTGTTTTTTAGGAGCATATACCCACGTGAGTGATTGAAAGATGAACTGAGGTCCACACACCAGTCCAGTTGGTGGTGGTAATGCACCTTAAAGTTGATTGCCAACCACCATATAAAGTCCAAAGAAGAAGAAGAAGAAGCCTGAAGGAGGAGAGATTACTAGAAACAAACTCGGTTTACCTTTTTATCTGTGGATTAATTGTAGAGGACCTTGTGCATTTCAGGTAAGATAACAACCCAATGTTTATATCCCATGAAAAATGTGCTAGCAACAGCAAGCTAGCTAGCTAAATTGCCATAAATGTTTAATGCTTTTCGACCTGTCCCCAAATGAATACAGTTGGTTCAGAGTTCGTTTTGATATTTGAAGCTGCGTGTCCTGATGGCCTGGTGTAAGTGGAGCAAAATGAAGATGCGCGCGAGCGGTGTGGTCAGTATGTAATACACATATGGCTATCAGATGGGTGTAGAACAAGGAAGTATTTTGAAAACAATGGAAACCCAAAGGAGCAGTGGTCAGGTAGACCGAGAGGGAGGAACACCTGGCCTATCCAGTGGCGATTTTAGCATGTAAATCTTGGTGGGGCAAACATTTTTTAGATGCATGCCAGCAAAACCTCTACACAACACAACACTAAACAATACATTCATTGCACTATAACGTTGACAGTGCCCACAAACTGTTAGAGTTTACATAAAGCTGTCCCAACAGCAGAGTCCCAACAGCAGTCCTAACACTTTACCACTGCTACACCTGGCTATCAGCAGAGCCTTATCTGGCAGCAAAACAGTTCATTCAGCCTCATTTACTGCCTTTAAAAAAAAACATAGCTGAAATGGTTGACTTGCTTAAACAAATGTGGTTTCTAATGACAATTGAGATGTACAAACTATGGCATAAGGGGACGAAGAGCTGATAAGAGGCAATCCGTAATTTCGATTAAGACAATGAGCGAGCTAGGACGGACGTAGTCAATATAACTATTTGTTCAGCACTTTTGAAATGTACAGCGACAGAATTCAGAACAACACAGAAGGCCGTTCTTACAGCGTTCTCCCTGTACACCAAGTCAGAACCATAGGATAAATAAAGGGGCATATAAGCAGACAATGAAATCTGTTACAATATTAGATGATTACATTTCTCTAAAACAGGCTATAGGCTACATGTGCACTACCAAGTCAGAATAGTAGATGAAATTATGAGAGGAAAAGTGACCAAATTATTAGAGTGAGGCACATGGGCTACTAACAGCTTACTACACAATATACACTTAATATTACTATATTAGGTACAGACAGTATACATATCTCCCTGGCATATTACATAATTTCTGCAGCAGCATACAATACATTTTTGGACTCGCCTTGTTGTGCTTTGCTCACTTGAACAGGAAGGTGGCAAGGCGGTCCTCAAACTTTGTCATCAAAGTCTGGCATTCTCTGGATTTATGGTGCTTTCAAGACAACTGGGAACTTGTAAAAAAAAAACAAGGTTGAATCAGTGATCTTCAGGTCGGAGCTCTAGAAAGAGGCCCGAGTTGCCGACTTGCAATTCCGAGTTGGATGACCGTTCAAAACGTGTTTTCCCAGTCGGAGCTTGTTTTTTTCCAAGTTTCCAGTTGTCTTGAACTCACTGAAGTCAGATTTCCCAGTTCTGAGTTTCCAGTTGTTTTGAGATCGGCATAAATCATGCTGGATTGACAGCATGGCCAATGTTGAATGTTTATCCTTTTAAACTTGGAAAAGAGACCCTTAAACCCAGACTTGGGACCACACACCCACTCCACTGAATTACAGGCTAGTGATTGCTTTGCAATGCTTGCAGTTAGCCACTGATTCCTTCCAAACCAATCATTGTTGAATTTGCGATTTCCAACTTCTTGTGTAATGTTTATGTCCAATGGCCGATGAGCACCGATACGTTTTATTTATAATTAATTTTATTTCTCTTCATATGACAAGGATTGTAAAGGATTGGCCTGTAGATTGTCGACTTGATTCATGATGATGACTGCTAGCTTGCTAGCTAAGATTTTGAAAGTATGATGTTAACATGATCAGTCCAATGAAAGCTACTGTAGATATAACGTGATTTGACGTCATTTTTCTGTGGCCACTGACCTAAAGCCTTCTTGGATGGGCACTTCTAATGTAAAAGTATGGCAGCACCCAAGGGGCTTGAATTTTCTAGCTCTACCCTTAGATTTTGCGCTGACGTAGTGTCCCCATGAGTGACAGAACACTGAGCCAATTACGGCGCAACTAGAGAACATTACCAACCCCTACGCTCCGTATTTTCTGCTGAATGCCCCACCACAGAAAGTGCTGAGCTGGGCTGAAACACCTGCATTTTGGAGCGGCCTTACTCAAGAGAGCAAAAAAGAGACCATGTTTGTATGCGGCTATCAACTCAATGATTTTGTATTATTTAATTTTTTTACATTGTTTGAAAACTTATATGTGACACGTATTAATGCCAAAAATAAACATTTATTTTTAATATTTTAGCTAAACAGGTGGGGCCCAAAACAGGCTCTGCCCCACCTGCCCTGAGTGACGGGTCGCCACTGGGCCTATCAGGTCTGAGGAGACCCACTAGCTCAGTGTCAGACAGTACAGATACTCCTGATAGAAGCAGTCCAGGATTGTCAGCTGGTCTCAGAGCCACAGCATGTAGGTACACTATCTACTCCAGTAAATTACAGTTCAGGTGCACCCTCTGGACCAGTAGACACTAGCTCAGATACAGCATGTACAGCCATAGAGAGTAGCTCAGATACTCTGTCTACTTCATAGAGAAGTATAGGTAAATCCTCTTGACCAGTAGACACCGGCTCAGATACAGCATGTACAGCCATAGAGAGTGGCTCAGATACTCTGTCTACTTCATAGAGAAGTACAGGTACAGCCTCTGTACCAGGAGAAACCAGTTGAAAAGCACTTGTTGAATATATAGTTTGTTTGATAAATATTTAGATTCTGTATAGGGGAGGTTTGTTTCTCTTCAGTAAACTCATATCTCCTTTTCTATCTCTTTCTGGTTATTATGTATCATATTGTTATCCTGTATATGATGTGCTGTCATGTTTAGCCTAGGCTACTATAATTTTTAACTTTGATAAATGTGAATTATAATGAAATGTTGATCCATGCAACAAGATGGCAAAAATGTATTATGTTTTGAGGAAAATATTTCATTGTGTGAATGTTTTAGTGTGCATGCCTCATAGGCCTATAGGTGAATGGCTAGGCTGGTGAATTAAAATCACTCTTACACTCAGTGGACAGGAGGACAAGTAAATGAGCTATAGTTATTAATTTACCTTTGAATATTACAGTATTGACAACTTTTGTTACATTGTAGCACAGTGATCCTATCAATTCTAAATTATATATGTAATTCTGTACATTGTAGCCAATTATACACACAGCCAAAGACCAGATAAGGGCACGACTACAGCAAGGAATATTCCAGAAGTGGTTCGATTAGAAAATAAAGTTAATATAGCATAAAACATAATGCAACGTGTTGGGATACAGTGTGCTTGTACTGCAGCTATTAAACATTATTTACAAGTGAAATGGAACGTTATTTTATTTTGAACCGAGAGGTCATGACTCATGCAGACGGAGGAACTAAAATCCACATGTTACTTTCACTTTCACAGCCTCGACAGGCTAGGCTATGAACCACATAGTGTTTTACCATATCTCATTTGAACTTAGTTTATTTAGATAAATAAAAGTAACAAACTAGCAAATATGGCCAAACTAAGGTTCATCATGTCGTGTTTCTGGATTTGTCTGGCGCGAACGGTGGTCTCCGAAGGTAAGTTGAACCGACTGACAGGGCCGAACGTAGCGTTTGGCATACCTACTATTTCTTAGGCTACTTGTTTCCTATTGGGGCCTAATTGTATATCATAGCCAGCAACATCACATACTTTTTGATTATCATGAACAATAGGTATATGTAAGAATGTATTTTATGAACACTGTGCGCTGCAACTTCAAGTTAGAAGCGCAGCCGCGGAGTGGGATTCATATCACTGAAAAAAAACACGGCAATCTGAAATCATAAACGACATGGAGGAATGGACAATAGCCTAAACACACTCTTCCTATTGATTTTCAACATATTACGTCTGAGTGATTTTAAACGACGTCTATGTGGGTTTCGTTGAAAAATAAGGACCGCACCCTTCCTGTTCCGTTTAGCTAAACACAGAGCAAACTTCAAGAAGTTATTGGATATTGAGTCCTGGCCTAACCAAGGCTCAAACCTACAGAAGGGTCTGCATGATCATGGCAGGGCCGGTGTTAGGGGCGGGCCTTAGGGGGGCTGGCCCGCTCTACCGTACCTCCTTGCCCATCCAAATAAAATATAAAAATATTGATAATTATTTGACCGAGACCGAAAGACCCATCAATCTCAGATAAAGAATCCGAGTGAGCGAAACAGTGCCCCTCTGTCTCAGTATGTGTAAACAATGTATCTGATTCTGTCTGGACCAAAAGAGTGTGGCATGTCATACTATTTCTGTCCAGACAGCATCAGATACATGGGCAACATATAGGATGCTGGCTTCCCCTAAAGTATTTACTAGGGATCCCCCTTACTAGGGATGCCCCCTACTCTTCCTTACATTACACATAAAACAGAAGATAAAACAGTTCATCATACAACATTATTACACCACTACATATCTACAATACAAAATGTATAATACCACCATACAACAATATTACAAGGTACGTGTGTGTAGAGTGTGTGTGCTAGTGTTTGTGTGTGTATGCGTGTATCTGTTTCAGTGTGTGTGCCTCTTCACGGTCCCCGCTCCATAAGGTGTATGTTTTAATCTGATTCTACTGCTTGCATCAGTTACCTGATGTGGAATATAGTTCCATGTAGCTATGGCTCTATGTAGTACTGTGCGCCTCCCATAGTCTGTTCTTGACTTGGTGATTGTGAAGGGACCTCTGGTACCATATTCAGCTTGTCAACTGTTACGTTCTCCCCTCGGGTGTAGTTCGTCTGAGGAGACGTACAGTGGGGAAAAAAAGTATTTAGTCAGCCACCAATTGTGCAAGTTCTCCTACTTAAAAAGATGAGAGAGGCCTGTAATTTTCATCATAGGTACACGTCAACTATGACAGACAAATTGAGAAAAAAAATCCAGAAAATCACATTGTAGGATTTTTAATGAATTTATTTGCAAATTATGGTGGAAAATAAGTATTTGGTCACCTACAAACAAACAAGATTTCAGGCTCTCACAGACCTGTAACTTCTTCTTTAAGAGGCTCCCCTGTCCTCCACTCGTTACCTGTATTAATGGCACCTGTTTGAACTTGTTATCCTCAAACAGTCACACTCCAAACTCCACTATGGCCAAGACCAAAGAGCTGTCAAAGGACACCAGAAACAAAATTGTAGACCTGCACCAGGCTGGGAAGACTGAATCTGCAATAGGTAAGCAGCTTGGTTTGAAGAAATCAACTGTGGGAGCAATTATTAGGAAATGGAAGACATACAAGACCACTGATAATCTCCCTCGATCTGGGGCTCCACGCAAGATCTCACCCCGTGGGGTCAAAATGATCACAAGAACGGTGAGCAAAAATCCCAGAACCACACGGGGGGACCTAGTGAATGACCTGCAGAGAGCTGGGACCAAAGTAACAAAGCCTACCATCAGTAACACACTACGCCGCCAGGGACTCAAATCCTGCAGTGCCAGACGTGTCCCCCTGCTTAAGCCAGTACATGTCCAGGCCCGTCTGAAGTTTGCTAGAGTGCATTTGGATGATCCAGAAGAGGATTGGGAGAATGTCATATGGTCAGATGAAACCAAAATATAACTTTTTGGTAAAAACTCAACTCGTCGTGTTTGGAGGACAAAGAATGCTGAGTTGCATCCAAAGAACACCATACCTACTGTGAAGCATGTGGGTGGAAACATCATGCTTTGGGGCTGTTTTTCTGCAAAGGGACCAGGACGACTGATTCGTGTAAAGGAAAGAATGGGGGCATGTATCGTGAGATTGAGTGAAAACCTCCTTCCATCAGCAAGGGCATTGAAGATGAAACGTGGCTGGGTCTTTCAGCATGACAATAATCCCAAACACACCACCCGGGCAACGAAGGAGTGGCTTCGTAAGAAGCATTTCAAGGTCCTGGAGTGGCCTAGCCAGTCTCCAGATCTCAACCCCATAGAAAATCTTTGGAGGGAGTTGAAAGTCCGTGTTGCCCAGCGACAGCCCCAAAACATCACTGCTCTAGAGGAGATCTGCATGGAGGAATGGGCCAAAATACCAGCAACAGTGTGTGAAAACCTTGTGAAGACTTACAGAAAACGTTTGACCTGTGTCATTGCCAACAAAGGGTATAACAAAGTATTGAGAAACTTCTGTTATTGACCAAATACTTATTTTCCACCATAATTTGCAAATAAATTCATTAAAAATCCTACAATGTGATTTTCTGGATTTTTTCCCCCTCATTTTGTCTGTCATAGTTGACTTGTACCTATGATGAAAATTACAGGCCTCTCTCATCTTTTTAAGTGGGAGAACTTGCACAATTGGTGGCTGACTAAATACTTTTTTCCCCCACTGTAAATGCCCGTGCCTGCGCACTGTCAAATTGCGTCAATTCAAAATCTGGTATAGGAACAAAAAGAGGTCAATACACGTCTTTTAAGATATACTAGTATTTTAATTAATGCAAACACTTGAATGGTAAATGTGATGTTCGTATATACGGGCCCACTGAAAAACCACGCAGGGCAGACAGAGAACTAACTTTTTCAACCCAAGGTTCTTCTTTAATACTCTGACAGAGATAGTTCCTGCTCCAGGCTGGGCCTGTCAGAGTAGAGGCTGGGTGTGGTTTAAACTTACCCAACCTATCGTTGGCGCACAGGCTGGTCCCATCCTCTTGACGCATCCCTGTTGCCAGGTGTTAGTTGTTTCTGTTGCAGTACACATGTCCTTGAGCGGTTTAACAAAGAGGCAGTGTGTGTGAGTCACAAGTCTCTCAGCCTACCCCCTAACGGTTCCTCACATTAATCACAGCTTGTTATGTTAAACAATCTATATCAGTACAGCACAAACCTATTATGTTTAATCATTAATGTATTCTTTCTAAGCTAGGCATCACATCTAGTTGTAAGAGAATAGATCCCCACAGCACACAAGGTAAACTAGATGGATGGGGAAGAAATGTGGGGTGTAACTAACTAAAATAACCAGACACAACAACCAGAACTCAATGTTAGCCCTCTGGGGTTGTTTAGTAAAGTTTTAAACAAAAGAATATACAACACCTATAAAGAAACTGTAATAAAACAAAGACCAATCAAACAAACCAGGGAAGGTAAGATAATGGAATATTTGGGAACGGGGTCCAAGTAATGAAAATAAATAAAAGGTCCCTCCTCTACACACCTAATCCTTCCTAACACACTCTAAGCCTTAACCAGCTTTCCTACCTGTTACCATAAATACAGGGGTGACACCCGCCCGGCTAACCTAGTGTGTAAAACAATGGGTTATATATGTGTGAATGTACACCCATGGGCAGAACTACCCTTCCCTTCTCCAGGACCCAGGTAGGGTGGAATACAGCAGGAGGACAGGCTGAAACACAAACAAAGATATATCAAAACAACCAATAACCAACTCCTCACACAAACAGCCAAACAAAAAGTGCCCCCTCTATCTCTCTTGAGGTCACACGTTCTACAGTTTATACTCTAGTCAATCAGTCACTCAACCACAGCTGCCAGCACTCTGAACCGAAGCCATGCCCACCATCGTCAGCCGCAACTCAGCACACCTGTAATAACGAGAACACACACACAGAACAACCACTCTAAACCACACACACACACTACAAAAGAAAATTGGGAGAAAGAAAAACATGTCACACGTAACATCAACAGCTCTTACAAAAACAAGTAGTGATGAAGTCAATCTCTGCTCCACTTTGAGCCATTGACATATATACAGTGGGGAGAACAAGTATTTGATACACTGCCAATTTTGCAGGTTTTCCTACTTACAAAGCATGTAGAGGTCTGTAATTTTTATCATAGGTACACTTCATCTGTGAGAGACTGAAAAATCCAGAAAATCACATTGTATTTTTTTTAAGTAATTAATTTGCATTTTATTGCATGACATAAGTATTTGATACATCAGAAAAGCAGAACTTAATATTTGGTACAGAAACCTTTGTTTGCAATTACAGAGATCATACGTTTCCTGTAGGTCTTGACCAGGTTTGCACACACTGCAGCAGGGATTTTGGCCCACTCCTCCATACAGACCTTCTCCAGATCCTTCAGGTTTCGGGGCTGTCGCTGGGCAATACGGACTTTCAGCTCCCTCCAAAGATTTTCTATTGGGTTCAGGTCTGGAGACTGGCTAGGCCACTCCAGGACCTTGAGATGCTTCTTACGGAGCCACTCCTTAGTTGCCCTGGCTGTGTGTTTTGGGTCGTTGTCATGCTGGAAGACCCAGCCACGACCCACCTTCAATGCTCTTAATGAGGGAAGGAGGTTGTTGGCCAAGATCTCGCGATACATGGCCCCATCCATCCTCCCCTCAATACGGTGCAGTCGTCCTGTCCCCTTTGCAGAAAAGCATCCCCAAATAATGATGTTTCCACCTCCATGCTTCACGGTTGGGATGGTGTTCTTGGGGTTGTACTCATCCTTCTTCTTCCTCCAAACACGGCGAGTGGAGTTTAGACCAAAAAGCTCTATTTTTGTCTCATCAGACCACATGACCTTCTCCCATTCCTCCTCTGGATCATCCAGATGGTCATTGGCAAACTTCAGACGGGCCTGGACATGCGCTAGCTTGACCAGGGGGACCTTGCGTGCGCTGCTGGACTTTAATCCATGACGGCGTAGTGTGTTACTAATGGTTTTCTTTGAGACTGTGGTCCCAGCTCTCTTCAGGTCATTGACCAGGTCCTTCCGTGTAGTTCTGGGCTGATCCCTCACCTTCCTCATGATCATTGATGCCCTACGAGGTGAGATCTTGCATGGAGCCCCAGACCGAGGGTGATTGACCGTCATCTTGAACTTCTTCCATTTTCTACTAATTGCGCCAACAGTTGTTGCCTTCTCACCAAGCTGCTTGCCTATTGTCCTGTAGCCCATCCCAGCCTTGTGCAGGTCTACAATTTTATCCCTGATGTCCTTACACAGCTCTCTGGTCTTGGCCATTGTGGAGAGGTTGGAGTCTGTTTGATTGAGTGTGTGGACAGGTGTCTTTTATACAGGTAACAAGTTCAAACAGGTGCAGTTAATACAGGTAATGAGTGGAGAACAGGAGGGCTTCTTAAAGAAAAACTAACAGGTCTGTGAGAGCCGGAATTCTTACTGGTTGGTATGTGATCAAATACTTATGTCATGCAATAAAATGAAAATTAATTACTTAAAAATCATACAATGTGATTTTCTGGATTTTTGTTTTAGATTCCGTCTCTCACAGTTGAAGTGTACCTATGATAAAAATTACAGACCTCTACATGCTTTGTAAGTAGGAAAACCTGCAAAATTGGCAGTGTATCAAATACTTGTTCTCCCCACTGTAGGTAGAGTTATTAAATTGACTATGCATAAATAATAAACAGAGAGTAGCAGCAGCGTAAAAGAAGGGTGGGGGGGCAATGCAAATAGTCTGGGTAACCATTTGATTAGATGTTCAGGAGTCTTATGGCTTGGGAGTAGAAGCTGTTTAGAAGCCTCTTGGACCTAGACTTGGCGCTCCGGTACCGCTTGCCGTGCGGTAGCAGAGAGAACAGTCTATGACTAGGGTGGCTGGAGTCCTTGACAATTTTTAGGGCCTTCCTCTGACACCGCCTGGTATAGAGATCCTGGATGGCAGGAAGCTTGGCCCCAGTGATGTACTGGGCCGTACGCACTACCCTCTGTAGTGCCTTGCGGTCGGAGGCCGAGCAGTTGCCATACCAGGCAGTGATGCAACCAGTCAGGATGCTCTATATGGTCCTTTTGCGGATTTGAGGACCCATGCCAAATCTTTTCAATCTCCTTAGGGGGAATAGGTTTTGTCGTGCCCTCTTCACGACTGTCTTGGTGTGCTTGGACCATGTTAGTTTGTTGGTGATATGGACACCAAGGAACTTGAAGCTCTCAACCTGCTCCACTACAGCCCCGTCCATTAGAATGGGGGCGTGCTCGGTCCTCTTTTTCCTGTAGTCCACAATCATCTCCTTTGTCTTGATCACGTTGAGGGAGAGGTTGTTGTCATGGCACCACACGGCCAGGTCTCTGACCTCCTCCCTATAGGCTGTCTCGTCGTTGTCGGTGATCAGGCCTACCACTGTTGTGTCATCGGCAAACTTAATGATGGTGTTGGAGTTGTGCCTGGCCATGCAGTCATGAGTGAACAGGGAGTACA
Source organism: Coregonus lavaretus (assembly GCF_964263955.1). NCBI lineage: Eukaryota > Metazoa > Chordata > Actinopteri > Salmoniformes > Salmonidae > Coregonus > Coregonus lavaretus. The sequence goes on along the minus strand of NC_140022.1, from coordinate 10,656,586 downwards.
GTAAGGAACTGAGCACGCACCCCTGAGGGGCCCCTGTGTTGAGGATCAACGTGGCGGTTGTGTTATTACCTACCCTTACCACCTGGCGCGGCCCGTCAGGAAGTCCAGGATCCCATTGCAGAGGGAGGTGTTTAGTCCCAGGGTCCTTAGCTTAGTGATGAGCTTTGAGGGCACTATGGTGTTGAACGCTGAGCTGTAGTCAATGAATAGCATTCTCACATAGGTGTTCCTTTTGTCCAGGTGTGAAAGGGCAGTGTGGAGCGCAATAGAGATTGCATCATCTGTGGATCTGTTGGGGCGGTATGCAAATTGGAGTGGGTCTAGGGTTTCTGGGATAATGGTGTTGATGTGAGCCAGGACCAGCCTTTTAAAGCACTTCATGGCTACAGACGTGAGTGCTACAGGTCATTTAGGCAGGTTACCTTAGTGTTCTTGGGCACATGGACTATGGTGGTCTGCTTGAAACATGTTGGTATTACAGACTCAGACAGGGAGAGGTTGAAAATGTCTGTGAAGACACTTGCCAGTTGGTCAGCGTCCTGGTAATCCGTCTGGCCCTGCGGCCTTGTGAATGTTGACCTGTTTAAAGGCCTTACTCACATTGGCTACGGAGAGCGTGATCACACAGTCATCCGGAACAGCTGATGCTCTCATGCATGTTTCAGTGTTACTTGCCTCGAAGCAAGCATAGAAGTAATATAGCTCGTCTGGTAGGCTTGTGTCACTGGGCAGCTCGCGGCTGTGCTTCCTTTTCTAGTCTGCAATAGTTTTCAAGCCCTGCCACATCCGACGAGCGTCGGAGCTGGTGTAGTACGATTTGATCTTAGTCCTGTATTGACGCTTTGCCTGTTTGATGGTTCGTTGGAGGGCATGGCGGGATTTCTTATAAGCTTCCGGGTTAGCGTCCCGCTCCTTGAAAGCGGCAGCTCTACCCTTTAGCTCAGTGCGGATGTTGCCTGTAATCCATGGTTTCTTGTTGGGGTATGTACGTACAGTCACTGTGGGAACGACGTAATCGATGCACTTATTGATAAAGCCAGTGACTGATGTGGTGTACTCCTCAATGCCATCGGAAGAATCCCGGAACATATTCCAGTCTGTGCTAGCAAAACTGTCCTGTAGCTTAGCATCTGCTTCATCTGACAATTTTTTTATTGACCGAGTCACTGGTGCTTCCTGCTTTAGTGTTTGCTTGTAAGCAGGAATCAGGAGGATAGAATTATGGTCAGATTTTGCAAATGGAGGGCGAGGGAGAGCTTTGTACTCGTCTCTGTGTGTGGAGTAAAGGTGGTCTAGAGTTTTTTTTCCCTCTGGTTGCACATTTAACATGCTGGTAGAAATTAGGTAAAACGGATTTAAGTTTCCCTGCATTAAAGTCCCCGGCCACTAGGAGTGCCGCCTCTGGTTGAGCGTTTTCCTGTTTGCTTATGGCCGTATACAGTTAATTGAGTACGGTCTTAGTGCAAGCATCGGTTTGTGGTGCTAAATAGACAGCTACAAAGAATATAGATGAAACTCTCTTGGTAGAAAGTGTGGTTACAGCTTATCATGAGATACTCTACCTCAGGCGAGCAAAACCTTGAGACTTCCTTAGATATCGTGCACCAGCTGTTTTTTGCAAATATACATAGACCGCCACTCCTTGTCTTACCAGAGGCTGCTGTTCTATCCTGCCGATACAGTGTATAACCCGCCAGCTGTATGTTATTCATGTCATCGTTCAGCCACGACTCGGTGAAACGTAAGTTTGTAATGTCCCGTTGGTAGGATATTCGTGCCTGTAGTTCGTCCATTTTATGAATGAGTAAGTGTGTCCAAACTTTTGACTGGTACTGTATGTCACCAGTAGACCTAGTAAATGTACCGTTAATCCCTCGTCATTTGGTTACATACATTTCTGTTAATGCATATATTAATTACAGTAATTTACCGTTCTCATTCTCGGAGTGGAAACATCATTTGCAGAATTCACAACCTGCTACGCTTGTGAGAAACAAGTTTTGGTTTATTTCATAACCATTATGAGTTTTGTCAATCTTTTCCTTGTCTTTTGTTTGCAGTACTTTGTGAGCAATGAGCATGTGTCTGGTTTCTCTGTCTTGATATTGTTGAGGGAGCATGCGTGCCTGAGCATGCATAGAAGTATGCCTACCTGGCCTGCTGCATGCAAATGTAGGAAAGTGCCCATTTGGCAATGTCTGATTTCTGATTATCTCATCACGTTCACCACTAATAAGCTGAGTTTCTCAGTCATTTTTTCTTCACCTTACACATTGTAAACAAAGTCTGTTTTTTAACATCCATTGCAAATGATAGTTCCTCAGTATTTGAAAAATCTTTCCAACACTCGATAATCACCAAGCCTCGGTGTGAAAAAGCAAAATGTCATATATATCAAAAATCATCTGATGATTTGAACATCTGTCCCGTGCTCACTGGTGTGGGAAACTCTCAGGCCCAGAATAGGCTAGTTGATACTATGTTGCAAGTTTGCTAGGGACAGCCAGTTGATGATTTGATACAATGTTGTGCTTCACTAGCAATAGCTCAAGTCAAGACAGATAGAAAGGGAGGCAGACAGGCGGAGTAGAGAGATTCATGTTTTAATTGTCGGTTTAGGCCTATCTATCTTACTTAGTTGATTATGGAAGTTATATGCCTACTGCTGCATTGGCCTATAGGCTATCTCTGAGTTCTATGCACTAATTTCCTTAGCTGCCACTGGACCACAGTGTATCAATGTGTCCATATGGCAGAGGCTGGTGCTCTCGCTTTAAGCCAGGTGTACACTACACGATTTTGTCCACGATTAAGCTGTCCCAGACCCAGTTTTTGAGATTGGAGACTAAATCCTTTGCCTACTGGGGGCGCGTGGCCATCACTGACGCTAGTTTAATGTGAGTAGGTCAAAGACGCAATCTGAAGGCTACCGATCTCGTCTTTGAGCAGTACCAGACATCCCGATATTTTCAAACATGTTTGATTTTATCGCCACAAAATCTACAGTCGTGGTCAAAAGTATTGAGAATGACACAAGTATTGGTCTCCACAAAGTTTGCTGCTTCAGTGTTCTTAGATCTTTATGTCAGTAGTTACTATGGTACACTGAAGTATAATTACAATTATTCCATAAGTGTCAAAGGCTTTAATTGACAATGACATTCAGTTTATGCAAAGAGTCAATATTTGCATTGTTGACCCTTCTTTTTCAAGACCTCTGCAATCTGCCCTGGCATGCTGTCAATTAACTTCTGGGCCACGTCTTGACTAATGGCAGCCCATTCTTGCATAATCAATGCTTGGAGTTTGTCAGACGTTGTGGGTTTTTGTTTGTCCACCCGCCTCTTGAGGATCGACCACAAGTTCTCAATGGGATTAAGGTCTGGGGAGTTTCCTGGCCATGGACCCAAAATGTCGATGTTTTGTTCCCCGAGCCACTTAGTTATCACTTTTGCCTTATGGCAAGGTGCTCCATCATGCTGGAAAAGGCATTGGTCGTCACCAAACTGTTCTTGGATGGTTGGGAGAAGTTGCTCTCTGAGGATGTGTTGGTACCATTCTTTATTCATGGCTGTGTTCTTAGGCAAAATGGTGAGTGAGCCCACTCCCTTGGCTGAGAAGCAACCAACATGAATGGTCTCAGGATGCTTTACTGTTGGCATGACACAGGACTGATGGTAGCACTCACCTTGTCTTCTCCAGACAAGGTGTTTTCCAGATGCCCCAAACAATCGGAAAGGGGATTCATCAGAGAAAATGACTTTACCCCAGTCCTCAGCAGTCCAATCCCTGTACCTTTTGCAGAATATCAGTCTGTCCCTGATGTTTTTCCTGGAGAGAAGTGGTTTCTTTGCTGCCCTTCTTGACACAAGGCCATCCTCCAAAAGTCTTTGCCTCACTGAGTGTGCAGATGCACTCACACCTGCCTGCTGCCATTCCTGAGCAAGCTCTGTATTGGTGGTGCCCCGGTCCCGCAGCTGAATCAACTTTAGGAGACTGTCCTGGCACTTGCTGGACTTTCTTGGGCGCCCTGATGCCTTCTTCACAACAATTGAACCTCTCTCCTTGAAGTTCTTGATGATCCGATGGTTGATTTATGTTCAATCTTACTAGCAGCAATATCCTTGCCTGTGAAGCCCTTTTTGTGCAAAGCAATGATGACGGCACGTGTTTCCTTGCACGTAACCATGGTTAACAGAGGAAGTACAATGATTTCAAGCACCACCCTCCTTTTAAAGCTTCCAGTCTGTTATTCTAACTCAATCAGCATGACAGAGTGATCTCCAGCCTTGTCCTCGTCAACACTCTCACCTGTGTTAACGAGAGAATCACTGACATGATGGCAGCTGGTCCTTTTGTGGCAGGGCTGAAATGCAGTAGAAATGTTTTTTGGGGATTAAGTTAATTTTCATGGCAAAGAGGGACTTTGCAATTAATTGCAATTCATCTGATCACTCTTCATGACATTCTGGAGTATATGCAAATTGCCATCATCAAAACTGAGGCAGACTTTGAGAAAATTAGTATTTGTGTCATTCTCAAAACCTTCGACCACGACTGTAGACAAAGACTTAAATCTGTAGTGTAGTCTAGATATATTTCCACTGCAGTGGTGGTGGTGAGGAGGGAAATACTATCAAAGTGGGCAGGCTACATGGGCCAGATACTCCCAACAAGCAGAATTCTAGACATAAAAAGTAAAGGTTCATAATAATGTCACTTTCAATGCCAATAGGGTTAGGTCTACATATTTATACCCTAACCATAATGTGTTACCCTGGATACATTGATACTCTGATACATGTATGAAATGTCTGCTTTTCCAGATCTTTATCATAAAGTGGGAGGTGAGCTCGTGTTGAAGCCAGACAAGTCCACTGTCCCTGGCCCCAACCCAAGCATCCTATGGAAGCATGGGAAGAACAAGGTGGCAGAGTGGGACAAGGATTTTGGTGGTCTGGACATCTATGATGTCTTCAAAGGCCGCACAACCCTGAACCAGGCTACTGGAGAGCTGAGAATCAGAGGATTGACGAAAACAGACAGTGGAGTTTATTCTGTGGAGTTCAACAGCAAATTGCTTGACAATACATATAAACTATCTGTTATCAGTAAGTGTTTGTGTGTGTGTGTGTGTGTGTGTGTGTGTGTGTGTGTGTGTGTGTGCATACCTCGGTGTGAATATACATGTGTGTATGTGTGTGCGTGGTCGTGTAGAAACAGCAGGTTATTCAGTGCCTCAAAAGCATTTTCCCAAATTATTCCTGTTCTTTCCTCTATTTACAGAGGCAGTCCCCAAACCCACAATCACTTCTTCCTGTAACTCCAACAATACCTCCTGCACTCTGACCTGTGAAGGCGACACCACTGATGCTGAACCTGTCACCTACAGCTGGAAAGTGGGAGAGGGGGAGTGGGAGGTCTTAGATAAACAGATGAATGTCTCTAAAAGCGACACTGGCAAACCAACCAATGGTTACAAGTACATCTGCAAGTTGAATAACGCTGTTAGTGGGGAAGGGGAAGTCAGTGAGCCAGTTGAACATGTGTTTGGCCCAGGTGAGTGGACATTCATAAGTATGCTACAGTAATATGTATTGATATGTCAGTAACACTGCTAGTGTTGTAGGACATTTTGAATGCTGCACTATGTTGAATTCCTGATCAACTCCTGTCAAAGTATCAATACAAAATGTGTTTTCATTTCAGAACCTTCTGAAGTTGGTGTTGGTGCTGTTGTTGCTGGTGTTGTCGTTGTCAAATTAGTACTTGTCGCCGCCATAACAGGTAGGAACAGCACCTCTATAGTAACAGAGCACTGCACATGTACATAGTTCTGAAGCACAGATTGACATAACAGCAGCAACAACAGTGAGCTATACCCCCTGAAGGGGATACCTGCTCTACCTGTATTTACAGTAGTGTTCAGGCTACTGCTACAGACAAGACAGGGGGTTAGATGCACCACCTGCCGTAGGGCACAGTCTTCATAATGTGTCACAGTGAGGCACCAATTTGGACCTCGCACAGTATGGATTAGCCTAATCTGAATTAATTAATTAAATCAGCAAAAAGGACCGTAATTACTTTGTGGTAACCTAAAAATATGTTTAGAGTTCATTGGATATTAGATGTGAAATCGCTGGCTATGTTATTTTACAGGTGTGCAGGTACTGTATGCAGGTTGTTTATTGGTGCTCTCAGAAATGGTTTCTTATTGCAGCTTAAGCATGTAATTGTGGGTAAAGTCATATTCAATAGCTGACATAATATTAATGCAGACTTGTAATTAAGAAGACACCATTTTGTATACATCTGGCCCTTCATTGGACACTGTGTTAACAAACCTCCAAACGAGCTTCAATGCCATACAGCACTCCTTCCGTAGCCTCCAACAGCTCTTAAACGCTAGTAAAACTAAATGCATGCTCTTCAAACGAACGCTGCTTGCACCCGCCCGCCCGACTAGAATCACTACTCTCGGCGGGTCTGACTTAGAATATGTGGACAACTACAAATACCTAGGTGTCTGGTTAGACCGTAAACTCTCCTTCCAGACTCACATTAAGCATCTCCAATCCAAAGTTAAATCTAGAATCGGCTTCCTATTTCGCAACAAAGCCTCCTTCACTCATGCTGCCAAACATGCCCTCGTAAAACTGACTATCCTACCGATCCTTGACTTCGGCGATATCATTTACAAAATAGCCTCCAACACTCTACTCAGCAAATTGGATGTAGTCTATCACAGTGCCATCCGTTTTGTCACCAAAGCCCCATATACTACCCACCATTGTGACCTGTACGCTCTCGTTGGCTGGCCCTCACTCCATATTCGGCGCCAAACCCACTGGCTCCAGGTCATCTATAAATCACTGCTAGGCAAATCCCTGCCTTATCTTAGCTCATTGGTCACCATAGCAACACCCACCCGTAGTATGTGCTCCAGCAGGTATATCTCACTGGTCATCCCCAAAGCCAACACCTCCTTTGGTAGCCATTCCTTCCAGTTCTCTGCTGCCAATGACTGGAACAAACTGCAAAAATCTCTGAAGCTGGAGACTCTTACCTCCCTCACTAACTTTAAGCAGCAGTTGTCAGAGCAGCTTACCGATCACTGCACCTGTACACAGCCCATCTATAATTTATTTTGCTCATTTGCACCCCAGTATCTCTATTTGCACATCATCTTCTGCACATCTATCATTCCAGTGTTAATACTAAATTGTAATTATTTTGCACAATGGCCTATTTATTGCCTTACCTCCATAACTTACCACATTTGCACACACTGTATATAGATTTTCTATTGTGTAATTGACTGTACGTTGTGTTTATCCCATATGTAACTGTGTTGTTGTTGTTTTTATCGCACTGCTTTGCTTTATCTTGGCCAGGTCGCAGTTGTAAATGAGAACTTGTTATCAACTGGCTTACCTGGTTAAATAAAGGTGAAATAAAATAAAATAATAAAGTCATAAAATATTTGTATTTTTACTCCACAGTTTGGTTGGTGTGGAAGAAAAAAAACGGTAGGATGATTCTCTGTCTCTTCCTGGTTCAACTCTTCATACTCACTGATTAACCAAAATGTTACACAATGTGAATTTCATTTGAATGAAAGTGTCTTGATAATGTCTTAAATTTGTGTGTCTCTTTTTCATCTCAGGATATCCCGAAGACACCTGGATCGACTTTTTGACCAAGTTTTGTGGTGGAGTGTTTGGTAAGTTTTACCCTAACTTGACTCTGATCCATATTCAACCTGCTAACTGGCTCCCCACAGTAATACAAACACAACATTATTATTATTATTCATGCACTGCACCATATACACATACAGTACTTCCATGCACATGCTTCCTCACAGCACAGGACAGCAGTGTTGTTTTTGTCCCATCCCAGAAATCCAGAAATCTGTTTTAATTGAATTAGGGCCCTTACTAAGTAACAGGTATCTCCTATTGTGTGTGTTTGTGTGAGAGAAAGCGAGAGTGCGAGTGCACAGCAGTAATCCCACAACCCAGAATATTTCCATGTTTTCTTATATGCAAATTTAAAGGGCAAATACATCTTAAATTCAAGGAACTTCTTCTACTCTGTTTGCTGTAAACACATGTTGATGGATGGTGTAACTTTACAGGGGATGCAGTCAACAATCAGAATTATATTGCCCCGGATAATGTTTATCACACTGTTGGGGATGATCAGGTTGCCATCCGTGGAGTGGGGTTCTCTCTGGGGTTGCCATGGATACAGTTTATAGCACTGTAGGGGAGAAGACACCTAGAGATTACTCCATGAATCAGAATGATAACAATCAGCCCACTAACACAGGTAATAACACTAACACACCTTTTACATGGTACTACTATGGGGCCTTTTTGACAATGCAGATATGTGGAGATGTTGCCAGAAATGTGTTACTCACATTATTTGTGGTAGCATTTATTTGAAGAACATGTTTTAGTGACATCTACATACAGTATGAGAAGGTGATTACTAATGTGAGTTTAAAGTTAGCTGTGTGTGGACTAGCCTATATAAAATGTGTATGATGCAGTTGGAATCTGCAAGGGAAATGTGCTTTAAATGATGTACGTTTGATGAGTATTTGAAATAACCTGTTTGGTTTTGGTTTCTCTTCACATCTATGCATTTGTGCACTGTCAAAATGTCTCCAATAGAGGTAACATTGTGGATAAAGATTCTGTCACCGCCACCCTTTGCTAGTTTATACGTTCCAAAAGCCAATTATTTAATGTGCTTCAGTGTCACGCCCTGGCTCTGGGGACTCTTAAATGTTGAGCCAGGGTGTGTAGTGTCTATGTTGTATTTTCTATGTTGATGTTCTAGATCGTTTAGATCTATGTTGGCCAGGGTGGTTCCCAATTAGAGGCAGCTGTATCTCGTTGTCTCCGATTGGGGACCATACTTAGGCAGCCTGTTTGGCACCAGTCGGTGTGGGATCTTGTTCCGTAAAGGTTTGTTTTGTGTAGCCTCAGGACTTCACGTATCGATTGTTTGTTGTTTTTGTTCGTGTTGTGTACTACAATAAAGATGTACGCTTATCACGCTGCGCCTTGGTCCGTATCTTCCATTAACGAGCGTGACAGAAGATCCCACCAAAAGAGGACCAAGCAGCGTGCCCAGCAGGAGAGAATAGCGATGTCTCAGGTGGGCAAATGGTGGTCATGGGAGGCGACACGGTGGTGGTCATTCAGCACAGAGGGATTAGATGCTTTAGGAATGGGTATAATTATTGAGTTTTTCCACAATACTGGCACATGTTGCTGGTAGAGCGAGGATTGCTAAATGTCTGTAAAAACACCAGTCAGTGGTTCAGCACAGTGCTTTAACACGTCCAGTTATTTTGTCTGGGCCTGGGCTTTTGTGTGCGTTACATCCCCTGAACAACTTTACAACATCAGCCTGTTTAACATCAACCCTCTCAAACATTTGTAATGATGCTTCCATTTGTTTTACCTCCGACACAAAGTCGTCAGATTCAAATCGTGAGAAGAAAACATTCAGTTCATTAGCCATGTCTCATGTCTCCCAAGGTCAGCATTGGTTAGCCATGTTCTGGCCTTCATGTCTCCCAAGGTCAGCATTTGTTAGCCATGTTCTGGCCCTCATGTCTCCCAAGGTCAGCATTGGTTTTTACCCTGCCTATTTGGGAGGCACTAGCCATGGATTCAATCCCTTGCCAGGCCACCCTTGAGTTTCCTGAGGAGAGGGTCCTCTCCACCCTTTGCTTGTATGCCTCCTTGTCCACCAGTATCTGTCTTTTGATCTCACGTTGTCTAGCCTGTCTATAACCATCAGCATAAAAGGCCTTCTTCCTATTAAGTAGTGATTTTAGATTTTTTGATACCCAAGGCTTATTGTTAGGGAAGATTGTACAGGTTTTAGTAGGCACAACTGACTCAGAAGTTTACATAGTCTGAAACAACATCTGTGAGTTAATCAAGATCAGAGCTGTCCTCATATACAGTGGGGGAAAAAAGTATTTAGTCAGCCACCAATTGTGCAAGTTCTCCCACTTAAAAAGATGAGAGAGGCCTGTAATTTTCATCATGGGTACACGTCAACTATAACAGACAAATTGAGAAAAAAAATCCAGAAAATCACATTGTAGGATTTTTTATGAATTTATTTGCAAATTATGGTGGAAAATAAGTATTTGGTCACCTACAAACAAGCAAGATTTCTGGCTCTCACAGACCTGTAACTTCTTCTTTAAGAGGCTCCTCTGTCCTCCACTCGTTTCCTGTATTAATGGCACCTGTTTGAACTTGTTATCAGTATAAAAGACACCTGTCCACAACCTCAAACAGTCACACTCCAAACTCCACTATGGCCAAGACCAAAGAGCTGTCAAAGGACACCAAAAACAAAATTGTAGACCTGCACCAGGCTGGGAAGACTGAATCTGCAATAGGTAAGCAGCTTGGTTTGAAGAAATCAACTGTGGGAGCAATTATTAGGAAATGGAAGACATACAAGACCACTGATAATCTCCCTCGATCTGGGGCTCCAAGCAAGATCTCACCCCGTGGGGTCAAAATGATCACAAGAACGGTGAGCAAAAATCCCAGAACCACACGGGGGGACCTAGTGAATGAACTGCAGAGAGCTGGGACCAAAGTAACAAAGCCTACCATCAGTAACACACTACGCCGCCAGGAACTCAAATCCTGCAGTGCCAGACGTGTCCCCCTGCTTAAGCCAGTACATGTCCAGGCCCGTCTGAAGTTTGCTAGAGTGCATTTGGATGATCCAGAAGAGGATTGGGAGAATGTCATATGGTCAGATGAAACCAAAATAGAACGTTTTGGTAAAAACTCAACTCGTCGTGTTTGGAGGACAAAGAATGCTGAGTTGCATCCAAAGAACACCATACCTACTGTGAAGCATGGGGGTGGAAACATCATGCTTTGGGGCTGTTTTTCTGCAAAGGGACCAGGACGACTGATCCGTGTAAAGGAAAGAATGAATGGGGCCATGTATCGTGAGATTTTGAGTGAAAACCTCCTTCCATCAGCAAGGGCATTGAAGATGAAACTTGGCTGGGTCTTTCAGCATGACAATGATCCCAAACACACCGCCCGGGCAACGAAGGAGTGGCTTCGTAAGAAGCATTTCAAGGTCCTGGAGTGGCCTAGCCAGTCTCCAGATCTCAACCCCATAGAAAATCTTTGGAGGGAGTTGAAAGTCCGTGTTGCCCAGCGACAGCCCCAAAACATCACTGCTCTAGAGGAGATCTGCATGGAGGAATGGGCCAAAATACCAGCAACAGTGTGTGAAAACCTTGTGAAGACTTACAGAAAACGTTTGACCTGTGTCATTGCCAACAAAGGGTATATAACAAAGTATTGAGAAACTTTTGTTATTGACCAAATACTTATTTTCCACCATAATTTGCAAATAAATTCATTAAAAATCCTACAATGTGATTTTCTGGATTTTTTCCCCCTCATTTTGTCTGTCATAGTTGACGTGTACCTATGATGAAAATTACAGGCCTCTCTCATCTTTTTAAGTGGGAGAACTTGCACAATTGGTGGCTGACTAAATACTTTTTTTCCCCACTGTACCTCATATATCCTCATATACCTCCCACATAGTACAGTCAAAACACCCTTGGAGATGAGTGATACTATTGTCGTTCCAGATCTGAACAGTTTTAACTGTAGGTTTCTCCCTCTCCAGGAGCCGACAGTAGGTTGGCCGGAGGTAGACAACATTGTGGTCTGATGTCCCCAGGGGAGGTCTAGTGGTGGCAGAGAAAGCATTTGGTATTGTCCCATAGCACAAATCAAGAGTCTTATTTTTCCTAGTGTGACATTTCACATACTGGTGGTACGTGCGCAGGATCTTGTGCAAAGTACAGTTGTTAAAATCCCCTAAAATAAATGTGGGTGCGTCGGGGGAGATGGATTCCAGTTTCTGTGACAGATTATAAATAATCTCTGATGCTTTTGCTATATTAGCTTTTGGTTGAATGTACACAACGGTAACAAACAATTGGGGGAACTCACGGGGCAGATAGTAGGGTCGCAGTGACACAGAAAGCAGTTCAATGTTGGGGGTACAGAGTATCTCTCTTACCAGGATCGATTTACACCACTGGTCCCTGACAAGCAGGCCACAGTGATGTTTCCCTGTGACGGTCAGATCACGGTCCGCTCTGACCAGTGTGAAGCCGTCGGCTCCACTTCCCTGTCCGGGACTCTGTCATCCAGCCAAGTCTCAGTAAACGCCAGCAAACAGGGCTCCCAGTATTCGTGTTGGAAGCGCAGATTCTCTGACAGCTCATCCGCTTTCCCCCTCAGTGACTGGGCATTGATCAGCAAGGTGGTGGGTAAGGGAAGTTTGGTCTTTAATTTTTAAGTATTTGTCTGATTCCCCCGCGTTTTCCACTCAGGGATTATATGTGCCATTGGGATATCCATGGCATTCGTGTTTGAGTTGCATTGTAGTAGGAACTCTCTTCTGTATTGGATTCCGCTGTCAGCAGCGTTTTCATAATTTAGTCCATCTGTAGCGGGTACACGATCAACAAGATCAGTCCAACACCCCACCACTGTAAAGCCATCGTTGACAGATGGTTTACAAACAAAGTGTACAAATTAAAAACATAAAAGAACGTCACACCAAACTTCACACACACTGCGGGATGCAACAGAGCCTCGCAATCCAGGAACAGGGTTGCCTATCCCTGATCTACTGTATGTTACAAATCAAATAGTTCCATCATCATCATTAAATATTGTCACAACAAAGATGTTTGAGAATGCTAAACTGATCTCTTCTCTCTTCTTCAGCCAAAGCCAGTGATGGAAACAACCAAACCACAGGCAAGTCATCCAGCTAATTTAAGACGTCAGTAAAGAATCCAGTGTTTTAGGATGGTAAGTCTGAGTCTGAGAAAGACACTAACCACAAGACTTATTAAGAAAGCATTTGGAAGTGCTCACATTGTTATTACATTGTTATTATGTTTGTGATCAACATGTGGGATTTGTCTTTTAATTTGGATGCCATGAAAGTCAAACATTGTTTTGTCGCTTCAACAAAACAAAACCAGCCATGATGTCATAACATACTCTAGAGTCTAGGCTACCTGAGAGAAATCTGACCTGCAATTTGTAAACAAAACTGCTGTATTTATAACTCATAAAAACGTATTCATCACTTTGAAGTGACCCAAATGGCAACTTAAGCTTTCATCTATCCATTTCGAGATATATTAAACAAAACAAAAAAAGTGATATTTTATTTGGGACTTAGTCTGGCTTTAAAGGAAAGGAAGAACACCTGTTGTTGCATTTATAACATAAGACCAAGAGTTTTTCCAGACCATGTGACCTGACCAGGGAAAAACTCCTGGCCCTAGTCATTAGTAATGTTTTGTCTGATGAGCTCTGATCTCTATTGCTTCCTTCCAGCTGGTGGTCTTCCTGGTGGGGAACTGAGGATCACAAAAATGGGGTTTGAAGGCTCTCAGTACATGCCTCCATATCTGTTACATTGAGACAAACGACCAAGAAGAGAGAAACTGTTGGAGATGTTTTTAATGTACTATACATTTAAAATGGAAAATAGGCAAATATTGCACATAGTAACTTGCATTCAATCAGATGAAGTACAGTGAGCTACAAAGTATTGGCACAGAGACATCTTTTGTTATTTTGGCTCTGTACTCCAGCACTTTGGATTTGAAATTAGATAATGACTATAAGGTTAAAGTGTAGACTGTCAGCTTTAACCCGATATGAATGAGAATACCCTCAAATTAAAGCTGACAGTCAGTCTGCACTTTAACCTCATAGTCATTGTGTCATTTAAAATCCAAAGTGCTGGAGTACAAAGCCAAAACAACCAAAACACGTGTGACTGTCCCAACAATTGGAGCTCACTGTATAATGTGATGAGCCGTGTGCTTTATGAACTTACAGTACTTCAGAAATTTGAGGGCAATATTTGTATCTCAGAACATTTGATGATTGACAAAAACAAGAGATTCTTACCCTTTCTCACAATTCATACCTCGTCTTTACAAATCTCCATCAATTTGTGCAGGTTGTTTTTGTTGTTTGAAGCCATAGTATCAATCACTTTGTGGTTGTATGATACCTTTTCAGGTATTTTCCCCAGAGCGCTTTATGCCAACCCACTCCACTTTCTGTTTTAAATGTTTAATTACTAAAAGAGAGTCCTCTGCAGTACTGAGATGTTGTATTACTAACAACAATGGTGCATGTGTATTTGTTTTAATACCTTAATGTTTTAATTTGACAAACACAGTGGTTGTCTTCATCAAATTCCTTCAAATGTCCCTCTGGTATACAGAGCTGGTCATTATTTTGGTGGAGGAGGAATAATGGTCTAGGGTTGTTTTTCATGGTTCGGGCTAGGCCCCTTAGTTCCAGTGAAGAATCTTAACGCTACAGCATACAATGACATTCTGTGCTTCCAACTATGTGGCAACCATTTGGGGAAGGACCTTTCCTGTTTCAGCATGACAATGCCCCCGTGCACAAAGCAAGGTCCATACAGAAATGGTTTGTCGAGATCGGTGTGGAAGAACTTGACTAGCCTGCACAGAGCCCTGACCTGAACCCCATCGAACACCTTTGGGATGAATTGGAACGCCGACTGCAAGCCAGGCCTAATCGCCCAACATCAGTGCCCCACCTGACTAATGCTCTTGTGGCTGAATGGAAGTAAGTCCCCGCAGCAATGTTCCAACATCTAGTGAAAGCCTTCCCAGAAGTGGAGACTGTTATAGCAGCAAAGGGGGGACCAGCTCCATATTAATGCCCATGATTTAGGAATGAGATGTTTGACGAGCAGGTATCCACATACTTTTGGTAATGTAGTGTATATAGTTTGTTTGACAAATATTTAGATTCTGTACAGGGAAAGTTTGTTTCTCTTCAGTAAACTCATATCTCTTTTCTATTTCTTTTGGGTTAGCCTATTAAGTATCATATTGTTATCCTGTATGTGATGTGCTGTCATGTTTAGCCTAGGCTACTATAATTTTTCAACTTTGAATAATGTGCCTTATAATGAAATGTTGATCCGTACAACAAGATGAGAAAATGTATTACGTCTTAAGGAAAATATTTATTGTGTGAATGTTTTTGTGTGCATGCCAAATAGGCCTACAGGTGAATGGCTAGGCTGGTGAATCAAAATCCGTCACACTCAGTGGACAGGAGGACAAGTAAATGAACTATAGTTATTTATTTACGTTTGAATATTACAGTATTGTCAACTTTTGTTACATTATAGTAGAGATTCTATCAATTCTAAATTCTGTATGTAATTATGTGCATTGCAGCCAATTATACACACAGGGAGGCGCCAAAGACTAGGTATGGGCACGACTACATCAAGGAATATTCCAGAAGTGGTTAGAAAAAAATTATTATTAAATTATTAAAGTTAATGTGGTCCTCTGTAGCTCAATTGGTAGAGCATGGCGCTTGTAACGCCAGGGTATTGGGTTCGATCCCCGGGACCACCCGTACGTAAAAATGTATGCACACATGACTGTAAGTTGCTTTGGATAAAAGCGTCTGCTAAATGGCATATTATTTATTTATTTATTATTATTAATATAGCATATAAACATAATGCAATGTGTTGGTATACAGTGTGATTGTATTGCAGATATTAAACATGATTTACAAGTCAAATGGAACGTTATTTTATTTTCCAACAAGAGGTCATAAATAGAGAACTAAACCACATTTTACTTTCACGTTCACAGCCTCTGGAAATAAAGATCAGATGTAGGCTAGATGAACCACACAGTGTTTTAGCATATCTCATTTGAACTTACTTTTATTTATTATCTAAACAAACTAACTATATGCCCAAACTAACGCTCATCAGATTGTGCTCCTGGCTTTGTCTGGCGCGAACAGTGGTCTCCAGAGGTAATTTGAAACGACTGGCGGGGCCGAAAGCACCGTTTGGCCTACCAAATATTGGTTAGGCTACTTCTTTGCTATTGTGTGCTAAATATTTATCCTAGGCAACAACATCACATCATAATATTTGATTATCATGAACAATAGGTATATGTAAGGTAATGTACTTTATGAACGCTATGTGCGCAATATCCTAAACACGCTCTTCATATTGATTTTCAACATGGAAAGTCAGAATGGTTTTAAACGACGTCTATGTGGGTTTCGATGAGAAAGAAGGGTCTGCATGATCATGGCAGGGCCGGCGTTATGGGCGGGCCTTAGGGGGGCTGGCCCACCCTACCTTACTTCCTTGCCCATCTGATATTACGTCTTTTATACATGATTAGTTCATGTTTGATATTGTGAGCTGCATAAGGATTTGGAGAATGAGGACATTCCATGTATTTATTTCTGTCACTGGTCGGTGCCAGGAGGTATGCGGGCCAAGATAGCTGGGGGGCCACTGGTGCTAATCTTAGAAGGAGTGCGTGATGGAATATCCTGACTAGGGTGCAACACGATACCATATAGGGTCATCCTATTCTGGTGAGGAGTGACACTCAATAATGGTTGGCAACTGTTGGATAGAATTAGCTTGCAAACAAGTATATAAGCTAAGAGATTTCCTTTGTTCAGTGAGTTCAGATAGCAATGGGCCACCCACGTGCCGTTTGCTATGTGAACCCGGTACCGCAATATTAAATACTTTGAATCAACTCTCCATGAAAGTATCTTCTTGCATACTGAATTACTTGACGTCAGAGAAACTCATAACACCATCCAAATAAAATATTCAAATATTGATCATTTATTTGACCTAAACTCACGCTGACAGAAAGACCCATCAATCTCAGATAAAGCATCCGAGCGAGCGAAACAGCGCCCCTCTGTCTCAGAATGTGTCGACCATGTACAGTGCCCTCCACTAATATTGGCACCCTTGGTAAATATGAGCAAAACGGGCTGTGAAAAATATGTCTATGCTGTTTATCCTCTTGGTCTTTCATTCAAAATACTCACAAAAATCGAACCTTTAATTGAAGTAAAATGATTGAAAAAAATTAATGTGAAATAAATATTTTTCTCCGAAACATGTGTGCCACAATTATTGGCACCCCTAGACATTCTTATGAGTAAAATATAACTGAAGTATATTCCCATTCATATTTTAAGTTCAGTAAGTGTGTAGGAATACTTAAGAGGTAAGCCATGACTTCCTGTTTCACTGGGGTATAAATATGAGGTGACACACAGGTCAAGTTCCCATAGTCATCCATCACTATGGGAAAGACCCAAGAATACAGTAATGATGTGCGACAAAAGGTTGTTGAGCTGCACAAATCCGGAAATGGCTATAAGAAAATATCTCAACGGTTGAAAATGCCTATTTCCACTATCAGGGCAATAATTAAGAAGTTTAAAGCAACTGGAGATGTTAAGAATCGGCCTGGAAGAGGACGTGTTTATTTCAATTTTTTGTAATTATAGTTTTTTATTGTTTCCTTATTTAATATAACAACAATGCAATTGAATTACATTTGGCATTAAACAATCATTTGACAGACATGAAAATGTCCCCAGATGTCAGAAAAGGTATTGAGTTTACCATTCATTTTATAAATCAATCTTTCGTATGAAGCTGTTTCTGCCAAGGCTACATACAATTCCTTATATGAGGGAGGGTCCTTCTCTCTCCAGTGTCTCATTATGACTCTTTTTGCTGTGGTTAGAGCAACTTTTAGCCAGTTTAAACATGAGCTTCTCAGTCTATCAATATCCTTAGTGATATTCAGTAATCACAAAGCAGGATTTGCAAGTATTGTGGTACCCAGAATATCCTTTTCCATTACCTTCTGCCAAAAGGTATGCAAGCTTGGACAGTTACAGAACATATGGACCATGTCACCTGTACTTGACTGACATCTCCAGCATAGGTTGGATTCTATCAAACCTATTCTGTTCAACCTCCTATTGAACACTTTAAATTGAATCAGCTTGGACCGGGAATCTCTCATAGGGAGGAGCATCTGTTGTACTATTATATTCCATTCCTCCTCTCCAAATGTTACCTCCAAGTATTTTTCCCATATGGCCTTTAGGCCCTTACAAGTTCCATTAAATGCACCTATAAGGTGGCTATATACAGTGGGGGAAAAAGTATTTAGTCAGCCACCAATTGTGCAAGTTCTCCCACTTAAAAAGATGAGAGAGGCCTGTAATTTTCATCATAGGTACACGTCAACTATGACAGACAAATTGAGAAAAAAAATTCTCCAGAAAATCACATTGTAGGATTTTTTATGAATTTATTTGCAAATTATGGTGGAAAATAAGTATTTGGTCACCTACAAACAAGCAAGATTTCTGGCTCTCACAAACCTGTAACTTCTTCTTTAAGAGGCTCCTCTGTCCTCCACTCGTTACCTGTATTAATGGCACCTGTTTGAACTTGTTATCAGTATAAAAGACACCTGTCCACAACCTCAAACAGTCACACTCCAAACTCCACTATGGCCAAGACCAAAGAGCTGTCAAAGGACACCAGAAACAAAATTGTAGACCTGCACCAGGCTGGGAAGACTGAATCTGCAATAGGTAAGCAGCTTGGTTTGAAGAAATCAACTGTGGGAGCAATTATTAGGAAATGGAAGACATACAAGACCACTGATAATCTCCCTCGATCTGGGGCTCCATGCAAGATCTCACCCTGTGGGGTCAAAATGATCACAAGAACGGTGAGCAAAAATCCCAGAACCACACGGGGGGACCTAGTGAATGACCTGCAGAGAGCTGGGACCAAAGTAACAAAGCCTACCATCAGTAACACACTACGCCGCCAGGGACTCAAATCCTGCAGTGCCAGACGTGTCCCCCTGCTTAAGCCAGTACATGTCCAGAAGAGGATTGGGAGAATGTCATATGGTCAGATGAAACCAAAATAGAACTGTTTGGTAAAAACTCAACTCGTCGTGTTTGGAGGACAAAGAATGCTGAGTTGCATCCAAAGAACAACATACCTACTGTGAAGCATGGGGGTGGAAACATCATGCTTTGGGGCTGTTTTTCTTGCAACAAGTATTTCAGTCCCTGTTTCATGCACATATGCCTCACTTCTGTGAACTCATTTCTCTTGTCCTGAACCTCCTTGGAAAAGTCAGGGAAAACCTCCACCTTTGACCCTTTCCAGTGAAAAGTCCTAAGCTCTTTAGCTCTGAGCCAGACCTTTTCCCTGTCGGTGTATCATAAGACTTTCACCAGGATAGGCCGGGGGTTGCGTGGGGCTGGTCCTGGGCGCAGTGTTGTCGGTGTCCGATGTGTTCTCTCGATGGTCATGTTGTTAACATCCTCCGGTGTGTTATCAAATAGGTTGCGTAAAATGTCTTTCACACAATCTCCCATATTTATGTGGATTTCGGGAACCCCTCTGATCCAAAGTGTTTCTCCGACTGTAATTTTCCTAGTATTGAAGTCGTTCTTCTCGTTTTTCGATCACAGTCTCCATGCAGGTAGAGACGACATTTTCATGGTTTTCGTCAAAAGTGTCTGCTTTTGTGCGTTTCTAAGTCGTTTTTCCATGTAACCGATATTTTGGACAATTAGTTAACAAAATGTGTAACTAGGCATTGAATAATTCGTTATAATATAGTTGGAGCTACACAGTTTCTTTAGTTAGCTGCTGCTCCTCACCACATTGTCCCTGGAAGTCCCGATGTGTGTCTATATTGACCCCACGCACAGTGAGGAGGATGGTTCGAGTGGCCAAAAAATCTCCAAGGATCACAGCTGGAGAATTGCAGACGTTAGTTGGGTCTTGGGGTCAGAAAGTCTCCAAAACTACAATCAGACGCCACCTACATAACCACAAGTTGTTTTGAAGGGTTGTCATAAAAAAGCCTATGCTGTCATCAAACAACAACCTCAAGCGCCTACAGTTTGCCAAACGTTACTGGAACTTTCAATGCGACCAGGTTCTATGGTCAGATGAGACCAAAATATAGCTTTTTGGAAACAAACACCAGAGGTGGGTTTGGCGTGGACAGAAAGATAGCCATGCAGAAAAGTACCTCATCCCCACTGTGAAGTATGGTGGTGAATCTTTGATGTTGTGGGGCAGTTTTTTTCCCAAAGGCCCTGGACAACTTGTTAGGATACATGGTATCATGGACTCCATCAAGTAACAACTTATATTAAATCAAACCTGACTGCCTCTGCTAGGAAGCTTAAACTGGGCCGTGGTTGGATCTTCCAGCAGGACAATGATCCAAAGCACACCTCAACATCAACACAAAAATGGTTCACTGACCACAGAATCAAGATTTTGCCATGGCTATCCCAGTCCCCTGACCTAAACCCCATAGAAAACCTGTGGGATGAGCTGAAGAGGAGAGTCCACAAGCATGGACCTCGGATTCTGAAGGATCTGGAAAGATTCTGTATGGAGGAATGGTCTCAGATCCCTTACAATGTGTTCTCCAACCTCATTACGCATTATAGGAGAAGACTCAGAGCTGCTATCTTGGCAAAGGGAGGTTGCACAAAGTATTGAATGAAGGGGTGCCAATAATTGTGGCACACATATATTCAAGAAAAATATTTGTTTTATGATAAGAATAAAACAATTTCTTTCAATTATTTTACTTGAATTAAAGGTTAGATTTTTGTCAATATTTTGAATGAACGACCAAGAGGATAAACAATAAAGAAAACATTTTCACAGCCCGTTTTACTCATATTTACCAAGGGTGCCAATATTAGTGGAGGGCACTGTATTCCTGTGGGTCTGCCGTCCTGTGGGTTGTCACTCTTTCCTTGGCATAACACACCCGAAACCAATAATGAATGTTTCACTAAGATCCTAAAGCTGAGTGGGGTGTGTTGGGTTGGGGTGCTGCAGGGTGGCGGACCCCTATGGACAGGACGGGGCGACCCAGCTATATTGTGTGCAAGTAAAAAGAGCTCTACAGTACTATTAGGCCTATGAGAATAATTATATGGAGGATTTGTTGTTTCTGTGTGTTAAGGTATATTTGAGGTGTATGTGTTTTTTGGGGTGTTTTTTTGTTTCTAAAACTTTCCCTTGGGAACAAAAAAAATGTAAGGTGGGAACTGGGAAGGAACTTGTGTTGGGAGAGAGTTGAGTTATTGACTAGACTGGTGGGGTCGGTCGTGCAGGCGGCTCGAGCTGGCTGGTCGGTCTGGCTGAAATTTGATATAGAGGATGTCTTAATAAAGACAATCAAAAGTCTTTGTATTTTTTCAAGAGTTGTTCATTTGTTAGGCTATTGGTTAAAGGTGCAACACAATATTTATTATTGAATTACCTTTGATCTAGTTCAGTCTTATTAATCACTTAAACATATTTAATAATGATCTCTTACCTAGCTTGATGACTGTGGGCATTTTTGCTTACTTTTTTGGTTCTGGCATATTAGATTGTGTAAAAATGCAGGAGATTATCTTTAGATGCCCTAAAAAATCGATACTTGACTGCCGTTTGACAAATACAAATATTCTCGCTCTTATCCATAATAATCTCATAATGTAGATATCTTATCCTCATTGTAGCTGCGAGCTGTTGGCTAGAGCGCACATGCCAAGACCAGAGTAGGCATTTTGTTGAAAATGTGATGGTACATGAAAACTGAAGTGAAAAAGTACATTTTGTGTGCACTAAATCATGACGCACTGATTTTTTATCTGCAACAAGTCTGTTGGGTGGAAACTCACCACTGGTTGGAAAATGCGCACATTTTCTTTATGTGGATTTTAGAATACTCACATGAAAATCTATCGCTAATTGGCTACTAACCAGGTTTCCATCCAACCGTTTTATGCGAGTAAAGTATATGTCAGTCAAATTAATTAATGACAGGCCTGATGGAAAGATTTTTTAAAAATTTAAACGTTCCAAATGTAGACAAAACAAAATACGCTAGACAAGGTGGGATCTTTTTGTGTCTGTACAATTAATAATCAGAGAAATGTTGGTGGATTTCCACCGGTCTAATGTCCATTGCTCGTGTTTCTTGGCCCAAGCAAGTCTCTTCTTCTTATTGGTGTTCTTTAGTAGTGGTTTCTTTGCAGCAATTTGACCATAAAGGCCTGATTCACGCAGTCTCCTCTGAACAGTTGATGTTGAGATGTGTCTGTTACTTGAACTCTGTGAAGCATTTATTTGGCCTGCAATTTCTGAGGCTGGTAACTGTAATGAACTTATCCTCTGCAGCAGAGGTAACTCTGGGTCTTCCTTTCCTGTGGTGGTCCTCATGAGAGCCAGTTTCATCATAGAGCTTGATGGTTTTTGCGACTGCACTTGACATTTTCCGGATTGACTGACCTTCATGTCTTAAAGTAATGGACTGTCGTTTCTCTGCTTATTTGATCTGTTCTTGCCATAATATTGACTTGGTCTTTTACCACATAGGGCATCTTCTGTATACCACCCCTAACTTGTCACAACACAACTGATTGGCTCAAACACATTAAGAAGGAAAGATATTCCACAAATTAACTTTATAGAGGCACACCTGTTAATTGAAATGCATTCCAGGTGACTACCTCATGAAGCTGGTTGAGAGAATGCCAAGAGTGTGCAAAGCTGTCATCAAGGCAAAGGGTAGCTACTTTGAAGAATCTCAAATATAAAATATATTTTGATTTGTTTAACACTTTTTTGGTTACTACATGATTCCATATGTGTTATTTCATAGTTTTGATGTCTTCACTATTATTCTACAATGTAGAAAATAGTAAAAATAAAGAAAAACCCTGGAATGAGTAGGTGTGTCCAAACTTTTGACTGGTACTGTATATATATATATATTTATCAGGGGGTGCTGCAGCATCCTCAGTACACCTTCCAGCAGCTATGGTCATAGGCTAAATCAGGGATCATCAACTAGATTCAGCTGCAGGCAGATATTATTTTTTTGAGCCGATGGTTAGGGCGCCGGAACATAATTACAAATACATTATAGACCCCAAATTGACCGCAAGAAGCCCAAACAGATATAATATTTGACTAAAACATAATACATAATAATTTCAAACCTTGTTTACATTTGTATACGATCACATACAGTATCTCTTTGTATTCTGCATGAGAATACTTTGGAATAGAGAGACTTTCATCATGTCATGTCTGCTACACAGGCTAAAGACATAAGCTGTGTTCGAATACTCATACTAACCGCACTAACCATACTAATCGCACTAACCATGCTATTTGTGACGTAAATTGAGTATGTAGTATGCTTATTGGTCATAGTATGGATCAGTGGAGGCTCCTCAGAGGAGGAAGGGGAGGACCATCCTCCTCAGTGAATTTCACAAAAAAATTATAATAATAATAAGTTATCCTTTTTAGATAAAACTATACTAAATATAATCACGTCACCAAATAATTGATTAAAACACACTATTTTGCAAAGAAGTTCTACAGTAGCCTCCACAGAACTCTGTAGGGTAGCACAATGGTGTAGCCGGAGGACAGCTAGGTTCCAAGTCAAGGTAAGCTTCTGGTTTTACTAATTTATTGCCACCGGGGACCGCCGGTGTAAGTGCTTACTGACTATACAGTCGTGGTCAAAAGTTTTGAGAATGACACAAATACTAATTTTCTCAAAGTCTGCTGCCTCAGTTTTGATGATGGCAATATGCATATACTCCAGAATGTCATGAAGAGTGATCAGATGAATTGCAATTAATTGCAAAGTCCCTCTTTGCCATGAAAATGAACTTAATCCCAAAAAAACATTTCCACTACATTTCAGCCCTGCCACAAAAGGACCAGCTGCCATCATGTCAGTGATTCTCTCGTTAACACAGGTGAGAGTGTTGACGAGGACAAGGCTGGAGATCACTCTGTCATGCTGATTGAGTTAGAATAACAGACTGGAAGCCTTAAAAGGAGGGTGGTGCTTGAAATCATTGTTCTTCCTCTGTTAACCATGGTTACTTGCAAGGAAACACATGCCGTCATCATTGCTTTGCACAAAAAGGGCTTCACTGGCAAGGATATTGCTGCTAGTAAGATTGCACCTAAATCAACCATTTATCGGATCATCAAGAACTTCAAGGAGAGAGGTTGAATTGTTGTGAAGAAGGAGTCAGGGCGCCCAAGAAAGTCCAGCAAGCGCCAGGACCATCTCCTAAAGTTGATTCAGCTGCGGCATTGGGGCACCACCGGTGCAGAGCTTGCTCAGGAATGGCAGCAGGCAGGTGTCAGTGCATCTGCACGCACAGTGAGGCGAAGACTTTTGGAGGATGGCCTGGTGTCAAGAAGGGCAGCAAAGAAGCCACTTCTCTCCAGGAAAAACATCAAGGACAGACTGATATTCTTCAAAAGGTACAGGGATTGGACTGCTGAGGACTGGGGTAAAGTCATTTTCTCTGATGAATCCCCTTTCCGATTGTTTGGGGCATCTGGAAAACACCTTGTCCAGAGAAGACAAGGTGAGCGCTACCATCAATCTTGTGTCATTTTTTTACATTTTAGTCAATTAGCAGACGCTCTTATCCAGAGCGACTTACAGTTAGTGAGTGCATACATTTTTCATACTGGCCCCCCGTGGGAATCAAACCCACAACCCTGGTGTTGCAAGCGCCATGCTCTACCAACTGAGCTACACGGGACTATCCAAAGCGACTTACAGTCATGTGTGCATACAAGTTCGTATGGGTGGCCCCAGCGGGAATCGAACCCAAGACCCTTGGCGTTGCAAGCGCCTTGCTACCAACTGAGCCACATAGGACATACTTTTGACCAGGGCCCATAGTAGCTCTAGTCAAAAGTAGCGCTCTATATAGGGAATAAAGTGTAATTTGGGACACAAACCTGTTGTCATGTCAACAGTAAAGCATCCTGAGACCATTCATGTGTGGGGTTGCTTCTCAGCCAAGGGTGTGGGCTCACAATTTTGCCTAAGAACACAGCCATGAATAAAGAATGGTACCAACACATCCTCCGAGAGCAACTTCTCCCAACCATCCAGGAACATTGGTGACGACCAATGCCTTTTCCAGCATGATGGAGCACCTTGCCATAAGGCAAAAGTGATAACTAAGTGGCTCTGGGAACAAAACATTGACATTGCCAGGAAACTCCCCAGACCTTAATCCCATTGAGAACTTGTGGTCGATCCTCAAGAGGCGGGTGGACAAACAAAAACCCAGAAATTCTGACAAACTCCAAGCATTGATTATGCAAGAATGGGCTGCCATCAGTCAGGATGTGGCCCAGAAGTTAATTGACAGCATGCCAGGGCGGATTGCAGAGGTCTTGAAAAAGAAGGGTCAACACTGCAAATATTGACTCTTTGCATAAACTTAATGTAATAGTCAATTAAAGCCTTTGACACTCATGGAATGCTTGTAATTATACTTCAGTATACCATAGTAACATCTGACAAAAATATCTCATAACACTGACGCAGCAAACTTTGTGAAGACCAATACTTGTGTCATTCTCAAAACTTTTGACCATGACTATACACTGTAACGTTACTGAATGATTGTAGCGGGTTTACTAACGCGTTAGTTCTATTAGCTATGCTGACTATGACGTTACTTTAGCAAATATGGTGACAACGATGTAGTATGTGTGTAGCGGTTTGGCTTGGAAAGTTTTTTTTCGCTCCATCATGCTGGAAAAGGCATGATGGAGCGATGTGTGAACAACACATCAGAAAACGGGCGTAGCTTCATAGCGTTTTCAGATTTAGAATAAAATGGCGGGATGACGTGGAGAATTGGCGGGTGGATAGAGCAGTGACGCAAGAGTTGTTTTGGAGGGGAAAGAGCAGCACCAGTGTTTGATTTTGTTGGATGAAGGAAAACATTGCTGGCTAGGAAGAGATATGAAATGAGTCGGATACCACGGAAGGGTAGGCAGCCCTGTAAGCGTGGTATCTGTTTTGGCAGCATGGCTTCTTCAGCGAAAAGACCAGCAGTTGGAATGGGAGAAAATCCCGAAGATAGTGAGGATAACAGCTCAGATGAGGGATCGGAAGACTATGGTGATTCAGGCGAGGAGGACAGCGGATCAGAAGAGGAGAGCAATGAAGAGGTCATTGTGGACGTTGAGGCCGAGGATAGAATAGACGCCGGAAGGGAAAGGAGGGGGAAAATGGAGTCCTTTGAGAAGGCAAGAAACAGATATAGGTTTGGAGAAATGCAGTATTATCATAAGGAGATGTATACTTGGATGAATGAGGAGGAATGGAGGGAAACAGAGGCAGAGGAGGTCTAAGAGAGAGATGGAGGAAGACTGAGTTTGAGTCTGTAAAAAATGGTGGGAAAAAGGGAGAAGGTTTGTTAAAGACTGGTAGGGAATGTAAGCAAAGTGAGTTGAAGACAGGAGTAGAAATGGAAGAGGGTGAAGTATCGGAGGTGGTAGGTGTGGTGAAGTGCTCGGAGCCAGAGGCTTGCACAGAGGGTAAGGATAAAGATGAGTCTGTGACAGTAGGAGTGAAGTTTGTGGAAAAAGTGGATCCTTGCCTTTTGGCTGATCCATTTGTGGTTTCAAGATGGGTGAAAAAAGCGTTGGGTATAGTGGAATCGGTGAGGGTAACCAGAAGTGGTCTAGTGATAATTGTTTGTGTTTCTGTTAGGCAGAGGGAGAAGGCGCTCAGAGTTAAACAAATGGGGAAAATAATAGGGAATTGTTTCGCTCTTAAGAAAAGGGAGCCATTGAGAGGAGTGATTACTGAGGTAGCAGTAAATGTAAAAGTGGATCAACTGAAGGAGAAGATTCCCGGTGTGTGTGATGCTCGTCGTTTGGTGTGACATAAACAAGGTGGCGAGAGTGGGAAAACAGATGTTCTTTTGAGTTTTGAAGTTGAGTCTTTGCCTGATAAAGTAAAGTTAGGATATAGAAGTTATCCTGTGCGAGCGTATGTGCCGAGTACATTACGATGTTACAGGTGTCAAACTTATGGGCACGTGGCAGCAGTATGTAGGAGGGAGTTTCCAAGGTGTGAGAAGTGTGCAGAAGGGCATGAGACAAAGGAGTGTGAAGCAGTGGGGAAAGTGGTGGTATGTGCTAATTGTAGGGGTGGCCATGGGGCTGGGGATCAGACATGTCCAGTGCGAGAGAAGCAGGTTGAGGTTTCCAGGGTAAGAGTAGAGAAGAAGTTGTCATATGCGGAGGCAGTGAAGAAAGTAGAGGGGGGGGAGTGGTGAGAGTAGGAGATATGTACCAGTACAGTGGGAAAGGCAAGCAAGTGATATATGTTTCAGTAAGATTGGATTTTTAGCGTTTATAGCAATGGTTATTAATTCTACTGCAGGGATGGAGCGCAAATCGAAGAAAATTGAGGTTGTGGTGGCAGCTGCAGAGAGAAATTTGGGCGTGCGAGACGTGACAGCAGAATAATTACAGGGAGTGTTGAGGGCATTAGGTCGGAGTGAGTATATTTAAATAGTGGAGAAGGGTGGGGTTAATTATTAGTAGTAGCTTTGAAGTTGTGAGTGTAGTGTTAGATGGTAGGATATTTCTTTGCTTTGTTGTATTTTATTTTTCCAAGGAAAGATAAGGGAGTTGTACTCCAGTCTAGTAGGTGGCAGTAATGCAACAAATTGGATGCCAAACGCCGTTAAACCTCATTGAAGAAGAAGAAGCATAAAATGGCGGAAAATACACTGCTCAAAAAAATTAAGGGAACACTAAAATAACACATCCTAGATCTGAATGAATGAAATAATCTTATTAAATACTTTTTTCTTTACATAGTTGAATGTGCTGACAACAAAATCACACAAACATTATCAATGGAAATCAAATGTACAGTGGAGAAAAAAAGTATTTAGTCAGCCACCAATTGTGCAAGTTCTCCCACTTAAAAAGATGAGAGAGGCCTGTAATTTTCATCATAGGTACACGTCAACTATGACAGACAAAATGAGAAGAAAAAAATCCAGAAAATCATATTGTAGGATTTTTAATGAATTTATTTGCAAATTATGGTGGAAAATAAGTATTTGGTCAATAACAAAAGTTTCTCAATACTTTGTTATACAGTATACCCTTTGTTGACAATGACACAGGTCAAACGTTTTCTGTAAGTCTTCACAAGGTTTTCACACACTGTTGCTGGTATTTTGGCCCATTCCTCCATGCAGATCTCCTCTAGAGCAGTGATGTTTTGGGGCTGTCGCTGGGCAACACGGACTTTCAACTCCCTCCAAAGATTTTCTATGGGGTTGAGATCTGGAGACTGGCTAGGCCACTCCAGGACCTTGAAATGCTTCTTACGAAGCCACTCCTTCGTTGCCCGGGCGGTGTGTTTGGGATCATTGTCATGCTGAAAGACCCAGCCACGTTTCATCTTCAATGCCCTTGCTGATGGAAGGAGGTTTTCACTCAAAATCTCACAATACATGGCCCCATTCATTCTTTCCTTTACACGGATCAGTCGTCCTGGTCCCTTTGCAGAAAAACAGCCCCAAAGCATGATGTTTCCACCCCCATGCTTCACAGTAGGTATGGTGTTCTTTGGATGCAACTCAGCATTCTTTGTCCTCCAAACACGACGAGTTGAGTATTTACCAAAAAGTAATATTTTGGTTTCATCTGACCATATGACATTCTCCCAATCCTCTTCTGGATCATCCAAATGCACTCTAGCAAACTTCAGACGGGCCTGGACATGTACTGGCTTAAGCAGGGGGACACGTCTGGCACTGCAGGATTTGAGTCCCTGGCGGCGTAGTGTGTTACTGATGGTAGGCTTTGTTACTTTGGTCCCAGCTCTCTGCAGGTCATTCACTAGGTCCCCCCCATGTGGTTCTGGGATTTTTGCTCACCGTTCTTGTGATCATTTTGACCCCACGGGGTGTGATCTTGGGTGGAGCCCCAGATCGAGGGAGATTATCAGTGGTCTTGTATGTCTTCCATTTCCTAATAATTGCTCCCACAGTTGATTTCTTCAAACCAAGCTGCTTACCTATTGCAGATTCAGTCTTCCCAGCCTGGTGCAGGTCTACAATTTTGTTTCTGGTGTCCTTTGACAGCTCTTTGGTCTTGGCCATAGTGGAGTTTGGAGTGTGACTGTTTGAGGTTGTGGACAGGTGTCTTTTATACTGATAACAAGTTCAAACAGGTGCCATTAATACAGGTAACGAGTGGAGGACAGAGGAGCCTCTTAAAGAAGAAGTTACAGGTCTGTGAGAGCCAGAAATCTTGCTTGTTTGTAGGTGACCAAATACTTATTTTCCACCATAATTTGCAAATAAATACATAAAAAATCCTACAATGTGATTTTCTGGATTCTTTTTTCTGAATTTGTCTGTCATAGTTGACGTGTACCTATGATGAAAATTACAGGCCTCTCTCATCTTTTTAAGTGGGAGAACTTGCACATTGGTGGCTGACTAAATACTTTTTTCCCCCACTGTAAATCCTCTGGACCAGTAGACACCAGCTCAGATACAGCATGTACAGCCATAGAGAGTAGCTCAGATACTCTGTCCACTACAGAGGAAGGTATACCAACAGATACCAGTAAAGCTACAGCCTCTGTACCAGGTGAAACCAGCTGAAAAGCACTTGTTGAAATAGTTTAACAAAAATGTTAGGCTCTATACGGGGATGCTTTGTTTCTCTTGTATTTAGAGGAAATTATTTAAAGTATATTTAAAACCAAATACCTTTAGACTTTTACTTGAGTCATTTTCTATTAAAGTATCTTTACTTTTACTCAAGTATGACAATTGGGGACTTTTTCCACCACTGTGTTTTAGCGTATCAACATAATGCATTGTGTTGGTACAGTATACACTACATTTTTTATACCAACATACATTTTGTATTTTTAGGTGCATTTTATGACAAAATATTTCATTACGAGGTTACTTGCTCCTTTACATGGTGTGAGGGCTGATACCTTTCTCTATAAAAATAATACATATTTCAAATGTTAATATAAAAAAAACGTGTGAGAAAAAGTTGCTTTTGTCCCGACTTTCAATAATGCCTGAGGTGTAGGCACATGTATATAAAAAATAAATACATCTTTCACTTTCACTTCATGGTTCGCACTTGTTGAAGATGGCTGACAAAGGAACATCAATTCCAACAGTAATAGTATTAGTCCCCATCTTCTGTTGCATTTGTGGCAGATAATGAATTATTGGTAAGTGAATATATTTCTCCCAGGTATTCATAGTTACAGTCTAGACGGACTCAAGTGAAAGAGGAGATTTCAGTCTAGTGTAAACTGACAACAGGTATTTTGACACAGCCATCCAGCGGGCGACAGTTGAACCTTTTTTCATGAATGTTTGTTAGGGTACAGACTATTGGGCCGAGTTAAGGGTGTGCCTTATAAGGAAATAGGAACTATATTGACTGTGCCATTGTGTATTTTAAAGGTGAAAGGTAGGCCTACTTCACAACTGAATGTATATTTGGCTATTACTGGGTAGGATAAGATGGTAGGGCGGCAGGTAGCTTAGTGGTTAAGAGCGTTGTGCCAGTAACCGAAAGGTCGCTGGTTCTAATCCCCGAGCCGACTAGGTGAAAAATCTGTCGATGTGCCCTTGAGCAAGGCACTTAACCCTAATTGCTCCTGTAAGTCGCTCTGGATAAGAGCGTCTGCTAAATGACTAAAATGTAAAAAATGTAATACTAAAGGCCTGGCTGTGACAAGTTTAGAGCGATGATGCAACCATATACATAGAATTTAAGTTTACCTTCCGTAATTATAATTATATTTCTAAGGGTGTAACTCTGCTCTTTTCCCATAGCAGCTGCAGCTTCACCAACACGTTATGTCATCACAAAGGAACGTCGTTATCAATCCTGGAATCCCTGGTGGAGTTCCAGAGGATAACATGAAGGCGGTGGAATGGGACACTGCTGGGATATGGGAATTTTGTGATTTTTAAGGGAAGACATCCTTGAACACCACAACATGAGAAATCACAATCAGACAGCTGACCAAGCAGCTCAGTGGGGTGTATGAGGTAGAGGGTATGATTGGTGGGAAAATACAGACCTTTCAGCAGAGAGTAAAAGTCATTGTTTACTAAATGGAAGGTCGGGACTTGTGACCCAATGATGGATCGGGACCTCCTTTAGGTACCAGTTAAAGACGGAGATGTAACTCATTTTGCAAAGGTTAAAAATGTAAAAGGTTCAAACACAAAAAGTTTGGCAATGACTATGTCACGTGCTGTTGAAGTGCTGAACAAGAACCTTGGTTAGTCCACACTTTTTAAATACATTCTTTTCTGGTTATCTTTTTACTTTTCTTATAAACAAAACCTATATGCAGCTCTCTCCAAAAGTCCCCCTGATAAGAACGCCAGAATGATAGCATTCGTATATCAGTTGGGAGAACTATGCAGGTTTGTGAGTAGAGAGAGAGAGGGGGGACATAATGTCAAAGTTAAAAAAAATTAATTAAATTGGTCATTTAGCAGACGCTCTTATCCAGAGCGACTTACAGGAGCAATTAGGGTTAAGTGCCTTGCTCAAGGGCACATCGACAGATTTTTCACCTAGTCGGCTTGGGGATTAGAACCAGCGACCTTTCGGTTACTGGTACAACGCTCTTAACCACTAAGCTACCTGCCGCCCAATCATGGAAGTTCAAACTTCCATGATTGTGCAAGACATTTAGTATAACCAGCCATCCAACAGCTGTCACCAAACTAACAGAGAGAGAACATTTCAGAACACAAACACGTTGTAAAGAATAAGTGTGTATGTGTGTGTGAAATATTCCTGACTTTCCGTCCAAGGTTGCATAACGTACTCCTCCATTTCCATCCACAGACCCAGTAATACAACCTGAAGTCCCCTGTGAATTGAACCCTACCATGCAGTGTTAAGGGTCCATCATCGGTGGAGTACCGCTAGTCTTGGCCTGACCACGAGGCTGAGATGTGGAGCCAGGAGCAGACTGGACAGCACTACAACATCAAATCCCCAGAGTCAGACAGCTACACCTGTGAGGCCAGGAACCCAGTCAGTGAGAAGACACAGACCTACAACAGCAATGACTGCCTTGCCACAGGTAAACAAGAGAGATAGGCGAGATATAGAAGGTTTGAGTTTTGTAAAGCCAATACCATTCTGTTGGTATACTAAGTCAAGGTTAAATCATGTCCAAGTATTTTGATGCTGTTGATAAAGGAATAGGAATTCCTTTGTTCAGTTTCCACTGACCATGTGACCTGACCTGTTTGTATCTGTCTATATGTGTATCAGGTCATCCCTACATCTACATTGGTATTGGTGCAGGTGTCTTGTTGTTGGTTTCTGTTGTGGTTGTTGTTGTGGTCTGGCTCATCAAGAAGCATTACAAAGGTAAGCCCATGTTTTTAATTACAGTGCCTTGCAAAAGTATTCATCCCCCTTGGCGTTTTTCCTATTTTGTAGCATTACAACCTGTAATTTAAATGGATTTTTATTTGGATTTCATGTAATGGACATACACAAAATAGTCCAAATTGGTGAAGTGAAGTGAAATGAAAAAAAGAACTTGTTTCAAAAAATACTAAAAATAAATAACGGAAAAGTGGTGCGTGCATATGCATTCACCCCCTTTGCATATGCATTCACCCCCTAAATAAGATCTGGTGCAACCAATTACCTTCGGAAGTCACAGAATTAGTTAAATAAAGTCCACCTGTGTGCAATCTAAGTGTCACATGATCTGTCACATGATCTCAGTATATATACACCTGTTCTAAAAGGCCCCAGAGTCTGCAACACCACTAAGCAAGGGGCACCACCAAGCAAGCGGCACCATGAAGACTAAGGAGCTCTCCAAACAGGTTAGGGACAAAGTTGGAGAAGTACAGATCAGGGTTGGGTTATAAAAAAATATCTAAAACTTTGAACATCCCACGGAGCACCAATAAATCCATTATTAAAAAATGAAAAGAATATGGCACCACAACAAACCTGCCAAGAGAGGGCCGCCCACCAAAACCTACGGACCAGGCAAGGAGGGCATTAATCAGAGAGGCAACAAAGAGACCAAAGATAACCCCGAAGGAGCTGCAAAGCTCCACAGCGGAGATTGGAGTATCTGTCCATAGGACCACTTTAAGCTGTACACTCCACAGAGCTGGGCTTTATGGAAGAGTGGCCAGAAAAAAGCCATTGCTTAAAGAAAAAAATAAGCAAACACGTTTGGTGTTTGCCAAAAGGCATGTGGGAGACTCCCCAAACATTTGGAAGAAGGTACTCTGGTCAGATGAGACTAAAATTGAGCTTTTTGGCCATCAAGGAAAACGCTATGTCTGGCACAAACCCAACACCTCTCATCACCCCGAGAACACCATCCCCACAGTGAAGCAGGGTGGTGGCAGCATCATGCTGTGGGGATGTTTTTCATCGGCAGGGACTGGGAAACTGGTCAGAATTGAAGGAATGATGGATGGCGCTAAATACAGGGAAATTCTTGAGGGAAACCTGTTTCAGTCTTCCAGAGATTTGAGACTGGGACGGAGGTTCACCTTCCAGCAGGACAATGACCCTAAGCATACTGCTAAAGCAACACTTGAGTGGTTTAAGGGGAAACATTTAAATGTCTTGGAATGGCCTAGTCAAAGCCCAGACCTCAATCCAATTGAGAATCTGTGGTATGACTTAAAGATTGCTGTACACCAGCGGAACCCATCCAACTTGAAGGAGCTGGAGCAGTTTTGCCTTGAAGAATGGGCAAAAATCCCAGTGGCTAGATGTGCCAAGCTTATAAAGACATACCCCAAGAGACTTGAAGCTGTAGTTGCTGCAAAAGGTGGCTCTACAAAGTATTGACTTTGGGGGGGTGAATAGTTATGCACGCTCAGGTTTTCTGTTTTTTTGTCTTATTTCTTGTTTGTTTCACCCCCAAAAATATTTTGCATCTTCAAAGTGGTAGGCATGTTGTGTAAATCAAATGATACAAACCCCGCAAAAAAATCAATTTTAATTCCAGGTTGTAAGGTAACAAAATAGGAAAAATGCCAAGGGGGATGAATACTTTCGCAACCCACTGTATATTCTGTATGTAATGTGCTGGTATGTTTAGATAATTCTCAACTTTGAATAATGTGAATTATAATCAAAAGTTGATCCATTTAAAAACATAGAAAGTCCCCGTGATAAGAATGCCAGAATGATAGCAATCGTATATCAGATGGGAGAACTATGCAGGTTTGTGAGTAGAGAGAGAGGGGGGGGACATAATGCCAAAGTTCAAACTTCCATGATTGTGCAAGACATTTAGTATAACCAGCCATCCAACAGTTGTCTCTAAGTTAACAGAGAGAGAACATTTCAGAACAAACACATTGTAAAGAATAAGTGTGTATGTGTGTGCGTGTGGGTGCAGTGTATGTGTGCGTGTGGGTGCATTTGTGTGTGTGTGTGAAATATTCCTGAATTTCCATCTACTGTTGCATAACATACTCGTCCATTTCCATCCACAGACCCAGTATCACAACCTGAAGTCACCTGTGAATTGAACTGTAGCATGGCAACACTTCGCTGCAGTGTTAAGGGTCCATCAGTGGAGTACCACTGGTCTTGGCCTGACCACCAGGGGGAGATGTGGAGTCAGGACCAGACTGGACAGCACTACAACATCACATTTCCAGAGTCAGGCAGCTACACCTGTGAGGCCAGGAACCCAGTCAGTGAGAAGACACAGATCTACAACAGAAACGACTGCCTGGCCACAGGTAAATTCATAAAGCGAATCAGGATAATCAGATCAGTTCAGGCAAATGAGAAATAAGTGCACTCAGGCTATCCAGAAGGCTAAAGCTAGTTACTTTAAGGAGCAGTTCTCTCTGTGGGTCTAACCCCAAGAAGTTCTGGAAAATGGTTAAAGACCTGGAGAATAAACCCTCCTCCTCACAGCTGCCAATGTCCCTTAATGTTGATGATGTGGTTGTTAGTGACAAAGAGCACATGGCTGAGCTCCTTAATCACCACTTCATTAAGTCAGGATTCCTATTTGACTTAGCAATGCCTCCTTGCCCGTCCAACATTTCCTAATCTCCCAGTCCTTCTAATGTGACTAGCCCCGATGCTCCTCACTCTTTTTCCCCTGCCCACTATAAAGTTTCTCCCTGCAGGCGGTTACGGAGTCCGAGATGCTAAAGGAGCTCCTTAAACTTGACACCAAAAGAAACATCTGGGTCAGATGGTTTAGACCAATTCTTCTTTAAGGTTGCAGCCCCTATCATAGCCAAGCCTGTCTCTGACCTTTTTAACCTGTCTCTCCTAGGACATACACTCTGAGGTGGAGTCAGGGTCAGAGGACCAAGAGGAGGAATCCAGCAGAGCCACACACAACAGCCAAACTGACGGTCAGAGGTCTCCACCAACCCCTCAGAGAAGGGATGAAGATGGAGCGTCCAGAGAGAGAGGAGGTGATAGAACCTAACTTCTCCCAAACAAACACCTCCATCCTGAATTCCTAGACGTCAAGACCCAACTTCTCCTAAAACAACGGCACACACCCACAAACCCCACCACCTCTTGCCCCAAAACCATCAACTATAACATGCTGACCACACCACCCGCATCGCGTGCGCGAGCGTTGCAAAATAAATGCAC
Source organism: Coregonus lavaretus (assembly GCF_964263955.1). Classification (NCBI taxonomy): domain Eukaryota; kingdom Metazoa; phylum Chordata; class Actinopteri; order Salmoniformes; family Salmonidae; genus Coregonus; species Coregonus lavaretus. The sequence goes on along the minus strand of NC_140022.1, from coordinate 10,621,033 downwards.
ACATACATGTTATTAAATCATTGCACCCACACCGCTAGTGCGCGTCAACGAGCGTCTGCGGAGCCAGGCGCTAAAATAGAACTTGGTTCTATTTGTGAAGCTTGACGCGCTGCAAGTCCCGCCTTTCCCATCTCCTCATTGTTTTTTAGGAGCATATACCCACGTGGGTGATTGAAAGATGAACTGAGGTCCACACACCAGTCCAGTTGGTGGTGGTAATGCACCTTAAAGTTGATTGCCAACCACCATATAAAGTCCAAAGAAGAAGAAGAAGAAGCCTGAAGGAGGAGAGATTACTAGAAACAAACTCGGTTTACCTTTTTATCTGTGGATTAATTGTCAGAGTAGAGGACCTTGTGCATTTCAGGTAAGATAACAACCCAATGTTTATATCCCATGAAAAATGTGCTAGCAACATCAAGCTAGCTAGCTAAATTGCCATAAATGTTTAATGCTTTTCAACCTGTCCCCAAATGAATACAGTTGGTTCAGAGTTCGTTTTGATATTTGAAGCTGCGTGTCCTGATGGCCTGGTGTGGGTGGAGCAAAATGAAGATGCGCGCGAGCGGTGTGGTCAGTATGTAATACACATATGGCTATCAGATGGGTGTAGAACAAGGAAGTATTTTGAAAACAATGGAAACCCAAAGGAGCAGTGGTCAGGTAGACCGAGAGGGAGGAACACCTGGCCTATCCAGTGGCGATTTTAGCATGTCAATCTTGGTGGGGCAAACATTTTTTAGATGCATGCCAGCAAAACCTCTACACAACACAACACTAAACAATACATTCATTGCACTATAACGGTGACAGTGCCCACAAACTGTTAGAGTTTACATAAAGCTGTCCCAACAGCAGAGTCCCAACAGCAGTCCTAACACTTTACCACTGCTACACCTGGCTATCAGCAGAGCCTTATCTGGCAGCGAAACAGTTCATTCAGCCTCATTTACTGCCTTTAAAAAAAAACATAGCTGAAATGGTTGACTTGCTTAAACAAATGTGGTTTCTAATGACAATTGAGATGTACAAACTATGGCATAAGGGGACGAAGAGCTGATAAGAGGCAATCCGTAATTTCGATTAAGACAATGAGCGAGCTAGGACGGACGTAGTCAATATAACTATTTGTTCAGCACTTTTGAAATGTACAGCGACAGAATTCAGAACATGGGCCATTCTTACAGTGTTCTCCCTGTACACCAGGTCAGAACCATAGGATAAATAAAGGGGCATATAAGCAGACAATGAAATCTCTTGCAATATTAGATGATTACATTTCTCTAAAACAGGCTATAGGCTACATGTGCACTACCAAGTCAGAATAGTAGGTGAAATTATGAGGGGAAAAGTGACCAAATTATTAGAGTGAGGCACATGGGCTACTAACAGCTTACTACACAATATACACTTAATATTACTATCTTAGGTACAGACAGTATACATATCTCCCTGGCATATTACATAATTTCTGCAGCAGCATACAATACATTTTTGGACTCGCCTTGTTGTGCTTTGCTCACTTGAACAGGAAGGTGGCAAGGCGGTCCTCAAACTTTGTCATCAAAGTCTGGCATTCTCTGGATTTATGGTGCTTTCAAGACAACTGGGAACTTGTAAAAAAAAAAAAAAAGTTGAATCAGTGATCTTCAGGTCGGAGCTCTATAAAGAGGCCTGAGTTGCCGACTTGCAATTCCGAGTTGGATGACCGTTCAAAACGTGTTTTCCCAGTTGGAGCTTGTTTTTTTTCCAAGTTTCCAGTTGTCTTGAACTGACTGAAGTCAGATTTCCCAGTTCTGAGTTTCCAGTTGTTTTGAGATCGGCATAAGTCATGCTGGATTGACAGCATGGCCAATGTTGAATGTTTATCCTTTTAAGCTTGGAAAAGAGACCCTTAAACCCAGACTTGGGACCACACACCCACTCCACTGAATTACAGGCTAGTGATTGCTTTGCAATGCTTGCAGTTAGCCACTGATTCCTTCCAAACCAATCATTGTTGAATTTGCGATTTCCAACTTGTTGTGTAATGTTTATGTCCAATGGCCGATGAGCACCGATACGTTTTATTTATAATTAATTTTATTTCTCTTCATATGACAAGGATTGTAAAGGATTTGCCTGTAGATTGTCGACTTGATTCATGATGATGACTGCTAGCTTGCTAGCTAAGATTTTGAAAGTATGATGTTAACATGATCAGTCCAATGAAAGCTACTGTAGATATAACGTGATTTGACGTCATTTTTCTGTGGCCAATGACATAAAGCCATCTTGGATGGGCACTTCTAATGTAAAAGTATGGCAGCACCCAAGGGGCTTGAATTTTCTAGCTCTACCCTTAGATTTTGCGCTGACGTAGTGTCCCCATGAGTGACAGAACACTGAGCCAATTACGGCGCAACTAGAGAACATTACCAACCCCTACGCTCCGTATTTTCTGCTGAATGCCCCACCACAGAAAGCACTGAGCTAGGCTGAAACACCTGCATTTTGGAGCGGCCTTACTCAAGAAAGCAAAAAAGAGACCATGTTTGTATGTGGCTTTATCAACTCAATGATTTTGTATTATTTTATTTTTTTTACATTGTTTGAAAACATATGTGATACGTATTAATGCCAAAAATAAACATTTATTTTTAATTTTTTAGCTAAAAGGGTGGGGCCCAAAACAGGCTCTGCCCCACCTGCCCTGAGTGACGGGTCGCCACTGGGCCTATCAGGTCTGAGGAGACCCACTAGGTCAGTGTCAGACAGTCCAGACACTCCTGATAGAAGCAGTCCAGGATTGTCAGCTGGTCTCAGAGCCACAGCATGTAGGTACACTATCTACTCCAGTAAAATACAGTTCAGGTGCACCCTCTGGACCAGTAGACACCAGCTCAGATACAGCATGTACAGCCATATAGAGTAGCTCAGATACTCTTGTCTACTTCATAGAGAAGTACAGGTACAGCCTCTGTACCAGGAGAAACCAGTTGAAAAGCACTTGTTGAATATATAGTTTGTTTGATAAATATTTAGATTCTGTACAGGGGAGGTTTGTTTCTCTTCAGTAAACTCATATCTCCTTTTCTATCTCTTTCTGGTTATTATGTATCATATTGTTATCATGTATATGATGTGCTGTCATGTTTAGCCTAGGCTACTATAATTTTTAACTTTGATAAATATGAATTATAATGAAATGTTGATCCATGCAACAAGATGGCAAAAATGTATTATGTTTTGAGGAAAATATTTCATTGTGTGAATGTTTTAGTGTGCATGCCTCATAGGCCTATAGGTGAATGGCTAGGCTGGTGAATTAAAATCACTCTTACACTCAGTGGACAGGACAAGTAAATGAGCTATAGTTATTAATTTACCTTTGAATATTACAGTATTGACAACTTTTGTTACATTGTAGCACAGTGATCCCATCAATTCTAAATTCTATATGTAATTCTGTACATTGTAGCCAATTATACACACAGCCAAAGACCAGATAAGGGCACGACTACAGCAAGGAATATTCCAGAAGTGGTTCGATTAGAAAATAAAGTTAATATAGCATAAAACATAATGCAACGTGTTGGGATACAGTGTGCTTGTACTGCAGCTATTAAACATTATTTACAAGTGAAATGGAACGTTATTTTATTTTCAACCGAGAGGTCATGACTCATGCAGAGGGAGGAACTAAAATCCACATTTTACTTTCACTTTCACAGACTCGACAGGCTAGGGTATGAACCACATAGTGTTTTACCATATCTCATTTGAACTTAGTTTATTTAGATAAATAAAAGTAACAAACTAGCAAATATGGCCAAACTAAGGTTCATCGTGTCGTATTTCTGGCTTTGTCTGGCGCGAACGGTGGTCTCCGAAGGTAAGTTGAACCGACTGACAGGGCCGAACGTAGCGTTTGGCATACCTACTATTTGTTAGGCTACTTGTTTCCTATTGGGGCCTAATTGTATATCATAGCCAGCAACATCACATACTTTTTGATTATCATGAACAATAGGTATATGTAAGAATGTATTTTATGAACACTATGTGCGCTGCAACTTCAAGTTAGAAGCGCAGCCGCGGAGTGAAAAACACTGCAATCTGAAATCATAAACGACATTATGGAGGAATGGACAATAGCCTAAACACACTCTATCTATTGATTTTCAACATATTACGTCTGAATGATTTTAAACGACGTCTATGTGGGTTTCGTTGAAAAATAAGGACCGCACCCTTCCTGTTCCGTTGAACTAAACACAGAGCAAACTTCAAGAAGTTATCGGATATTGAGTCCTGGCCTAACCAAGGCTCAAACCTAAAGAAGGGTCTGCATGATCATGTTAGGGGCGGGCCTTAGGGGGGCTGGCCCGCTCTACCGTACCTCCTTGCCCAACCAAATAAAATATACAAATATTGATAATTATTTGACCGAGACCGAAAGACCCATCAATCTCAGATAAAGAATCCGAGTGAGCGAAACAGCGCCACTCTGTCTCAGTATGTGTAAACAATATATCTGATTCTGTCTGGACCAAAAGAGTATGGCATGTCATACTATTTCTGTCCAGACAGCATCAGATACATGGGCAACATATAGGATGCTGGCTTCCCCTAAAGTATTTACTAGGGATCCCCCTTACTAGGGATGCCCCCTACTCTTCCTGGGGTCCAAACACATTTAGGCACTTACATTACACATAAAACAGAAGATAAATCAGTACATCATATAACATTATTACACCACTGTATATCTACAATACAAAATGTATAATACCACCATACAACAATATTACAAGGTACGTGTGTGTAGAGTGTGTGTGCTAGTGTTTGTGTGTGTATGCGTGCATCTGTTTCAGTGTGTGTGCCTCTTCACGGTCCCCGCTCCATAAGGTGTATTTTTAAATCTGATTCTACTGCTTGCATCAGTTACCTGATGTGGAATATAGTTCCATGTAGCTATGGCTCTATGTAGTACTGTGCGCCTCCCATAGTCTGTTCTTGACTTGGTGATTGTGAAGGGACCTCTGGTACCATATTCAGCTTGTCAACTGTTACGTTCTCCCCTCGGGTGTAGTTCGTCTGAGGAGACGTACAGTGGGGGAAAAAAGTATTTAGTCAGCCACCAATTGTGCAAGTTCTCCCACTTAAAAAGATGAGAGAGGCCTGTAATTTTCATCATAGGTACACGTCAACTATGACAGACAAATTGAGGAAAAAAAATCCAGAAAATCACATTGTAGGATTTTTTATGAATTTATTTGCAAATTATGGTGGAAAATAAGTATTTGGTCACCTACAAACAAGCAAGATTTCTGTCTCTCACAGACCTGTAACTTCTTCTTTAAGAGGCTCCTCTGTCCTCCACTCGTTACCTGTATTAATGGCACCTGTTTGAACTTGTTATCAGTATAAAAGACACTTGTCCACAACCTCAAACAGTCACACTCCAAACTCCACTATGGCCAAGACCAAAGAGCTGTCAAAGGACACCAGAAACAAAATTGTAGACCTGCACCAGGCTGGGAAGACTGAATCTGCAATAGGTAAGCAGCTTGGTTTGAAGAAATCAACTGTGGGAGCAATTATTAGGAAATGGAAGACATACAAGACCACTGATAATCTCCCTCGATCTGGGGCTCCACGCAAGATCTCACCCCGTGGGGTCAAAATGATCACAAGAACGGTGAGCAAAAATCGGGAGAATGTCATATGGTCAGATGAAACCAAAATAGAACTTTTTGGTAAAAACTCAACTCGTCGTGTTTGGAGGACAAAGAATGCTGAGTTGCATCCAAAGAACACCATACCTACTGTGAAGCATGGGGGTGGAAACATCATGCTTTGGGGCTGTTTTTCTGCAAAGGGACCAGGACGACTGATCTGTGTAAAGGAAAGAATGAATGGGGCCATGTATCGAGAGATTTTGAGTGAAAACCTCCTTCCATCAGCAAGGGCATTGAAGATGAAACGTGGCTGGGTCTTTCAGCATGACAATGATCCCAAACACACCGCCTGGGCAACGAAGGAGTGGCTTCGTAAGAAGCATTTCAAGGTCCTGGAGTGGCCTAGCCAGTCTCCAGATCTCAACCCCATAGAAAATCTTTGGAGGGAGTTGAAAGTCCGTGTTGCCCAGCGACAGCCCCAAAACATCACTGCTCTAGAGGAGATCTGCATGGAGGAATGGGCCAAAATACCAGCAACAGTGTGTGAAAACCTTGTGAAGACTTACAGAAAATGTTTGACCTGTGTCATTGCCAACAAAGGGTATAACAAAGTATTGAGAAACTTTTGTTATTGACCAAATACTTATTTTCCACCATAATTTGCAAATAAATTCATTAAAAATCATACAATGTGATTTTCTGGATTTTTTTTCCTCATTTTGTCTGTCATAGTTGACGTGTACCTATGATGAAAATTACAGACCTCTCTCATCTTTTTAAGTGGGAGAACTTGCACAATTGGTGACTGACTAAATACTTTTTTCCCCCACTGTAAATGCCCGTGCACTGTCAAATTGCATCAATTCAAATCTGGTATAGGAACAAAAAGAGGTCAATACACGTCTTTTAAGATATACTAGTATTTTAATTAATGCAAACACTTGAATGGTAAATATGATGTTCGTATATACGGGCCCACTGAAAAACCACGCAGGGCAGACAGAGAACTAACTTTTTCAACCCAAGGTTCTTCTTTAATACTCTGACAGAGACAGTGGCGGCTCCTGAAGAAATTCTCAGGGGGGGCAATTTTTCTGATGATTTAGGTGACCTACACACATTTAAAAAAAGATATGTCCAGCAACAACATGAAGACAGGGGCAGCATATAAGTCAATACCAGAAGCATTTATTGACTGATCTCAAAAGTGTTGGCTTACAAAAGCAAAATAAGTTATCACAGTAAAAATAATCAAGGGTGTTCTTTCACATTCCTCAACACTGCATAAACAATATGCATTTCCATAAAACACCTCATCTAATTGTGCCACAAAGTTGACAAGTCCAAGAAAAATACCAGGGTTGGTGGAGCCCTCAGTTTCATCTTTGCCTCGCAAAGCTAACTCAAACACTCCGCAAAACTTCACACACTGGATTAGCCGGCTGAGGATGTGGCGGTTCTTGCTAACCTCATCGTTGTGGCGGCGGACAGCTAGCCTGTATCCCTCATCCAGTTGAGTGGCAATGTTCACTCTCCCCAAAGCAGACAATCTCAAACAGCTATCCATGTGGGTCTTTGACAGCTCATGTTTCTTAATCTTTTCTGAAAGATGGTGCATGTCCGTTACACCAGTCGCTGTCCAAGCGGTGCTGTCTGCCGTGCCGCCTTCAGGGTGAAAGAGTAAACAGGGGTAGCAGAAGACTGCATTAGCTACATCGCAGCCTGCTAGCCAGGTTTTTCGTTCGTACCAATTTTTGGAAAATCCTCGGGTGTAGGACTTTCCCCCTTTAGTAGAAACCTGTTGAATTATTACATTTGGTCTGGGAGGTCCTAATTGTTTCGTTGCCAATTTATCTTGATTTGTTCGCCGACAAAAAGGAACTTCTTTCAAAGAGACAATCGAGTTGCACTGAACGCTAGCCATCTTGACAGTAGTACGTGAATTGATTGACGCTGCTACCCGCTCTTTTCTTAGTTAAGTTCATGGTTATGTTACGTATGAAGAAAGTGCGTAAGTGCAAGCCCTCCCGGAACCCATAGAGATTGTATTGAAAGCTCTGATATTTGAAAAAAAAAGATTTTACATGAGAGTCTATGAGAGACTTCTGGGGCGATTTTCAACCTGACTGAAATCGCCCCAAAAGGGGCGGGGCCATTTGAAGCACGACTTTAGCCTGATTGGACATTTAGTGGCAGATCAGACGTCTAGATTAGAACACTGATAACTACTGTTGCCGTGATATAATTGATTAGAAAAAAAATCCCTTCCTTTTCCCGTTTGGCAGTGCGTCGCCCATATCGCCCTAATGAACACACCGCCCCTGGACAGAGATAGGTCCTGCTCCAGGCTGGGCCTGTCAGAGTAGAGGCTGGGTGTGGTTTAAACTTACCCAACCTATCGTTGGCGCACAGGCTGGTCCCATCCTCTTGGCGCATCCCTGTTGCCAGGTGTTAGTTGTTTCTGTTGCAGTACTTTGTCCTTGAGCGGTTTAACAAAGAGGCAGTGTGTGTGAGTCACAAGTCTCTCAGCCTACCCCCTAACGGTTCCTCACATTAATCACAGCTTGTTATGTTAAACAATCTATATCAGTACAGCACAAACCTATTATGTTTAATCATTAATGTATTCTTTCTAAGCTAGGCATCACATCTAGTTGTAAGAGAATAGATCCCCACAGCACACAAGGTAAACTAGATGGATGGGGAAGAAATGTGGGGTGTAACTAACTAAAATAACCAGACAACCAGAACTCAATGTTAGCCCTCTGGGGTTGTTTAGTAAAGTTTTTAACAAAAGAATATACAGCACCTATAAAGAAACTGTAATAAAACAAAGACCAATCAAACAAACCAGGGAAGGTAAGAGAATGGAATATTTGGGAACGGGGTCCAAGTAATTAAAATAAATAAAAGGTCCCTCCTCTACACACCTAATCCTTCCTAACACACTCTAAGCCTTAACCAGCTTTCCTACCTGTTACCATAAATACAGGGGTGACACCCGCCCGGCTAACCTAGTGTGTAAAACAATGGGTTATATATGTGTGAATGTACACCCATGGGCAGAACTACCCTTCCCTTCTCCAGGACCCAGGTAGGGTGGAATACAGCAGGAGGACAGGCTGAAACACAAACAAAGATATATCAAAACAACCAATAACCAACTCCTCAAACAAAAAGTGCCCCCTCTATCTCTCTCGAGGTCACACGTTCTACAGTTTATACTCTAGTCAATCAGTCACTCAACCACAGCTGCCAGCACTCCGAACCGAAGCCACGCCCACCATCGTCAGCCGCAACTCAGCACACCTGTAATAACGAGAACACACACACAGAACAACCACTCTAAACCACACACACACTACAAAAGAAAATTGGGAGAAAGAAAAACATGTCACACGTAACATCAACACCTCTTACAAAAACAAGTAGTGATGAAGTCAATCTCTGCTCCACTTTGAGCCATTGACATATATATATCATTCATGTTTGCTCTCCGTGTACATTTAAGGGCCAGCCATGCTGCCCTGTTCTGAGCCAATTGTAATTTTCCCTCTTTGTGGCACCTGACCACATGACTGAACAGATTGCTTTGCCACAATTATATAATTACTACTATCTAAATAAAAACATTCAAAATACTTTACCAGAGAGCATGACTTGGCCACAGAGGATCATTAGCTTCTTTAAAAAAAATAGCTGTTGATTGTTTCAAATCACAAGTGTGCCTACTTGGGCGTGGCAATATGTCTAGCTGATTGAGTTGTCAGTGAAAAGCATATAAACTATGTGTGAAGATAATGTGTCTTGAGTATACATTTTCATGTTACTACAAAAGTAAGCTATGAAATAACACATGGAATCATGTAGTAACCAAAAAAGTGTTAAACAAATCTAAATATATTTTAGATTTTAGATTCTTCAAAGTAGCCATAGATCCTTCAAAGTAGCCACCCTTTGCCTTGATGACAGCTTTGCACACTCTTGGCATTCTCTCAGCCAGCTTCACCTGGAATGCTTTTCCAACAGTCTTGAAGGAGTTCCCACATATGCTTAGCACTTGTTGGCTGCTTTTCCTTCACTCTGCCGTCCAACTCATCCCAAACCATCTCAATTGGGTTGAGGTCGGGGGATTGGAGAGGCCAGGTCATCTGATGCAGCACTCCATCACTCTCCTTCTTGGTCAAATAGCCCTTACACAGCCTGGAGGTGTGTTGGGTCATTGTCCTGTCGAAAAACAAAATGATTGTCCCACGAAGCGCAAACCAGATGGGATGGCATATTGCTGCAGAATGCTGTGGTAGCCATGCTTGTAAAGTGTGCCTTGAATTCTAAATACATCACAGAGAGTGTCACCAGCAAGGCACCCCCACACCATCACACCATCACACCTCCTCCTCCATGCTTCACGGTGGGAACCACACATGCAGAGATCATCCGTTCACCTACTCTGCATCTCACAAAGACACAGCGGTCAGATTCCAGACCAAATTTGGATTCCAGACCAAAGGATAGATTTCCACCGGTCTAATGTCCATTGCTCGTGTTTCTTGGCCCAAGCAAGTCTCTTCTTCTTATTGGTGTCCTTTAGTAGTGGTTTCTTTGCAGAAATTCAACCATGAAGGCCTGATTCACGCGGTCTCCTCTGAACAGTTGCTGTTGAGATGTGTCTGTTACTTGAACTCTGTGAAGCAATTATTTGGGCTGCAATTTCTGAGGCTGGTAACTCTAATGAACTTATCCTTTGCAGCAGAGGTAACTCTGAGTCTTCCTTTCCTGTGGCAGACCTCATCAAATCAAATCAAATTGTATTTGTCACATGCGCCGAATACAACAGGTGTAGACCTTATAGTGAAATGCTTACTTACAAGCCCTTAACCAACAATGCAGTTTTAAGAAAGAATACCAAAATAAAATCACACAAAAATACAATCTAAAATAATACGAAATAAATGTAACAAATAATTAAAGAGCAGCAGTAAAAATACAATAGCGAGGCTATATACAGGGGGTACCGGTACTGAGTCAATGTGCGGGGGCACCAGTTAGTTGAGGTAATTGGGGTAATATGTACATGTACAGTGGGGAGAACAAGTATTTGATACACTGCCAATTTTGCAGGTTTTCCTACTTACAAAGCATGTAGAGGTCTGTAATTTTTATCAAAGGTACACTTCAACTGTGAGAGACGGAAGTTAAAACAACAATCCAGAAAATCACATTGTATGATTTTTAAGTAATTAATTTGCATTTTATTGCATGACATAAGTATTTGATACATCAGAAAAGCAGAACTTAATATTTGGTACAGAAACCTTTGTTTGCAATTACAGAGATCATACGTTTCCTGTAAGTCTTGACCAGGTTTGCACACACTGCAGCAGGGATTTTGGCCCACTCCTCCATACAGACCTTCTCCAGATCCTTCAGGTTTCGGGGCTATCGCTGGACAATAAAGACTTTCAGCTCCCTCCAAAGATTTTCTATTGGGTTCAGGTCTGGAGACTGGCTAGGTCACTCCAGGACCTTGAGATGCTTCTTACGGAGCCACTCCTTAGTTGCCCTGGCTGTGTGTTTCGGGTCGTTGTCATGCTGGAAGACCCAGCCACGACCCATCTTCAATGCTCTTACTGAGGGAAGGAGGTTGTTGGCCAAGATCTCGCGATACATGGCCCCATCCATCCTCCCCTCAATACGGTGCAGTCGTCCTGTCCCCTTTACAGAAAAGCATCCCCAAATAATTATATTTCCACCTCCATGCTTCACGGTTGGGATGGTGTTCTTGGGGTTGTACTCATCCTTCTTCTTCCTCCAAACATGGCGAGTGGAGTTTAGACCAAAAAGCTCTATTTTTGTCTCATCAGACCACATGACCTTCTCCCATTCCTCCTCTGGATCATCCAGATGGTCATTGGCAAACTTCAGATGGGTCTGGACATGCGCTGGCTTGAGCAGGGGGACCTTGCGTGCGCTGCAGGATTTTAATCCATGACGGCGTAGTGTGTTACTAATGGTTTTCTTTGAGACTGTGGTCCCAGCTCTCTTCAGGTCATTGACCAGGTCCTGCCGTGTAGTTCTGGGCTGATCCCTCACCTTCCTCATGATCATTGATGCCCCACGAGGTGATATCTTGCATGGAGCCCCAGACCGAGGGTGATTGACCGTCATCTTGAACTTCTTCCATTTTCTAATAATTGCGGCAACAGTTGTTGCCTTCTCACCAAGCTGCTTGCCTATTGTCCTGTAGCCCATCCCAGCCTTGTGCAGGTCTACAATTTTATCCCTGATGTCCTTACACAGCTCTCTGGTCTTGGCCATTGTAGAGAGGTTGGAGTCTGTTTGATTGAGTGTGTGGACAGGTGTCTTTTATACAGGTAACGAGTTCAAACAGGTGCAGTTAATACAGGTAATGAGTGGAGAACAGGAGGGCTTCTTAAAGAAAAACTAACAGGTCTGTGAGAGCCGGAATTCTTACTGGTTGGTATGTGATCAAATACTTATGTCATGCAATAAAATGCAAATTAATTACTTAAAAATCATACAATGTGATTTTCTGGATTTTTGTTTTAGATTCCTTCTCTCACAGTTGAAGTGTACCTATGATAAAAATTACAGACCTCTACATGCTTTGTAAGTAGGAAAACCTGCAAAATTGGCAGTGTATCAAATACTTGTTCTCCCCACTGTAGGTAGAGTTATTAAAGTGACTATGCATAAATAATAAACAGAGAGTAGCAGCAGCGTAAAATAAGGGTGGGGGAGGGGCAATGCAAATAGTCTGGGTAACCATTTGATTAGATGTTCAGGAGTCTTATGGCTTGGGAGTAGAAGCTGTTTAGAAGCCTCTTGGACCTAGACTTGGCGCTCCGGTACCGCTTGACGTGCGGTAGCAGAGAGAACAGTCTATGACTAGGGTGGCTGAAGTCTTTGACAATTTTTAGGGCCTTCCTATGACACCGCCTGGTATAGAGATCCTGGATGGCAGGAAGCTTGGCCCCAGTGATGTACTGGGCCGTACGCACTACCCTCTGTAGTGCCTTGCGGTCGGAGGCCAAGCAGTTGCCATACCAGGCAGTGATGCAACCAGTCAGGATGCTCTCGATGGTCCTTTTGCGGATTTGAGGACCCATGCCAAATCTTTACAATCTCCTTAGGGGGAATAGGTTTTGTCGTGCCCTCTTCACGACTGTCTTGGTGTGCTTGGACCATGTTAGTTTGTTGGTGATGTGGACACCAAGGAACTTGAAGCTCTCAACCTGCTCCACTACAGCCCCGTCCATGAGAATGGGGGCGTGCTCGGTCCTCTTTTTCCTGTAGTCCACAATCATCTCCTTTGTCTTGATCATGTTGAGGGAGAGGTTGTTGTCATGGCACCACACGGCCAGGTCTCTGACCTCCTCCCTATAGGCTGTCTCGTCGTTGTCGGTGATCAGGCCTACCACTGTTGTGTCATCGGCAAACTTAATGATGGTGTTGGTCGTGCCTGGCCATGCAGTCATGAGTGAACAGGGAGTACAGTAAGGAATTGAGCACGCACCCCTGAGGGGCCCCTGTGTTGAGGATCAACGTGGCGGTTGTGTTATTACCTACCCTTACCACCTGGCGCGGCCCGTCAGGAAGTCCAGGATCCCATTGCAGAGGGAGGTGTTTAGTCCCAGGGTCCTTAGCTTAGTGATGAGCTTTAAGGGCACTATGGTGTTGAACGCTGAGCTGTAGTCAATGAATAGCATTCTCACATAGGTGTTCCTTTTGTCCAGGTGTGAAAGGGCAGTGTGGAGCGCAATAGAGATTGCATCATCTGTGGATCTGTTGGGGCGGTATGCAAATTGGAGTGGGTCTAGGGTTTCTGGGATAATGGTGTTGATGTGAGCCAGGACCAGCCTTTCAAAGCACTTCATGGCTACAGACGTGAGTGCTACAGGTCAGTAGTCATTTAGGCAGGTTACCTTAGTTTTCTTGGGCACAGGGACTATGGTGGTCTGCTTGAAACATGTTGGTATTACAGACTCAGACAGGGAGAGGTTGAAAATGTCAGTGAAGACACTTGCCAGTTGGTCAGCGTCCTGGTAATCCGTCTGTCCCTGCGGCCTTGTGAATGTTGACCTGTTTAAAGGCCTTACTCACATCGGCTACGGAGAGTGTGATCACACAGTCATCCGGAACAGCTGATGCTCTCATGCATGTTTCACTGTTACTTGCCTCGAAGCGAGCATAGAAGTAATTTAGCTCGTCTGGCTTGCGTCACTGGGCAGCTCGCGGCTGTGCTTCCTTTTCTAGTCTGCAATAGTTTTCAAGCCCTGCCACATCCGACGAGCGTCGGAGCCGGTGTAGTACGATTTGATCTTAGTCCTGTATTGACGCTTTGCCTGTTTGATGGTTCGTCGGAGGGCATGGCGGGATTTCTTATAAGCTTCCGGGTTAGCGTCCCGCTCCTTGAAAGCGGCAGCTCTACCCTTTAGCTCAGTACGGATGTTGCCTGTAATCCATGGTTTCTTGTTGGGGTATGTACAGTGGGGAAAAAAAGTATTTAGTCAGCCACCAATTGTGCAAGTTCTCCCACTTAAAAAGATGAGAGAGGCCTGTAATTTTCATCATAGGTACACGTCAACTATGACAGACAAAATGAGAAGAAAAAAATCCAGAAAATCATATTGTAGGATTTTTAATGAATTTATTTGCAAATTATGGTGGAAAATAAGTATTTGGTCAATAACAAAAGTTTCTCAATACTTTGTTATATACCCTTTGTTGGCAATGACACAGGTCAAACGTTTTCTGTAAGTCTTCACAAGGTTTTCACACACTGTTGCTGGTATTTTGGCCCATTCCTCCATGCAGATCTCCTCTAGAGCAGTGATGTTTTGGGGCAACACGGACTTTCAACTCCCTCCAAAGATTTTCTATGGGGTTGAGATCTGGAGACTGGCTAGGCCACTCCAGGACCTTGAAATGCTTCTTACGAAGCCACTCCTTCATTGCCCGGGCGGTGTGTTTGGGATCATTGTAATGCTGAAAGACCCAGCCACGTTTCATCTTCAATGCCCTTGCTGATGGAAGGAGGTTTTCACTCAAAAGCTCACGATACATGGCCCCATTCATTCTTTCCTTTACACGGATCAGTCGTCCTGGTCCCTTTGCAGAAAAACAGCCCCAAAGCATGATGTTTCCACCCCCATGCTTCACAGTAGGTATGGTGTTCTTTGGATGCAACTCAGCATTCTTTGTCCTCCAAACACGACGAGTTGAGTTTTTACCAAAAAGTTATATTTTGGTTTCATCTGACCATATGACATTCTCCAATCCTCTTCTGGATCATCCAAATGCACTCTAGCAAACTTCAGACGGGCCTGGACATGTACTGGCTTAACCAGGGGGACACGTCTGGCACTGCAGGATTTGAGTCCCTGGCGGCGTAGTGTGTTACTGATGGTAGGCTTTGTTACTTTGGTCCCAGCTCTCTGCAGGTCATTCACTAGGTCCCCCTGTGTGGTACTGGGATTTTTCTCACCGTTCTTGTGATCATTTTGACCCCACGGGGTGAGATCTTGCGTGGAGCCCCAGATCGAGGGAGATTATCAGTGGTCTTGTATGTCGTTCTCCGCCAACATCAAGGCGGTGACCCGCTCCTGCAGGTTCATGCTCTACAACATTCGGAGAGTGCGACCCTGCCTTACACAGGAAGCGGCGCAGGTCCTGGTCCAGGCACTTGTCATCTCCCGTCTGGACTACTGCAACTCGCTGTTGGCTGGGCTCCCTGCCTGTGCCATTAAACCCCTACAACTCATCCAGAATGCCGCAGCCCGTCTGGTGTTCAACCTTCCCAAGTTCTCTCACGTCACCCCCCTCCTCCGCACACTCCACTGGCTTCCAATTGAAGCTCGCATCCGCTACAAGACCATGGTGCTTGCCTTTGGAGCAGTGAGGGGAACGGCACCCCTGTACCTTCAGGCTCTGATCAGTCCCTACACCCAAACGAGGACATTGCGTTCATCCACCTCTGGCCTGCTGGCTCCCCTTCCTCTGCGGAAGCACAGCTCCCGCTCAGCCCAGTCAAAACTGTTCGCTGCTCTGGCACCCCAATGGTGGAACAAGCTCCCTCACGACGCCAGGACAGCGGAGTCACTCACCACCTTCCGGAGACATTTGAAACCCCACCTCTTTAAGGAATACCTGGGATAGGCTAAAGTATTCCTTCTAACCCCCCCCCAAATTGTAAAGTGGTTATCCCACTGGCTATAGGGTGAACGCACCAATTTGTGAGTCGCTCTGGCTAAGAGCGTCTGCTAAATGACGTTAATGTGCCCTTGAGCAAGGCACTTAACCCTAATTGCTCCTGTAAGTCGCTCTGGTTAAGAGCGTCTGCTAAATGACTAAAATGTAAAATGTAATGATGTCTTCCATTTCCTAATAATTGCTCCCACAGTTGATTTCTTCAAACCAAGCTGCTTACCTATTGCAGATTCAGTCTTCCCAGCCTGGTGCAGGTCTACAATTTTGTTTCTGGTGTCCTTTGACAGCTCTTTGGTCTTGGCCATAGTGGAGTTTGGAGTGTGACTGTTTGAGGTTGTGGACAGGTGTCTTTTATACTGATAACAAGTTCAAACAGGTGCCATTAATACAGGTAACGAGTGGAGGACAGAGGAGCCTCTTAAAGAAGAAGTTACAGGTCTGTGAGAGCCAGAAATCTTGCTTGTTTATAGGTGACCAAATACTTATTTTCCACCATAATTTGCAAATAAATTCATTAAAAATCCTACAATGTGATTTTCTGGATTTTTTTCCCTCAATTTGTCTGTCATAGTTTATGTGTACCTATGATGAAAATTACAGGCCTCTCTCAACTTTTTAAGTGGGAGAACTTGCACAATTGGTGGCTGACTAAATACTTTTTTCCCCCACTGTACGTACAGTCACTGTGGGAACGACGTCATCGATGCACTTATTGATAAAGCCAGTGACTGATGTGGTGTACTCCTCAATGCCATCGGAAGAATCCCGGAACATATTCCAGTCTGGGCTAGCAAAACAGTCCTGTAGCTTAGCATCTGCTTCATCTGACCATTTTTTAATTGACCGAGTCACTGGTGCTTCCTGCTTTAGTGTTTGCTTGTAAGCAGGAATCAGGAGGATAGAATTATGGTCAGATTTTGCAAATGGAGGGCGAGGGAGAGCTTTGTACTCGTCTCTGTGTGTGGAGTAAAGGTGGTCTAGAGTTTTTTCCCCCTCTGGTTACACATTTAACATGCTGGTAGAAATGAGGTAAAACGGATTTAAGTTTCCCTGCATTAAAGTCCCCGGCCACTAGGAGTGCCGCCTCTGGTTGAGCGTTTTTCTGTTTGCTTATGGCCGTATACAGTTAATTCAGTACGGTCTTAGTGCAAGCATCATTTTGTGGTGCTAAATAGACAGCTACAAAGAATATAGATGAAACTCTCTTGGTAGCAAATGTGGTTACAGCTTATCATGAGATACTCTACCTCAGGCGAGCAAAACCTTGAGACTTCCTTAGATATCGTGCACCAGCTGTTTTTTGCAAATATACATAGACCGCCACTCCTTGTCTTACCAGAGGCTACTGTTCTATCCTGCCGAACAGTGTATAACCCGCCAGCTGTATGTTATTCATGTCATCGTTCAGCCACGACTCGGTGAAACGTAAGTTTGTAATGTCCCGTTGGTAGGATATTCGTGCCTGTAGTTCGTCCATTTTATGAATGAGTAAGTGTGTCCAAACTTTTGACTGGTACTGTATGTCACCAGTAGACCTAGTAAATGTACCGTTAATCCCTCGTCATTTGGTTACATACATTTCTGTTAATGCATATATTAATTACAGTAATTTACCGTTCTCATTCTCGGAGTGGAAACATCATTTGCAGAATTCACAACCTGCTACGCTTGTGAGAAACAAGTTTTGGTTTATTTCATAACCATTATGAGTTTTGTCAATCTTTTCCTTTTCTTTTGTTTGGAGTGCTCCATGAGCAATGAGCATGTGTCTGGTTTCTCTGTCTTGATAACGTTGAGGGAGCACGTGCGCCTGAGCACACATAGATGTAGGCCTACCTGGTCTGCTGCATGCAAATGTAGGAAAGTGCCCATTTGGCAATGTCTGATTTCTAATTGTCTTAACTCGTCACGTCCACCACTAATAAGCTGAGTTTCTCAGTCATTTTTTCTTCACCTCACACATTGTAAACAAAGTCTGTTTTTTTAACATCCATTGCAAATGATAGTTCCTCAGTATTTGAAAAATCTTTCCAACACTCGATAATCACCAAGCCTCGATGTGAAAAATCTAAATGTCATATATATCAAAAATCATCTGATGATTTGAACATCTGTCCCGTGCTCACTGGTGTGGGAAACTCTCAGGCCCAGAATAGGCTAGTTGATACTATGTTGCAAGTTTGCTAGGGACAGCCAGTTGATGATTTGATACAATGTTGTGCTTCACTAGCAATAGCTCAAGTCAAGACAGATAGAAAGGGAGGCAGACAGGCGGAGTAGAGAGATTCATGTTTTAATTGTCGGTTTAGGCCTATCTATCTTACTTAGTTGATTATGGAAGTTATATGCCTACTGCTGCATTGGCCTATAGGCTATCTCTGAGTTCTATGCACTAATTTCCTTAGCTGCCACTGGACCACAGTGTATCAATGTGTCCATATGGCAGAGGCTGGTGCTCTCGCCTTAAGCCAGGTGTACACTACACGATTTTGTCCACGATTAAGCTGTCCCAGACCCAGTTTTTGAGATTGGAGACAAAATCCTTTGCCTACTGGGGGCGCGTGGCCATCACTGACGCTAGTTTAATGTGAGTAGGTCAAAGACGCAATCTGAAGGCTACCGATCTCGTCTTTGAGCAGTACCAGACATCCCGATATTTTCAAACATGTTTGATTTTATTGGTCTCCACAAAGTTTGCTGCTTCAGTGTTCTTAGATCTTTATGTCAGTAGTTACTATGGTACACTGAAGTATAATTACAATTATTCCATACGTGTCAAAGGCTTTAATTGACAATGACATTCAGTTTATGCAAAGAGTCAATATTTGCATTGTTGACCCTTCTTTTTCAAGACCTCTGCAATCTGCCCTGGCATGCTGTCAATTAACTTCTGGGCCACGTCTTGACTGATGGCAGCCCATTCTTGCATAATCAATGCTTGGGGTTTGTCAGACGTTGTGGGTTTTTGTTTGTCCACCCGCCTCTTGAGGATCGACCACAAGTTCTCAATGGGATTAAGGTCTGGGGAGTTTCCTGGCCATGGACCCAAAATGTCGATGTTTTGTTCCCCGAGCCACTTAGTTATCACTTTTGCCTTATGGCAAGGTGCTCCATCATGCTGGAAAAGGCATTGGTCGTCACCAAACTGTTCTTGGATGGTTGGGAGAAGTTGCTCTCGGAGGATGTGTTGGTACCATTCTTTATTCATGGCTGTGTTCTTAGGCAAAATTGTGAGTGAGCCCACTCCCTTGGCTGAGAAGCAACCAACATGAATGATCTCAGGATGCTTTACTGTTGGCATGACACAGGACTGATGGTAGCACTCACCTTGTCTTCTCCGGACAAGGTGTTTTCCAGATGCCCCAAACAATCGGAAAGGGGATTCATCAGAGAAAATTACTTTACCCCAGTCCTCAGCAGTCCAATCCCTGTACCTTTTGCAGAATATCAGTCTGTCCCTGATGTTTTTCCTGGAGAGAAGTGGTTTCTTTGCTGCCCTTCTTGACACAAGGCCATCCTCCAAAAGTATTTGCCTCACTGTGTGTGCAGATGCACTCACACCTGCCTGCTGCCATTCCTGAGCAAGCTCTGCACTGGTGGTGCCCCGGTCCTGCAGCTGAATCAACTTTAGGAGACTGTCCTGGCACTTGCTGGACTTTTTTGGGCGCCCTGATGCCTTCTTCACAACAATTGAACCTCTCTCCTTGAAGTTCTTGATGATCCGATAAATGGTTGATTTAGGTTCAATCTTACTAGCAGCAATATCCTTGCCTGTGAAGCCCTTTTTGTGCAACGCAATGATGACGGCACGTGTTTCCTTGCACGTAACCATGGTTAACAGAGGAAGTACAATGATTTCAAGCACCACCCTCCTTTTAAAACTTCCAGTCTGTTATTCTAACTCAATCAGCATGACAAAGTGATCTCCAGCCTTGTCCTCGTCAACACTCTCACCTGTGTTAACGAGAGAATCACTGACATGATGGCAGCTGGTCCTTTTGTGGCAGGGCTGAAATGCAGTAGAAATGTTTTTGGGGGATTAAGTTCATTTTCATGGCAAAGAGGGACTTTGCAATTAATTGCAATTCATCTGATCACTCTTCATGACATTCTGGAGTATATGCAAATTGCCATCATCAAAACTGAGGCAGCAGACTTTGAGAAAATTAGTATTTGTGTCATTCTCAAAACCTTCGACCACGACTGTAGACAAAGACTTAAATCTGTAGTGTAGTCTAGATATATTTCCACTGCAGTGGTGGTGGTGAGGAGGGAAATACTATCAAAGTGGGCAGGCTACATGGGCCAGATACTCCCAGCAAGCAGAATTCTAGACATAAAAAGTAAAGGTTCATAATAATGTCACTTTCAATGCCAATAGGGTTAGGTCTACATATGTATACCCTAACCATAATGTGTTACCCTGGATACATTGATACTCTGATACATGTATGAAATGTCTGCTTTTCTAGATCTTTATCATAAAGTGGGAGGTGAGCTCGTGTTGAAGCCAGACAAGTCCACTGTGCCTGGCCCCATGCCAAACATCCTATGGAAGAATGGGAAGAACAAGGTGGCAGAATGGGACAAGGATTTTGGTCTGGACATCTATGATGTCTTCAAAGAGCGCACAACCCTGGACCTGACTACTGGAGAGCTGAAAATCATAGGATTGACGAAAACAGACAGTGGAGTTTATTCTGTGGAGTTCAACGGCAAATTGCTTGACAAGACATATAAACTATCTGTTATCAGTAAGTGTTTGTGTGTGTGTGTGTGTGTGTGTGTGTGTGTGTGTGTGCATACCTCGGTGTGTATATACATGTGTGTATGTGTATGTGTGTGCGTGGTCGTGTAGAAACAACAGGTTATTCAGTGCCTCACAAGCATTTCCCCAAATTATTCCTGTTTCTTTCCTCTATTTACAGAGGAAGTCCCCAAACCCACAATCACTTCTTCCTGTAACTCCAACAAAACCTCCTGCACTCTGACCTGTGAAGGCGACACCACTGATGCTGAACCTGTCACCTACAGCTGGAAAGTGGGAGAGGGGGCGTGGGAGGTCTTAGACAAACAGCTGATTGTCTCTAAAAGCGACACTGGCAATTCAAACAGCGGTTCCAAGTACTTATGCAAGATGAAGAACTCTGCTGGGGAAGGGGAAGCCAGTGAGCCAGTTGAACATGTGTTTGGCCCAGGTGAGTGGACATTCATAAGTATGCTACAGTAATATGTATTGATATGTCAGTAACACTGCTAGTGTTGTAGGACATTTTGAATGCTGCACTATGTTGAATTCCTGATCAACTCCTGTCAAAGTATCAATACAAAATGTGTTTTCATTTCAGAACCTTCTGAAGTTGGTGTTGGTGCTGTTGTTGCTGGTGTTGTCGTTGGCATATTAGTACTTGTTGCCGTTGTCATAATAGGTAAGAACAGCACATCTATAGTAACAGAGCACTGTACATGTACATATTTCTGAAGCACAGATTGACATAACAGCAGCAACAACAGTGAGCTATACCCCCTGAAGGGGATACCTGTTCTACCTGTATTTACAGTAGTGTTCAGGCTACTGCTACAGACAAGACAGGGTGTTAGATGCACCACCTGCCGTAGGGGACAGTCTTCATAATGTGTCACAGTGATGCACAAATTTGGACCTCGCACAGTATGGATTAGCCTAATCTGAATTAATTAATTAATCAGCAAAAAGGACCGTAATTACTTTGTGGTAACCTAAAAATATGTTTAGAGTTCATTGGATATTAGATGTGAAATCGCTGGCTATGTTATTTTACAGGTGTGCAAGTACTGTATGCAGGTTGTTTATTGGTGCTCTCAGAAATGGTTTCTTATTGCAGCTTAAGCATGTAATTGTGGGTACAGTCATATTCAATAGCTGACATAATATTAATGCAGACTTGTAATTAAGAAGACACCTTTTTGTATACATCTGGCCCTTCATTGGACACTGTGTTAACAAACCTCCAAATGAGCTTCAATGCCATACAGCACTCCTTCCGTAGCCTCCAACAGCTCTTAAACGCTAGTAAAACTAAATGCATGCTCTTCAAACGAACGCTGCTTGCACCCGCCCGCCCGACTAGAATCACTACTCTCGGCGGGTCTGACTTAGAATATGTGGACAACTACAAATACCTAGGTGTCTGGTTAGACCGTAAACTCTCCTTCCAGACTCACATTAAGCATCTCCAATCCAAAGTTAAATCTAGAATCGGCTTCCTATTTCGCAACAAAGCCTCCTTCACTCATGCTGCCAAACATGCCCTCGTAAAACTGACTATCCTACCGATCCTTGACTTCGGCGATATCATTTACAAAATAGCCTCCAACACTCTACTCAGCAAATTGGATGTAGTCTATCACAGTGCCATCCATTTTGTCACCAAAGCCCCATATACTACCCACCATTGTGACCTGTACGCTCTCGTTGGCTGGCCCTCACTCCATATTCGGCGCCAAACCCACTGGCTCCAGGTCATCTATAAATCACTGCTAGGCAAATCCCCGCCTTATCTTAGCTCATTGGTCACCATAGCAACACCCACCCGTAGTATGTGCTCCAGCAGGTATATCTCACTGGTCATCCCCAAAGCCAACACCTCCTTTGGTAGCCATTCCTTCCAGTTCTCTGCTGCCAATGACTGGAACAAACTGCAAAAATCTCTGAAGCTGTGTCACGATCGTCTTCAAAATGAGCGGACCAAAGCGCAGCGTTTGTAGCGAACATGTCGACTTTATTAAATAAAGCAACCACGAAAAATAACAAAACCAAATGACGATACGTGAAGTCCAAAAATTACAAATACTGAATACGGAACATGGAACACTGGAACAACAGGAACATAAAGGAACAAAAACCCACCAACACAAGGTGAAAACACACAGAATAAATATGGCTCCCAATCAGAGATAACGAGCCGACAGCTGACACTCGTTACCTCCGATTGGGAGTCACCAGACCAATCACCACAAAACACAAACAAATGAAACACACCCATACCCAACACCACCAAATGAAATACACTCTGGCTCTAATTACACAGTCCCGGAGCCAGAGTGTGACAAGCTGGAGACTCTTATCTCCCTCACTAACTTTAAGCATCAGTTGTCAGAGCAGCTTACCGATCACTGCACCTGTACACAGCCCATCTGTAATTAGCCCACCCAACTACCTCATCCCCATATTGTTATTTATTTTGCTCATTTGCACCCCAGTATCTCTATTTGCACATCATCTTCTGCACATCTATCATTCCAGTGTTAATACTAAATTGTAATTATTTTGCACAATGGCCTATTTATTGCCTTACCTCCATAACTTACCACATTTGCACACACTGTATATAGATTTTCTATTGTGTAATTGACTGTACGTTGTGTTTATCCCATATGTAACTCTGTGTTGTTGTTGTTTTTATCGCACTGCTTTGCTTTATCTTGGCCAGGTCGCAGTTGTAAATGAGAACTTGTTCTCAACTGGCTTACCTGGTTAAATAAAGGTGAAATAAAATAAAATAAAAAAGTCATAAAATATTTGTATTTTTACTCCCCAGGTTGGTTGGTGTGGAATAAAATAAAAGGTATGATGATTCTCTGTCTCTTCCTGGTTCAACTCTTCATACTCACTGATTAACCAAAATGTTACACAATGTGAATTTCATTTGAATGAAAGTGTCTTGATAATGTCTTAAATTTGTGTGTCTCTTTTTCATCTCAGGATATCCCGAAGACACCTGGATCGACTTTTTGACCAAGTTTTGTGGTGGAATGTTTGGTAAGTTTTACCCTAACTTGACTCTGATCCATATTCAACCTGCTAACTGGCTCCCCACAGTAATACAAACACAACATTATTATTATTATTCATGCACTGCACCATATACACATACAGTACTTCCATGCACTGCACACATGGTTTCTCACAGCACAGGACAGGAGTGTTGTTTTTGTCCCATCCCAGAAATCCAGAAATCTGTTTTAATTGAATTAGGGCCCTTACTAAGTAACAGGTATCTCCTATTGTGTGTGTTTGTGTGAGAGAAAGCGAGAGTGCGAGTGCACAGCAGTAATCCCACAACCCAGAATATTTCCAAGTTTTCTTATATGCAAATTTAAAGGGCAAATACATCTTAAATTCAAGGAACTTCTTCTACTCTGTTTGCTGTAAACACATGTTGATGGATGGTGTAACTTTACAGGAGATGCAGTCAACAATCAGAATTATATTGCCCCGGATAATGTTTATCACACTGTTGGGGATGATCAGGTTGCCATCCGTGGAGTGGGGTTCTCTCTGGGGTTGCCATGGATACAGTTTATAGCACTGTAGGGGAGAAGACACCTAGAGATTACTCCATGAATCAGAATGATAACAATCAGCCCACTAACACAGGTGTTAACACTAACACACCTTTTACATGGTACTACTATGGGGCCTTTTTGACAATGCAGATATGTGGAGATGTTGCCAGAAATGTGTTACTCACATTATTTGTGGTAGCATTTATTTGAAGAACATGTTTTAGTGACATCTACATACCGTATGAGAAGGTGATTACTAATGTGAGTTTAAAGTTAGCTGTGTGTGGACTAGCCTATATAAAATGTGTATGATGCAGTTGGAATCTGCAAGGTAAATGTGCTTTAAATGATGTACGTTTGATGAGTATTTGAAATAACCTGTTTGGTTTTGGTTTCTCTTCACATCTATGCATTTGTGCACTGTCAAAATGTCTCCAATAGAGGTAACATTGTGGATAAAGATTCTGTCACCGCCACCCCTTGCTAGTTTATACGTTCCAAAAGCCAATTATTTAATGTGCTTCAGTGTCACGCCCTGGCTCTGGGGACTCTTAAATGTTGAGCCAGGGTGTGTAGTGTCTATGTTATATATTCTATGTTGATGTTCTAGATCGTTTAGATCTATGTTGGCCAGGGTGGTTCCCAATCAGAAGCAGCTGTATCTCGTTGTCTCTGATTGGGGTCCATACTTAGGCAGCCTGTTTGGCACCAGTCGGTGTGGGATCTTGTTCCGTAAAGGTTTGTTTTGTGTAGCCTCAGGACTTCACGTATCGATTGTTTGTTGTTTTTGTTCGTGTTGTGTACTACAATAAAGATGTACGCTTATCACGCTGCGCCTTGGTCCGTATCTTCCATTAACGAGCGTGACATTCAGTGTGAGTCTTCTGCTTTATTTGATTTGCTCCATGGTTGTCAATCAGGACATTTTGAGTTCTGAGAACTGCTTCCATTTTGTTTTGTTTGATATGCCTGTTGCTGGTTTAGAAATGTGGCTTGTTTCAGAACGTCTCAAGACCTTTGCAGGTTTTGTGTCTTTAAGAGCTTGTGGTTAAAGCGTTCAACTACTGCAGGGGTAGGTAACCCTGGTCCTGGAGGTCTGCAGGAAGACCAGGTGTGTTGAATTTAGGCAATCACTGAACTGATCAATTAGCTCAGTTGGTCTGGTGTGGTGCCTAGTTGGAAGAAAATCCTGCAGTACCTCCAGAACTCCAGGAATAGGGTTGCCTATCCCTGACCTATTGTATG
Organism: Coregonus lavaretus; assembly: GCF_964263955.1. Taxonomy (NCBI): domain Eukaryota; kingdom Metazoa; phylum Chordata; class Actinopteri; order Salmoniformes; family Salmonidae; genus Coregonus; species Coregonus lavaretus. The sequence continues at coordinate 10,595,567 of NC_140022.1, read as the reverse complement.
TTACAAATCAAAAAGTCTGGGTACAGGGGGTGGTTTGGGTCTAAAATGATTTTGTGAGCCTTGCGGAGGGCCCTGACCTTAAAGATCTCATCCAGGCTTTTCTGTTTGACTCCAAGTACCTTGCTTGCTGTGGTGATAATCCTTCTCATCATATTGCTCTCGCTGACAGTGGCATTGCCAAACCAACAAACAATACAAAAAGTTAATAAAATAATCTCAATTAAAGATTTGTAAAACAGAGTCAGTATAGTACAGTCAACATTAAAAGATCCCAGCTTTTTCAGAAAGTACAGTCTCTGTTGACTCTTTTTGTAGATCAGGTCTGTACATTTATTCCACTGAAGCTTATTGTTCATGAGGACACCCAGATATTTGTATTCCTCTACAATCTATATGTTCTGACCTCTGATAGATGTTGCAGAGGTAGGTGTTGTACGCTTCCTGAAGTCTATGCACATCTCTTTGGTCTTGTTGGTATTGAGGACCAAGTGTGATTTGTCACACCACTCTACAAAGTCATTTAGGATGGTGTTCCTCGTCATCATGCAACAGGCTGATCAAGGCAGTGTCATCAGCGAACTTAATGAGGTGTCTGTCAGGATGGAAACAAAACACATCCCTGAGGAGAGCCTGTGTTGGTGGTGCATATGTCCGACACGTGGGGATCTACTCTGACCCGCTGTGACCTCTGGCTCAGGAAGTCTAACAGCCACAAAACCATTCCCCCATCTAAGGAGAAGTCCCTTATGAGACTCTGTGCCAGAATGTAAGGCTGGATTGTGTTGAAGTCAGAAGAAAAGTCAACAGAATAATAATAATATGCCATTTAGCAGACGCTTTTATCCAAAGCGACTTACAGTCATGTGTGCATACAGTGGGGAAAACAAGTATTTAGTCAGCCACCAATTGTGCAAGTTCTCTCACTTTCATAGGTACACGTCAACTATGACAGACAAAATGAGAATTTTCTTTCCAGAAAATCACATTGTAGGATTTTTAATGAATTTATTTGCAAATTATGGTGGGAAATAAGTATTTAGTCAATAACAAAAGTTTCTCGATACTTTGTTATATACCCTTTGTTGGCAATGACACAGGTCAAACGTTTTCTGTAAGTCTTCACAAGGTTTTCACACACTGTTGCTGGTATTTTGGCCCATTCCTCCATGCAAATCTCCTCTAGAGCAGTGATGTTTTGGGGCTGTCGCTGGGCAACATGGACTTTCAACTCCCTCCAAAGATTTTCTATGGGGTTGAGATCTGGAGACTGGCTAGGCCACTCCAGGACCTTGAAATGCTTCTTACGAAGCCACTCCTTCGTTGCCCGGGCGGTGTGTTTGGGATCATTGTCTTGCTGAAAGACCCAGCCACGTTTCATCTTCAATGCCCTTGCTGATGGAAGGAGGTTTTCACTCAAAATCTCACGATACATGGCCCCATTCATTCTTTCCTTTACACGGATCAGTCGTCCTGGTCCCTTTGCAGAAAAACAGCCCCAAAGCATGATGTTTCCACCCCCATGCTTCACAGTAGGTATGGTGTTATTTGGATGCAACTCAGCATTCTTTGTCCTCCAAACACGACGAGTTGAGTTTTTACCAAAAAGTTATATTTTGGTTTCATCTGACCATATGACATTCTCCCAATCCTCTTCTGGATCATCCAAATGCACTCTAGCAAACTTCAGACGGGCCTGGACATGTACTGGCTTAAGCAGGGGGACACGTCTGGCACTGCAGGATTTGAGTCCCTGGCGGCGTAGTGTGTTACTGATGGTAGGCTTTGTTACTTTGGTCCAAGCTCTCTGCAGGTCATTCACTAGGTCCCCCCGTGTGGTTCTGGGATTTTTGCTCACCGTTCTTGTGATCATTTTGACCACACGGGGTGAGAACTTGCGTGGAGCCCCAGATCGAGGGAGATTATCAGTGGTCTTGTATGTTTTCCATTTCCTAATAATTGCTCCCACAGTTGATTTCTTCAAACCAAGCTGCTTACCTATTGCATATTCAGTCTTCCCAGTCTGGTGCAGGTCTACAATTTTGTTTCTGGTGTCCTTTGACAGCTCTTTGGTCTTGGCCATAGTGGAGTTTGGAGTGTGACTGTTTGAGGTTGTGGACAGGTGTCTTTTATACTGTTAACAAGTTCAAACAGGTGCCATTAATACAGGTAACGAGTGGAGGACAGAGGAGCCTCTTAAAGAAGAAGTTACAGGTCTGTGAGAGCCAGAAATCTTGCTTGTTTGTAGGTGACCAAATACTTATTTTCCACCATAATTTGCAAATAAATTCATTAAAAATCCTACAATGTGATTTTCTGGATTTTTTCCCCCTCAATTTGTCTGTCATAGTTGACGTGTACCTATGATGAAAATTACAGGCCTCTCTCATCTTTTTAAGTGGGAGAACTTGCACAATTGGTGGCTGACTAAATACTTTTTACCCCCACTGTACATGTTTACGTATGGGTGGTCCCGGGCATCGAACCGACTACCCTGGCGTTACAAGCACCATGCTCTACCAATTGAGCTACAGAGGACCACAGAACCCTGGCATGGGATTTGGCGCCCTCTAGATATCTATAGACCATGTTGAGGAGAGTAAGAACGGCATCATCAACTCCTCTGCTGGGCTGATAGGCAAACTGAAACGGGTCGAGGAGCTTCTGGGTGGCACTAAGAATATGACTTCTCACACTTTTCTCAAAGCATTTCATTACTAAGGATGTCAAGGCGACAGGGTGGTGGTCATTCAGCACAGAGGGATTAGATGCTTTAGGAATGGGTATAATTATTGAGTTTTTCCACAATACTGGCACGTGTTGCTGGTAGAGCGAGGATTGCTAAATATCTGTAAAAACACCAGTTAATGGTTCAGCACAGTGCTTTAACACGTCCAGTTATTTTGTCTGGGCCTGGGCTTTTGTGTGCGTTACATCCCCTGAACAACTTTACAACATCAGCCTGTTTAACATCAACCCTCTCAAACATTTGTTTTACCTCCGACACAAAGTCGTCAGATTCAAATCTTGAGAAGAAAACATTCAGTTCATTAGCCATGTTCTGGCCCTCATGTCTCCCAAGGTCAGCATTGGTTAGCCATGTTCTGGCCCTCATGTCTCCCAAGGTCAGCATTGGTTTTTACCCTGCCTATGTGGGAGGCACTAGCCATGGATTTAATCCCTCGCCAGGCCACCCTTGAGTTTCCTGAGGAGAGGGTCCTCTCCACCCTTTGCTTGTATACCTCCTTGTCCACCAGTATCTGTCTTTTGATCTCACGTTGTCTAGCCTGTCTATTACCATCAGCATAAACTGCCTTCTTCCTATTAAGTAGTGATTTTAGATGTTTTGATACCCAAGGCTTATTGTTAGGGAAGATTTTACAAGTTTTAGTAGGCACAACTGACTCAACAAGGAAGTTTACATAGTCTGAAACAACATCTGTGAGTTCATCAAGATCAGAGCTGCTATCCTCATATACCTCCCACATAGTACAGTCAAAACACCCTTGGAGATGAGTGATACTATTGTCGTTCCAGATCTGAACAGTTTTAACTGTAGGTTTCTCCCTCTCCAGGAGCCGACAGTAGGTTGGCCAGAGGTAGACAACATTGTGGTCTGATGTCCCCAGGGGAGGTCTAGTGGTGGCAGACAAATCATTTGGTATTGTCCCATAGCACAAATCAAGAGTCTTATTTTTCTTAGTGTGACATTTCACATACTGCTGGTACATGCGCAGGATCTTGTGCAAAGTACAGTTGTTAAAATCTCCTAAAATAAATGTGGGTGCGTCGGGGGAGATGGATTCCAGTTTCTGTGACAGATTATAAATCATCTCTGATGCTTTTGTTATATTAGCTTTTGGTTGAATGTACACAACGGTAACAAACAATTGGGGGAACTCACGGGGCAGATAGTAGGGTCGCAGTGACACAGAAAGCAGTTCAATGTTGGGGGTACAGAGTATCTGTCTTACCAGGATCGATTTACACCACTGGTCCCTGACAAGCAGGCCACAGTGATGTTTCCCTGTGACAGTCAGATCACGGGCCGGCTCCACTTCCCTGTCCGGGACTCTGTCATCCAGCCAAGTCTCAGTAAACGCCAGCAAACAGGCCTCCCAGTATTCGTGTTGGAAGCACAGATTCTCTGACAGCTCATCCACTTTCCCCCTCAGTGACTGGGCATTGATCAGCAAGGTGGTGGGTAAGGGAAGTTTGGTCTTTAATTTTTAAGTCTTTGTCTGATTCCCCTGCGTTTTCGAAGTTTGCATTTGGGTTCGTAATCCACTCGCAGACAATCAGGGATTAGATGGGCCATTGGGATATCGATGGCGTTCGTGTTTGAGTTGCATTGTAGTAGGAACTCTCTGCTGTATTGGATTCCGCTGCCAGCAGTGTTTTCATCATTTAGTCCATCTGTAGCGGGTACACGATCAACAAGATCAGTCTAACACCCCACCACTGTAAAGCCATCGTTGACAGATGGTTTACAAACAAAGTGTACAAATTAAAAACATAAAAGAACGTCACACCAAACTTCACACACACTGTGGGATGCAACAGAGCCTCGCACTCCAGGAACAGGGTTGCCTATCCCTGATCTACTGTATGTTACAAATCAAATAGTTCCATCATCATCATTAAATATTGTCACAACAAAGATGTTTGAGAATGCTAAACTGATCTATTCTCTCTTCTTCAGCTAAACCCAGTGATGGAAACAACCAAACCACAGGCAAGTCATCCAGCTCATTTAAGACGTCATGAAGCAGAAGTAGGATAGATGCTCATCTGCATATCTCAGAATATCACGAGAACATAGATTGATTGCTATTTTATTTGAATTCTGTTTTTAATTACTTTAAGTAGGAAGTCTCTGTTTAAGTCAATGACACTTGATGGTAAGACACAGTGGCATTCCCCTGGAATTCTGCCACTTAGCATCCTTTTCATGGTCATCTAGAAGTGAACACAACAAATACTAATGTGGTCTGTGTATGAGAATGTTAAGCTCCACTTTTCTCTCTTCTCTTCTCCTCAACTAAAGGCAGTGCTGGAGTCCAGCCAGAACAAGGCAAGTCATCCAGTTAAGATTGTAAAGCAGAAGTAACTTCTTTAAGTAGCATTTGATGCAGTAGGAGAGAGGCTGTAGTTGATGTTTTCCTTCTGTGTGATTCTGCAGAGGTTACGGTTCCGCTAACGGACATCAACATAACAGGGGAAGAGGATGCAGACAATGCTGGAAAGGGGCAGGAGAATGGAGGTTTGTATGAAACTTAAGCGCATAGTTTACCTGGTAACAGAGTGCACTGGCAGTTACAGTACACTCAAACCATATTTGTCCCGGAGGATTTGATTCCTATAACTGACTGATTCTTAAAAGCTAAATATACTGAACAAAAATGTAAATGCAACATGCAACAATTTCAACGATTTTACTGAGTTACAGTTCAAATAAGGAAATCATTCAATTGAAATAAATTCAGTAGGCCCTAATCTATGCATTTCATATGACTGGGTAGGGGCGCAGCCTTGGATGGGCCTGGGAGGGCATAGGCCCACCCAATTGGGAGCCAGGCCCACCCACTAGGGAGCCAGGCCCAGCCACGTGGTCTGCGGTTGTGTGGCCGGTTGGACGTAGTGATCCCTAATAAATACAAATACTGCCAAATTCTCTAAAACGACATTGGAGGCGACTTATGGTAGAGAAATGAACATTAAAGTATTTGACAACAGCTCTGGTGGACATTCCAATTGTACGCTCCCTCAAAACTTAACATCTGTGGCATTGTGTTGTGTGACACAACTGCACATTTTAGAGTGGACTTTTTTTGTCCCCACACAAGGTGCACCTGTGTAATGATCATGCTGTTTAATCAGCTTCTTAATATGCCACACCTGTCAGGTGGATGGATTATCTTGGCAAATGAGAAATGCTCACTAACAGGGATGTATACGAATTTGTTCACAATATTTGAGAGAAATAAGCTTTTTGTGCAAATGGAACATTTCTGGGATCTTTTATTTCAGCTCATGAAACATGCAGCCAACACTTTAAATGTTGTGTTTATATATAGGGTTAGGACTACATATTTATACCCTAACCATGATGTGTTACCCTGGATACATTGATACTCTGATACATTTATGAAATGTCTGCTTAAAGTGGGAGGTGAGTTCATGTTGAAACCAGACAAGTCCACAGTGCCTGGCCCCATCACAAGCATCTTATGGAAGCATAGGAAGAACAAGGTGGCAGACTGAGCTGAGAATCAGTGGATTGACAAAAACAGACTGGAGTTTAATCTGTGGAGTTCAACAGCGAACTGCTTGACAAGACATATAAACTATCTGTTATCAGGATGTGTTTCTGTATGCGTGTGTGTGTTCATATATCTGTGTGTATGTATCCGTGTGTATGTGTGCGCGTGGTCGTGTATGAAACAGCAGGTTATGCAGTGCCTCACAAGCATAATTTTTGTTTTGTATACAGTCGTGGTCAAAAGTTTTGAGAATGACACAAATATAAATGTTCATAAAGTCTGCTGCCTCAGTTTTTATGATGGCAATTTGCATATACTCCAGAATATTATGAAGAGTGATCAGATGAATTGCAATTAATTGCAAAGTCCCTCTTTGCCATGAAAATGAACTTAATCCCCAAATAACATTTCCACTGCATTTCAGCCCTGCCACAAAAGGACCAGCTGACATCATGTCAGTGATTCTCTCGTTGACGAGGACAAGGCTGGAGATCACTCTGTCATGCTGATTGAGTTAGAATAACAGACTGGAAACGTTAAAAGGAGGGTGGTGCTTGAAATCATTGTTCTTCCTCTGTTAACCATGGTTGCCTGCAAGGAAACACGTGCCGTCATCATTGCTTTGCACAAAAAGGGCTTCACAGGCAAGGATATTGCTGCTAGTAAGATTGCACCTAAATCAACCATTTATCGGATCATCAAGAACTTCAAGGAGAGAGGTTCAATTGTTGTGAAGAAGGCTTCAGGGCGCCCAAGAATGTCTAGCAAGCGCCAGGACCATCTCTTAAAGTTGATTCAGCTGCGGGATCGGGGCACCACCAGTGCAGAGCTTGCTCAGGAATGGCAGCAGGCAGGTGTGAGTGCATCTGCACGCACAGTGAGGCGAATACTTTTGGAGGATGGCCTGGTGTCAAGAAGGGCATCGAGGAAGCCACTTCTCTCCAGTAAAAACATCAGGGACAGACTGATATTCTGCAAAAGGTACAGGGATTGGACTGCTGAGGACTGGGGTAAAGTCATTTTTTCTGATGAATCCCATTTCCGATTGTTTGGGGCATCCGGAAAAAAGCTTGTCCGGAGAAGACAAGGTGAGCGCTATCATCAGTCCTGTGTCATGCGAACAGTAAAGCATCCTGAGACCATTCATGTGTGAGGTTGCTTCCCAGCCAAGGGAGTAGGCTCACTCACAATTTTGCCTAAGAACACAGCCATGAATAAAGAATGGTACCAACACATCCTCAGAGAGCAACTTCTCCCAACCATCCAAGAACAGTTTGGTGACGACCAATGCCTTTTCCAGCATGATGGAGCACCTTGCCATAAGGCAAAAGTGATAACTTGCAACAGGCTGATCAAAGCAGTGTCATCGAACTTAACGAGGTGTCTGTCAGGATGGGAACTAGTACAACTATTAGTGTACAAGAGTGGGGACAAAACACATCCCTGAGGAGAGCCTGTGTTGGTGGTGCATATGTCCGACACGTGGGGACCTACTTTGACCCGCTGTGACCTCTGGCTCAGGAAGTCCAACAGCCACAAAACCATCCCCCCATCTAAGGAGAAGTCCCTTATGAGTCTCTGTGCCAGAATGTAAGGCTGGATTGTTTTGAAGGCAGAAGAAAAGTCAACAGAACCGTGACATGGGATTTGGCGCCCTCTAGATATCTATAGACCATGTTGAGGAGAGTAAGAATGGCATCATCAACTCCTCTGCTAGACTGATAGGCAAACTGAAACGGGTCGAGGAGCTTCAGGGTGGCACGAGGGCCAGAACATGGCTAATGAACTCAATGTTTTCTTCTCAAGATTTGTGTCGGAGGTAAAACATACATGCAAAGGGTGGAGAGGACCCTCTCCTCAGGAAACTCAAGGGTGGCCTGGCAAGGGATTAAATCCATGGCTAGTGCCTCCCACATAGGCAGGGTAAAAACCAATGCTGACCTTGGGAGACATGAGGGCCAGAACATGGCTAACCAATGCTGACCTTGGGAGACATGAGGGCCAGAACATGGCTAATGAACTGAATGTTTTCTTCTCACGATTTGAATCTGACGACTTTGTGTCAGAGGTAAAACACATGGAAGCATCATTACAAATGTTTGAGAGGGTTGTTATTAAACAGGCTGATGTTGTAAAGTTGTTCAGGGGATGTAACGCACACAAAAGCCCAGGCCTAGACAAAATAACTGGACGTGTTAAAGCACTGTGCTGAACCATTGACTGGTGTTTTTACAGACATTTTCCAATCCTCGCTCTACCAGTTCCAGTATTGTGGAAAAACTAAATAATTATTCCCATTCCTAAAGCATCTAATCGCGCTGTGCTGAATGACTACCGTCCTGTCGCCTTGACATCCTTAGTAATGAAATGCTTTGAGAAAATTGTGAGAAGTCATATGCCAAGAGTGTGCAAACTGTCATCAAGGCAAAGGGTGGCTAATTTGAAGAATCTCAAATATAGAATAACTTTTTATTTATTTAGCAGTTTTTTGGTTACTACATGATTCCATGTGTGTTATTTCATAGCTTTGATGTCTTCACTATTATTCTACAATGTAGAAAATAGTAAAAATAAAGAAAAACCCTTGAATGAGTAGGTGTGTCCAAACTTTTGACTGGTACTATACATTATACTGTGTATTATAAGTATTGGAGGTTTTCTTTCAAATGATCAGATTAGAGAAAGTTTGTCCTTCTGTTCTCCTTAACATCAGAAGTCAGCAGATCCAGTAGTCCTAAATATGAGTCAAGGCCTGAGGGTAAGAAGACACAGTGGCATTCACCTGGAATTCTGCCACTTAGCATCCTTTTCATTGTCATCCAGAAGTGAACACAACAAATACTAATGTGGTCTGTGTATGAGAATGTTAAACTCAACTTTGACTGGACTACTGATGTAGTCCAGTCAGAACAAGGCAAGTCATACAGTTAATTTCAGACTGTATAAAGCAGAAGTAACTTCTTTAAAGATGTACTATAAAGAAATCACTAAGTTTCCTGGTTGATAAAATTCTAATAGTTTGCCTAATTTCAGTTTATGTGAAGAAACAAGCAGTCATTGTGTAGAGAATCATTGTACCATCTAAACCGCTGTGAAATATATGTTTCCATAACCAAAAATGTTGTATATTCAGCTGTTTGAAGCTGATGTACAAAACCGAAATGGGAAGCATAGAAATAGAACAGATTTACCGCTTCTTAGACTTGCTTACAATGGGAATGAAAGATCAATAACTCACATTTCTATGTGAATTTGTAAGGGTCGCCCAAAAAGTTACATATCGTAGCTTTTAGAAGTGTTTGATGCAGTAGGAGAGAGGCTGTAGTTAATGTTTTCCTTCTACGTGTGATTCTGCAGGGGTTACGGTTCCACAAACGGCCAACCCCAAAACAGGGGAAGACGATGCAGACAAAGATGGAAAGGGGCAGGGGAATGGAGGTGTGTATGAAACTTAAGCGGATAGTTTACCCGGTAACAGAGTGCTCTGGCAGTTACAGTACACTCAAACCATATTTGTCCTGATGATTTGGTGCCTTGATTCACCGCTGCTGAATTGTTGATGTATTTTTTTTATGTATATATTTTTGCCAAGATGCTTTTAAATGGATAGTCATTGGCTCAATAACCTGAAGTCTATGGGAACAGCTACACTATATATAGAAACGTATGTGGACACCCCTTCAAATTAGTGGATTAAGCTATTTCAGCCACACCCATTGCTGACAGGTGTATACAATCGAGGACACAGCCATGCAATCTCCATAGACAAATATTGGCAGTAGAATGGCCTTACTGAAGAGCTCAGTGAATTTCAACGTGGCACCGTCATAGGATGCCACCTTTCCAACAAGTCAGTTCGTCAAATTTCTGCCTGGCTAGAGCTGTCCCGGTCAACTAAGTGCTGTTATTGTGAAGTGGAAACGTCTAGGAGCAATAACGGCTCAGCCACGAAGTGGTAGGCCACACAAGCTCACAGAACGGGACCGGCGAGTGCTGAAGCGCGTAGCGTGTAAAAATAGTCTGTCCTCGGTTGCAACACTCACTACCGAGTTCCAAACTGCCTCTGGAAGCAACGTCAGCACAAGAACTGTTCTTTGGGAGCTTCATGAAATGGGTTTCCATGGCCGAGCAGCTGCACACAAGCCTAAGATCAGCATGCACATTGCCAAGTGTCAGCTGGAGTGGTGTAAAGTTCACCGCCATTGGACTCTGGAGCTGTGGAAACGCGTTCTCTGGAGTGACGAATCACGCTTCACCATCTGGCAGTCTGACGGACAAATCGGGGTTTGGCGAATGCCAGGAGAACGCAACCTGCCCCAATGCATAGTGCCAACTGTAAAGTTTGGTGCAGGAGGAATAATGGTCTGGGGCAAGTTTTTTTTATGGTTCGGGCTAGGCCCCTTAGTTCCAGTGAACAGCATACAATGATATTCTAGACGATTCTGTGCTTCCACCTTTGTGGAAACAGTTTGGGGAAGGCCCTTTCATGTTTCAGCATGACAATGCCCCCGTGCACAAAGCGAGGTCCATGCAGAAATGGTTTGTTGAGGTCGGTGTGGAAGAACTTGACAGGCCTGCACAGAGCCCTGACCTCAACCCCATTGAACACCTTTGGGATGAATTGGAACGCCGACTGCGAGTTAAGAAGATTTTTTAGTAAACTATGAGATTAACTCTGTTTATCACAAACATGACGAACATGGAGTCAGAATTAGACATGGGTGCTCTCTGATGCTGGGCGGGAACATGATTGGTTCCTTTCACTGGGTTTGTGTGTGTGTGAAGTGTGGATCTGACCTTGGGTCGAATTCTTTGCTCTTACCTAATCCATGGCTGTCTTACCTTATTGGAGACTGAAACCAGACTGTTGCCTTTTGACTCTCTCCTCAAACAAAGTAGAGAGAGTGGAGCCAGAGTTGAACAGAGTTTAGACTAATCATGAGTAATTACAGCATGACGGGAGGGAAGAGAGGAGTGGGTTTGGGTATGTTTGAAAGATTGAGTGTGGACCTGTCATGTCCAACAATCAATCTTCAGGTCAAGCCAGGGTGAGCCGGGGTTGAACAGAGTTTAAACTGAACATGATTGTTTTTGCATGACAAGGGCGTGATTGATTATACTACTATTGATTCTAAACTGAATAAAAGTCCAATTTAGCCGCTATCATAGACTAAGGAAGTGGGCGGAGCGGTAGAGAGGGGGAAACTGAGGATGGTGGTGGGGGAACCCAAGAGGGAGGGGCTTTAAGCTAAGATGTATGTGAATATGACTATATAAAGGGAGAGCTGAGATGTAGACGGGAGGTGCTCTGCAGACCAGCTCGGCTTCCGTTACTCTATGTAATAAAGTCTATCTTGATTCTACAAAAACTCTGGAAGAACTTTGATTTTTAATAAGTATAGTGATAATTTTCCACATCACGAGCCAGGCCTAATCGCCCAACATCAGTGCCGACCTCACTAATGCTCTTGTGGCTGAATGGAAGCAAGTCCCTGCAGCAATGTTCCAACATCTAGTGGAAAGCCTTCCCAGAACAGTGGAGGCTGTTATAGCAGCAAAGGCGGGACCAACTCCATATTAATGCCCATGATTTTGGAATGAAATGTTTGACAAGCAGGTGTCTAGATACCTTTGGTCATGTAGTGTAGCATGTCATTGCGCTAACACTAGTAGCAATGCCCCCCGTCTACCACTGCTGAAAAAGTCCTAGGGAAAACACTGCTGTAACCGACTGATTCTTAAAGGTTAAATATAATATACTGTGTATTATAAGCATAGGAGTGTTTCTTTCAAATGATCAGATTAGAGAAAGTTTGTCCTTCTGTTCTCCTTAACATCAGAAGTCAGCAGATCCAGTAGTCCTAAATATGAGTCAAGGCCTGAGGGTAAGAAGACACAGTGGCATTCACCTGGAATTCTGCCACTTAGCATCCTTTTCATTGTCATCCAGAAGTGAACACAACAAATACTAATGTGGTCTGTGTATGAGAATGTTAAGCTCAACTTTTCTCTCTTCTCCTCAGCTAAAGGCAGTGATGGAGTCCAGCCAAAACAAGGCAAGTCATCCAGTTAATTTAAGACTGTATAAAGCAGAAGTAACTTCTTTAAAGATGTATTATACAGAAATCACTAAGTTTCCCGGTTGATAAAATTCTAATAGTTTACCTAATTTCAGTTTATGTGAAAAAACCATCAGTCATTGTGTAGAGAATCATTGTACCATCTAAACCGCTGTGAAATATATTTTCCATAACCAAAAATATTGTATATTCAGCTGTTTGAAGCTGGTGTACAAAACTGAAACAGGAAGCATAGAAATAGAACAGATTTACCACTTCTTAGACTTGCTTACAACGGGAATGAAAGATCTATAACTCACATTTCTATGTGAATTTGGCTGGGTCGCCCAAAAAGTTACATATCGTAGCTTTAAGCAGTGTTTGATGCAGTAGGAGAGAGGCTGTAGTTAATGTTTTCCTTCTACGTGTGATTCTGCAGGGGTTAAGGTTCCACAAACGGCCAACCCCAAAACAGGGGAAGACGACGCAGAAAAAGCTGAAAAGGGGCAGGAGAAGGGAGGTGTGTATGAAACTTAAGCGGATAGTTTACCCGGTAACAGAGTGCTCTGGCAGTTACAGTGAACTCCAACCATATTTGTCCTGATGATTTGATTCCTGTAACTGACAGATTCTTAAATGCTAAATACATTATACTGTGTATTATAAGGATAGAGGGTTCATCTAGAACAGGGGTGTCAAACTCATTCCATGAAGGGCTTAGTGTCCGAGGGTTTTTGGTTTTTCATTTCAATTAAAACCTAGACAACCAGGTGAGGGGAGTTCTTTACTATTAGTGACCTTAATTCATCAATCAAGTACAAGGGAGGAGTGAAAACCCGCAGACACTCGGCCCTCCATGGAATGAGTGTGACACGTGATCTAGAGGGTTACTAGAAATGATCTAATTAGAAAAAGTGTGTCCTTCTGTTCTCCTTAGGAGCTGAAGCCAGCAGATCCGGTAGTCCTAAAGTGAAGTCAGAGCCTGAGGGTAAGGCACAGTGGCATTCACCTGGAATTCTGCCACTTAGCATCCTTTTCATTGTCATCCAGAAGTGAACACAACAAATACTAATGTGGTCTGTGTATGAGAATGTTAAGCTCAACTTTTCTCTCTTCTCTTCTCCTCAACTAAAGGCAGTGATGTAGTCCAGCCAGAACAAGGCAAGTCATCCAGTTAATTTCAGACTGTAAAAAGCAGAAGTAACTTCTTTAAAGATGTACTATACAGAAATCACTAAGTTTCCCGGTTGATAAAATTCTAATAGTTTACCTAATTTCAGTTTATGTGAAAAAACAAGCAGTCATTGTGTAGAGAATCATTGTACCATCTAAACCGCTGTGAAATATATTTTTCCATAACCAAAAATATTGTATATTCAGCTGTTTGAAGCTGAACAGGAAGCATAGAAATAGAACAGATTTACCACTTCTTAGACTTGCTTACAACGGGAATGAAAGATCTATAACTCACATTTCTATGTGAATTTGTCAGGGTCGCCCAAAAAGTTACATATCGTAGCTTTTAGAAGTGTTTGATGCAGTAGGAGAGAGGCTGTAGTTAATGTTTTCCTTCTATGTGTGATTCTGCAGGGGTTAAGTTTCCACAAACGGCCAACCCCAAAACAGGGGAAGACGACGCAGACAAAGCTGGAAAGGGGCAGGGGAAGGGAGGTGTGTATGAAACTTAAGCAGATAGTTGACCCGGTAACAGAGTGCTCTGGCAGTTACAGTGAACTCCAACCATATTTGTCCTGATGATTTGATTCCTGTAACTGACAGATTCTTAAATGCTAAATACATTATACTGTGTATTATAAGGATAGAGGGTTCATCTAGAACAGGGGTGTCAAACTCATTCCATGAAGGGCTTAGTGTCCGAGGGTTTTTGGTTTTTCCTTTTAATTAAAACCTAGACAACCAGGTGAGGGGAGTTCTTTACTATTAGTGACCTTAATTCATCAATCAAGTACAAGGGAGGAGTGAAAACCCGCAGACACTCGGCCCTCCATGGAATGAGTGTGACACGTGATCTAGAGGGTTACTAGAAATGATCTAATTAGAAAAAGTGTGTCCTTCTGTTCTCCTTAGGAGCTGAAGCCAGCAGATCCGGTAGTCCTAAAGTGAAGTCAGAGCCTGAGGGTAAGGCACAGTGGCATTCACCTGGAATTCTGCCACTTAGCATCCTTTTCATTGTCATCCAGAAGTGAACACAACAAATACTAATGTGGTCTGTGTATGAGAATGTTAAGCTCAACTTTTCTCTCTTCTCTTCTCCTCAACTAAAGGCAGTGATGTAGTCCAGCCAGAACAAGGCAAGTCATCCAGTTAATTTCAGACTGTAAAAAGCAGAAGTAACTTCTTTAAAGATGTACTATACAGAAATCACTAAGTTTACCGGTTGATAAAATTCTAATAGTTTACCTAATTTCAGTTTATGTGAAAAAACAAGCAGTCATTGTGTAGAGAATCATTGTACCATCTAAACCGCTGTGAAATATATTTTTCCATAACCCAAAATATTGTATATTCAGCTGTTTGAAGCTGGTGTACAAAACCAAAATGGGAAGCATAGAAATAGAACAGATCTACCGGTTCTTAGACTTGCTTTTAACGGGAATGAAAAATCTATAACTCACATTTCTATGTGAATTTGGCTGGGTCGCCCAAAAAGTTACATATCGTAGCTTTAAGCAGTGTTTGATGCAGTAGGAGAGAGGCTGTAGTTAATGTTTTCCTTCTACGTGTGATTCTGCAGGGGTTAAGGTTCCTCAAACGGCCAACCCCAAAACAGGGGAAGACGACGCAGACAAAGCTGAAAAGGGGCAGGAGAAGGGAGGTGTGTATGAAACTTAAGCAGATAGTTTACCCGGTAACAGAGTGCTCTGGCAGTTACATTACACTCAACCCATATTTGTCCGGATGATTTGATTCCTGTAACATTATACTGTGTATTATAAGGATAGAGGGTTCATCTAGAACCAGGGTGTCAAACTCATTCCATGAAGGGCTCAGTGTCTGAGGGTTTTATTTTTTTCCTTTCAATTAAGACCTAGACAACCAGGTGAGGGGAGTTCTTTACTAATTAGTGACCTTAATTCATCAATCAAGTACAAGGGAGGAGTGAAAACCCGCAGACACTCGGCCCTCCATGGAATGAGTTTGACACGTGATCTAGAGGGTTACTAGAAATGATCTCATTAGAACAAGTTTGTCCTTCTGTTCTCATTAGCAGATGAACCCAGTGGATCCAACAGTCCTAAAGATGAGTCAAAGCCTGAGGGTAAGACACAGTGGCATTCACCTGGAATTCTGCCATCTACTATGTTGTTGTTTACCTTGAGGATTGGTAGAGCAAGTTTGTGGTCCAGAATAGACAAACTAGGGAATCCCTGTACTGTTTGATTGTTGTAGCTTGTGAGGGTGTGAAGGGAGACCAGGGATGTGTGTGCGCGTGCGTGCTTACCTGCATGTGTATGTATGATTAAGTCCAACTCTTCTGTTGTGTGTTTTCTTGCCAGAAACCACACCGTTGATGGAGTAGAAAGACAGACTGTAAAGAATCCAGTGTTTTAGGATGGTAAGTCTGAGTCTGAGAAAGACACTAACCACAAGATTTATTAAGAAAGCATTTGGAAGTGCTCACATTGTTATTACATTGTTATTATGTGTGTGATCAACATGTGGGATTTTTCTTTTAATTTGGATGCCATGAAAGTCAAACATTGAAGAGGTGAGATTGGTGTTGGCATTCTTAAAGCCAGACTCAGTGTCAGTTTCGTCATTTTGTTTACTTTGTATGTTTTGTTTTGTCGCGTCAACAAAACAAACCCAGCCATGATGTCATAACATACTCTAGAGTCTAGGCTACCTGAGAGAAATCTGACCTGCAATTTGTAAACAAAGCTGCTGTATTTATAACATAAGACCAAGAGTTTTTCCAGACCATGTGACCTGACCAGGGAAAAACTCCTGGTCCTAGTCATTAGTAATGTTTTGTCTGATGATCTCTGATCTCTATTGCTTCCTTCCAGCTGGTGGTCTTCCTGGTGGGGAACTGAGGACCACAAAAATGGGGTTTGAAGGCTCTCAGTACATGCCTCCATGTCTGTTACATTGAGACAAACGACCAAGAAGAGAGAAACTGTTGGAGATGTTTTTAATGTACTATACATTTAAAATGGAAAATAGGCAAATATTGCACATAGTAACTTGCATTCAATCAGATGAAGTACAGTGAGCTACAAAGTATTGGCACAGAGACATCTTTTGTTATTTTGGCTCTGTACTCCAGCACTTTGGATTTGAAATTAGATAATGACTATAAGGTTAAAGTGCAGACTGTCAGCTTTAACCCGATATGAATGAGAATACCCTCAAATTAAAGCTGACAGTCAGTCTGCACTTTAACCTCATAGTCATTGTGTCATTTAAAATCCAAAGTGCTGGAGTACAAAGCCAAAACAACCAAAACACGTGTGACTGTCCCAACAATTTTGGAGCTCACTGTATAATGTGATGAGCCGTGTGCTTTATGAACTTACAGTACTTCAGACATTTGAGGGCAATATTTGTATCTCAGAACATTTGATGATTGACAAAAACAAGAGATTCTTACCCTTTCTCACTATTCATACCTCGTCTTTACAAATCTCCATCAATTTGTGCAGGTTGTTTTTGTTGTTTGAAGCCATAGTATCAATCACTTTGTGGTTGTATGATACCTTTTCAGGTATTTTCCCCAGAGCGCTTTATGCCAACCCACTCCACTTTCTGTTTTAAATCGCAGCTTGTGAATGTCTTATATCATTTCAGAATTTACTAATTCTTCAAGCCTTCACTTGACTTATATCAAGGTATTTGTACAGGTTGTTATTGTTATAGTTATTTTAATCAGAGTAATTTATGCCAACCCCCACACTAGGCAAAGTCTAGTGTAGGGAGAGAGTGTTGGTTGAGAGGAACCAGGCCTGAGGTAGAGCTCATCCTCATCTGCCTTGTAAAGAGAGTGCTCTGCAGTACTGAGATGTTGTATTACTAACAACAATGGTGCATGTGTATTTGTTTTAATACCTTAATATTCCTTCAAATTTCCCTCTGGTATACAGTGCTGCTTGAAAATATGTGAACCCTACAGGGCTGTCATTATTTTTGCTATAAAATATTAAAATAAACTTAAAATCCTTATCTAAACCCCAATTCGTAATAAAGACATTCAAGTAAATGACAAACAAAAAAGAAATGATATTTTCATTGTTTATTTAACAGAAACTCAGATTCGATGTGTCCAAAAATATGTGAACCCCTTCAGTCAATAGCTTGTGGCACCTCCATTAGCAGCGGTAACTTCGACTAAACGTCTCCTATAGCCAGTAAAATCAGTCTGACATCTGTTTTGAGTGATTTTTGCACACTCCTCCTTACAGAATTCAGCCAATTGAGTGAGGTTTGAGGGGTTTCTGGCATGAACTGCCCGCTTCAGGTCATGTCACAGCATCTCGATTGGATTTAGGTCAGGACTTTGACTTGCCCAATCCAAAACACAAATCTTCTTTCTCCTGAGCCATTCTTTGGTAGATTTGCTTGAATGCTTTGGGTCGTTGTCTTGTTGGAAGACCCATTTTCGTCCCAGCTTTATCTCCTTGACTGATGGCCTGACATTCTGTTCAAGAATCTCCTGGTATACCTCAGAATTCATGGTTCCCTTAATGATGTGAAGTCATCCAGGTCCAGAGGAGAAAAAGCAGCCCCAGATCTTGACATTCCCACCACCATGCTTGACTGTTGGGATAAGGTTATTTTGGTGGTAGGCAGCGTTGGGTTTTCACCAAACATAGCGGTGTTGATTGTGACCAAAAAGGTCAATTTTGGACTCAACGGTCCAGAGACTGGACTTCCAGAAACCTTCAGGTTTGTCCAGGTGGTCTCTGGCAAAGTTAAGATGGGCAGTTTAGTTCTTTTTTGACAGCAGAGGCTTTTTCCTAGCAACCCTCCCATGAATGACATTTCGATTCAGTGTTCTTCTGATTGTTGAAGCATGCACAGTTACCTGAGATGCAGCAAGGGAGGTCTGCAAATCTCTAGATGTTATGTTTGGGTTGGCTTTTACCTGATTTATTATTGTTCTTGTGGCTCTTGGGGATATTTTGGAAGGGCGTCCACTTCTAGGCCGAGTTGCTGTCATGTTAAATGCTCTCCATTTGTAAATTATTTGCCTCACAGTGGACTGATTATGTTATAGCCTTCCCCAGACTGATGTGCTCTCACTACCCTCATCCTGATGTCCTCTGCGATCTCCTTTCTTCTCGGCATGGTGTGCTTTGCATTCACCTGGATGGGGAACACCAAATTGACCAGGTTTCTTATCTCTATTTATCAGAGTCCCGCCCAAACTCTTTCCTAATGATCTCTCCTTTGATTCGTTCATTTGGTAGCTAATTATTTACCCACCTGATTCTACTTACCTACTTGATTTAACCAATGCAACCTAGGGTTCACTTATTTTTGCACCTGCAATAATTACTTTTTAATTTTGTTTTTCTACTACACGCATGATTTCCTCTACACCAACATATGGTATTGGTAAATATAAACCTGTTATGTCAGATCAAAAAGACTGGTTCTGATTAAAATAAGATTTCATGGTAAAAACGGAAAAAAGGTCTCACATACTTTCAAGCAGCACTGTATATCTGAGCGTATCTGTTTTCACAATATAATTTTGTCACCTGGATTTTAATAAAACAATTCTCATATCTGTACATCAATCTGTGATGGACCAAAGTAAGGAGTAACAGCGGTGTTGACTAGTTGCCACCAGATTGGTAAGAACATTTGTTGGGAAAGACAACTAACCTGGGATATCCCAGGTTTTAGTTTGTTTACTAGTATGTCTCAGGTAATTATGTTACAGAAGAAGATGTTATGAATTAAGACCAGCCACATTGCTTTATTTTGGAACTGGACTGTTCTAAAATGGAGTCCTGGCACATGCAAAAACCTGTACTTGTACAATCATTGTATGTATCCCTGTTTAAACTCCAGACCTCACACTGTAGTGGTGTGTTGATGACTGAATGCTTGTGTTGTCCATGTACACACAACATCTGAACACCAATTCTGTTTCAGCACTTTGTCTTAAGAATGTATTTTTTCCAAACTTGATTGGTGAAAGCAATACAGAGGAAGGTCCGTATAGGGCTGTGCTGAGCCATCATCAACATACTGTACGTATCCCTATCTGAACCCTTCAGATCTATGAATACTGAGCTAGGGAAAGGGACTAGTTGACACTAGACTTAGAGATCAGTCTCTTTGCATGCACTGGATTACTTTCCCAGCCAGGTTCACTAAACGGATCACACCACAGGACTGACGATTCCTAAATCAAGTGTCAACTCCTTCCTTCCGAGACATGCTGCTGTGATAAACAAATGCACTTCAAAGCGCAGTGTGTTAAAAATATTTTTTCAGCAACGATTGAATTCCAGACTGCATATACTGCCAATACTTTGTGAATTTGAGGTGTTTGATATTTATATTGTTTCAATAAAGGAGTTGAGTTCTATATTTTCTTTTCTTATTTTGACCTCTGACAGTGATCACATTTTTTACTAACCTGATAGGTGAAAGAAATATACTTTATATATGATCTGTTATCAGTGCATGTTTGTTCAAATTCTTGCAGTATTGCTGTGTGTGTGTGTGCCTCTATATTACAGTGGGGAAAAGTATTTAGTCAGCCACCAATTGTGCAAGTTATCCCACTTAAAAAGATGAGAGAGGCCTGTAATTTTCATCATAGGTACACGTCAACTATGACAGACAAATTGAGAAAACAAAATCCAGAAAATCACATTGTAGGATTTTTAATGAATTTATTTGCAAATTATGGTGGAAAATAAGTATTTGGTCACCTACAAACAAGCAAGATTTCTGGCTGTCACAGACCTGTAACTTCTTCTTTAAGAGGCTCCTCTGTCCTCCACTCGTTACCTGTATTAATGGCACCTGTTTGAACTTGTTATCAGTATAAAAGACACCTGTTCACAACCTCAAACAGTCACACTCCAAACTCCACTATGGCCAAGACCAAAGAGCTGTCAAAGGACACTAGAAACAAAATTGTAGACCTGCACCAGGCTGGGAAGACTGAATCTGCAATAGGTAAGTAGCTTGGTTTGAAGAAATAAACTGTGGGAGCAATTATTAGGAAATGGAAGACATACAAGACCACTGATAATCTCCCTAGATCTGGGGCTCCACGCAAGATCTCACCCTGTGGGGTCAAAATGATCACAAGAACGGTGAGCAAAAATCCCAGAACCACACGGGGGGACCTAGTGAATGACCTGCAGAGAGCTGGGACCAAAGTAACAAAGCCTACCATCAGTAACACACTACGCTGCCAGGGACTCAAATCCTGCAGTGCCAGACGTGTCCAGGCCCGTCTGAAGTTTGCTAGAGTGCATTTGGATGATCCAGAAGAGGATTGGGAGAATGTCATATGGTCAGATGAAACCAAAATAGAACTTTTTGGTAAAAACTCAACTCGTCGTGTTTGGAGGACAAAGAATGCTGAGTTGCATCCAAAGAACACCATACCTACTGTGAAGCATGGGGGTGGAAACATCATGCTTTGGGGCTGTTTTTCTGCAAAGGGACCAGGACGACTGATCCGTGTAAAGGAAAGAATGAATGGGGCCATGTATCGTGAGATTTTGAGTGAAAACCTCCTTCCATCAGCAAGGGCATTGAAGATGAAACGTGGCTGGGTCTTTCAGCATGACAATGATCCCAAACACACTGCCAGGGCAACGAAGGAGTGGCTTCGTAAGAAGCATTTCAAGGTCCTGGAGTGGCCTAGCCAGTCTCCAGATCTCAACCCCATAGAACATCTTTGGAGGGAGTTAAAAGTCAGTGTTGCCCAGCGACAGCCCCAAAACATCACTGCTCTAGAGGAGATCTGCATGGAGGAATGGGCCAAAATACCAGCAACAGTGTGTGAAAACCTTGTGAAGACTTACAGAAAACGTTTGACCTGTGTCATTGCCAACAAAGTATTGAGAAACTTTTGTTATTGACCAAATACTTATTTTCCACCATAATTTGCAAATACATTCATTAAAAATCCTACAATGTGATTTTCTGGATTTTCTTTTCTCATTTTGTCTGTCATAGTTGACGTGTACCTATGATGAAAATTACAGGCCTCTCATCTTTTTAAGTGGGAGAACTTGCACAATTGGTGGCTGACTAAATACTTTTTTCCCCCACTGTAAATAGCAGATTATTCAGTGCCTCACAAGCTTTTCTTCCTGCTTTGTCTTTGTCTCTCTCTCCTGGATTTACAGAGGCAGTCCCTAAACCCACAATCACTTCTTCCTGAAACTCCAACAAAACCTCCTGCACTCTGACCTGTGAAGGCGACACCACTGATGCTGAACCCTTCAACTACAGCTGGAAAGTGGGAGAGGGGGCGTGGGAGGTCTTAGACAAACAGCTGTAAGAGTGACAATGGCAAATCAACCAACAGTTACAAGTACAGCTGCAAGCTGAAAAACTGTTAGTGGGGAAGTCAGCGAGCCAGTTGGAGAAGTGTTTGGCTCAGGTGAGTGGTAATGATAGGCCAGGGCATTAGGTATCCTAGCGGTTAAGAGCGTTGGGCCAGTAACTGAGAGGTCGCTTGTTCGAAACCCTGAGCCGACTAGGTCAAAACATCTGTCTGTGCCCTTGAGCAAGGCACTTAACCCTAATCACTCTGGATAGGAACGTCTGCTAAAGGACTAAAATGTCAATAGCCCTGATCATCATTACTGATGATTATATTATTACATATAACAAAAAAATCGAATCAGTCTTCATTTTAGAGTCAAACAGTACTGGTACTGCCATTTGAATTGCTGCCGGTGACCGTACCCTACTTGTTTTGACCACTTGCATTGGTGTTCATAGAAAATTGACCAGTAGGGACAATACATTCTTAGTATTTAGTAACGGAGCACTTGCTCATAGAATCTACTGTAGTTAGATGATTTGTTGTGGTGCAGGTTAACATAATAGTAACAGTGGTAACATTCCCCCTCTTACTTGTTAGTAGGCAACCTTTATGACAGGGTTTGGCTACATTAGGTTTGAGTTTTGGAAATTCCCATGGCTACAAGAGTCACCGCGCTGAAGTGAACCATCTTATTGTCAACATGTGGGGTTAGTAAGTGCCAAGTTGTAGGTGAGTGGGAGCAAGTAGTACTACCAATATGTCTACATCATTTTGCCGACAAGCAGTAATTCTGAAGGTGGATACTGGTTCTATCTGTATTTACAGTAGTGTTCAGGTGTGCATGAACAGTACACCTGTTGCCTATTGGTACTATCTGATGTGTCCTCATTATGTGTCCTCATTATTATAAAGTGGGAGGTCTTAGACAAACAGATGAATATCTCTAAAAGCGACACTAACAAACCTAGTACATCTGCAAGCTGAATAAGTCTGTTAGTGGGGAAGGGGAAGTCAGTGAGCCAGTTGGAGAGGTGTTTGTCTCAGGTGAGTGGACACTCATAAGTATGCTACAGTCTTATGTATTGATATGTCAGTAACACTGCTAGTGTTATAGGACATTCTGAATGCTGCACTACGTTGAATACCTGATCAACTCCTGTCAAAGTATCAATACAAAATGTGTTTTTATTTCAGAGCCTTCCAATATCGGTGCTGTTGTTGCTTTGGTTGTCTTTATCATATTTGTACTTGTCGCCATAACAGGTAAGAACAGCACATCTATAGTAACAGAGCACTGTACATGTACATAGTTCTGAAGCACAGATTGACATAACAGCAGCAACAACAGTGAGCTATACCCCCTGAAGGGGATACCTGTTCTACCTGTATTTACAGTAGTGTTCAGGCTACTGCTACAGACAAGACAGGGGGTTAGATGCACCACCTGCCGTAGGGGACAGTCTTCATAATGTGTCACAGTGATGCACCAATTTGGACCTCGCAGAGTATAGATTAGCCTAATCTGAATTAATTAATTAATCAGCAAAAAGGACAGTAATCACTTTGTGGTAACCTAAAATATGTTTAGAGTTCAATGGATATTAGATGTGAAATCGCTGGCTATGTTATTTTACAGGTGTGCAGGTACTGTATGCAGGTTGTTTATTGGTGCTCTCAGAAATGGTTGCTTATTGCAGCTTAAGCATGTCATTGTGGGTAAAGTCATATTCAATAGCTGACAGAATATTAATGCAGACTTGTACTTTAAGAAGTTATAGAATATTTGTATTTTTACTCCCCAGTTTGGTTGGTGTGGAGGAAGAAAAAAAATGGTAGGATGATTCTCTGTCTCTTCCTGTTTCAACTATTCATACTCACTGATTCACCAAAATGTTACACAATGTGAATTTCATTTGAATGAAAGTGTCTTGATAATGTCTTAAATTTGTGTGTCTCTTTTTCATCTCAGGATATCCCCAAGACACCTGGATCGACTTTTTGAGAAAGTGTTGTGGTGGAATGTTTGGTAAGTTTTACCCTAACTTGACTCTGATCCATATTCAACCTGCTAACTGGCTCCCCACAGTAATACAAACACAACATTATTATTATTCATGCACTGCACCATATACACATACAGTACTTCCATGCACTGCACCATATACACATACAGTACTTCCATGCACTGCACACATGCTTCCTCACAGCACAGGACAGGAGTGTTGTTTTTGTCCCATCCCAGAAATCAAAAAATCTGTTTTAATTCAATTAGGGCCCTTACTTAGTAATTTGTATCTCCTATTGTGTGTGTTTGTGTGAGAGAAAGCGAGAGTGCGAGTGCACAACTAAGAATATTTCCACGTTTTCTTATATGCAAATTTAAGGGGAAATACATCCTAAATTCAAGGAACCTCTTCTACTCCATTTGCTGTAAACAATGTTGATGGATGGTGAAACTTTACAGGGGATGCAGTCAACAATCAGAATTCTATTGCCCCGGATACTGTTTATCACACTGTAGGGGATGTTCAGTTTGCCAATCGTGGAGTTTCAGGGGTTCTGTCTGGGGTTGCCATGGATACAGTTTATAGCACTGTAGGGGAGAAGACACCTAGAGATTACTCCATGAATCAGAATAATAACAATCAGCCCACTAACAGGTAGTAACACTAACACACCTTTTACATGGTACTTCTATGGGGCCCTTTTGACAATGCAGATATGTGGAGATGTTGCCAGAAATGTGTTACTCACATTATTTGTGGTAGCATTTATTTGAAGAACATGTTTTAGTGACATCTACATACAGTATGAGAAGGTGATTACTAATGTGAGTTTAAAGTTAGCAGTGTGTGGACTAGCCTATACAGTGAGGGAAAAAAGTATTTGATCCCCTGCTGATTCTGTGCATTTGCCCACTGACAAAGAAATGATCAGTCTATAATTTTAATGGTAGGTTTATTTGAACAGTGAGAGACAGAATAACAACAAAAAAATCCAGAAAAACGCATGTCAAAAATGTTATAAATTGATTTGCATTTTAATGAGGGAAATAAGTATTTGACCCCTCTGCAAAACATGACTTAGTACTTGGTGGCAAAACCCTTGTTGGCAATCACAGAGGTCAGACGTTTCTTGTAGTTGGCCACCAGGTTTGCACACATCTCAGGAGGGATTTTGTCCCACTCCTCTTTGCAGATCTTCTCCAAGTCATTAAGGTTTCGAGGCTGACGTTGGCAACTCGAGCCTTCAGCTCCCTCCACAGATCTTCTATGGGATTAAGGTCTGGAGACTGGCTAGGCCACTCCAGGACCTTAATGTGCTTCTTCTTGAGCCACTCCTTTGTTGCCTTGGCCGTGTGTTTTGGGTCATTGTCATGCTGGAATACCCATCCACGACCCATTTTCAATGTCCTGGCTGAGGGAAGGAGGTTCTCACCCAAGATTTGACGGTACATGGGCCCCATCCATCGTCCCTTTGATGCAGTGAAGTTGTCCTGTCCCCTTAGCAGAAAAACACCCCCAAAGCATAATGTTTCCATCTCCATGTTTGACGGTGGGGATGGTGTTCTTGGAGTCATAGGCAGCATTCCTATTCCTCCAAACAAGGCGAGTTGAGTTGATGCCAAAGAGCTCCATTTTGGTCTCATCTGACCACAACACTTTCACCCAGTTCTCCTCTGAATCATTCAGATGTTCATTGGCAAACTTCAGACGGGCATGTATATGTGCTTTCTTGAGCAGGGGGACCTTGCGGGCGCTGCAGGATTTCAGTCCTTCACGGCGTAGTGTGTTACCAATTGTTTTCTTGGTGACTATGGTCCCAGCTGCCTTGAGATCATTGACAAGATCCTCCCGTGTAGTTCTGGGCTGATTCCTCACTTTTCTCATGATCATTGCAACTCCATGAGGTGAGATCTTGCATGGAGCCCCAGGCCGAGGGAGATTGACAGTTCTTTTGTGTTTCTTCCATTTGCGAATAGTCGCACCAACTGTTGTCACCTTCTCACCAAGCTGCTTGGCGATGGTCTTGTAGCCCATTCCAGCCTTGTGTAGGTCTACAATCTTGTCCCTGACATCCTTGGAGAGCTCTTTGGTCTTGGCCATGGTGGAGAGTTTGGAATCTGATTGATTGATTGCTTCTGTGGACAGATGTTTTTTATACAGGTAACAAACTGAGATTAGGAGCACTCCCTTTAAGAGTGTGCTCCTAATCTCAGCTCGTTACCTGTATAAAAGACACCTGGGAGCCAGAAATCTTTCTGATTGAGAGGGGGTCAAATACTTATTTCCCTCATTAAAATGCAAATCAATTTATAACATTTTTGACATGCGTTTTTATGGATTTCTTTGTTGTTATTCTGTCTCTCACTGTTCAAATAAACCTACCATTAAAATTATAGACTGATCATGCCTTTGTCAGTGGGCAAACGTACAAAATCAGCAGGGGATCAAATACTTTTTTCCCTTACTGTATAAAATGTGTATGATGCAGTTGGAATCTGCAATGGAAATGTGCTTTAAATGATGTACGTGTGATGAGTATTTGAAATAACCTGTTTGGTTTTGGTTTCTCTTCACATCTATGCATTCATGAACTGTCAAAATGTCTCCAATAGAGGTAACATTGTGGATAAAGATTCTGTCACCTCCACCCCTTGCTAGATTATACATCCAAAAGCCAATTATTTAATGTGCTTCAGTGTGAGTCTTCTGCTTTATTTGATCTGCTCCATGGTTGTCAATCAGGACATTTTGAGTTCTGAGAACTGTTTCCATGTTTTGTTTGATATGACTGTTGCTGGTTTAGAAATGTGCCTTGTTTCAGAACGTCTCAAGACCTTTGCAGGTTTTGTGTCTTTAAGAGCTTATGGTTAAAGCGTTCATCTACTGCAGGGGTAGGTAACCCTGGTCCTGGAGTTCTGCAGGCACTTCATGTTTTTGATTTAACTGACCTGGAAGAGCAGGTGTGTTGAATTTAGTCAATCACTGAACTGATCAATTAGCTCAGTTGGTCTGGTGTGGTGCCTAGTTGGAAGAAAATCCTGCAGTACCTCCAGAACTCCAGGAATAGGGTTGCCTATCCCTGACCTATTGTATGTTACAAATCAAAAAGTCAGGGTACAGGGGGTGGCTAGAGTCTAAAATGATTTTGTGAGCCTTGCGGTGGGCCCTGACCTTAAAGATCTCATCCAGGCCTGTCTGTTTGACTCCAAGTACCTTGCTTGCTGTGGTGATAATCCTTCTCAGCATATTTCTCTGGCTGACAGTGGCATTGCCAAACCAACAAACAATACAAAAAGTTAAATTAATCTCAATAAAAGATTTGTAAACAGAGTCAGTATAGTACAGTCAACATTAAAAGATCCCAGCTTTTTGAGAAAGTACAGTCTCTGTTGACATTTTTTGTAGATCAGGTCTGTACATTTACTCCACTGAAGCGTATTGTCTAAGAGGACACCCTGATACAGTGGGGAAAAAAAGTATTTAGTCAGCCACCAATTGCGCAAGTTCTCCCACTTAAAAAGATGAGAGAGGCCTGTAATTTTCATCATAGGTACACGTCAACTATGACAGACAAATTGAGAGAAAGAAATCCAGAAAATCACATTGTAGGATTTTTTATGAATTTATTTGCAAATTATGGTGGAAAATAAGTATTTGGTCACCTACAAACAAGCAAGAATTCTGGCTCTCACAGACCTGTAACTTCTTCTTTAAGAGGCTCCTCTGTCCTCCACTCGTTACCTGTATTAATGGCACCTGTTTGAACTTGTTATCTGTATAAAAGACACCTGTCCACAACCTCAAACAGTCACACTCCAAACTCCACTATGGCCAAGACCAAAGAGCTGTCAAAGGACACCAGAAACAAAATTGTAGACCTGCACCAGGCTGGGAAGACTGAATCTGCAATAGTTAAGCAGCTTGGTTTTAAGAAATCAACTATGGGAGCAATTATTAGGAAATGGAAGACATACAAGACCACTGATAATCTCCCTCGATCTGGGGCTCCACGCAAGATCTCACCCCGTGGGGTCAAAATGATCACAAGAACTGTGAGCAAAAATCCCAGAACCACACGGGGGGACCTAGTGAATGACCTGCAGAGAGCTGGGACCAAAGTAACAAAGCCTACCATCAGTAACACACTACGCCGCCAGGGACTCAAATCCTGCAGTGCCAGACGTGTCCCCCTGCTTAAGCCAGTACATGTCCAGGCCCGTCTGAAGTTTGCTAGAGTGCATTTGGATGATCCAGAAGAGGATTGGGAGAATGTCATATGGTCAGATGAAACCAAAATAGAACTTTTTGGTAAAAACTCAACTCGTCGTGTTTGGAGGACAAAGAATGCTGAGTTGCATCCAAAGAACACCATACCTACTGTGAAGCATGGGGGTGGAAACATCCTGCTTTGGGGCTGTTTTTCTGCAAAGGGACCAGGACGACTGATCCGTGTAAAGGAAAGAATGAATGGGGCCATGTATCGTGAGATTTTGAGTGAAAACCTCCTTCCATCAGCAAGGGCATTGAAGATGAAACGTCGCTGGGTCTTTCAGCATGACAATGATCCCAAACACACCGCCCGGGCAACGAAGGAGTGGCTTCGTAAGAAGCATTTCAAGGTCCTGGAGTGGCCTAGCCAGTCTCCAGATCTCAACCCCATAGAAAATCTTTGGAGGGAGTTGAAAGTCTGTGTTGCCCAGCGACAGCCCCAAAACATCACTGCTCTAGAGGAGATCTGCATGGAGGAATGGGCCAAAATAGCAGCAACAGTGTGTGAAAACCTTGTGAAGACTTACAGAAAACGTTTGACCTGTGTCATTGCCAACAAAGGGTATATATATTAAGTATAGACCGGAAGTAGAGGCCTGGGCGTTGTTGTTCACTAATTTACTCCAAGTAGGGAAAGGATGGTGGGGTTGAAAAGTAATAAAGGGGAATATATATATATATATATATATATATATATATATATATATATATATATATATATATATATATATATATATATATAAATAAAAAAACATGGGGGATTGGAAGTGATGCAGACAATTACATTGATAGAAGATGCAATATTAAGCTGATCCATCCCCCCCCAAAAAAATCAAAAAACAAAAACAAAGGGTATATAACAAAGTATTGAGAAACTTTTGTTATTGACCAAATACTTATTTTCCACCATAATTTGCAAATAAATTCATTAAAAATCCTACAATGTGATTTTCTGGATTTTTTTTTCTCATTTTGTCTGTCATAGTTGACGTGTACCTATGATGAAAATTACAGGCCTCTCTCATCTTTTTAAGTGGGAGAACTTGCACAATTGGTGGCTGACTAAATACTTTTTTTCCCCACTGTATCTGTATTCCTCTACAATCTCTATGTTCTGACCTCTGATAGATGTTGTACGCTTCCTGACGTCTATGCACATCTCTTTGGTCTTGTTGGTATTGAGGACATTTTACATTTTTGTCATTTAGCAGACGCTCTTATCCAGAGCGACTTACAATGTGATTTGTCACACCACTCTACAAAGTCATTTAGGATGGTGTTCCTCGTCATCATGCAACAGGCTGATCAAGGCAGTGTCATCAGCGAACTTAATGAAGTGTCTGTCAGGATGGAAACTAGTACAACTATTATTGCACAGGAGTGGGGACAAAACACATCCCTGAGGAGAGCCTGTGTTGGTGGTGAGTATGTCCGACACGTGGGGATCTACTCTGACCCGCTGTGACCTCTGGCTCAGGAAGTCCAACAGCCACAAAACCATCCCCCCATCTAAGGAGAAGTCCCTAATGAGTCTCTGTGTCAGAAATTAAGGCTGGATTGTGTTGAAGGCAGAAGAAAAGTAAACAGAACCGTGACATGGGATTTGGCACCCTCTAGATATCTATAGACCATGTTGAGGAGAGTAAGAACGGCATCATCAACTCCTCTGCTGGGCTGATAGGCAAACTGAAACGGGTCGAGGAGCTTCTGGGTGGCACTGAGAATATGACTTCTCACAATTCTCTCAAAGCATTTCATTAATAAGGATGTCAAGGCGACAGGGTGGTGGTCATTCAGCAAAGAGGGATTAGATGCTTTAGGAATGGGTATAATTATTGAGTTTTTCCACAATACTGGCACGTGTTGCTGGTAGAGCGAGGATTGCTAAATGTCTGTAAAAACACCAGTCAATGGTTAAGCACAGTGCTTTAACACGTCCAGTTATTTTGTCTGGGCCTGGGCTTTTGTGTGCGTTACAAACCCTGAACAACTTTACATCATCAGCCTGTTTAACAACAACCCTCTCAAACATTTGTAATGAGGCTTCCATTTGTTTTACCTCCGACACAAAGTCGTCAGATTCTAATCTTGAGAAGGAAACATTCAGTTCATTAGCCATGTTCTGGCCCTCATGTCTCCCAAGGTCAGCATTTGTTAGCCATGTTCTGGCCCTCATGTCTCCCAAGGTCAGCATTGGTTTTTACCCTGCCTATGTGGGAGGCACTAGCCATGGATTTAATCCCTCGCCAGGCCACCCTTGAGTTTCCTGAGGAGAGGGTCCTCTCCACCCTTTGCTTGTATGCCTCCTTGTCCACCAGTATCTGTCTTTTGATCTCACGTTGTCTAGCCTGTCTATTACCATCAGCATAAACTGCCTTCTTCCTATTAAGTAGTGATTTTAGATGTTTTGATACCCAAGGCTTATTGTTAGGGAATATTTTACAGGTTTTAGTAGGCACAACTGACTCAACACAGAAGTTTACATAGTCTGAAACAACATCTGTGAGTTCATCAAGATCAGAGCTGTCCTCATATACCTCATATATCCTCATATACCTCCCACATAGTACAGTCAAAACACCCTTGGAGATGAGTGATACTATTGTCGTTCCAGATCTGAACAGTTTTAACTGTAGGTTTCTCCCTCTCCAGGAGCCGACAGTAGGTTGGCCAGAGGTAGACAACATTGTGGTCTGATGTCCCCAGGGGAGGTCTAGTGGTGGCAGACAAATCATTTGGTATTGTCCCATAGCACAAATCAAGAGTCTTATTTTTCCTAGTGTGACATTTCACATACTGCTGGTACATGCGCAGGATCTTGTGCAAAGTACAGTTGTTAAAATCCCCTAAAATAAATGTGGGTGCGTCGGGGGAGATGGATTCCAGTTTCTGTGACAGATTATAAATAATCTCTGATGCTTTTGCTATATTAGCTTTTGGTTGAATGTACACAACGGTAACAAACAATTGGGGGAACTCACAGGGCAGATAGTAGGGTTGCAGTGACACAGAAAGCAGTTCAATGTTGGGGGTACAGAGTATCTGTCTTACCAGGATCGATTTACACCACTGATCCCTGACAAGCAGGCCACAGTGATGTTTCCCTGTGACGGTCAGATCACGGTCTGCTCTGACCAGTGTGAAGCCGGCCGGCTCCACTTCCCTGTCCGGGACTCTGTCATCCAGCCAAGTCTCAGTAAACGCCAGCAAACAGGCCTTCCAGTATTCGTGTTGGAAGCACAGATTCTCTTACAGCTCATCCGCTTTCCCCCTCAGTGACTGGGCATTGATCAGCAAGGTGGTGGGTAAAGGAAGTTTGGTCTTTAATTTTTAAGTCTTTGTCTGATTCCCCTGCGTTTTCGAAGTTTGCATTTGGGTTCGTAATCCACTCGCAGACAATCAGGGATTAGATGGGCCATTGGGATATCGATGGCGTTCGTGTTTGAGTTGCATTGTAGTAGGAACTCTCTTCTGTATTGGATTCCGCTGCCAGCAGAGTTTTCATCATTTAGTCCATCTGTAGCGGGTACACGATCAACAAGATCAGTCCAACACCCCACCACTGTAAAGCCATCGTTGACAGATGGTTTACAAACAAACGTTACACCAAACGTCACACACACTGCAGGATGCAACAGAGCCTCGCACTCCAGGAACAGGGTTGCCTATCCCCGATCTACTGTATGTTACAAATCAAATAGTTCCATCATCATCATTAAATATTGTCACAACAAAGATGTTTGAGAATGCTAAACTGATCTATTCTCTCTTCTTCAGCTAATCCCAGTGATGGAAACAACCAAACCACAGGCAAGTCATCCAGCTCATTTAAGACGTCATGAAGAAGTAGGATAGATGCTCATCTGCATATCTCAGAATATCACGAGAACATAGATTGATTGCTATTTTATTTGAATTCTGTTTTTAATTACTTTAAGTAGGAAGTCTCTGTTTAAGTCAATGACACTTGATGGTAAGGCACAGTTGCATTCCCCTGGAATTCTGCCACTTAGCATCCTTTTCATTGTCATCCATAAGTGAACACAACAAATACTAATGTGGGCTGTGTATGACAATGTTAAGCTCAACTTTTCTCTCTTCTCCTCAGCTAAAGGCAGTGATGGAGTCCAGCCAAAACAAGGCAAGTCATCCAGTTAATTTAAGACTGTATAAAGCAGAAGTAACTTATTTAAAGATGTATTATACAGAAATCACTAAGTTTCCTGGTTGATAAAATTCTAATAGTTTACCTAATTTCAGTTTATGTGAAAAAACAAGCAGTCATTGGGTAGAGAATCATTGTACCATCTAAACCGCTGTGAAAAATATTTTTCCATAACCAAAAATATTGTATATTCAGCTATTTGAAGCTGGTGTACAAAACCGAAATGGAAAGCATAGAAATAGAACAGATTTACCACTTCTTAGACTTGCTTACAACGGGGCTTTTCATGGTCATCTAGAAGTGAACACAACAAATACTAATGTGGTCTGTGTATGAGAATGTTAAGCTCCACTTTTCTCTCTTCTCTTCTCCTCAACTAAAGGCAGTGATGGAGTCCAGCCAGAACAAGGCAGGTCATCCAGTTAAGATTGTAAAGCAGAAGTAACTTCTTTAAGTAGCATTTGATGCAGTAGGAGAGAGGCTGTAGTTGAGGTTTTCCTTCTGTGTGTGATTCTGCAGAGGTTACGGTTCCGCTAACGGACATCAACATAACAGGGGAAGAGGACGCAGACAAAGCTGGAAAGGGGCAGGAGAATGGAGGTGTGTATGATGCGGATAGTTTACCTGATAACAGAGTGCACTGGCAGTTACAGTACACTCAAACCATATTTGTCCCGGAGGATTTGATTCCTATAACTGACTGATTCTTAAAAGCTAAATATACTGAACAAAAATGTAAATGCAACATGCAACAATTTCAACGATTTTACTGAGTTACAGTTCAAATACAATCAGGGGCAGTGATACAGCTTGCAGCACTGTGTGCACTGTGTCTTGATAATGTCTTACATTTGTGTGTCTCTTTTTCATCTCAGGATATCCCCAAGACACCTGGATCGACTTTTTGAGAAAGTGTTGTGGTGGAATGTTTGGTAAGTTTTACCCTAACTTGACTCTGATCCATATTCAACCTGCTAACTGGCTCCCCACAGTATTACAAACACAACATTATTATTATTATTCATGCACTGCACCATATACACATACAGTACTTCCATGCACTGCACACATGCTTCCTCACAGCACAGGACAAGAGGGTTGTTTTTGTCCAATCCCAGAAATCATTAAATCTGTTTTAATTGAATTAGGGCCCTTACTTAGTAATGGGTATCTCCTATTGTGTGTGTTTGTGTTTGTGTGAGAGAAAGCGAGAGTGTGAGTGCACAGCAGTAATCCCACAACCCAGAATATTTCCATGTTTTCTTATATGCAAACTTAAAGGGCAAATACATCTTAAACTCAAGGAACCTCTTCTACTCTGTTTGCTGTAAACACATGTTGATGGATGGTGTAACTTTACAGGAGATGCAGTCAACAATCAGAATTCTATTGCCCTGGATACTGTTTATCACTATGTTGGGGATGATCAGGTTGCCAACCGTGGAGTTTCAGGGGTTCGCTCTGGGGTTACCATGGATACAGTTTATAGCACTGTAGGGGAGAAGTCTTCTAGAGATTACTCCATGAATCAGAATAATAACAATCAGCCCACTAACACAGGTGTTAACACTAACACACCTTTTACATGGTACTTCTAAGGGGCCATTTTGACAATGCAGATATGTGGAGATGTTGCCAGAAATGTGTTACTCACATTATTTGTGGCAGCATTTATTTGAAGAACATGTTTTAGTGACATCTACATACAGTATGAGAAGGTGATGACTAATGTGAGTTTAAAGTTAGCAGTGTGTGGACTAGCCTATATAAAATGTGTATTATGCAGTTGGAATCTGCAACAGAAATGTGCTTTAAATGATGTACGTTTGATGAGTATTTGAAATAACCTGTTTGGTTTTGGTTTCTCTTCACATCTATGCATTCATGCACTGTCAAAATGTTTCCAATAGAGGTAACATTGTGGATAAAGATTCTGTCAACGTCACCCCTTGCTAGTTTATATGTTCCAAAAGCCAATTATTTAATGTGCTTCAGTGTGAGTCTTCTGCTTTATTTGATTTGCTCCATGGTTGTCAATCAGGACATTTTGAGTTCTGAGATCTGCTTCCATTTTGTTTTGTTTGATATGCCTGTTGCTGGTTTAGAAATGTGGCTTGTTTCAGAACGTCTCAAGACCTTTGCAGGTTTTGTGTCTTTAAGAGCTTGTGGTTAAAGCGTTCAACTACTGCAGGGGTAGGTAACCCTGGTCCTGGAGGTCTGCAGGCACTTCATGTTTTTGATTTAACCGACCTGGAAGACCAGGTGTGTTGAATTTAGGCAATCACTGAACTGATCAATTAGCTCAGTTGGTCTGGTGTGGTGCCTAGTTGGAAGAAAATCCTGCAGTACCTCCAGAACTCCAGGAATAGGGTTGCCTATCCCTGACCAATTGTATGTTACAAATCAAAAAGTCTGGGTACAGGGGGTGGCTTGGGTCTAAAATGATTTTGTGAGCCTTGCGGAGGGCCCTGACCTTAAAGATCTCATCCAGGCTTTTCTGTTTGACTCCAAGTACCTTGCTTGCTGTGGTGATAATCCTTCTCATCATATTGCTCTGGCTGACAGTGGCATTGCCAAACCAACAAACAATACAAAAAGTTAATAAAATAATCTCAATGAAAGATTTGTAAAACAGAGTCAGTATAGTACAGTCAATATTAAAAGATCCCAGCTTTTTCAGAAAGTACAGTCTCTGTTGACTCTTTTTGTAGATCAGGTCTGTACATTTATTCCACTGAAGCTTATTGTTCATGAGGACACACAGATATTTGTATTCCTCTACAATCTCTATGTTCTGACCTCTGATAGATGTTGCAGAGGTAGGTGTTGTACGCTTCCTGAAGTCTATGCACATCTCTTTGGTCTTGTTGGTATTGAGGACCAAGTGGGATTTGTCACACCACTCTACAAAGTCATTTAGGATGGTGTTCCTCGTCATCATGCAACAGGCTGATCAAGGCAGTGTCATCAGCGAACTTAATGAGGTGTCTGTTAGGATGGAAACTAGTACAACTAGTAGTGTACAGGAGTGGGGACAAATCACATCCCTGAGGCGAGCCTGTGTTGGTGGTGCGTATGTCCGACACGTGGGGATCTACTCTGACCCGCTGTGACCTCTGGCTCAGGAAGTCTAACAGCCACAAAACCATTCCCCCATCTAAGGAGAAGTCCCTTATGAGACTCTGTGCCAGAATGTAAGGCTGGATTGTGTTGAAGTCAGAAGAAAAGTCAACAGAATAATAATAATATGCCATTTAGCAGACGCTTTTATACAAAGCGACTTACAGTCATGTGTGCATACATGTTTACGTATGGGTGGTCCCGGGCATCGAACCCACTACCCTGAAATTACAAGCACCATGCTCTACCAATTGAGCTACAGAGGACCACAGAACCCTGGCATGGGATTTGGCGCCCTCTAGATGTGTATAGACCATGTTGAGGAGAGTAAGAACGGCATCATCAAGTCCTCTGCTGGGCTGATAGGCAAACTGAAACGGGTCGAGGAGCTTCTGGGTGGCACTAAGAATATGACTTCTCACAATTTTCTCAAAGCATTTCATTACTAAGGATGTCAAGGCGACAGGGCGGTGGTCATTCAGCACAGAGGGATTAGATGCTTTAGGAATGGGTATAATTATTGAGTTTTTCCACAATACTGGCAAATGTTGCTGGTAGAGCGAGGATTGCTAAATGTCTGTAAAAACACCAGTCAGTGGTTCAGCACAGTGCTTTAACACGTCCAGTTATTTTGTCTAGGCCTGGGCTTTTGTGTGCGTTACATCCCCTGAACAACTTTACAACATCAGCCTGTTTAACAACAACCCTCTCAAACATTTGTAATGATGCTTCCATTTGTTTTACCTCCGACACAAAGTCGTCAGATTCAAATCGTGAGAAGAAAACATTCAGTTCATTAGCCATGTTCTGGCCCTCATGTCTCCCAAGGTCAGCATTGGTTAGCCATGTTCTGGCCTTCATATCTCCCAAGGTCAGCATTGGTTAGCCATGTTCTGGCCCTCGTGTCTCCCAAGGTCAGCATTGGTTAGCCATGTTCTGGCCTTCATGTCTCCCAAGGTCAGCATTTGTTAGCCATGTTCTGGCCCTCATGTCTCCCAAGGTCAGCATTGGTTTTTACCCTGCCTATGTGGGAGGCACTAGCCATGGATTTAATCCCTCGCCAGGCCACCCTTGAGTTTCCTGAGGAGAGGGTCCTCTCCACCCTTTGCTTGTATGCCTCCTTGTCCACCAGTATCTGTCTTTTGATCTCACGTTGTCTAGCCTGTCTATAACCATCAGCATAAAAGGCCTTCTTCCTATTAAGTAGTGATTTTAGATTTTTTGATACCCAAGGCTTATTGTTAGGGAAGATTTTACAGGTTTTAGTAGGCACAACTGACTCAGAAGTTTACATAGTCTGAAACAACATCTGTGAGTTCATCAAGATCAGAGCTGTCCTCATAGACCTCATATATCCTCATATACCTCCCACATAGTACAGTCAAAACACCCTTGGAGATGAGTGATACTATTGTCGTTCCAGATCTGAACAGTTTTAACTGTAGGTTTCTCCCTCTCCAGGAGCCGACAGTAGGTTGGCCAGAGGTAGACAACATTGTGGTCTGATGTCCCCAGGGGAGGTCTAGTGGTGGCAGAGAAAGCATTTGGTATTGTCCCATAGCACAAATCAAGAGTCTTATTTTTCCTAGTGTGACATTTCACATACTGGTGGTACGTGCGCAGGATCT
Organism: Coregonus lavaretus; assembly: GCF_964263955.1. NCBI lineage: Eukaryota > Metazoa > Chordata > Actinopteri > Salmoniformes > Salmonidae > Coregonus > Coregonus lavaretus. The sequence goes on along the minus strand of NC_140022.1, from coordinate 10,558,564 downwards.
TGTGCAAAGTACAGTTGTTAAAATCCCCTAAAATAAATGTGGGTGCGTCGGGGGAGATGGATTCCAGTTTCTGTGACAGATTATAAATAATCTCTGATGCTTTTGCTATATTAGCTTTTGGTTGAATGTACACAACGGTAACAAACAATTGGGGGAACTCACGGGGCAGATAGTAGGGTCGCAGTGACACAGAAAGCAGTTCAATGTTGGGGGTACAGAGTATCTCTCTTACCAGGATCGATTTACACCACTGGTCCCTGACAAGCAGGCCACAGTGATGTTTCCCTGTGACGGTCAGATCACGGTCCGCTCTGACCAGTGTGAAGCCGGCCGGCTCCACTTCCCTGTCCGGGACTCTGTCATCCAGCCAAGTCTCAGTAAACGCCAGCAAACAGGCCTCCCAGTATTCGTGTTGGAAGCGCAGATTCTCTGACAGCTCATCCGCTTTCCCCCTCAGTGACTGGGCATTGATCAGCAAGGTGGGTGGGTAAGGTGGGTAAGGGAAGTTTGGTCTTTAATTTTTAAGTATTTGTCTGATTCCCCCGCGTTTTCCACTCAGGGATTATATGTGCCATTGGGATATCTATGGCATTCGTGTTTGAGTTGCATTGTAGTAGGAACTCTCTTCTGTATTGGATTCCGCTGCCAGCAGCGTTTTCATAATTTAGTCCATCTGTAGCGGGTACACGATCAACAAGATCAGTCCAACACCCCACCACTGTAAAGCCATCGTTGACAGATGGTTTACAAACAAAGTGTACAAATTAAAAACATAAAAGAACGTCACACACACTGCGGGATGCAACAGAGCCTTGCACTCCAGGAACAGAGTTGCCTATCCCTGATCTACTGTATGTTACAAATCAAATAGTTGTATCATCATCATTAAATATTGTCACAACAAAGATGTTTGAGAATGCTAAACTGATCTCTTCTCTCTTCTTCAGCCAAAGCCAGTGATGGAAACAACCAAACCACAGGCAAGTCATCCAGCTAATTTAAGACGTCAGTAAAGAATCCAGTGTTTTAGGATGGTAAGTATGAGTCTGAGAAAGACACTAACCACAAGATGTATTAAGAAAGCATTTGGAAGTGCTCACATTGTTATTACATTGTTATTATGTGTGTGATCAACATGTGGGATTTGTCTTTTAATTTGGATGCCATGAAAGTCAAACATTGTTTTGTCGCTTCAACAAAACAAAACCAGCCATGATGTCATAACATACTCTAGAGTCTAGGCTACCTGAGAGAAATCTGACCTGCAATTTGTAAACAAAGCTGCTGTATTTATAACTCATAAAAACGTATTCATCACTTTGAAGTGACCCAAATGGCAACTTAAGCTTTCATCTATCCATTTCGAGATATATTAAACAAAACAAAAAAAGTGATATTTTATTTGGGACTTAGTCTGCCTTTAAAGGAAAGGAAGAACACCTGTTGTTGCATTTATAACATAAGACCAAGAGTTTTTCCAGACCATGTGACCTGACCAGGGAAAAACTCCTGGTCCTAGTCATTGGTAATGTTTTGTCTCATGAGCTCTGATCTCTATTGCTTCCTTCCAGGTGGTGGTCTTCCTGGTGCTGAACTGAGGACCACAAAAATGGGGTTTGAAGGCTCTCAGTACATGCCTCCATGTCTGTTACATTGAGACAAACGACCAAGAAGAGAGAAACTGTTGGAGATGTTTTTAATGTACTATACATTTAAAATGGAAAATAGGCAAATATTGCACATAGTAACTTGCATTCAATCAGATGAAGTACAGTGAGCTACAAAGTATTGGCACAGAGACATCTTTTGTTATTTTGGCTCTGTACTCCAGCACTTTGGATTTGAAATTAGATAATGACTATAAGGTTAAAGTGTAGACTGTCAGCTTTAACCCGATATGAATGAGAATACCCTCAAATTAAAGCTGACAGTCAGTCTGCACTTTAACCTCATAGTCATTGTGTCATTTAAAATCCAAAGTGCTGGAGTACAAAGCCAAAACAACCAAAACACGTGTGACTGTCCCAACAATTTTGGAGCTCACTGTATAATGTGATGAGCCGTGTGCTTTATGAACTTACAGTACTTCAGACATTTGAGGCCAATATTTGTATCTCAGAACATTTGGTGATTGACAAAAACAAGAGATTCTTACCCTTTCTCACTATTCATACCTCGTCTTTACAAATCTCCATCAATTTGTGCAGGTTGTTTTTGTTGTTTGAAGCCATAGTATCAATCACTTTGTGGTTGTATGATACCTTTTCAGGTATTTTCCCCAGAGCGCTTTATGCCAACCCATTCCACTTTCTGTTTTAAATCACAGCTTGTGAATGTCTTATATCATTTAATAATTTACTAATTCTTCAAGCCTTCACTTGACTTAAGTCAAGGTATTTGTACAGGTTGTTATTGTTTTAGTTATTTTTCTCAGAGTAATTTATGCCAACCCCCACAATAGGCAAAGTCTAGTGTAGGGAGAGAGTGTTGGTTGAGAGGAACCAGGCCTGAGAGGTAGGGCTCATCCTCATCTGCCTTGTAAAGAGAGTGCTCTGCAGTACTGAGATGTTGTATTACTAACAACAATGGTGCATGTGTATTTGTTTTAATACCTTAATATTCCTTCAAATTTCCCTCTGGTATACAGTGCTGCTTGAAAATATGTGAACCCTACAGGGCTGTCATTATTTTTGCTATAAAATATTAAAATAAACATAAAATCCTTATCTAAACCCCAATTCGTAATAAAGACATTCAAGTAAATGACAAACAAAAAAGAAATGATATTTTCATTGTTTATTTAACAGTAACTCAGATTTGATGTGTCCAAAAATATGTGAACCCCTTCAGTCAATAGCTTGTGGCACCTCCATTAGCAGCGGTAACTTGGACTAAACGTCTCCTATAGCCAGTAAAATCAGTCTGACATCTGTTTTGAGTGATTTTTGCACACTCCTCCTTACAGAATTCAGCCAATTGAGTGAGGTTTGAGGGGTTTCTGGCATGAACTGCCCGCTTCAGGTCCTGTCACAGCATCTCGATTGGATTTAGGTCAGGACTTTGACTTGCCCAATCCAAAACAAAAAATCTTCTTTCTCCTGAGCCATTCTTTGGTAGATTTGCTTGAATGCTTTGGGTCGTTGTCTTGTTGGAAGACCCATTTTCGTCCCAGCTTTATCTCCTTGACTGATGGCCTGACATTCTGTTCAAGATTCTCCTGGTATACCTCAGAATTCATGGTTCCCTTAATGATGTGAAGTCATCCAGGTCCAGAGGAGGAAAAGCAGCCCCAGATCTTGACATTCCCACCACCATGCTTGACTGTTGGGATAAGGTTATTTTGGTGGTAGGCAGCGTTGGGTTTGCGCCAAACATAGCTGTGTTGATTGTGACCAAAAAGGTCAATTTTGGACTCATCGGTCCAGAGACTGTACTTCCAGAAACCTTCAGGTTTGTCCAGGTGGTCTCTGGCAAATTTAAGACTGGTTTTTTTTGACAGCAGAGGCTTCTTCCTAGCAACCCTCCCATGAATGACATTTCGATTCAGTGTTCTTATTGTTGAAGCATGCACAGTTACCTGAGATACAGCAAGGGAGGTCTGCAAATCTCTAGATGGTATGTTTGGGTTGGCTTTTACCCTGATTTATTATTGTTATTGTGGCTCTTGGGGATATTTTGGAAGGGCGTCCACTTCTAGGCCGAGTTGCTGTCATGTTAAATGCTCTCCATTTGTAAATTATTTGCCTCACAGTGGACTGATTATTTTATAGCCTTCCCCAGACTGATGTGCTCTCACTACCCTCATCCTGATGTCCTCTGCGATCTCCTTTCCTCTAGGCATGGTGTGCTTTGCATTCACCTGGATGGGTAACACCAAACCGACCAGGTTTCTTATCTCTATTTATCAGAGTCCCGCCCAAACTCTTTCCTAATGATCTCTCCTTTGATTCGTTCATTTGGTAGCTAATTATTTACCCACCTGATTCTACTTACCTACTTGATTTAACCAATGCAACTTGGGGTTCACTTATTTTTGCACCTGCACTAATTCCTTTTTAATTTTGTTTTTCTACTACACACATGATTTCCTCTACACCAACATATGGTATTGGTAAATATAAACCTGTTATGTCAGATCAAAAAGACTGGTTCTGATTAAATGAAGATTTCATGGTCAAAACTGAAAAAAGGGCTCACATACTTTCAAGCAGCAGTGTATATCTGAGCATATCTGTTTTCACAATATAATTTTGTCACAGGGATTTTAATAATTTTTTCTCTCAAATATATCTTTACATCAATCTGTGTAAGGAGTAACGGCGGTGTTCACTAGTTGCCACCAGATTGGTAAGAACATTTGTTGGGCAAGACAACTAACCAGGGATATCCCAGGTTTTAGTTCTGTTACTGGTATGTCTCAGGTAATTATGTTACAGAAGAAGATGTTATGAATTAAGACCAGCCACATTGCTTTATTTTGGGACTGGACTGTTCTAAAATGGAGTCCTGGCACATGCAAAAACCTGTACTTGTACAATCATTGTATGTATCCCTGTTTAAACTCCAGACCTCACACTGTAGTGATGTGTTGATGACCGAACGCTTGTGTTGTCCATGTACACATCTGAACTCCAATTCTGTTTCGACACTTTGTCTTAAGAATGTTTTTTTTTCTCCAAACTTGATTGGTGAAAGCAATACAGAGGAAGGTCCGTATAGGGCTGGGCTGAGCCATCATCAACATATGTATCCCTATCTGAACCCTTCAGATCTATGAATACTGAGCTAGGGAAAGGGATTAGTTGACACTAGACTTAGAGATCAGTCTCGTTGCATGCACTGGATGACTTCTCAGGCAGGTTTGCCAAACGGATCACACCACAGGACCGACGATTCCTAAATCAAGTGTCAACTCCTTCCTTCCGAGACATGCTGCTGTGCAAAACAAATGCACTTCAAAGCGCAGTGTGTTAAAAATATTTTATCTGCAACGATTGAATTCCAGCCTGCATATACTGACAATCCTTTGTGAATTTGAGGTGTTTGATATTTAAATTTTTTCAATAAAGGAGTTGAGTTCTATATTTTCTTTTCTTATTTTGACCTCTGACAGTGATCACATTTTTTACTAACCTGATTGGTGAAAGCAATATACTGTATACATTATCTGTTATCAGTGTGTGTGCGCATGTTTGTTCCAATTCTTGCAGTATTGCTGTGAGTGTCTGTGTGTGTGTGCCTCTATATTAAATAGCAGATTATTCAGTGCCTCACAAGCTTTTCTTCCTGCTTTGTCTTTGTCTCTCTCTCCTGGATTTACAGAGGCAGTCCCTAAACCCACAATCACTTCTTCCTGTAACTCCAACAAAACCTACTGCATTCTGACCTGTGAAGGCAACGCCAATGGTGCTGAACCAGTCACCTACAGCTGGAAAGTGGGAGAGGGGGCGTGGGAGGTCTTAGACAAACAGCTATAAGAGTGACAATGGCAAATCAACCAACAGTTACAAGTACAGCTGCAAGCTGAAAAACTCTTGTTAGTGGGGAAGTCAGCGAGCCAGTTGGAGAAGTGTTTGGCTCAGGTGAGTGGTAATGATAGGCCAGGGCAGTAGGTATCCTAGCGGTTAAGAGCAATGGGCCAGTAACTGAGAGGTCGCTTGTTCGAAACCCTGAGCCGACTAGGTCAAAACATCTGTCTGTGCCCTTGAGCAAGGCACTTAACCCTAATCACTCTGGATAGGAACGTCTGCTAAAGGACTAAAATGTCAATAGGTCTGATTATTATTACTGATGATTATGTTATTACATATAACAAAACATTTTTAAATCAGTCGACATTTTAGAGTCAAACAGTGCTGGTACTGCCATTTGAATTGCTGCCGGTGACCGTACCCTACTTGTTTTGACCACTTGCATTGGTGTTCATAGAAAATTGACCAGTAGGGACAATACATTCTTAGTATTTAGTAACGGAGCACTTGCTCATAGAATCTACTGTAGTTAGATGATTTGTTGTGGTGCAGGTTAACATAACAGTAACAGTGGTAACATTCCCCCTCTTACTTGTTAGTAGGCAACCTTTATGACAGGGTTTGGGTACATTAGGTTTGTGTTTTGGAAATTCCCATGGCTACAAGAGTCACCGCGCTGAAGTGAACCATCTTATTGTCAACATGTGGGGTTAGTAAGTGCCAAGTTGTAGGTGAGTGGGAGCAAGTAGTACTACCAATATGTCTACATCATTTTGCTGACAACCACTAATTCTGAAGGTGGATACTGGTTCTACCTGTATTTACAGTAGTGTTCAGGTGTGCGTGAACAGTACACCTGTTGCCTATTGGTACTATCTGATGTATCCTCATTATTGAAGTAGCTTAGAGTATAAATGTGGGAGAAATCTTCAACAGCTCAGAGCTTGTGATCTTGCAACATAAAGCAACTTTATTTAATCATTTTTCTTACAGAATCATGGATTCTAAAATATATGAGAACGGTTAAACTAATCTCTGTCTACTTCATAGAGAAGTATAGGTAAATCCTCTGGACCAGTAGACACCAGCTCAGATACAGCATGTACAGCCATATAGAGTAGCTCAGATACTCTGTCTACTTCATAGAGAAGTATAGGTAAATCCTCTGGACCAGTAGACACCAGCTCAGATACAGCATGTACAGCCATATAGAGTAGCTCAGATACTCTGTCTACTTCATAGAGAAGTATAGGTAAATCCTCTGGACCAGTAGACACCAGCTCAGATACAGCATGTACAGCCATAGAGAGTAGCTCAGATACTGTCTACTTCATAGAGAAGTATAGGTAAATCCTCTTGACCAGTAGACACCAGCTCAGATACAACATGTGTACCAGAAGAAACAAGTTGAAAAGCACTTATTGAATATATAGTTTGTTTGACAAATATTTAGATTATGTACAGGGAAGGTTTGTTTCTCTTCAGTAAACTCATATCTTTTTCTATCAATTTCTACTATACATAATAGTATCATATTGTTTTCCTGTATGGGCTGTCATGTTTAGCTATCATTTTTCAACTTTTAATAATGTGAATTATAATGAAATGTTGATCCATGCAACAAGATGTCAAAAATGTATTATGTTTTGAGGAAAATATTTTGTTCTGTGAATGTTTTTGTGTGCATGCCTCAAAGCCTATAGGTGAATGGCTAGGCTGGTGAATCAAAATCCCTCACTCAGTGGACAGGAGGAAAATTAAATTAACTATAATTATTAAGTTATCTTTGAATATTACAGTATTGCCAACTGTTGTTACATTATAGCACAGTGATCCTATCAATTCCAAATTCTATATGTAATTCTGTACATTGTAGCCAATTATTCACACAGGGAAGCGTCAAAGACCAGGTATGGGCACATTTACATTTACGTCATTTAGCAGACGCTCTTATCCAGAGCGACTTACAGTTAGTGAATACATTATACATACACTACAGCCCTATACTGGCCCCCCGTGGGAATCGAACCCACAATCCTGGCGTTGCAAACGCCATGCTCTATCAACTGAGCTACATCCCTGCCGGCCATTCCCTCCCCTACCCTGGACGACGCTGGGCAAATTGTGCGCCGCCCATGAGTCTCCCGGTCGCGGCCGGCTGCGACAGAGCCTGGATTCGAACCAGGATCTCTAGTGGCACAGTTAGCACTGCGATGCAGTGCCTTAGACCACTGCGCCACTCACGACTACAGCAAGGAATATTCCAAAAGTGGTTAGATTTTTTTTATATTACAGTTATTATGGAATGTTAACATAATGCCAGGTGTAGGTATAGTGTGATTGTATTGCAGCTATTAAACATTATTTACAAGTCAAATGGAACATAATTTTATTTTCCACCACCTTATTTTATTTTCCACAAAGAGGTCAAACATAGGGAGGAACTAAACCTAATTACTTTCACAGCCTCGGGAAATAAAGATCAGAAGTAGACTAGGTGAACCACACAGTGTTTTAGGATGTCTCATTTGAATTTACTGTTATGTATTATCTTTACAAACAAACTAGCAGAAAATATGCCCAAACTAACGCTCATCATCTGGCTTTGTCTGGCGCAAATGGTCTCCGCAGGTAAATTGAACCGACTGACAGGGGCAAACCTGGCATTTGGCCTACCTAATATTGGCTACTTGTTTGCTATTCTGTGCTAATTGTATAGCCTAGTCTACAACATCACATCCTAATCTTTGACATCTTTGATTATCATGAACAATATGTATATGTAAGATAATGTGCTTTATGAACACTGCGCTGTAACTTCAAGTTAGAAGCGCATCCGGCAAAGGGAATCTTATCATAGATTTTAATAACTACGTTATGGATGAACAATAATCTAAACACACTCTTCATATTTATTTTCAACATGGAAAGTCAGAATGGTTTTAAACGACGTCTCTGTGGGTTTCAATGAGAAATAAGGACCGCACCCTTCTAATTCAGTTGAGCTACAGTATGTGTAGACCATGTATCTGATGTTGTCTGGACCAAAAGAGTATGGCGCCAGAACGAATCAGTTAGATGGGCATTTGATGTTAATAGGCGGGCCCGTTTTTTTTGCCACGGGACCTCCTGTGTTGATGCCCTTGCATTGTTAATGGGGTTATAATTAAGCAATAAGGCCCAAGGGTGTGTGGTATATGGTCAATTTACCATGACTAACGTCTGTTCTTATGCACAATGCGGAGTGCCTGGATACAGCCCTTTGCCATGGTATATTGCCAATATACCACAAATCCCTGAGGTGCCTAATTGCTATTATAAACTGGTTACCAACAAAATTATAGCAGTAAAAATACATGTTTTGTCATACCCATGGTGTATAGTCTGATATACCACGGCTTTCAGACAATCAACATTTAGTGCTTGAACCACCCAGTTTATAATAAAGACCATATGCAGCTCGTGAGTTTCAAGTTTAACCATTTCTACCTATCTGCTTGCCAGTTATGATTATTTTTATATGCACATTTTCATGCAACAGTTTCATTTCAATAATAACGTTTTTGTTTCTCAGAATTATTGTCATGTGGTTGATCATAAAAATCGGAATTAAAATGATTAAAATCTAAAAGTGAAAATTCTACTAAATGCAAGAGCACCAGCCTTTGCCATATGGACACACTGATACACCGTAATCCATTGGCGGCTAAAGAAATTAGCGCATGTAACTCAAAGATAGCCTATAGGCAGTGGCGATATTAGCATGTAGATCTTGTTGAAAAAATAGAAAGTGGGATTCATTCCAGCAAAGCCATAGCACAACACAACACTAAATAACACATTAATTGCACAATAATGGTGACAAACGGTGCCCACAAATTGTTCGGGCCTACATAAAGCTGTCCCAACAGCAGTCCCAACATCTTACCACTGCTACACCTGGCTATCTTGTTGTGTAATGTTTATGTCCAATGGCCGATGAGCACCGATACATTTTTATCTATAATTTCTCTTCATTATTTCTCTTCATATGACAAGGATTAAAAAGGATTTGCCAGTAAATGAAATGTAATTGTAAATCTTGGTGGGGCAAACATTTTTTAGATGCATGCCAGCAAAACCTCTACACAACACAACACTAAACAATACATTCATTGCACTATAACGGTGACAGTGCCCACAAACTGTTAGAGTTTACATAAAGCTGTCCCAACAGCAGAGTCCCAACAGCAGTCCTAACACTTTACCACTGCTACACCTGGCTATCAGCCTTATCTGGCAGCGAAACAGTTCATTCAGCCTCATTTACTGCCTTTAAAAAAAACATCGCTGAAATGGTTGACTTGCTTAAACAAATGTGGTTTCTAATGACAATTGAGATGTACAAACTATGGCATAAGGGGACGAAGAGCTGATAAGAGGCAATCCGTAATTTCGATTAAGACAATGAGCGAGCTAGGACGGACGTAGTCAATTTAACTATTTGTTCAGCACTTTTGAAATGTACAGCGACAGAATTCAGAACATGGGCCGTTCTTACAGTGTTCTCCCTGTACACCAAGTCAGAACCATAGGATAAATAAAGGGGCATATAAGCAGACAATGAAAGCTCTTACAATATAAAATGATTACATTTCTCTAAAACAGGTTATAGGCTACATGTGCACTACCAAGTCAGAAAAGTAGATGAAATTATGAGGGGAAAAGTGACCAAATTATTAGAGTGAGGCACATGGGCTACTAACAGCTTACTACACAATATACACTTAATATTACTATCTTAGGTACAGACAGTATACATTTCTCCCTGGCATATTACATAATTTCTGCAGCAGCATACAATACATTTTTGGACTCGCCTTGTTGTGCTTTGCTCACTTGAACAGGAAGGTGGCAAGGCGGTCCTCAAACTTTGTCATCAAAGTCTGGCATTCTCTGGATTTATGGTGCTTTCAAGACAACTGGGAACTTGTAAAAAAAAAAAAAAAAAAAAGGTTGAATCAGTGATCTTCAGGTCGGAGCTCTAGAAAGAGGCCTGAGTTGCCGACTTGCAATTCCGAGTTGGATGACCGTTCAAAACGTGTTTTCCCAGTCGGAGCTTGTTTTTTTCCAAGTTTCCAGTTGTCTTGAACTCACTGAAGTCAGATTTCCCAGTTCTGAGTTTCCAGTTGTTTTGAGATCGGCATAAATCATGCTGGATTGACAGCATGGCCAATGTTGAATGTTTATCCTTTTAAGCTTGAAAAAGAGACCCTTAAACCCAGACTTGGGACCACACACCCACTCCACTGAATTACAGGCTAGTGATTGCTTTGCAATGCTTGCAGTTAGCCACTGATTCCTTCCAAACCAATCATTGTTGAATTTGCGATTTCCAACTTGTTGAGCACCGATACGTTTTATTTATAATTAATTTTATTTCTCTTCATATGACAAGGATTGTAAAGGATTTGACTGTAGATTGTCGACTTGATTCATGATGATGACTGCTAGCTTGCTAGCTAAGATTTTGAAAGTATGATGTTAACATGATCAGTCCAATGAAAGCTACTGTAGACATAACGTGATTTGACGTCATTTTTCTGTGGCCAATGACCTAAAGCCTTCTTGGATGGGCACTTCTAATGTAAAAGTATGGCAGCACCCAAGGGGCTTGAATTTTCTAGCTCTACCCTTAGATTTTGCGCTGACGTAGTGTCCCCATGAGTGACAGAACACTGAGCCAATTACGGCGCAACTAGAGAACATTACCAACCCCTACGCTCCGTATTTTCTGCTGAATGCCCCACCACAGAAAGCACTGAGCTAGGCTGAAACACCTGCATTTTGGAGCGGCCTTACTCAAGAAAGCAAAAAAGAGATCATGTTTGTATGCGGCTTTATCAACTCAATGATTTTGTATTATTATTTGTTTTTACATTGTTTGAAAACATATGTGACACGTATTAATGCCAAAAAAAAACATTTATTTTTTATTTTTTAGCTAAAAGGGTGGGGCCCAAAACAGGCTCTGCCCCACCTGCCCTGAGTGACGGGTCGCCACTGGGCCTATCAGGTCTGAGGAGACCCACTAGCTCAGTGTCAGACAGTACAGACACTCCTGATAGAAGCAGTCCATGATTGTCAGCTGGTATCAGAGCCACAGCATGTAGGTACACTATCTACTCCAGTAAAATACAGTTCAGGTGCACCCTCCAGACCAGTAGACACCGGCTCAGATACAGCATGTACAGCCATAGAGAGTAGCTCAGATACTGTCTACTTCATAGAGAAGTATAGGTAAATCCTCTTGACCAGTAGACACTAGCTCAGATACAGCATGTACAGCCATAGAGAGTGGCTCAGATACTCTGTCTACTTCATAGAGAAGTATAGGTAAATCCTCTGGACCAGTAGACACTAGCTCAGATACAGCATGTACAGCCATAGAGAGTAGCTCAGATACTCTGTCTACTTCGTAGAGAAGTACAGGTACAGCCTCTGTACCAGGAGAAACCAGTTGAAAAGCACTTGTTGAATGTATAGTTTGTTTGATAAATATTTAGATTCTGTACAGGGGAGGTTTGTTTCTCTTCAGTAAACTCATATCTCCTTTTCTATCTTTTTCTGGTTATTATGTATCATATTGTTATCCTGTATATGATGTGCTGTCATGTTTAACCAAGGCTACTATAATTTTTAACTTTGATAAATGTGAATTATAATGAAATGTTGATCCAAAAATGTATTATGTTTTGAGGAAAATATTTCATTGTGTGAATGTTTTAGTGTGCATGCCTCATAGGCCTATAGGTGAATGGCTAGGCTGGTGAATTAAAATCACTCTTACACTCAGTGGACAGGAGGACAAGTAAATGAGCTATAGTTATTAATTTACCTTTGAATATTACAGTATTGACAACTTTTGTTACATTGTAGCACAGTGATCCTATCAATTCTAAATTCTATATGTAATTATGTACATTGTAGCCAATTATACACACAGCCAAAGACCAGATAAGGGCACGACTACAGCAAGGAATATTCCAGAAGTGGTTCGATTAGAAAATAAAGTTAATATAGCATAAAACATAATGCAATGTGTTGGGATACAGTGTGCTTGTATTGCAGCTATTAAACATTATTTACAAGTGAAATGGAACGTTATTTTATTTTCAACCGAGAGGTCATGACTCATGCAGAGGGAGGAACTAAAATCCACATTTTACTTTCAGTTTCACAGCCTCGACAGGCTAGGCTATGAACCACATAGTGTTTTACCATATCTCATTTGAACTTAGTTTATTTAGATAAATAAAAGTTACAAACTAGCAAATATGGCCAAACTAAGGCTCATCATGTCGTGTTTCTGGCTTTGTCTGGCGCGAACGGTGGTCTCCGAAGGTAAGTTGAACCGACTGACAGGGCCGAACGTAGCGTTTGGCATACCTACTATTTGTTAGGCTACTTGTTTCCTATTGGGGCCTAATTGTATATCATAGCCAGCAACATCGCATAATTTTTGATTATCATGAACAATAGGTATATGTAAAAATGTATTTTCTGAACACTATGTGCGCTGCAACTTCAAGTTAGAAGCGCAGCCGCGGAGTGGGATTCATATCATTAAAAAAAAACACGGCAATCTGAAATCATAAACGACATTATGGAGGAATGGACAATAGCGGCTAAACACACTCTTCCTATTGATTTTCAACATATTACGTCAGAATGATTTTAAACGACGTCTATGTGGGTTTCGTTGAAAAATAAGGACCGCACCCTACCTGTTCCGTTTAGCTAAACACAGAGCAAACTTCAAGAAGTTATCGGATATTGAGTCCTGGCCTAACCAAGGCTCAAACCTAAAGAAGGGTCTGCATGATCATGGCAGGGCCGGTGTTAGGGGCGGGCCTCAGGGGGGCTGGCCCGCTCTACCGTACCTCCTTGCCCATCCAAATAAAATATAAAAATATTGATAATTATTTGACCGAGACCGAAAGACCCATCAATCTCAGATAAAGAATCCGAGTGAGCGAAACAGTGCCCCTCTGTCTCAGTATGTGTAAACAATGTATCTGATTCTGTCTGGACCAAAAGAGTGTGGCATGTCATACTATTTCTGTCCAGACAGCATCAGATACATGGGCAACATATAGGATGATGGCTTCCCCTAAAGTATTTACTAGGGATCTCCCTTACTAGGGATCCCCCTACTCTTCCCGGGCTCCAAACATATTTAGGCACTTACATTACACATAAAACAGAAGATAAAACAGTTCATCATACAACATTATTACACCACTACATATCTACAATACAAAATGTATAATACCACCATACAACAATATTACAAGGTACGTGTGTGTAGAGTGTGTGTGCTAGTGTTTGTGTGTGTATGCGTGCATCTGTTTCAGTGTGTGTGCCTCTTCACGGTCCCCGCTCCATAAGGTGTATTTTTTAATCTGATTCTACTGCTTGCATCAGTTACCTGATGTGGAATATAGTTCCATGTAGCTATGGCTCTATGTAGTACTGTGCGCCTCCCATAGTCTGTTCTTGACTTGGTGATTGTGAAGGGACCTCTGGTACCATATTCAGCTTGTCAACTGTTACGTTCTCCCCTCGGGTGTAGTTCGTCTGAGGAGACGTACAGTGGGGGAAAAAAGTATTTAGTCAGCCACCAATTGTGCAAGTTCTCCTACTTAAAAAGATGAGAGAGGCCTGTAATTTTCATCATAGGTACACGTCAACTATGACAGACAAATTGAGAAAAAAAAATCCAGAAAATCACATTGTAGGATTTTTAATGAATTTATTTGCAAATTATGGTGGAAAATAAGTATTTGGTCACCTACAAACAAACAAGATTTCAGGCTCTCACAGACCTGTAACTTCTTTAAGAGGCTCCTCTGTCCTCCACTCGTTACCTGTATTAATGGCACCTGTTTGAACTTGTTATCCTCAAACAGTCACACTCCAAACTCCACTATGGCCAAGACCAAAGAGCTGTCAAAGGACACTAGAAACAAAATTGTAGACCTGCACCAGGCTGGGAAGACTGAATATGCAATAGGTAAGCAGCTTGGTTTGAAGAAATCAACTGTGGGAGCAATTATTAGGAAATGGAAGACATACAAGACCACTGATAATCTCCCTCGATCTGGGGCTCCACGCAAGCTCTCACCCCGTGGGGTCAAAATGATCACAAGACCCCAGAACCCCAGAAAATCCCAGAACCACACGGGGGGACCTAGTGAATGACCTGCAGAGAGCTGGGACCAAAGTAACAAAGCCTACCATCAGTAACACACTACGCCGCCAGGGACTCAAATCCTGCAGTGCCAGACGTGTCCCCCTGCTTAAGCCAGTACATGTCCAGGCCCGTCTGAAGTTTGCTAGAGTGCATTTGGATGATCCAGAAGAGGATTGGGAGAATGTCATATGGTCAGATGAAACCAAAAAATAACTTTTTCGGTAAAAACTCAACTCGTCGTGTTTGGAGGACAAAGAATGCTGAGTTGCATCCAAAGAACACCATACCTACTGTGAAGCATGGGGGTGGAAACATCATGCTTTGGGGCTGTTTTTCTGCAAAGGGACCAGGACGACTGATCCGTGTAAAGGAAAGAATGGGGGCATGTATCGTGAGATTGAGTGAAAACCTCCTTCCATCAGCAAGGGCATTGAAGATGAAACGTGGCTGGGTCTTTCAGCATGACAATGATCCCAAACACACCGCCCGGGCAATGAAGGAGTGGCTTCGTAAGAAGCATTTCAAGGTCCTGGAGTGGCCTAGCCAGTCTCCAGATCTCAACCCCATAGAAAATCTTTGGAGGGAGTTGAAAGTCCGTGTTGCCCAGCGACAGCCCCAAAACATCACTGCTCTAGAGGAGATCTGCATGGAGGAATGGGCCAAAATACCAGCAACAGTGTGTGAAAACCTTGTGAAGACTTACAGAAAACGTTTGACCCGTGTCATTGCCAACAAAGGGTATAACAAAATATTGAGAAACTTCTGTTATTGACCAAATACTTATTTTCCACCATAATTTGCAAATAAATTCATAAAAAATCCTACAATGTGATTTTCTGGATTTTCTTTCCTCATTTTGTCTGTCATAGTTGACGTGTACCTATGATGAAAATTACAGGCCTCTCATCTTTTTAAGTGGGAGAACTTGCACAATTGGTGGCTGTAAATGCCCGTGCCTGCGCACTGTCAAATTGCGTCAATTCAAAATCTGGTATAGGAACAAAAAGAGGTCAATACACGTCTTTTAAGATATACTAGTATTTTAATTAATGCAAACACTTGAATGGTAAATATGATGTTCGTATATACGGGCCCACTGTAAAACCACACAGGGCAGACAGAGAACTAACTTTTTCAACCCCAAGGTTCTTCTTTAATACTCTGACAGAGATAATTCCTGCTCCAGGCTGGGCCTGTCAGAGTAGAGGCTGGGTGTGGTTTAAACTTACCCAACCTATCGTTGGCGCACAGGCTGGTCCCATCCTCTTGGCGCATCCCTGTTGCCAGGTGTTAGTTGTTTCTGTTGCAGTACACATGTCCTTGAGTGGTTTAACAAAGAGGCAGTGTGTGTGAGTCACAAGTCTCTCAGCCTACCCCCTAACGGTTCCTCACATTAATCACAGCTTGTTATGTTAAACAATCTATATCAGTACAGCACAAACCTATTATGTTTAATCATTAATGTATTCTTTCTAAGCTAGGCATCACATCTAGTTGTAAGAGAATAGATTCCCACAGCACACAAGGTAAACTAGATGGATGGGGAAGAAATGTGGGGTGTAACTAACTAAAATAACCAGACACAACAACCAGAACTCAATGTTAGCCCTCTGGGGTTGTTTAGTAAAGTTTTAAACAAAAGAATATACAACACCTATAAAGAAACTGTAATAAAACAAAGACCAATCAAACAAACCAGGGAAGGTAAGAGAAGGGAATATTTGGGAACGGGGTCCAAGTAATGAAAATAAATAAAAGGTCCCTCCTCTACACACCTAATCCTTCCTAACACACTCTAAGCCTTAACCAGCTTTCCTACCTGTTACCATAAATACAGGGGTGACACCCGCCCGGCTAACCTAGTGTGTAAAACAACGGGTTATATATGTGTGAATGTACACCCATGGGCAGAACTACCCTTCCCTTCTCCAGGACCCAGGTAGGGTGGAATACAGCAGGAGGACAGGCTGAAACACAAACAAAGATATATCAAAACAACCAATAACCAACTCCTCAAACAAAAAGTGCCCCCTCTATCTCTCTCGAGGTCACACGTTCTACAGTTTATACTCTAGTCAATCAGTCACTCAACCACAGCTGCCAGCACACCGAACCGAAGCCACGCCCACCATCGTCAGCCGCAACTCAGCACATCTGTAATAACGAGAACACACACACAGAACAACCACTCTAAACCACACACACACACTACAAAAGAAAATTGGGAGAAAGAAAAACATGTCACACGTAACATCAACACCTCTTACAAAAACAAGTAGTGATGAAGTCAATCTCTGCTCCACTTTGAGCCATTGACATATATATATCATTAATGTTAGCTCTCCGTGTACATTTAAGGGCCAGCCATGCTGCCCTGTTCTGAGCCAATTGTAATTTTCCCTCTTTGTGGCACCTGACCACATGACTAAACAGATTGCTTTGCCACAATTATATAATTACTACTATCTAAATAAAAACATTCAAAATACTTTACCAGAGAGCATTACTTGGCCACAGAGGATCATTAGCTTCTTTAAAAAAAAATAGCTGTTGATTGTTTCAAATCACAAGTGTGCCTACTTGGGCGTGGCAATATGTCTAGCTGATTTGAGTTGTCAGTGAAAAGCATATAAACTATGTGTGAAGATAATGTGTCTTGAGTATACATTTTCATGTTACTACAAAAATAAGCTATGAAATAACACATGGAATCATGTAGTAACCAAAAAAGTGTTAAACAAATCTAAATATATTTTAGATTCTTCAAAGTAGCCATAGATCCTTCAAAGTAGCCACCCTTTGCCTTGATGACAGCTTTGCACACTCTTGGCATTCTCTCAGCCAGCTTCACCTGGAATGCTTTTCCAACAGTCTTGAAGGAGTTCCCACATACAGTGGGGGGAAAAAGTATTTAGTCAGCCACCAATTGTGCAAGTTCTCCCACTTAAAAAGATGAGAGAGGCCTGTAATTTTCATCATAGGTACACGTCAACTATGACAGATAAATTGAAAAAAAAAAATCCAGAAAATCCCATTGTAGGATTTTTAATGAATTTATTTGCAAATTATGGTGGAAAATAAGTATTTGGTCACCTACAAACAAGCAAGATTTCTGGCTCTCACAGACCTGTAACTTCTTCTTTAAGAGGCTCCTCTGTCCTCCACTCGTTACCTGTATTAATGGCACCTGTTTGAACTTGTTATCAGTATAAAAGACACCTGTCCATAACCTCAAACAGTCACACTCCAAACTCCACAATAGCCAAGACCAAAGAGCTGTCAAAGGACACCAAAAACAAAATTGTAGACCTGCACCAGGCTGGGAAGACTGAATCTGCAATAGGTAAGCAGCTTGGTTTGAAGAAATCAACTGTGGGAGCAATTATTAGGAAATGGAAGACATACAAGACCACTGATAATCTCCCTCGATCTGGGGCTCCACGCAAGATCTCACCCCGTGGGGTCAAAATGATCACAAGAACGGTGAGCAAAAATCCCAGAACCACACGGGGGGACCTAGTGAATGACCTGCAGAGAGCTGGGACCAAAGTAACAAAGCCTACCATCAGTAACACACTACGCCGCCAGGGACTTAAATCCTGCAGTGCGAGACGTGTCCCCCTGCTTAAGCCAGTACATGTCCAGGCCCGTCTGAAGTGCATTTGGATGATCCAGAAGAGGATTGGGAGAATGTCATATGGTCAGATGAAACCAAAATATAACTTTTTGGTAAAAACTCAACTCGTCATGTTTGGAGGACAAAGATTGCTGAGTTGCATCCAAAGAACACATTTTACATTACATTTACATTTTAGTCATTTAGCAGACGCTCTTATCCAGAGCGACTTACAGGAGCAATTAGGGTTAAGTGCCTTGCTCAAGGGCACATTTACGTCATTTAGCAGACGCTCTTATCCAGAGCGACTTACAAATTGGTGCATTCACCCTATAGCCAGTGGGAAAACCACTTTACACTATGAAGCACCTACTGTGAAGTTGGGGCTGTTTTTCTGCAAAGGGACCAGGACGACTGATCCGTGTAAAGGAAAGAATGAATGGGGCCATGTATCGTGAGATTTTGAGTGAAACCCTCCTTCCATCAGCAAGGGCATTGAAGATGAAACGTGTCTGGGTCTTTCAGCATGACAATGATCACAAACACACCGCCCGAGCAACGAAGGAGTGGCTTCGTAAGAAGCATTTCAAGGTCCTGGAGTGGCCTAGCCAGTCTCCAGATCTCAACCCCATAGAAAATCTTTGGAGGGAGTTGAAAGTCTGTGTTGCCCAGCGACAGCCCCAAAACATCACTGCTCTAGAGGAGATCTGCATGGAGGAATGGGCCAAAATACCAGCAACAATGTGTGAAAACCTTGTGATGACTTACAGAAAACGTTTGACCTGTGTCATTGCCAACAAAGGGTATATAACAAAGTATTGAGAAACTTTTGTTATTGACCAAATACTTATTTTCCACCATCATATGCCAATAAATTCATAAAAAATCCTACAATGTGATTTTCTGGATTTTTTTTCCTCATTTTGTCTGTCATAGTTGACGTGTACCTATGATTAAATTACAGGCCTCTCTCATCTTTTTAAGTGGGAGAACTTGCACAATTGGTGGCTGACTAAATACTTTTTTCCCCACTGTATGCTTAGCACTTGTTGGCTGCTTTTCCTTCACTCTGCCATCCAACTCATCCCAAACCATCTCAATTGGGTTGAGGTCGGGGGATTGGAGAGGCCAAGTCATCTGATGCAGCACTCCATCACTCTCCTTCTTGGTCAAATAGCCCTTACACAGCCTGGAGGTGTGTTGGGTCATTGTCCTGTCGAAAAACAAAATGATTGTCTCACGAAGCGCAAACCAGATGGGATGGCATATTGCTGCAGAATGCTGTGGTAGCCATGCTTGTTAAGTGTGCCTTGAATTCTAAATACATCACAGAGAGTGTCACCAGCAAGGCACCCCCACACCATCACACCATCACACCTCCTCCTCCATGCTTCACGGTGGGAACCACACATGCAGAGATCATCCGTTCACCTACTCTGCATCTCACAAAGACACAGCGGTTAGATTCCAGACCAAATTTGGATTCCAGACCAAAGGATAGATTTCCACCGGTCTAATGTCCATTGCTCGTGTTTCTTGGCCCAAGCAAGTCTCTTCTTCCTATTGGTGTCCTTTAGTAGTGGTTTCTTTGCAGCAATTCAACCATGAAGGCCTGATTCACGCGGTCTCCTCTGAACAGTTGCTGTTGAGATGTGTCTGTTACTTGAACTCTGTGAAGCAATTATTTGGGCTGCAATTTCTGAGGCTGGTAACTCTAATGAACTTATCCTTTGCAGCAGAGGTAACACTGAGTCTTCCTTTCCTGTGGCAGACCTCATCAAATCAAATCAAATTGTATTTGTCACATGCGCCGAATACAACAGGTGTAGACCTTACAATGAAATCTTACTTACAAGCCCTTAACCAACAATGCAGTTTTAAGAAAGAATACCCCAAAAAAATCACACAAAAATACAATCTAAAATAATACGAAATAAATGTAACAAATAATTAAAGAGCAGCAGTAAAAATAACAATAGCGAGGCTATATACAGGGGGTACCGGTACTGAGTCGATGTGCGGGGGCACCAGTTAGTCGAGGTAATTGGGGTAATATGTACATGTACAGTGGGGAGAACAAGTATTTGATACACTGCCAATTTTGCAGGTTTTCCTACTTACAAAGCATGTAGAGGTCTGTCATTTTTTTATCAAAGGTACACTTCAACTGTGAGAGACGGAAGTTAAAACAAAAATCCAGAAAATCACATTGTATGATTTTTAAGTAATTAATTTGCATTTTATTGCATGACATAAGTATTTGATACATCAGAAAAGCAGGACTTAATATTTGGTACAGAAACCTTTGTTTGCAATTACAGAGATCATACGTTTCCTGTAAGTCTTGACCAGGTTTGCACACACTGCAGCAGGGATTTTGGTCCACTCCTCCATACAGACCATCTCCAGATCCTTCAGGTTTCGGGGCTGTCGCTGGACAATACAGACTTTCAGCTCCCTCCAAAGATTTTCTATTGGGTTCAGGTCTGGAGACTGGCTAGGTCACTCCAGGACCTTGAGATGCTTCTTACGGAGCCACTCCTTAGTTGCCCTGGCTGTGTGTTTCGGGTCGTTGTCATGCTGGAAGACCCAGCCACGACCCATCTTCAATGCTCTTACTGAGGGAAGGAGGTTGTTGGCCAAGATCTCGCGATACATGGCCCCATCCATCCTCCCCTCAATACGGTGCAGTCGTCCTGTCCCCTTTGCAGAAAAGCATCCCCAAAGAATGATGTTTCCACCTCCATGCTTCACGGTTTGGATGGTGTTCTTGGGGTTGTATTCATCCTTCTTCTTCCTCCAAACATGGCGAGTGGAGTTTAGACCAAAAAGCTCTATTTTTGTCTCATCAGACCACATGACCTTCTCCCATTCCTCCTCTGGATCATCCAGATGGTCATTGGCAAACTTCAGACGGGCCTGGACAAGCGCTGGCTTGAGCAGGGGGAACTTGCGTGCGCTGCAGGATTTTAATCCATGACGGCGTAGTGTGTTACTAATGGTTTTCTTTGAGACTGTGGTCCCAGCTCTCTTCAGGTCATTGACCAGGTCCTGCCGTGTAGTTCTGGGCTGATCCCTCACCTACCTCATGATCATTGATGCCCCACGAGGTGAGATCTTGCATGGAGCCCCAGACCGAGGGTGATTGACCGTCATCTTGAACTTCTTACATTTTCTAATAATTGTGGCAACAGTTGTTGCCTTCTCACCAAGCTGCTTGCCTATTGTCCTGTAGCCCATCCCAGCCTTGTGCAGGTCTACAATTTTATCCCTGATGTCCTTACACAGCTCTCTGGTCTTGGCCATTGTAGAGAGGTTGGAGTCTGTTTGATTGAGTGTGTGGACAGGTGTCTTTTATACAGGTAACGAGTGCAGTTAATACAGGTAATGAGTGGAGAACAGGAGGGCTTCTTAAAGAAAAACTAACAGGTCTGTGAGAGCCGGAATTCTTACTGGTTGGTATGTGATCAAATACTTATGTCATGCAATAAAATGCAAATTAATTACTTAAAAATCATACAATGTGATTTTCTGGATTTTTGTTTTAGATTCCATCTCTCACAGTTGAAGTGTATCTATGATAAAAATTACAGACCTCTACATGCTTTGTAAGTAGGAAAACCTGCAAAATTGGCAGTGTATCAAATACTTGTTCTCCCCACTGTAGGTAGAGTTATTAAAGTGACTATGCATAAATAATAAACAGAGAGTAGCAGCAGCGTAAAAGAAGGGTGGGGGGGCAATGCAAATAGTCTGGGTAACCATTTGATTAGATGTTCAGGAGTCTTATGGCTTGGGAGTAGAAGCTGTTTAGAAGCCTCTTGGACCTAGACTTGGCGCTCCGGTACCGCTTGCCATGCGGTAGCAGAGAGAACAGTCTATGACTAGGGTGGCTGAAGTCTTTGACAATTTTTAGGGCCTTCCTCTGACACCGCCTGGTATAGAGATCCTGGATGGCAGGAAGCTTGGCCCCAGTGATGTACTGGGCCGTACGCACTACCCTCTGTAGTGCCTTGCGGTCGGAGGCCGAGCAGTCAGTTGCCATACCAGGCAGTGATGCAACCAGTCAGGATGCTCTCGATGGTCCTTTTGCGGATTTGAAGACCCAGGCCAAATATTTTCAATCTCCTTAGGGGGAATAGGTTTTGTCGTGCCCTCTTCACGACTGTCTTGGTGTGCTTGGACCATGTTAGTTTGTTGGTGAAGTGGACACCAAGGAACTTGAAGCTCTCAACCTGTTCCACTACAGCCCCGTCCATGAGAATGGGGGCGTGCTCGGTCCTCTTTTTGCTGTAGTCCACAATCATCTCCTTTGTCTTGATCACGTTGAGGGAGAGGTTGTTGTCATGGCACCACACGGCCAGGTCTCTGACCTCCTCCCTATAGGCTGTCTCGTCGTTGTATTACAAGTATTGGTCTCCACAAAGTTTGCTGCTTCAGTGTTCTTAGATCTTTATGTCAGTAGTTACTATGGTACACGGAAGTATAATTACAATTATTCCATAAGTGTCAAAGGCTTTAATTGACAATGACATTCAGTTTATGCAAAGAGTCAATATTTGCATTGTTGACCCTTCTTTTTCAAGACCTCTGCAATCTGCCCTGGCATGCTGTCAATTAACTTCTGGGCCACGTCTTGACTGATGGCAGCCCATTCTTGCATAATCAATGCTTGGAGTTTGTCAGACGTTGTGGGTTTTTGTTTGTCCACCCGCCTCTTGAGGATCGACCACAAGTTCTCAATGGGATTAAGGTCTGGGGAGTTTCCTGGCCATGGACCCAAAGTGTCAATGTTTTGTTCCCCGAGCCACTTAGTTATCACTTTTGCCTTATGGCAAGGTGCTCCATCATGCTGGAAAAGGCATTGGTCGTCACCAAACTGTTCTTGGATGGTTGGGAGAAGTTGCTCTCGGAGGATGTATTGGTACCATTCTTTATTCATGGCTGTGTTCTTAGGCAAAATTGTGAGTGAGCCCACTCCCTTGGCTGAGAAGCAACCAACATGAATGGTCTCAGGATGCTTTACTGTTGGCATGACACAGGACTGATGGTAGCACTCACCTTGTCTTCTCCGGACAAGGTGTTTTCCAGATGCCCCAAACAATCGAAAATTACTTTACCCCAGTCCTCAGCAGTCCAATCCCTGTACCTTTTGCAGAATATCAGTCTGTCCCTGATGTTTTTCCTGGAGAGAAGTGGTTTCTTTGCTGCCCTTCTTGACACAAGGCCATCCTCCAAAAGTCTTTGCCTCACTGTGTGTGCAGATGCACTCACACCTGCCTGCTGCCATTCCTGAGCAAGCTCTGCACTGGTGGTGCCCCGGTCCCGCAGCTGAATCAACTTTAGGAGACTGTCCTGGCACTTGCTGGACTTTCTTGGGCGCCCTGATGCCTTCTTCACAACAATTGAACCTCTCTCCTTGAAGTTCTTGATGATCCGATAAATGGTTGATTTAGGTTCAATCTTACTAGCAGCCATATCCTTGCCTGTGAAGCCCTTTTTGTGCAAAGCAATGATGACGGCACGTGTTTCCTTGCACGTAACCATGGTTAACAGAGGAAGTACAATGATTTCAAGCACCACCCTCCTTTTAAAGCTTCCAGTCTGTTATTCTAACTCAATCAGCATGACAGAGTGATCTCTAGCCTTGTCCTCGTCAACACTCTCACCTGTGTTAACGAGAGAATCACTGACATGATGGCAGCTGGTCCTTTTGTGGCAGGGCTGAAATGCAGTGGAAATGTTTTTTGGGGATTAAGTTCATTTTCATGGCAAAGAGGGACTTTGCAATTAATTGCAATTCATCTGATCACTCTTCATGACATTCTGGAGTATATGCAAATTGCCATCATCAAAACTGAGGCAGCAGACTTTGAGAAAATTAGTTTTTGTGTCAGTCTCAAAACCTTCGACCACGACTGTAGACAAAGACTTAAATCTGTAGTGTAGTCTAGATATATTTCCACTGCAGTGGTGGTGGTGAGGAGGGAAATACTATCAAAGTGGGCAGGCTACATGGGCCAGATACTCCCAGCAAGCAGAATTCTAGACATAAAAAGTAAAGGTTCATAATAATGTCACTTTCAATGCCAATAGGGTTAGGTCTACATATTTATACCCTAACCATAATGTGTTACCCTGGATACATTGATACTCTGATACATGTATGAAATGTCTGCTTTTCCAGATCTTTATCATAAAGTGGGAGGTGAGCTCGTGTTGAAGCCAGACAAGTCCACTGTGACTGACCCCATCATAAGCATCCTATGGAAGCATGGGAAGAACAAGGTGGCAGAGTGGGACAAGGATTTTGTTGGTCTGGACATCTATGCTGCCTTCAAACGCCGCACAACCCTGAACCAGGCTACTGGAGAGCTGAGAATCAGAGGATTGACGAAAACAGACAGTGGAGTTTATTCTGTGGAGTTCAACAGCAAATTGCTTGACAATACATATAAACTATATGTTATCAGTAAGTGTTTGTGTGTGTGTGTGTGTGTGTGTGTGTGTGTGTGTGTGTGTGTGTGTGTGTGTGTGTGTGTGTGTGTGTGTGTGTGTGTGTGTGTGTGTGTGTGTGTGTGTGTGTGTGTGTGTGTGCATACCTCGGTGTGTATATACATGTGTGTATGTGTGTGCGTGGTCGTGTAGAAACAGCAGGTTATTCAGTGCCTCACAAGCATTTCCCCAAATTATTCCTGTTTCTTTCCTCTATTTACAGAGGCAGTCCCCAAACCCACAATCACTTCTTCCTGTAACACCAACAAAACCTCCTGCACTCTGACCTGTGAAGGTGACACCACTGATGCTGAACCCATCACCTACAACTGGAAAGTGGGAGAGGGGGAGTGGGAGGTCTTAGATAAACAGATGAATGTTTCTAAAAGCGACACTGGCAATTCAAACAATGGTTACAAGTACATCTGCAAGTTGAATAACGCTGTTAGTGGGGAAGGGGAAGTCAGTGAGCCAGTTGAACATGTGTTTGGCCCAGGTGAGTGGACATTCATAAGTATGCTACAGTAATATGTATTGATATGTCAGTAACACTGCTAGTGTTGTAGGACATTTTGAATGCTGCACTATGTTGAATTCCTGATCAACTCCTGTCAAAGTATCAATACAAAATGTGTTTTCATTTCAGAACCTTCTGAAGTTGGTGTTGGTGGTGGTGTTGCTGGTGTTGTCGTCGTCATATTAGTACTTGTCGCCATCATAATAGGTAAGAACAGCACCTCTATAGTAACAGAGCACTGCACATGAACATATTTCTGAAGCACAGATTGACATAACAGCAGCAACAACAGTGAGCTATACCCCCTGAAGGGGATACCTGTTCTACCTGTATTTACAGTAGTGTTCAGGCTACTGCTACAGACAAGACAGGGGGTTAGATGCACCACCTGTCGTAGGGCACAGTCTTCATAATGTGTCACAGTGAGGCATACATTTGGACCTCGCAGATTATGGATTAGCCTAATCTGAATTAATTAATTAATCAGCAAAAAGGATGGTAATTACTTTGTGGTAACCTAAAAATATGTTTAGTGTTCAATGGATATTGCATAGATGTGAAATCGCTGGCTAGATTATTTTACCTTTGTCATAGGCTACATCCATCCCGTTTTTGTTTTTTTATCGAGTGGCTCAACAGGCAAGTTTGACGTTAACTTTTACAGAAAGCTCATGTCTGCTACGTAGGCTGAATACATAGCCACAGTCAACATACTACACAACTGTTTGTTACAAACAAACTAGAACAATTATTTCAAAGAAAAGGCTCACAGTGCCTCTCTGAAGATAATGTGGGTCATGAATCTATGGAAAGCCATTCATTACCAATGGAAGAGTAGTGAAGTGTGCGGGGGACAGTTGGTAGCATGGGCGAGGGTCCTGAACAGGGCGGGAACAAAGTTGGGGAAAACTGAACTTTATGCAAATGCGCTTGAAGTACATCACAACACAAATCAATAAAACATAATGATAGGAAACTGCTAATAATAAGCCATGGGTAGAATCTTATTTGCTTACTCCTCACGTCCTCTTTTCCTTCTCAAAACCCATTGGAGAAGAAGGTCAGAGGGGAGGGACCTATAGCAGGGTAGCTCAAGAACAATTGTATAAAGTAGGCAAAAAAGTCTAAAATAATTCCAATCCCGATTAAAATGCAACGACTGTATAGAGTATTGGATGGCATGGCTCGGAGAGCAGCTGCCAGCATGGTGCCTTTTCTTTCACTTTTAGAAAGCAGAGAACCAAGAGTGCCACTTTGTTTTGCCAGTCAGCAGTTTAGGCCGGTCACTGATTGCTTTGAATTGGATGTCAGCATTTGAACTCGGCCTTGTAGTAATTTGATAGCCAGGGAATTGGGAGGTGGGGGAGTCCTCCTTTTTGGTGACCATTGGAAACCAAAAGCTATTTTATTGCTATTAAAATATAGGTTGTGATAGCTGTAGCCTAATTGGTACCTTCATTCATTCGGCCCAGTAGGCTAGTTCAATTTTGGTTTCATGTATTGTTATAAAAATAAACACAACTGAACAACTTCCCCAAAATACAAGTCCTTTTTTTTTATTTTTATAAAGCTAGGCTACTTACGGTTTTTAGTCCGCTGCAGTTGTTTGTGTGTTCTTGACGACACTATAATGACTTCCCACCAACATTGTCTCTTGGGTGAAGTCATACTCATTAGCTGATAGAATGGTTAGTGAAGACTTGTACTTTAATAGGGGTTATTTCTCACTCTGTTAAACCTAACACATAAGCTACAGAACCATGGATCAATCTGGAAAATAAAATATGTATTTATTTACTCCTCAGGAATGTTGGTGTGGAAGAAAAAGAAAGGTAGGATGATTCTCTGTCTCTTCCTGTCTCAATTCTTCATACTCACTGATTCACAAACATTTTAGAACATTTGGATTCCAGTGAAAACAAAGAACCATTTTAATGAATGTTAATAATGTCTTACATTTTTGTCTCTTTTTCATCTCAGAAAATATAGATGACACCATGAGGGAAATTTTGAGCAAGGTTTTTTGTGGAATTTGTGGTAAGTGTTACCCTAACTTGACTCTGGTCCCTATTCAACCTGCTAACAGGGTCCCCAAAGTAATACAAACACAACATCATTAATTCCTTCCATTATTCCATTATAAGTATTCAGACCCTTTGCTATGAGACTCAAAATTGAGCTCAGGTGCATCCTGTTTCCATCAATCATCCTTGAGATGTTTCGACAACTTGATTGGAGTCCAACTGTGGTAAATTCAATTGATTGGACATGATTTGGAAAGGCACACACCTGTCTATATAAGGTCCCACAGTTGACAGTGCATATCAGGGCACAAACCAAGCCATGAGGTCGAAGGAATTGTCCGTAGAGCTCCGAGACAGGATTATGTCGAAGCACAGATCTGGGGAAGGGTACCAAAACATTTCTGCAGCACTGAAGGTCCCCAAGAACACAGTGGCCTCCATCATTCTTAAATGGAAGAAGTTTGGAACCACCAAGACTCTTCCTAGAGCTGGCGGCCCGGCCAAACTGAGCAATCGGGGGAGAACGGCCTTGGTCAGGGAGGTGACCAAGAACCCGATGGTAACTCTTTTATTTTTTATTTTTTATTATTATTATTTTTTTATTTTGTTGGTATTTTACCCCCTTTTTCTCCCCAATTTTGTGGTATCCAATTGGTAGTTACAGTCTTGTCCCATCGCTGCAACTCCCGTACGGACACGGGAGAGGCGAAGGTCGAGAGTCGTGCGTCCTCCGAAACACAACCCAACAGTGCCTTAGACCACTGCGCCACTCGGGAGGCCCTCCGATGGTCACTCTGACAGAGCTCCAGAGTTCCTCTGTGGAGATGGGAGAACCTTCCAGAAGGACAACCATCTCTGCAGCACTCCATCAATCAGGCCTTTATGGTAGAATGGCCAGACGAAAGCCAGTCCTCCGTATAAGTCACATGACAGCCCGCTTGAAGTTTGCCAAAAGGCACCTAAAGCACTCTCAGACCATGAGAAACAAGATTCCCCGTCTGATGAAACCAAGATTGAACTCTATGGACTGAATGCCAAGCATCACGTCTAGAGGAAACCTGGTACCATCCCTACGGTGAAGCATGGTGGTGGCAGCATCATGCTGTGGGGATGTTTTTTAGCGTCAGGGACTGGGAGACTAGTCAGGATCGAGGGAAAGATGAACGGATCAAAGTACAAAGAGATCCTTGATGAAAACCTGCTCCAGAGCGCTCAGACTGGGGCGGAGGTTCACCTTCCAACAGGACAACGACCCTAAGCACACAGCCAAGACAATGCAGGAGTGGCTTCAGGACAAGTCTCTGAATGTCCTTGAGTGGCCAAGCCAGAGCCCGGACTTGAACCCAATCGAACATCTCTGGAGAGACCTGAAAATAGCTTTGCAGCGACGCTCCCCATCCAACCTGACAGAGCTTGAGAGGATCTGCAGAGAAGAATGGGAGAAACTCCCCAAATACAGGTGTGCCATGCTTGTAGCGTCATATCCAAGAAGACTCGAGGCTGTAATCTCTGCCTAAGGTGCCTCAGCAAAGTACTGAGTAAAGTGTCTGAATACTTACAGTTGAAGTCGGAAGTTTACATACACCTTAGCCAAATACATTTAAACTCAGTTTTTCACAATTCCTGACATTTAATCCTAGTAAAAATTCCCTGTTTTAGGTCAGTTAGGATCACCACTTTATTTTAAGAATGTGAAATGTCAGAATAATAGTAGAGAATAAATAATTAAATAAATAAATAATTGGTCATTTAGCAGACGCTCTTATCCAAAGCGACTTACAGGAGCAATTAGGGTTAAGTGCCTTGCTCAAGGGCACATCGACAGATTTTTCACCTAGTGGGCTCGGGGATTAGAACCAGCGACCTTTCGGTTACTGGCACAACGCTCTTAACCACTAAGCTACCTGCCGCCCAGAATGATTTCTTTCAGCTTTTATTTCTTTCATCACATTCCCAGTGGGTCAGAAGTTTACATACACTTAATTAGTATTTGGTAGCATTGCTTTAAATTGTTTAACTTGGGTCAAACGTTTTGGATAGCCTTCTTGGGTCAAACATTTTGGATAGCCTTTCAAATTATCAGATTAGAGAAAGTTTGTCCTTCTGTTCTCCTTAGCAGCTGAAGCCAGCAGATCCAACAGTCCTAAAGATGAGGCAAAGCCTGAGGGTAAAACTGTCACGATCGTTATAGGAAACGGACCAAGGCGCAGCGTGATAGGCGTACATACTTTAATGAGTACTTAATTCAATAACAAAACGATACGTGAAGTCCTGAGGTTAACACAACACAAACCTTTACGGAACAAGATCCCACAATACTAAAGTGCCAAAAGGCTGCCTAAGTATGGACCCCAATCAGAGACAACGAGCTACAGCTGTCTCTGATTGGGAACCACCCTGGCCAACATAGATATGAACGATCTAGAACAGACCCAATGAAAACTAAACATAACAAGTCCACACCCTGGCTCAACATTTAAGAGTCCCCAGAGCCAGGGCGTGACAGTACCCCCCCCCCCCCCCCCCCCCCCCCCCCCCCCCCCCCCCCCAAAGGCGCGGACTGCGACCGCGCCAACCAAACACAACAGGGGGGCCGGGTGGGCGTTCCGCCTTGGAGGCGGATCCGGCTCTGGGCGTGACCACCACTCTCTCGCTACCCCCCCGTAGCGCCCTTGGTCTGGTCCCGCTGGCCGGAGCTGGACTGGACACCGGTGGAGCGGATTGCTCTTGCTCCGGAGTGGAGCAGCTGACCGGTGCCGGACCAGGCACCGGTGGAACAGGCACGGGCCGTGCCGGACTGACGACGCGCACCACTGGCCTGGTGCGGGGAACAGGCACGGCCCGTGCCGGACTGACAACGCGCACCACTGGCTTGGTGCGGGGAGCAGGAACAGGCCGGACCGGGCTGGCGACGCGCACCACTGGCTTGGTGCGGGGAGCAGGAACAGGCCGGACTGGGCTGGCGACGTGCACCACAGGCTTGGTGCGGGGAGCAGGAACAGGCCGGACCGGGCTGGCGACGCGCACCACTGGCTTGGTGCGGGGAGCAGGAACAGGCCGGACCGGGCTGGCGACGCGCACCACTGGCTTGGTGCGGGGAGCAGGAACAGGCCGGACCGGGCTGGCGACGCGCACTACAGGCTTGGTGCGGGGAGCAGGCACAGGCCGGACCGGGCTGGCGACGCGCGTGACCACCACTCTCTCGCTACCCCCCCCCCCCGTAGCGCCCCTGGTCTGGTCTGGCCCCGCTGGCCGGAGCTGGACTAGACACCGGTGGAGCGGATTGCTCTTGCGCCGGAGTGGAGCAGCTGACCGGTGCCGGACCAGGCACCGGTGGAACAGGCACGGGCCGTGCCGGACTGACGACGCGCACCACAGGCTTGGTGTGGGGAGCAGGAACAGGCCGGACCGGGCTGGCGACGCGCACCACTGGCTTGGTGCGGGGAGCAGGAACAGGCCGGACTGGGCTGGCGACGCGCACCACAGGCTTGGTGCGAGGGACAGGAACAGGCCAGACCGTACTGGTGACACACACCACTTGCTTGGTGCGAGGAGCGGGACTGGGTTTCCTTATGAACCTCCGCTCCCTCTGCTGCCTAACCAGTACCTCTCGCCATGCCTCTACACTCTCCTTCTCCCTCATGACCAATGGCCCCCGTAACCTGGTGGCCTCCTCTCCTAATCCGCCGATACCTCCTGTAGCTGCCTCCAGCAGCCCCGTCGTCCATGCCGTGTGCCCCCCCAAAAAAATGTATTGGGGTTGCCTCTCGCCTGTCCGACGACGGCCCGGTTGGCGCCGCTTCTCCTCTCCTGCCTGGGCATCCTCCCTCATCGCCCTCCGGTAGCGGACGGCCTCCTCCTCCGTGATTCTCCCCCAACCGAGGAGGACATCTACCAGAGTAACCTCCTGTTCCATACCCGGCGTTTGCTCCTGCACACGCTGCTTGGTCCTATTTTGGTGGGATCTTCTGTCACGATCGTTATAGGAAACGGACCAAGGCGCAGCATGATAGGCGTACATACTTTAATGAGTACTTAATTCAATAACAAAACAACAAAACGATACGTGAAGTCCTGAGGTTAACACAACACAAACCTTTACGGAACAAGATCCCACAATACTAAAGTGCCAAAAGGCTGCCTAAGTATGGTCCCCAATCAGAGACAACGAGCTACAGCTGTCTCTGATTGGGAACCACCCTGGCCAACATAGATATGAACGATCTAGAACAGACCCAATGAAAACTAAACATAACAAGTCCACACCCTGGCTCAACATTTAAGAGTCCCCAGAGCCAGGGCGTGACAAAGACACAGTGGCATTCACATGGAATTCTGCCACTTAGCATCCTTTTTATTGTCATCCAGAAGTGAACACAACAAATACTAATGTGGTCTGTGTATGAGAATGTATGAAAGGCAGTGATGGAGTCCAGCCAGAACAAGGCAAGTCATACAGTTAATTTAAGACTGTATAAACAGAAGTAACTTCTTTAAAGATGGACTATACAGAAATCCCTCCTCCATTTCCTGGTTGATAAAATTCTAATAGTTTACCTAATTTCAGTTTATGTGAAAAAACAAGCAGTCATTGTGTAGAGGATCATTGTACCATCTAAACCGCTGTGAAATATATTTTCCATAACCAAAAATATTGTATATTCAGCTGTTTGAAGCTGGTGTACAAAATTGAAACGGTAAGCATAGAAATAGCATACATAGAACAGATCTACCGCTTTTTAGAATTGGTTTCAATAGGAATGAAAGATCTATACATTTCTATGTGAATTTGGTTGGGTTGCCCAAAAAGTTACGTATTGTAGCTTTAAGTAGCATTTGATGCAGTAGGACAGAGGCTGTAGTTGATGTTTTCCTTCTGTGTGTGATTCTGCAGAGGTTACGGTTCCACTAATGGCCATCACCAGAAATCTGTTTTAATTGAATTAGGGACCTTTACTCACGTGTGTGTGTGTGTGTGTGTGTGTGTGTGTGTGTGTGTGTGTGTGTGTGTGTGTGTGTGTGTGTGTGTGTGTGTGTGTGTGTGTGTGTGTGTGTGTGTGTGTGTGTGTGTGTGTGTGAGTGCAAAGCTGTAATCCCACCACCCAGAATATTTCCACGTTTTCTCATCATAACCTTATGCAAACTTAAAGGGCAAATACATCCTAAATTCAAGGAACCTCTTCTACTCTGTTTACTGTAAACACATGTTGATGGATGGTGTAACTTTAGGGGATGATCAAGTCACCAAGCATGGAGCTTCAGGGATTCTCTCTGGGGTTGCCAAGGATACCATTCATAGCGCTGTAGGAAAATACCTCCATGAATCAGTATAATAACAATCAGCCCACTAACAGGTAGTAACACTAACACACCTTTTACATGGTACTTCTATGGGGCCATTTTGACAATGCTGATATGTGGAGATGTTGCCAGAAATGTTTCTCACATTTGTGGTGGCATTATTATTATTTTTTTATATCTACGTACAGAATGAGAAGGTGATGATTACTCATGTGAGTTTAAAGTTAGCAGTGTGTTGTTTAGCCTATATAAAATGTGTATTATGCAGTTGGAATCTGCAAGAAAATGTGCTTTAAATTAAGTGTGTGATGAGTTTTTGAAATAACCTGTTTGGTTTTGGTTTCTCTTCACATCTATGCATTCGT
The DNA here is from genome assembly GCF_964263955.1 of Coregonus lavaretus. Lineage (NCBI taxonomy): Eukaryota > Metazoa > Chordata > Actinopteri > Salmoniformes > Salmonidae > Coregonus > Coregonus lavaretus. The sequence goes on along the minus strand of NC_140022.1, from coordinate 10,525,540 downwards.
GCACTGTCAAAATGTCACCCATAGAGGTAACACTATAGTCTGTACGGTCCAAAAGTCAATTATTTAACACACTTCAGTGTTAGTCTTCTGCTTTATTTGCTCTGTGGTTGTCAATCATTCAGGATTTGAGTTCTGAGAACAGTTTCCGTTTTGTTTGATATGACTGTTACCTGTTTAGAGATGTGGCTTGTTTTAGAACGTCTGAAGACCTTTGCAGGTTTTGTCGTCATAAAGCAGAAGTAGCAGTAGCATAGATGCTCATCTGCATATCTCAGAATATCACAAGATCTTAGATTGCTATTTTATTTGAATTCTGTTGTTGATGACTGTAAGCAGGAAGTCACTGTGTATGATGCCTACTGGTATCCTTTATTGTGAAGTGATTCTTATTGTCAAAATGTGGGGTTAGTAAGTGGTAACTTGTAGGTGAGTGGGGTCAAGTACTACTAATATCGCCACCAATTTGCTGACAGTCATTCTGAAATGATGATACCTGTTCTACATGTATTTACAGTAGATCTCAGGTGTACATGTACAGTACGCCAGTTGTTTATTGGTGTTCTCTGTTGTGTCCTCATTATTGAAGTAGCTTAGAGTGGAAATGTAGGAGAAATCTTCAACAGCTCATTGCTTGTGGTTGTGCAACTTTTATTTCATAATATTTCTTACAGAATCTTGGATTTCCTGAAGTCATGAGCTAATTTTAGACTGTATAAAGGAGAAGCAGCATTAGATGTGTATCTGCGTATCTCAGAATATCAGAGGAACTTGATTGATTCTCTTCGTGTTGTTTGTGATTTCTTCTGAGATGGTACTTTCACAGAACTTTGCTAGAATCAAGCTTTGACGATTCTTCCAAGCAGATGCAGGGTTATGCTGAAATATCATTTGGTGCAACTGTGTTTTCCTCTTTAAGCTCCACTAACCACAGACATGATAGGAGTCATACAGCCCTTAACTGGGGGAGTTGATTTATAGACAAACTTTGCTCTTCTGTCCTCAGGGACGGCTGGCAACAATGCCAACAGGGTTGAGTCGGTGACAAAACCTGAAGACACTAGCTAGGTTTCCATCCAATTGGCGACCGATTTTCATGCGAATATTCTAAAATCTGCATAAAAACAATATGCACGTTTTCCCACCAGAGATGTGTTTCCATTAAACTGACTTGTTGCGGATAAAAGGCTGTGTGTGATGACGTAGTGCACATAAAAATTACATTTGCAGGTACATTTCCATCTAATGGGTTTCCATCCCATTTTCAACTGTACTGATGGCTTTGTCACAAAAAATGTGCACTCTAGCCAACAGCTCGCAGATACAGTGTGGGCATAGCATACATGATGACATTATTATGGACAAATGTGTGAGATTATTTGTATTCGTCAAACGGCAGCCAAGCATCAATCATCATGTCACCAGAATAAGACCCTCAATATTTATTAGAAAGTAGTATCAAGCTCATCACCTTGCACTTTCACCATATTTCATCTGTAGCCTAGTAAACTGTGTACTTTCCCGAGTCGTAGTGGAAGGACCACACAACAAGTCATTGCGTGACTCCAAGTTTACTTCAGTATCATGGTTATTATATTAATATTTGCACATAAAAGCGATTCCACTGCCATTTCTTACATAATACATTTTACAGACACAAAAAGATCCCACCTTGTCTAACTTATTTTGATTTGTCGACATTTGGAAAGTCTACTGACAAATTAGCTGTTTCCATCAGGCCTGTCATGACATTTTTAATCCGAAATGTACTTTACTCACATAAAAAGGTTGGATGGACACCTGGTTACAGATTGAGGTAAAGGGGCATTCCACTAGAATTCTACAATCAAATATGTTGAGGATTGTTAGAACAAGACGGGTTTGAAAAACATATTGTGGTGGGTGGGAGGGCTTGCACTGTCTAAGAAACCACTGTCTGGGAAACACTGGTGGTTCAGTAAAGAGGCTGTAGTATACCTTTTACCCTCTGTGTGTTTCCTCAGGGGGTGATGATGAGACTAAAACGGTTGTCAGCGCTGAACCAGGGGGTGACCTAAACGCAGCTGAAAAAGGAGAGGTGAAAGCAGGTGTGTATGAGAAAGGAATAGCTCACCTCAAGTCCCGCTGAATGCATCAGGATAAATGTACAGACCTCAGTCTCAAATAGATGGGAAAGACTGGCATCATCTTAAACTGTCATAAATGTTCATAACACAGCAAGAATCAGTGCCATTGTAATTAAGGCATTCTTGAATCACATTAATTCTGAATGATTTTATTTCTCCAGTTGAGTTCTCCTATTGTGTGTTTTCTTGCAGAGGGGTCCATGCTGCTGAACGAAGACAGGGTGAAGTACCACAATGACAATGGAGAGGGGGCAGCAGAATGGAATTCAGTATTGAAGGACGGTAAGTTGGAGTGTGATAACAATGTAGACTATTTTCACTTCATTTCCCTTTATTGTGCAATACTTCTACCCCACTCTGGCCAACTCACTGTAAGTAGACTGTTAGTCTGTTACTAACTCTTGTTCCTACTGATTTATTCCTAACTGACGTCTCTCTAGTCAGGGAACTGTGGACCAGAGGTATACAGAGGATCATGAAGACAAGAGAACCCACCGTCTCATCTGGGCTACCAGCACTGGACGACAAGACATTCTAACGTTCAGAGAACATTTCCATAGCAATAGACTAGTTGGTGATTTGTGAAACTGAGGTCCATTTATAACAGTGTGCTTTATAAAAAGTGTGGGAAATGTGTAGCAATAATTTGACCCCTATAAGACCTTTTTGCAATTTAGTATAAGTATGCACAATCCCAACAAAAAGCAAAGCACCTTTAAAGCGTCATATTAAAACTTTGATAAAAAATGATAAAGCAGCAACATAAATCTTAAACCAACTCAAAACTGGATGCAATAAGGCTTTTTTGTATTGGATATAACCAGCAATCAAATCAAATCAATAGTCAATACCGTCAATAGTCCAAAGGTCAAAGTCAAAAAGAGATTCAGTTCAACCAAAAATGTCCTTTAAATCCATGATTCCCAAGAATTATTCAATTCAGTTCTTTCCCAAAAAAGGTAAATCAACAGAAAATATAAATTATAATCCAATAGGAAGAGCAGGAGAATCAATCAACAATTCACATTCAATCAGATACGCTCATCACTCCTTGGTGTTGAATGGAAGTCCTTCCCAGCTCCCATCCTCGCAGGAGGCCTTTTGCTACACCATCATTGTTAATAACAATTTGTTGTTAATTGATTTGCCTAGTTAAATAAAATAAATAAATAAAAATGTCAGAAGTCCAGTAATTCACTTTTCCAGGCAAATAATTCAGTGGAACAGGTTTAAAATACACCATTACGGAACTATTTTACTTTCAAAGTTTTCTAAAAACCATTTCCTCTTTGTTCCTCACACCACAGCCTTTTTGTTTCGCTCTTTCCTTTCCTACCCACATGACCCCATACTTAAATTGACAGGTATCATTTTTGACCAATCAACAGAATTTCCACTCTGCTGCACTTAAATCATGGCATTGAGTTACATATTTTTTTTTACCTAGGAATACATGCATAACCATTCATTCTGTTTAATTTCATATCACATTTAATGTGGCGACGTTACACGTGTCAGTTTATTTTAATATCGTCTAGTAAGTAATGTCCAAAGCTGCAGCTTCTACTCTGCATATTTCTGAGCTTCAACCTCTGTAATCTCTTCTATTTAAGAACAAGTGTATGTCTAGCGAGTGTTATGCACATGTCAAGATATTAGGTCTTCTGTATTTTAACTGTGAGTTCTTTGCCCGCCTGCAAAGTTTTTTATTTATTTATTTGCTCTGTGTGCTTTTCAGGTGTTTTTCATACAATCAAAATGTCTAATGTCATTTTTGCATGACAATTTGTTTTAGAAAAATAAATTGTTTGTATGCTTATATTGACATTATAATTTCCCCCTGTTGTACATTAATCATTGTGTGTGTGTGTGTGTGTGTGTGTGTGTGTGTGTGTGTGTGTGTGTGTAATGTATGTATGTATGTAAGAAATATTATTTTGAAAAATGTAAATATTTTGTATAAAAGCCTTTATATAATTTGAAAAAAAAACACTGTATCAGGCCATTTTGAAATATATTTAAATAGGATGAAATAAACAAGTGATGCTGCTGAGAACTTTTGTCTGTCAAGTATTTTTCTCCGCTCATGTAGGAGTATTTATTAAAATGTTAATTAACATAAATATATACAGTACCAGTGAAAGGTTTGGACACACCTACTCATTCAATGGTTTTTCTTTATTTTTTACTATTTTCTACATTGTTAATAATGGTGAAAGACATCAAAACTATAAAAGAATCATGTAGTAACCCAAAAAGTGTTACAAAATCAAAATCAATTTTATATTTGAGATTCTTCAAAGTAGCCACCCTTTGCCTTGATTACAGCTTTGCACACTCTTGGCATTCTCTCAACCAGCTTCATGAGGAATGTTTTTCCAACAATCTTGAAGGAATTCCCACATATGCTGAGCACTTGTTGGCTGCTTTTCCTTCACTCTGCGGTCCAACTCATCCCAAACCATCTCAATTAGGTTGAGGTCGTGTGATTGTGGAGGCCAGGTCATCTGATGGAGCACTCCATCACTCTCCTTCTTGGTCAAATAGCCCTTACACAGCCTGGAGGTGTGTTGGGTCATTGTCCTGTTGGAAAACAAATGATCTGCCCACTAAGCGCAAACCAGATGGGATGGCGTATCGCTGCAGAATGCTGTGGTAGCCATGCTGGTTAAGTGTGCCTTGAATTCCAAATAAATCACTGACAGTGTCACCAGCAAAGCACCCCAACACCATCACGCCTCATCCATGCTTCACGTTGGGAACCACACATGCGGAGATCATCCGTTCATCTACTCTGCGTCTCACAAAGACACGGCGGTTGGAACCAAAAATCTCACATTTGGACTCATCAGACCAAAGGACAGATTTCCACTGGTCTAATGTCCATTGCTCGTGTTTCTTGGTCCAAGCAAGTCTCTTCTTCTTATTGGTGTCCTTTAGTAGTGGTTTCTTTGCAGCAATTCAACCATGAAGGCCTGATTCATATATATATACAGTGGGGAGAACAAGTATTTGATGCACTGCCGATTTTGCAGGTTTTCCTACTTACAAAGCATGTAGAGGTCTGTAATTTTTATCAAAGGTACACTTCAACTGTGAGAGACGGAAGTTAAAACAAAAATCCAGAAAATCACATTGTATGATTTTTAAGTAATTAATTTGCATTTTATTGCATGACATAAGTATTTGATACATCAGAAAAGCAGAACTTAATATTTGGTACAGAAACCTTTGTTTGCAATTACAGAGATCATACGTTTCCTGTAGGTCTTGACCAGGTTTGCACACACTGTAGCAGGGATTTTGGCCCACTCCTCCATACAGACCTTCTCCAGATCCTTCAGGTTTCGGGGCTGTCGCTGGGCAATACGGACTTTCAGCTCCCTCCAAAGATTTTCTATTGGGTTCAGGTCTGGAGACTGGCTAGGCCACTCCAGGACCTTGAGATGCTTCTTACGGAGCCACTCCTTATATTGCACTGGCTTTGTGTTTCGGGTCGTTGTCATGCTGGAAGACCCTGCCACGACCCATCTTCAATGCTCTTACTGAGGGAAGGAGGTTGTTGGCCAAGATCTCGCGATACATGGCCCAATCCATCCTCCCCTCAATGCGGTGCAGTCGTCCTGTCCCCTTTGCAGAAAAGCATCCCCAAATAATGATGTTTCCACCTCCATGCTTCATGGTTGGGATGGTGTTCTTGGGGTTGTACTCATCCTTCTTCTTCCTCCAAACATGGCGAGTGGAGTTTAGACCAAAAAGCTCTATTTTTGTCTCATCAGACCACATGACCTTCTCCCATTCCTCCTCTGGATCATCCAGATGGTCATTGGCAAACTTCAGACGGGCCTGGACATGCGCTGGCTTGAGCAGGGGGACCTTGCGTACGCTGCAGGATTTTAATCCATGACGGCGTAGTGTGTTACTAATGGTTCTCTTTGAGACTGTGGTCCCAGCTCTCTTCAGGTCATTGACCAGGTCCTGCCATGTAGTTCTGGGCTGATCCCTCACATTTCTCATGATCATTGATGCCCCACGAGGTGAGATCTTGCATGGAGCCCCAGACCGAGGGTGATTGACCGTCATCTTGAACTTCTTCCATTTTCTAATAATTGTGCCAACAGTTGTTGCCTTCTCACCAAGCTGCTTGCCTATTGTCCTGTAGCCCATCCCAGCTTTGTGCAGGTCTACAATTTTATCCCTGATGTCCTTACACAGCTCTCTGGTCTTGGCCATTGTCTGTTTGATTGAGTGTGTGGACAGGTGTCTTTTATACAGGTAACAAGTTCAAACAGGTGCAGTTAATACAGGTAATGAGTGGAGAACAGGAGGGCTTCTTAAAGAAAAACTAACAGGTCTGTGAGAGACGGAATTCTTACTGGTTGGTAGGTCATCAATAAAATGCAAATTATTTACTTAAAAATCATACAATGTGATTTTCTGGATTTTTGTTTTAGATTCCGTCTCTCACAGTTGAAGTGTACCTATGATAAAAATTACAGACCTCTACATGCTTTGTAAGTAGGAAAACCTGCAAAATCAGTTGTGGTCAAAAGTTTTGAGAATGACACAAATACTCATTTTCACAAAGTCTGCTGCCTCAGTTTTGATAATGGCAATTTGCATATACTCCAGAATGTCATGAAGAGTGATCAGATGAATTGCAATTAATTGCAAAGTCCCTCTTTGCCATGAAAATGAACTTATTCCCAAAAAACCATTTCCACTGCATTTCAGCCCTGCCACAAAAGGACCAGCTGCCATCATGTCAGTGATTCTCTCGTTAACACAGGTGAGAGTGTTGACGAGGACAAGGCTGGAGATCACTCTGTCATGCTGATTGAGTTAGAATAACAGACTGGAAGCTTTAAAAGGAGGGTGGTGCTTGAAATCATTGTTCTTCCTCTGTTAACCATGGTTACCTGCAAGGAAACACGTGCCATCATCATTGCTTTGCACAAAAAGGGCTTCATTGGCAAGGATATTGCTGCTAGTAAGATTGCACCTAAATCAACCATTTATCGGATCATCAAGAACTTCAAGGAGAGAGGTTCAATTGTTGTGAAGAAGGCGTCAGTGCGCCCAAGAAAGTCCAGCAAGCGCCAGGACCATCTCCTAAAGTTGATTCAGCTGCGGGATCGGGGCACCACCAGTGCAGAGCTTGCTCAGGAATGGCAGCAGGCAAGTGTGAGTGCATCTGCACGCACAGTGAGGCGAAGACTTTTGGAGGATGGCCTGGTGTCAAGAAGGGCAGCAAAGAAGCCACTTCTCTCCAGGAAAAACATCCAGGACAGACTGATATTCTTCAAAAGGTACAGGGATTGGACTGCTGAAAATACATTTTCTCTGATGAATCCCCTTTCCGATTGTTTGGGGCATCCGGAAAACACACGGTGAGCGCTACCATCAATCCTGTGTCATTTTTTACATTTTAGTAATTTAGCAGACGCTCTTATCCAGAGCGACTTACAGTTAGTGAGTGCATACATTTTTCATACTGGCCCCCCGTGGGAATCGAACCCACAACCCTGGCGTTGCAAGCGCCATGCTCTACCAACTGAGCTACACGGGACTATCCAAAGTGACTTACAGTCATGTGTGCATACATGTTCGTATGGATGGCCCCAGCGGGAATCGAACTCAAGACCCTTGGCGTTGCAAGCGCCTTGCAACCAACTGAGCCACATAGGACATACTTTTGACCAGGGCCCATAGTAGCTCTGGTCAAATGTAGCGCTCTATATAGGGAATAAAGTGTAATTTGGGACACAAACCTGTTGTCATGTCAACAGTAAAGCATCCTGAGACCATTCATGTGTGGGGTTGCTTCTCAGCCAAGGGAGTGGGCTCACTCACAATTTTGCCTAAGAACACAGCCATGAATAAAGAATGGTACCAACACATCCTCCGAGAGCAACTTCTCCCAACCATCCAAGAACAGTTTGGTGATGACCAATGCCTTTTCCAGCATGATGGAGCACCTTGCCATAAGGCAAAAGTGATAACTAAGTGGCTCGGGGAACAAAACATTGACATTTTGGGTCCATGGCCAGGAAACTCCCTAGACCTTAATCCCATTTAGAACTTCTGGTCGATCCTCAAGAGGTGGGTGGACAAACAAAAACCCACAAATTCTGACAAACTCCAAGCATTGATTATGCAAGAATGGGCTGCCATCAGTCAGTATGTGACCCAGAAGTTAATTGACAGCATGCCAGGGCGGATTATAATAATAATAATAATATGCCATTTAGCAGACGCTTTTATCCAAAGCAACTTACAGTCGTCCGTGCATACATTTTTGTGTATGGGTGGTCCCGGGGATCGAACCCACTACCTTGGCGTTACAAGCACCGTGCTCTACCAGCTGAGCTACAGAGGACCACAGAGGTCTTGAAAAAGAAGGGTCAACACTGCAAGTATTGACTCTTTGCATAAACTTAATGTAATTGTCAATAAAAGCCTTTGACACTTATGGAATGCTTGTAATTATACTTCAGTATACCATAGTAACATCTGACACAAATATCTCATAACACTGACGCAGCGAACTTTGTGAAGACCAATACTTGTGTCATTCTCAAAACTTTTGACCATGACTGTACAGTGTAACGTTACTGAATGATTGTAGCGGGTTTACTATTGCGTTAGTTCTATTAGCTATGCTGACTATGACGTTACTTTAGCAAATATGGTGATAACGATGTAGGATGTGTGTAGCGGTTTGGCTTGGAAAGGTTTTTTCGCCTGGTCACATACAGCTGATGTGTTGTTCATTGAAGTCCACAAGTGAAGGGAAGAGGTGAGCGGAGGAGAGCGCATGCGAGAAGGAATACAACGTGGCTGCTATGAAAGTGAAACTGTTTACGCGTGATCAGGGGTGTATTCATTCCTCTGATTTTGTTGAAAAACTTTTCTTAAACGGAAGCAAACGGAACAAAACGGGGATAACATACCTGAATTTGTCCAATAGAAACTCTCGTTTGCAACTATTGGACTGATGATTACACCCTATATCAGCTTGATTCAGGCAAGAGTGTGCAAGGCGGTATTGAATGTCACCATCAGTCCATGTGTCACTGTCTGTCACCTCAAATTTGTCTCTCGACCTGTGTGCACGTTGTAAACTTTCATTCATAGGCTAGGTTGTAGCAACCTCATGATGGGTATAGGGAAAATGTTAATATCATGTAGTAGCCTAAACCTATCGCTGTTACATTAAACTGGGTGAATGGAATATGAATGAGAGTCATCGAATATGCTGTAATAGAAATAAGGCCATGCTCATGAAAATGTTTTTGTCCTCCCTCATCATAAACAGCACTGACCGCCACTGGTACAGTGGGGGGAACAAGTATTTGATACACTGCCGATTTTGCAGGTTTTCCTACTTACAAAGCATGTAGAGGTCTGTAATTTTTATCATAGGTACACTTCAACTGTGAGAGACGGAATCTAAAACAAAAATCCAGAAAATCACATTGTATGATTTTTAAGTAATTAATTTGCATTTTATTGCGTGACATAAGTATTTGATACATCAGAAAAGCAGAACTTAATATTTGGTACAGAAACCTTTGTTTGCAGTTACAGAGATCATACGTTTCCTGTAGATCTTGACCAGGTTTGCACACACTGCAGCAGGGATTTTGGCCCACTCCTCCATACAGACCTTCTCCAGATCCTTCAGGTTTCGGGGCTGTCGCTGGGCAATACGGACTTTCAGCTCCCTCCAAATATTTTCTATTGGGTTCAGGTCTGGAGACTAGCTAGGCCACTCCAGGACCTTGAGATGCTTCTTACGGCGCCAGTACTTAGTTGCCCTGGCTGTGTGTTTCGGGTCATTGTCATGCTGGAAGACCCAGCCACGACCCATCTTCAATGCTCTTACTGAGGGGAGGAGGTTGTTGGCCAAGATCTCGCGATACATGGCCCCATCCATCCTCCCCTCAATACGGTGCAGTCGTCCTGTCCCCTTTGCAGAAAAGCATCCCCAAATAATGATGTTTCCACCTCCATGCTTCACGGTTGGGATGGTGTTCTTGGGGTTGTACTCATCCTTCTTCTTCCTCCAAACACGGCGAGTGGAGTTTAGACCAAAAAGCTCTATTTTTGTCTCATCAGACCACATGACCTTCTCCCATTCCTCCTCTGGATCATCCAGATGGTCATTGGCAAACTTCAGACGGGCCTGGACATGCGCTGGCTTGAGCAGGGGGACCTTGCGTGCGCTGCAGGATTTTAATCCATGACGGCGTAGTGTGTTACTAATGGTTTTCTTTGAGACTGTGGTCCCAGCTCTCTTCAGGTCATTGACCAGGTCCTGCCGTGTAGTTCTGGGCTGATCCCTCACCTTCCTCATGATCATTGATGCCCCACGAGTTGAGATCTTGCATGGAGCCCCAGACCGAGGTTGATTGACCGTCATCTTGAACTTCTTACATTTTCTAATAATTGCGCAAACAGTTGTTGCCTTTTCACCAAGCTGCTTGCCTATTGTCCTGTAGCCCATCCCAGCCTTGTGTAGGTCTACAATTTTATCCCTGATGTCCTTACACAGCTCTCTGGTCTTGGCCATTGTGGAGAGGTTGGAGTCTGTTTGATTGAGTGTGTGGACAGGTGTCTTTTATACAGGTAACGAGTTCAAACAGGTGCAGTTAATACAGGTAATGAGTGGAGAACAGGATGGCTTCTTAAAGAAAAACGAACAGGTCTGTGAGAGCCGGAATTCTTACTGGTTGGTAGGTGATCAAATACTTATGTCATGCAATAAAATGCAAATTAATTACTTAAAAATCATACAATGTGATTTTCTGGATTTTTGTTTTAGATTCCGTCTCTCACAGTTGAAGTGTACCTATGATAAACATTATAGACCTCTACATGCTTTGTAAGTAGGAAAACTTGCAAAATCGGCAGTGTATCAAATACTTGTTCTCCCCACTGTATATATATAGTTAGTATGATGTCTTACTACATTCACCAAAATACGAGGTACACAAGCAGTGGACACTATTTCCGTGCTTTTAGGGCCCATAATGCAATTCTTCAGAAAACGGGCGTAGCTTCATAGCGTTTTCAGATTTAGAATAAAATGGCGGGATGACATGCAGAGAATTGGCGGTGTCACGGATGCCGCCGAGGCTGCTCCTCCTCCTTGCTCGGGCAGGCTTCGGCGTTCGTCGTCCCCGGAGTACTAGCTACTACCGTTTGATGTTTTCGATGTTTGTTTTGTCATGTCTAGTTTGTACACCTGTTTTGTATTCTGTCTTGATTATGCCCCTTATAAGTTCACCTGTTTTATGTTTTACCTTTGTATGTTATTGTCCGCGTGTTCTTGGTTGGATGTGTCCGTTTATTGCTCTTCGTGTCTTTTACGCACAGAGTGTTTTCCCTCCAGTGTTTGGAGACGTTTGTTTTTGTGCGTAACCATTTGTGTGAGTAAAGTCGTCTTGACTTATCCTCTGTGTCCTGCGCCTGACTTCACCGCATACACATCAGCCGTTGTGACAGAATAACATACCATCTATGGAGTCAGCAGGAGCAGCCGCGGTGACCGAGTCACTGGAGGATCGGGTTAGCAGCCAGGACGCCATGATCCATCGACTTGGTTCCGCTATGCAAGACGTGATGGACACCCTGCGCCGATGGGAAAGAGGGGGCTTGCCCACACCTCCTACTACATCTCCACCACCATCGGCCAGCCCCATCATACCATCTCCGGAGTCCAGTGGGATTCGGCTCTCGCTCCCGAGGGCATATGATGGCACCGCAGCCGGGTGTCAGGGGTTCCTACTGCAAGTGGAACTCTACCTGGCCACCATACACCCGGTGCCCTCGGGATACGAGAGCGTTTCCGCCCTCATCTCCTGTCTATCCATCAAGGCCTTGGAGTGGGCCAACGCCGAATGGAGGGGAATAGACGCCGCCACCATCAGCTACGCGGAGTACTCCCGCCGCTTCAGGGCTGTTTTCAATCATCCCCCAGAGGGTAAAGCGGCGGGGGAGCGTCTGTTCCACCTTCGACAGGGGAAGAGGAGCGCACAGGAGTTCACCCTGGACTTCCGGACTCTAGCAGCGGATGCGGGGTGGAATGAGAGGGCCCTCATCGACCACTATCGGTGCAGCCTGCGCGAGGACGTTCGACGAGAGTTGGCCTGCAGGGACACCAATCTCAACTTCGATCAGTTGGTGGACATGTCAATCCGTCTGGATACCCTGCTGGCTACCCGCGGACGTCCGGAGTTGGGGCCGTCCATTCCATCCCCCAGCACCTCCGAGCCGAGCCCTATGGAGCTCAGGGGTGCTGGCGCTAGAGAAAGGAGGAGAGAGATCCGGCGGGAGGCCGTCCTCTGCACCAACTGTGGCCGTGCTGGGGAGGGTCTCCAGGGGTTCGAGGCAACAGGTCGCGCACTGGGGAGTCATTCCAGGTGAGTAGGCGCCCAACTCACCCAGAGCTCTCTGTTGTTCACCTGTGTATACCTGTAGTATCTCCCCAGGTTGCATCTCATTCCCAGCATAAGGCGCTAGTCGATTCAGGCGCAGCTGGGAATTTTATTGATCGTAATTTTTGTGTGAAGTTAGGGATTCCCCTTCTGCCCGTAGATGTGCCCTTTCCTGTCCATGCCCTAGATAGCCGTCCGTTGGGATCTGGGTTGATTAGGGAGGTCACAGCGCCACTAAAGATGAAGACGCAGGGGGGTCATGAGGAGATCATTCAGTTGTATCTGATCGACTCTCCTGCGTATCCCGTGGTGCTGGGGCTTCCTTGGTTAATCGCCCATGACCCCACCATTTCGTGGCAACAGAGGGCTCTCAAGGAGTGGTCTGACCAGTGTGTCGGGCGGTGTTTAGGTGTTTCCGTAGGGGCGACCACGGTGGAGAGTGAGTATGAGGATTTGGCCCTCGTGTTCAGCAAGACTAGGGCGACGCGATTGCCACCTCATAGACAGGGGGATTGTGCGATAAACCTCCAGGCAGGTGCTGCACTTCCGCGGAGCCATGTGTATCCTCTGTCTCAAGAGGAGACGGCGGCTATGGAGACATACATATCCGAGTCTCTGAGACAGGGATACGTACGGCCCTCCACTTCCCCTGCGTCCTCGAGTTTCTTTTTTGTGAAGAAGAAGGATGGAGGGTTGCGCCCGTGTATTGATTACCGTAGTCTCAATCAGATCACTGTTAAATACAGTTATCCTCTTCCTCTGATTGCGAGTATGACGGAATCATTACACGGAGCGCGTTTCTTCACAAAACTGGATCTCAGGAGCGCCTACAACTTGGTGCGCATTAGGGAGGGAGATGAATGGAAGACAGCATTTAGTACCACCTCGGGTCATTATGAGTATCTCGTCATGCCATACGGGTTAATGAATGCTCCTTCAGTCTTCCAATCCTTTGTGGACGAGATCTTCCGGGACTTGCATGGGCAGGGTGTGCTGGTGTACATTGACGACATTCTAGTGTACTCTTCTACACGAGCCGAGCATGTAGCCCTGGTGCGCCGAGTGTTGGGTAGGCTGTTGGAGCATGACTTGTATGTCAAGGCAGAGAAATGTCTGTTTTTCCAGGAGTCCATCTCCTTCTTGGGCCATCGATTGTCCGCGTCAGGGGTGGAGATGGAGATTGACCGTGTTTCAGCCGTGCGTAATTGGCAGACTCCAACCACGGTTAAGGAGGTGCAACGGTTTTTGGGTTTTGCCAATTACTACCGGAGGTTTATCCGGGCTTTTGGACAGGTAGCAGCTCCCATCACTTCCCTGCTGTAGGGGGGCCCGGTGCATTTGCAGTGGTCGGCTGAGGCGGACAGGGCGTTTGGAAAACTGAAGGACCTGTTCACCTCGGCTCCGGTGCTGGCGCATCCGGACCCCGCTTTAGCGTTCCAGGTGGAAGTGGACGCGTCAGAGGCCGGTATTGGGGCTGTACTGTCTCAACGCTCAGGCACGCCTCCTAAACTCCGGCCCTGCGCTTTTTATTCTAAAAAGCTCAGCCCGGCGGAACGAAATTATGACGTAGGGGACAGGGAGCTGCTAGCCGTGGTTCAAGCCCTAAAGGTGTGGAGGCATTGGCTTGAGGGGGCTCAACACCCTTTTCTCATTCTGACTGACCATCGTAACCTGGAGTACATCCGGGCAGCTAGGAGACTGAACCCTCGTCAGGCTAGGTGGAACATGTTTCTGGCCCGGTTTGTTTTTAAGCTTACTTACATCCCAGGGTCCCAGAACGGTAAGGCAGACGCCCTGTCCAGGCGGTATGACACAGAGGAGAGGTCCATTGAGCCCACTCCCATACTGCCGGAGTCTTGTCTGGTGGCACCGGTGGTGTGGGAGGTCGATGCGGAAATCGAGCGGGCGTTACGCACCGACCCTACTCCTCCAGAGTGTCCAGTGGGACGGACGTACGTTCCGCTCGAGATCCGTGATCGTCTCATATATTGGGCTCATACGTCACCCTCCTCTGGACATCCAGGTATTGGCCGGACAGTGCACTGCCTTAGTGTTAAGTACTGGTGGCCAACATTGGCTAAGGACGTGAGGGTTTATGTCTCCTCCTGCTCGGTGTGCGCTCAGTGTAAGGCGCCTAGACACCTGCCCAGGGAGAAGTTACAACCCCTGCCCGTTCCACAACGGCCGTGGTCTCACCTCTCGGTAGACTTTGTCACGGACCTTCCCCCCTCCCAGGGGAATACCACTATTCTGGTCGTTGTGGATCGGTTCTCTAAGGCCTGTCGTCTCATCCCAATGCCGGGTCTCCCTACTGCCCTACAGACCGCTGAGGCTTTGTTTACCCACGTCTTCCGGCACTACGGGGTACCCGAGGATATAGTGTCTGATCGGGGTCCCCAATTCACCTCTAGAGTCTGGAGGGCGTTCATGGAACGCTTAGGGGTCTCGGTTAGCCTTACCTCGGGTTTCCACCCTGAGAGTAATGGGCAGGTGGAGAGAG
The DNA here is from genome assembly GCF_964263955.1 of Coregonus lavaretus. Taxonomy (NCBI): domain Eukaryota; kingdom Metazoa; phylum Chordata; class Actinopteri; order Salmoniformes; family Salmonidae; genus Coregonus; species Coregonus lavaretus. Next base: position 10,510,475 of record NC_140022.1, on the reverse strand, counting down.
TGAACCAGGATGTGGGTAGGTTTCTGAGATCGTATTGCCAGGACCGGCAGGAGGAGTGGTCGGGGTATATCCCCTGGGCAGAGACTGCCCAGAACTCTCTTCGCCATTCCTCTACTAATCTGACCCCTTTCCAGTGTGTGTTGGGGTATCAGCCGGTTCTGGCACCATGGCATCAGAGCCAGATCGAGGCTCCTGCGGTGGATGAGTGGTTTCGGCGTTCGGAAGAGACGTGGAACGCTGCACACGTACATCTGCAGCGGGCTATCCGTAGGCAGAAGGCGAGCGCCGATCTCCACCGCAGTGAGGGTCCAGTGTACGCACCTGGAGATCGAGTCTGGCTCTCGACTCAAAACCTGCCCCTTCGCCTGCCCTGCCGGAAGCTGGGTCGGCGGTTTGTGGGGCCATTTAAAGTCCTGAGGAGATTGAACGAGGTATGTTACAGGTTACAACTGCCTAATGATTATCACATTAACCCCTCGTTCCATGTGTCTCTCCTCAGGCCGGTGGTAGCTGGCCCACTCCAGGACAGTGAGATACGGGAGACTCCTCCGTCCCCACTGGACATCGAGGGGGCTCCGGCGTACTCAGTCCGGTCCATCGTGGATTCGAGACGTCGGATGGGGGGTCTGCAGTATCTCGTGGAGTGGGAGGGGTACGGTCCGGAGGAACGGTGCTGGGTGCCTAGGAGGGACATTTTAGATCCCTCCCTCCTGACGGAGTTCCACCGGAGTCATCCCACGCGCCCTGCTCCGCGTCCTCCTGGCCGTCCCCGAGGCCGGGGTCGGCGCACGGCTGGAGCCGCGCGTCAAGGGGGGGGGTACTGTCACGGATGCCGCCGAGGCTGCTCCTCCTCCTTGCTCGGGCAGGCTTCGGCGTTCGTCGTCCCCGGAGTACTAGCTACTACCGCTTGATGTTTTCGATGTTTGTTTTGTCATGTCTAGTTTGTACACCTGTTTTGTATTCTGTCTTGATTATGCCCCTTATAAGTTCACCTGTTTTATGTTTTACCTTTGTATGTTATTGTCCGCGTGTTCTTGGTTGGATGTGTCCGTTTATTGCTCTTCGTGTCTTTTACGCACAGAGTGTTTTCCCTCCAGTGTTTGGAGACGTTTGTTTTTGTGCGTAACCATTTGTGTGAGTAAAGTCGTCTTGACTTATCCTCTGTGATGCAATAGTTGTTTTGGAGGGGAAAGAGCAGCACCAGTGTTTGGTTTTGTTGGATGAAGGGAAACATTGCTGGCTATGAAGAGATATGAAATGAGTCGGATACCACGGGAGGGTAGGCAGCCCCGTAAGCATGGTATCTGTTTTGGCAGCATGGCTTCTTCATCGAAAAGACGAGCAGTTGGAATGGGAGAAAATCCAGATGATAGTGAGGATAACAGCTCAGATGAGGGATCAGAAGACGATGGTGATTCAGGAGAGGAGGACAGCGGATCAGAAGAGGAGAGCAATGAAGAGGTCATTGTGGACGTTGAGGCCGAGGATAGAATAGACGCCGGAAGGGAAAGGAGGGGGAAAATTGAGTCCTTTGAGAAGGCAAGAAACAGATATAGGTTAGGAGAAATGCAGTATTATCATAAGGAGATGTATACTTGGATGAATGATGAGGAATGGAGGGAAAAAGAGAGGCAGAGGAGGTCTAAGAGAGAGATGGAGGAAGACAGTGAGTTTGAGTCGGTAAAAAATGGTGGGAAAAAGGGAGAAGGTTTGTTAAAGAAGAGTGGTAGGAAATGTAAGCAAAGTGAGCTGAAGACAGGAGTAGAAATGGAAGAGGGTGAAGTATCAAAGGTGGTAGGTGTGGTGAAGTGCTCGGAGCCAGAGGCTTGTGCAGAGGGTCAGGATAAAGATGAGTCTGTGACAGTAGGAGTGAAGTTTGTGGAAAAAGTGGATCCTTGCCTTTTGGCTGATCCATTTGTGGTTTCAAGATGGGTGAAAAAAACGTTGGGTATAGTGGAATCGGTGAGGGTAACCAGAAGTGGTCTAGTGATAATTGTTTGTGTTTCTGTTGGGCAGAGGGAGAAGGCGCTCAGAGTTAAACAAATGGGGAAAATAATTGTGAATTGTTTCGCTCTTAAGAAAAGGGCGCCATTGAAAGGAGTGATTACTGGGGTAGCAGTGAATGTAAAAGTGGATCAACTGAAGGAGAAGATTCCCGGTGTGTGTGATGCTCGTCGTTTGGTGTGACATAAACAGGGTGGCGAGAGTGGGAGAACAGAAGAGTCATTGTCTGTTCTTTTGAGTTTTGAAGTTGAGTCTTTGCCTGATAAAGTGAAGTTAGGATATAGAAGTTATCCTGTGCGAGCGTATGTGCCGAGTACATTACGATGTTACAGGTGTCAAACTTATGGGCACGTGGCAGCAGTATGTAGGAGGGAGATTCCAAGGTGTGAGTAGTGTGCAGAAGGGCATGAGACAAAGGAGTGTGAAGCAGTGGGGAAAGTGGTGGTATGTGCTAATTGTAGGGGTGGCCATGGGGCTGGGGATCAGACATGTCCAGTGCGAGAGAAGCAGGTTGAGGTTTCCAGGGTAAGAGTAGAGAAGAAGTTTTCATATGCGGAAGCAGTGAAGAAAGTAGAGGAAGAGGGGTCAAGGGGGGGGGGAGTGGTGAGAGTAGGAGATATGTACCAGTACAGTGGGATAGGCAAGTGTGGGGATCTAGATGTGATGACTAGCTTAGAAAGAATGCATTAATGATTAAACATAAAAGGTTTGTACTGTACTGATATAAATTGTTTCACATAACAAGCTGTGATTCATGTGAGGAACGTTAGGGGGTAGGATGAGATAAGACTTGTATTTCTCACAGACACATACACACCGCCTCTTTGTTAAACCGCGCTCAAGGACGTAGGTACAGGGGAACAGTGTCTATGGGTGCTGACTCTACAGGTTGTGATGATAACAACTTATGCCTGGCAACAGTGTGCAACAGTGGAGCGCCAAGGGACTGGGACCAGCCTGTGCGCCAACGGATAGGCTGAGTAAGTCTAAACCACGCTCAGTCTCTACTCTGATTGGCCAGCAGGGAGTGGGAACTATCTCTGTCAGAGTATTTGAAGAAGAGCCTGTAACAATGGATTAGTTCTCTGAGTGCCCTGCGTGGTATTTCAGTGGACCCGTATATACGAACATCATATTTACCATTGAAGTGGTTTGCATTAATTAAAATACTAGTCTATTTTAGAAGACGTGTATTGACCTCTTTTGTTCCTAATACCAGATTTGAATTGACGCAACTTAACAATTGGTGACCACCGACTGTGATCTGGTAGAAGGGACTTCGCTGGGTATTGTCCGGCCCATTGGACATCTCTGTCATTGGACGGTGTGTTTCACAAAGAGTCCGGACTACTAAAAACAGGTAAGCAGACCTCTATTGTTATATAACTAAAGTTCTGCACATTGGCTTTATCCAAATTAATTTTGTGAAACACCTGTCTGATGTAAGTGAACTAAATTATGAATTATTATCAGTAAATAAGAAATATTGTCGCTATTGTGATATGCAAATCTATGGTAAATGTGAGTGTTAAAACCATGGTATTATAGAGTATTGTTCACCGGCACGTACCAGAGGGCTAGGTACGGCTAGGATCGGAAATGATACTGAAATCCCCAGGCTAGGACCACCAGGGGTGGGAACTGGGGGTACAAGGAATTATTGGCTTAAAAGTGTTGCACTATTGACACGTATCAGAAGGCTAGATACGGCTAGGATCATAAGGGGCACTTACATTTTAGATAGTGTTGCACTACTGACACGTATCAGAGGGCTAGATACGGCTAGGATCAGAGGGGCACTTTAAAGTATAGGGTGTCGTATGAATGAGGGTGCGAATAATCCCAGACGAAATAAAATAGTGAATACGGGTTATTAAAATTAATAAACCTGTATACCTTGATAGAAAACTAATTAGGAATTAAAGACGTCTGTGGCTGTCCAAACTGTATAATTTGTGAATAACTGTTGGGTTTGTGGTTGCTTAAACCGTATAACCCGTTAATAACAATTGGGAACATAAAGGTAAAATAATGAATAACTAGTATGACTAAACTGAAACGTTTGAACTGATATGATTGAACTGTAACGTTTGATGTTTGACCCTGCAAAATACTGGTTAAATAATTAGACTGAAATAATTTGGTTTATCGTTGAAATATAAATATGCACCGACTTTAACTAATTAGGTGGGAATAATTTGTTTAAATAAATAGACTAACGTACTTTAAATAACGGCAGAATATTGGAAACGCTAAAACGAAAAGCAGACAAAGCCTGTTCCGACTGGACACAGGGGGGGAGGGGCTGGAGACAGCGAGAGTGTGGCTGTTGGAGTCAGGAAAGACTGGGAGTTGGCTGGGAACACCACGTGGCGATAGTTTGAGAGGTGCCTGTGGGTTTCTGACGATATATACGTATGAACTTGCTCACCCGAACGTAGACGTACATCATGGGTGAGAAAGTAGAGAATATTTACATTTGCATTTTTGGTAATTTAGCAGATGCTCTTGTCCAGAGCGACTTGCTGGAGCAATTGTGGTTGGGTGCCTTACTCGAGGGCACATCGGCAGATTTTTCGCCTGGTCGGCTCGGGGATTGGAACCGGCGACCTCTCTGTTGTTGGCGCGGCACTATTGGTCACTAAGCTGCCTGACGCCCCATATGAGTTTAAGGTTGTGCAGTTGTTTTATCATGTGATAAGGTTTAATGGGTAATCGGACCATAACTAATGTGGTTATGGAAGTAATGTATAAATAGTGGAAAGCCAATAGGGGGCTGCATTGAACTATTATGGTTTATTTGGCATTTCAATGGCATAAGGTGAAATCTGTGTGTATGAGGGGAATTCGATTATGTATTATTATAGTATTATGGACACTCCGTAATAAATAAACTGAACCAAACAAGACGTTACTACAGCAATAGAGGATGGTTAATGTTGTTACGTTAGTTTTTAAACCCGATGATAGAGGTAAATGCAGAACGCTGTTTGAGAGTGTGTTTTATTTTTGCTACTAGGGTGTTTGAGATGAGAGGGCTGGCTAGTCGGGAGTGATAACGTAGCTGGTTGTACGACATGGAAGTGGTTGTTTGGCGTACTTCGAAAGCATCGCGGAATGTGTGGGGTGACTGGCAATGTATGGAGAGGGTCTCTGGTTCGAACACAGGTAGGGACAGTGGGTAAAGCTTTCACATTGGGGCTATAGACCTAGATTACTATGTGGATTGAGAAATGTGAAAGGTTGAATTAGATAGCTTAAGTAGAAGTATTCTAGAATGGTCTATGAAAATATGTTACAAGGTCCCCACGCCTTCCCCGTAGTTCAAAAATGATAGGGATATGAATTAAATGTGTGCTGGTAAATTATAGCAAGTATTTGTTTTATTAATTAGGGCCTAATCAGAGAGAACAGTTAAAGAAATTGAATAGCGAACTGAAATGGCGATAGAGCTGTGAAAATTGAGTTGAGGACAATTTTATGGCTCTGGTTAGCGGAAGAAAAAAAATAGAGACAGTCAAGCGAGTTGGGTTGAGCTGTGGGATTTCAAGTGGAGGTCTGAATGCTTGACTGGAAGGCAGTGCTTTGATACATTCTAATTGTTATTACTTTATTCGATGGGTTGCTTGACGCCAGTGGTGTTACTTTTGATGTAACCGTGATTGTATTGGCTAAAAACTGAAATATGACATTTACAGGGGGGACAGGAACAATAGAAGGGGAGACAGATTTTCCTAGGGGGTTGATCAAATAATTGATAATGGATCATTTGAGATGAGATCACATGTAGCAGATTTAGGGTAATCAATTAAATAATCATTGTATACTCGAGGAATTTTGAGTGGTTTTATGGATTATTTATGAGGAATTAGATTGATACAAACAATTATTGATGGGTTAGGACTGGGGATATCTGTATCATGTTTTGTCTGTACTACCATCTTTAGATTATAACCAGGAGAAAGAGATTAGCTCATCTCATTGGAATGTTGCCCAGGGCTAGGGGGAGCAGTAGTGAAGTTAGGCAGTATTTAGGTCATAAAAGTGAGATACCAAATTAAGTGAGGCCTGGCTATTTGTGGTTGTTGTTTTTCAAATTGGGTTTTTCAAACAAAAAACAACACACCTAGTATGATGTTTATAAAGCCTTGTTGTTTCAATTTTGGGGGGTTTTCAGCAGGTCAAGGGTGATTGGTCTTAGAGGAGCACGCAGTGAATTTTATGGAGTTTTTCGGTTTGGGCTGAGTTTGGGGTATATATGATTTCTTATGAGAATGAATGTCATGAGGACTTAATGAACACTTGGGATAAGTAACATTTATGAAATATTTAGAATAATGGTAATGTTTGGTATACTATGGGATGGAACAGTTCGTTGAATCATTTCAATTGCCTCTGAACTCTGTTTTAACCTTCTGGTGTTAATTAATCATCCACACTAGTAAATTCTAAAGGCATGAGAGGAGGACTTTAAGATAGTTTATTTTACTAAGTTGAGGGTAATTTATAATACTGTGAAAAGTGTGAAGAAGATTATAATTTAGTAATAATATATATGATTTGAACCATAAAATAACAGAAGAGAGAGAGCTTTCCCTGAATGAGGGATACCTGTTGCTAGTCAATTGTACTAATCTTGGATTATTTTTACGGGATAGAAGTAAATTGAGGTATTATCAAATGTTGTCATTTAAATTTCATTATTAGTATGCTTTAATAAACAACAAGTTGGTATTTGAAACTAAATTTTAATGCAATGAGCTGCAGTAATCAGAGGAAGGCACAATCTAAGTGATTGTTTAGGTAGGTGGTAATATTGACACATGGGCAAATCATGTGTCAAAAGGGGGATGGTAGGAGATGGTAGGATTAAAATAATAAATATATACGAAGGAGAGGACAAAATACTTTTTTAAAAACCCAACAAGAATAGAAATTGAGAGCTGAACATGTATGTGTGAAGATAGTTTATTAAGAGGTTTTGTGCCCCACAGGTGAACTAAAGGAGAAGGTGACCCACTCTATCTAACCAGGTGACCGGTGAGCATCCAGTCCCTAAAGAAGAAAGACTGGAAGCAGGCCTGTTGGGAAGGGCCCTACCAAGTCCTATTGGTCACTGCCTTTGCCATTGGAATAGCTGAGAGATCCACCTGGGTGCATGTCACACACTGCAAAAAGGTAAACCCAGCTACACCTGACGAACAAACACAGAGTTAGGAGAAAGAACCGATCACCACTAGGGCTCGGGGGTTGGCTCCTTAACGAAGATTCCCTTACCCTGTCTGATCATCCATGTGTGAATTTCGATAGAAGGTAAAGCAATGGGTTGGCCTCTGGCGTCTGACATGTTCTCAGGGCGAGGGTGGGGATTCACAGGTCTCCTGACGGTAGGTAGCTGTCTGATTGTGGGGGCCATATTCCTAACACACTCAAACCCTCCTGATCCGCCAGAAGTAGTAGTTAACCTAACACAAGTTGATAAAATAATAACTGAGCACAGTCTACGAAGGCATAGGAGACAGCTAGACATAGGGAAAGGGGAAGTACTTGGGACTTTAGGGAAGGACATCACCTTTTGAGGTCTTTGCGGACGAGTTGGGGACTACCGGCTGGTAGTATCGTAAAGGATGAGAGATATATACGTATGTCACCATGTACATCCTGGGACTATGTAGTTGCTCATACCGAGCGGGGGGGGGGGGGGGGGGGGGGGGGGAATATGTCAATCTCCATACACAGTTTAAGGACAGGTGTAGTATTGTGAAAGTAGGGAATTACCAGAAATGGCAGTGCGACCCATATAAGGGTAGGTACTGTCTGAAAGTCTGAATTACGCTAAAACAGGTTACAGACCTGAACAAGTGAGATATCCTCTTCAACTGGGGCACCCTATAGAGTAAACCTCTCTGAGGGAGGTAGTGAGACCAGGGCTGTGGTGAAGATAGTGCAAACTATAGACCTGAAGGAAGTAGTACAGGTGGAGACGGGGTATAGAGATCCTAACCTGTGGTTGGAATGGATTCAGTATACGGCAAGAACTATGTCTAAAGAGGACTGTTATGCCTGTGGTACAGCCAAACCAAGGTTAACAACTACTCCGTTCCCCTTGACAGGCTTTAACTCTCCGTCAGGTTTATCCTCCATGATTAAATTGTTCAAGCCACCTGGGAATGTGGTGAAGGAGTCTTGTAGTAACTTGCACTATCTGTATCCCCCGATAACAAAGTCACCCCGACCTAGGTTGCCTCCGTTTGAAGTCTCATGGGATTCTTATTATTGTTTTTCTAGGACTAATAAGATAGGATACAGGGTAGGGCATCTTAGCTCCTGCTCCCACACAGAGAATATCACAACTAAAGAGACCATGACTAATCTCTCCTCTTTGTTGCAGCCAGAGGATTTTAGGAACCAAAACCAGGCCCGTGCTGACATCTGATGGTTGTGTGGTGATAACAGATTGTGAACTCACCTACATACGCAAACAATCAAACGTGTCAGAGACTGGTGAGTTGTCACGTAGAAAGTGGGACCTCCTCCCGGGATCCTTTGATGAAAGGATATATATTGATGGGATAGGAGTACCTCGAGGGGTTCCAGAAGAATTCAAAGCTAGGAATCAGATCGCAGCTGGGTTTGAATCAAGTCTTTTCTGGTGGTCAACAATTAATAAAAACGTAGATTGGATAAATTATATTTACTATAACCAGCAAAGATTTATAAACCACACTCGTGATGCAATAAAGGGATTGGCTGAGCAGACAGCGGCAACTAGCTTAATGGCATGGCAGAATAGAATAGCTTTAGATATGCTTTTGGCTGAGCGGGGCGGAGTTTGTGTTCTGTTTGGATCTATGTGCTGTACTTTCATCCCCAATCAATACAGCACCGGACGGGTCCGTGACCAAAGCGCTTCAGGGACTCACCACGCTGGCGAACGAACTGGCTGAGAACTCTGGTATTGATAGCTCCCTAAACGGTTGGTTTGATAACATATTTGGTAAATGGAAAACTATTGTTGTAACTATTCTGGGTGAAGTTATAGCTTCTATGGGTATACTTGTTCTTTGTGGATGTTGTCTTATTCCCTGTGTCTGAGGGTTGTTGAGAAAGGAGATGGAGAAGGCGGTTTCCCAACAGATGGTGAGATACGGCCCAATCCCGGACTCCGACCTAAGGAATGAAGGATATGACCTACCAGGCTTGGTGGAGTGACACCCTAGAGGGTGTCTGAAGGGGGCCAAAATTTACTTCCCTGTTGGTGTTTTATGTTTTATTAATCTTGTGTTTTGTGTTCTATTAATCCTGTGTTTTATGCTTTATTAATCAAGTTAACCATTGTGAATGTTTGTCTTTCCTTATGTGAAGGTATAGGATTCCTGAGTGGCTGGTAGCCAACTCAGTACATGTTAGGTGTAGGGGAGGATGGAAGGTTTTTAACATTTATTTTATTTTATAATACAATTTTAGTGTGAATCAATTTTTGTTATGCTGTTATCCCCATGCTTACTTATGTGTTGTTCAACTGTGTTATTTGGAGTGACACCATAATGGGTGTCAAAAGGGGGAATCCTAAATTTCCCTTAAATTTCTTATTTTGGGTTTTCTTATTTTGGGTTCACCACCCAGTGGGTGTGAAAAGGGGGATTGTGGGGATCTATTTTCTCATAACTGGATGTGATGACTAGCTTAGAAAGAATGCATTAATGATTAAGCATAAAAGGTTTGTACTGTACTGATATAAATTGTTTCACCTAACAAGCTGTGATTAATGTGAGGAGCTGTTTTAGGGAGTAGGGGGAGATAAGAACTTGTGTCTCACAATACCCGAACACTGCCTCTTTGTTGTCTGTAAACCATCATACTCAAGGACGTGTACTGCAAAAGTGCAGACTTTCTGGATAAGTTGCAAAACAACTAGACACCTGGCAACAGTGGAGCGCCAAGGGGATGGGACCAGCCTGTGCGCCAACGGATTGGCTGAGTAAGTCTAAACCACGCTCAGTCTCTACCCTGATAGGCCCAGCAAGGAGCGGGAACTATCACTGTCAGGGTATTTAAATAACAGCCTGTAACAATGGATCAGTTCTCTGTCTGCCCTGCGTGGTATTTCAGTGAGCCCGTATACGAACCATCATTCTTATCATACATACATTTTGCATATAATAAATTTAGCCTGGATTGAATATCTCTTGATTATGTTTTCTCTTATTCCAATACCAGATTTGAATTACGCAATTTCTAACACTAACTAACTACCCAACATTCTTAGCGTAGCAAAGTGGTATAGCTAGTTGTTGTGCGTTCTCAATGAACATTGTTAATTTGGGTGCTTTCTTAAATACACTGTCTATCTACTCCGATTTCAGAGCACATAATAACTGATGAATTTACCAACGCTGAACACCCGTTGAATATGTCTGGTGTCAGTAAACGTCGGCAAAAAAGCGTAATTAAATTTTTGCCAGCAGCACAGTTACAGTCAACAACGCTCTGGATAACATGAAAACAGCCTAACCAGCTCTGCTGGGCGAGTAAAATGGTAAGAGTGAGGTGTTCTCTTTGTGTCTGGAAGTAGCTAGCCAACGTTGGCCAGTTAGCTTGGGTGCTTGACTGCCGTTGTGAAATCAGAACGCTCGGATCAACCCTACTCCAGCTCTGAACCCTCCGAGAGCTAAACACTCTGAATTTACGAACGCCCAGAGCGCACTCTGGTACTCCAGATTGAATGCACAAACACACCTGAAGTCGTAGAACGTCTAGCTAGTAATTTGTTATGCTAACAAGCTAGCAAGAGGTTGCATAGCAACAGCATCAACTTCCGGTAGACAGCGGTAGCGCTAGTACGCTCAACTGAAAGGATACCGTTCGTTTACAGTATACTAAAATGAACTTATAGTATGTAGTATATACTCATTAAGTATGTAGTATACAATATGTTAGCATACCTGCCAACTTTTCAAAAAACCTTGGAGTGAGATTTTGTCCTGGGTCCGCCTGGGTCCTGCAGTCGGTAAAAAGCAATTGCACTGCCTGCGTCTCAGAACTGCGGCCGCCTTGATCTCATGAGGTTATTGTTGCCCACGTGTGCATGACGTCAGAGAAAGTCGGGATCAAGTCGGACACAAATCTAACCAGCATGCATTGGGCGGGGATCGCCGGTGATCGATTCTGCGCAGACCTGGCTCATCTCAAATGAGCCTCTTGTCTATGATCTGTCGGCATGGTTATACTGGCCTGTGGCCTTCTTGGAGGCCTTGATGATATCGGAGGGGGGCTCCCATTTGAAGCAGGGCTCCAGATTGGCCATCTTTATGGTCATTATTGAGGACAGGGTGCCATCCAATGCTAGGCTGTTTCTTCTCTTGGTTTTGTTCAGTCCCACAACTGAAAACACCCTCTCAGCATCTGCGTTTGCATGGGGCAACACCAGGACAAGCTTGGCGACGGCAGCAAGCCTCTCGAATTCTTTGGCTCCTGTCACGTATGGAAAATGCACCAAAACACAATGGAAAAACATACCTTGATTTTTGATTGATTAATACTGTAGGTTGATCCATTAACAAAGTTCAGATAAAAACATGCATAATTTGCAACATGCATGACACATATATGCATGCAACAATTTTAAGCAACAGATGTAGCCAAGCCACACCTGCCAAAAGGAAAGACAAAAAATGTTTACCTTATGCTTCCAGGTTGCCATTTCAGCCCAGAAGCTTTCCATTTCAGTTTCGTCCTGCAGGGATATCATTGGCATGGTCTGATAATTTAGAAACTCCTCACCCAGAAGGTCATGCTCCTCTGGCCCATGGTATGGGAGGAGATGGGGAAACCTATTTATGAAAGTAGAGTTACAAGTTGTTATGTTTTAGGTATATAGTCATCAACCAGCAGCAGTTCATACACATCTTTGAGGAGAAGCCACATAAGAATATCTCATGTGCAGTTTAGGAGTGAACACACCTCATCATAAAACACAGGGTATTTTAGCTAAGATAACAGACAATAATTAGAGAGAAAAAACTAACCTTTCAACAAAGTACAGGACATCTTCGATGTCACTTTCAGCCCTCTGCCGTACATCTACAAATTGTGTGTGCTTGATCAGTGGCTCTTCCAGTGGCAGCTTCTTAAGTGCATAATCCACAGCACTTGTCAGGAAACACAACACAGCTTCATGGAATGAATCCACCTGCTGTGGTGTGATGTCACCCTCATCGAGTAATCTGTTAAATTTAGCCCTGGTTGTGAACCTAATGTTCAACTTTCTTCCTGTCACAGATATAGCATATCGGTATAAGGTACAAGGCTAAATATCACATATCACAGTGTTTGATCATAATAATAGTCAAATACTAACCTGGTAAATGGTTTGCCTTTTCTTTAAAGGCAATTTCACAAGGCTCCTCATGGCACTGCAGAGCTTCTGGAACCATAAACTTGGAACATAGCTTGCGTACGAATTTCACCATCTATAACAGACATTTACAAAAATAGTAGGTGAAACCTGTTTTAGAGGATCCCTGCAGATATCAGCAAGAAACACAGAATGGAAAACAACAGCAAAATCCAATCCCACCTCATCATGTAACAAAAATATTGATGACTGCTCTCTCTGAAGCAGCAAGTTGAAAGAAGTAAAAGTTGGTACGGTGGCTTGGAAGAACAGCAGGTACACTTCTGTCATGGGGTCAGTGAATGTCTGCACAAGTCTACTTCTATTGCACACATTTCCTGTATTTATGTTAAATTCTTTGGAATACATCTTACCTGTTCGAAATCAGCTGAGTTTACATTCACCACACTAAATCATGTTCACACGCACAAACAAATAATTTTTTTCAAGATTTAAAGTTTAAGAGTGTGAGTACTCAATTGGACGACATTTCATTGTTACATACCTAGTCTCAGCTAAGCTTCTTTTCAGACTTCTTGAGGTAGTGACCGTTTTTTCTCCTGTTGTCTTTAGCGGCAATAGTATCTCTTCTTCTGTCGCTAACTTCGGGGTGCAGCGCATATGGTTCAGTGGCGCTCATCAGCGCCATCTACCGTCGGGGAGTTTGAAAAAAGGAACGAACGAGTCTCGACCGATTGTTTTTGCGTGAGAAATTGGATGTGTGGCGTGAGTGCGTGTGAAAACAGGCAAAAACGTGTGTCACACGGCGAAAGCATGAGAGTTGGCAGCTCTGTGTTAGTATGGGTATTCGAACACACCTAATACAACATAATGTCGCACAAGTATGCTTCGTTTATGATATCGTATCAACCGCACACAATAACTATAATATGTGACTGTGCATATGGCTATCTGCAGGTCCATAAAAGGATAGTTCATTTTGGCTGTGTGTGTGTGTTTGGCTTTACCAGAAGAAATATGGGGTTTCCAGGGTTGGGTAGGTTACACGTAATCAGTTACTCCCCAACTCTTGGGGTTTCCACTTCTGCCTCCCAATGATGACATATTATAGGCCTATTGTATTGGCAAGGACAGACATTTTAACAGCTGAAATTGTGCGTGGTAACTGTCACTTACCTCCTGTAGATTGGCATCAGTTTATTATAAGGGCTATACATAAACCATGCATAACATAATGTCCACATAGGAACTACATGACACATCATTTAAAACTGACATTAACTGTTATTATGATTACTGTAGATAATATATATCACGTTCAATGTCAATAGGGCAATGTAGGCCCATTTAGAGTGTTAACCTCTAACCTGGACACAAGTCACTAGTTCACTTTCACGTATGATGTCTGGTTTTCACTAAGTGTTTGTGTGTGTGTGTGTGTGTGTGTGCCACCATGTGTCCTCTGCTATGTGACATACACCTCACTTTCGGTCCACAGATCCAGTATAAAAAAAACTGAAGTCCCCTGTGAATTTAACGATACCATGTCCATGGCAACACTGGTCCTCTGTAGCTCAGCTGGTAGAGCACGGCGCTTGTAACGCCAAGGTAGTGGGTTCGATCCCCGGGACCACCCATACACAAAAATGTATGCACGCATGACTGTAAGTCGCTTTGGATAAAAGCGTCTGCTAAATGGCTTATTATTATTATTATTATTACTTCCTGCAGCGCTGAGGGTCCACTGGTGGAGTACCGCTGGTCTTGGCCTGATCAGCAGGCGGAGATGTGGAGCCAGGAGCAGACTGGACAGCACTACAACATCACATCCCCAGAGTCAGACAGCTACACCTGTGAGATCAAAAAACCCATAAGTGAGAAGACACAGACCTACAACAGTAAATACTGCCTGGCCACAGGTAAATTCAAGATCTGAATGATATAGTGAGAAAAGGTTTGGGTTTTGAAAAGTAAATACCATTCTGTTAATATACTCAGGCAGGGTTTAATCATGTCCAAGTATTATGATGCTGTTTGTAAAGGAATTTCCTTGTTCAGGTTTCACTGATCACAGTGGTGGAAAAAGTACCCAGTTGTCATACTTGAGTAAAAATAAAGATACCTTAATAGAAAATGACTAAAGTAAAAGTGAAAGTCACCCAGTAAAATACTACTTGAGTAAAAGTCTAAAAGCATTTGGTTTTAAATATACTTCAGTATTAAAAGTAGAAGTAAAAGTCAAAATAATTTCAAATTCCTTATATTAGGTAAACCAGAAAGGACAGTTTTCTTGTTTTTTTTTTCATTTACAGATAGCCAGGACCCAGAGGCACACTCCCACACTCAGACAACATTTACAAACAAAGCATTTGTGTTTAGTGAGTCCGCCAGATCAGAGGCAGTAGGGATGACCAGGGATATTCTCTTGATGAGTGCATGAATTTTGACAATTTTCCTGTCCTACTAAGCACTCAAAATGTAACAAGTACTTTTGGATGTCAGGGAAAATGTGTGGAGTAAAAAGTAAAACATTTTCTTCAGAAATGTAGTGAAGTAAAAGTAAAAGTTGTCAAAAATATAAATAGCAAAGTAAAGTACAGATACCCCAGAAAACTACTTCAGTACTTTACACCACTGACTGATCACGTGACCTGTGTGTGTGTGTGTGTGTGTGTGTGTGTGTGTTACAGGCAACTGGAAGGTCATAGCTTTGGTTTCTGGTGGTGTTATTGGTGTCAATCTGTTGTTAGTTGTGGTTGCTGTTGTGGTCTGTCTCATCAAGAAGTGTTCCAAAGGTAAGCCCATGTCTTTTTAAAGAATCCCTTATTACATTGTATTACAGGGTGTATACTCAAACTAAACAACATTACATTGTTAAACACATTTTAAACCCAACATACCTCCTTGCCCGTTGACTTCCCCTTCTTTTCTCTCCCTTGTTTTTATAACCATGGCAAGGCCAATGGAGACGCTGAGAATAGTGACCCATTGAGATCTGTGCTGAGTGCAGAGAATAAAAGTCATTTTGAAGAGGGTCCGGAGAAGGCAGCTGAGGGAACCAGCCTGGGAGAGAAAATGGAAGAAGAGAAGCAGTCATTACTGAATGTGAGAACCGGAGAGGGATCAGCCATCACAGTACAATGACAAGGCAGGATCTACTGATAACATAGGTGGTACTGTGAGTAATAGCCAGAATCAGGGCTGAGATTCCAACCAGCCTAAATATCAGATGAGGACACCGACTAAGGAATGTGAAGACGGAGAGGGGGAGGGAGAGAAAGAAAGAGAGAGGAAAGTAAAGAAAGGGAGTGAGGGAAAGGTAGAGGATGGGCTCATCTCACCCCATCCAAAGCCCAACCAGATGCCATTTGCCAGCAATGGATACAGCCTGAAACACAATCTAATACTCCCAACAGGTTCAGGATAAACAGTGGGGGAACAGAGCTGACCAGGGGTTACATGAGGAAAGTGACGAAGGAAATGACTCAGAGACAGAGGGCGAGAGAGATGGACAGGGAATGAGAGATGTTGATGGGGAGAGGCAGAGGGAAGACCAGATGGAGAGAGGGAGGGGGAGGAAGAGAAAGAAGGAAAGCAAGAGGGTGAGGGAGAGGAGAATGATGTAAAGACAACAGGAGGACATTAACTCTGAGGTGGAGCCAGAGTCAGAGGACCAAGAGGAGGAATCCAGCAGAGCCACACACAACAGCCAGACTGACGGTCAGAGGTCTCCACCAACCCCTCAGAGAAGGGATGAAGATGGAGCATCAGAGAGAGAGGAGGGAAATAACATACCTTCTTCCAAACAAACACCTCCATCCCGAATTCCCATACATCAAGACCCAACTTCTCCTAAAACAACGACATTCCCCCACAATCCCCCACCACGTGTTGCACCAAGACCACCATCTATAAGATACTATCATGGCTATCAGATGGGTGTAGAACAAGGAAGAGTAGCGAAAGCAATGGAAACCCAGAGGAGCAGTGGTCAGGTAGACAGAGAGGGAGGAACACCTGGCCTATCAGGTCTGAGGAGACCCACTAGCTCAGTGTCAGACAGTCCAGACACTCCTGATAGAAGCAGTCCAGGATTGTCAGCTGGTCTCAGAGCCACAGCATTTAGGTACACTATCTACTCCAGTAAAATACAGTTCAGGTGCACCCTCTGGACCAATAGACATCATCTCAGATACAGCATGTACAGCCATAGAGAGTAGCTCAGATACTCTGTCTACTTCATAGGGAAGTATAGATAAATCCTATGTACCAACAGAGACCAGTACAGCTCCAGCCTCTGTACCAGGAGAAACCAGTTGAAAAGCAAGTTTGTTTGACAAATATTTAGATTCTGTACAGGGAAGGTTTGTTTCTCTTCAGTAAACCCATATCTCCTTTTCTATCTTTCTGGTTATTATGTATCATATTGTATGAAGAAAAAATAATGTATGCACTCACTACCTGTAAGTCGCTCTGGATAAGAGCGTCTGCTAAATGACTAAAAATGGTCTGGCACCCCAATGGTGGAACAAGCTCCCTCACGACGCCAGGACAGCGGAGTCACTCACCACCTTCCGGAGACATTTGAAACCCCACCTCTTTAAGGAATATATCCTTCTACCCCCCCCCCCCCCCCCCCCCCAAAAAAAAAAAAAAAAAAAAAAAGATATTGTAAAGTGGTTATCCCACTGGCTATAGGGTGAATGCACCTATTTGTAAGTCGCTCTGGATAAGAGCGTCTGCTAAATGACTTAAATGTAAATGTAAATGTAAAATGTAAAATATTGTTATCCTGTATGTTATGTGCTGTCATGTTTAGCCGACGCTACTATAATTTTTTATAAACTTTGAATAATGTGAATTATAATGAAATGTTGATCCATGCAACAAGATGGCAAACACATATTATGTTTTGAGGAAAATATTTCATTGTGTGAATGTTTTTTTGTGCATGCCTCACACAGTAGTCCTATAGGTCAATGGCTATAGGCTGGTGAATCAAAAGCCCTCAGACTCAGTGGACAGGAGGAAAATTAAATGAACTATAGCTATTAAGTTACCTTTGAATATTACAGTATTGCCAACTTTTGTTACATTATAGCACAGTGATCCAATCAATTCTAAATTCTATATGTAATTCTGTACATTGTAGCCAATTATACACGCAGCCAAAGACCAGGTATGGGCACGACTATATTCCAGAAGTGGTTAGAAAAAAATGATATTAAAGTTATTATAGCAT
Organism: Coregonus lavaretus; assembly: GCF_964263955.1. Lineage (NCBI taxonomy): Eukaryota > Metazoa > Chordata > Actinopteri > Salmoniformes > Salmonidae > Coregonus > Coregonus lavaretus. The sequence goes on along the minus strand of NC_140022.1, from coordinate 10,492,872 downwards.
ATAAATATAATGGAATGTTGTATTGCAGCTATTAAACATTATTTACAAGTCAAATGGAACGTTATTTTATTTTCAACCTCATGCAGAGGGAGGAACTAAAATCCACATTTTACTTTCACTTTCACAGCCTCGGTAGGCTAGGCAAGGAACCACACAGTGTTTTACCATATCTCATTTGAACTTACTTTTATTTATTATCTAAATAAACTAACTAACTAGCAAATATGTCCAAACTAACGCTCATCAGATTGTGCTTCTGGCTTTATCTCGCGCGACCGGTGGTCTCAGGAGGTAAGTTGAACCGACTGGCGGAGCCGAACGAAGCGTTTGGCCTACCTAATATTTGTTAGGCTACTTGTTTGTTATTGTGTGCTAGTTTTTTAGCCTACAACATCACATAATATTTGATTATCATGAACAATTGGTATATATATGTAAGATAATGTGCCTTATGAACACTATGTGCACTGCAACTTCAAGTTAGAAGCGCAGCCGGCGAGTGGAATTCATATCAAAGAAAAAAAGAAACATGGCAATCTGAAATCATAAACGACATTATGGATGGATGGACAATACCCTAAATACGCTCTTCCTATTGATTTTCAACATGGAAAGTCAGAATAATTTAAAAAGACGTCTATGGGGGTTTCGTAGAGAAATAAGGACCGCACCCTTCTTATTCCGTTTAGCTACACACAGAGCCAACTTCAGGAAGTTATTGTCATAGGTGGACGATGGCACAATGCTGTCATCTGTTGGTAAATGTTAATTACTGCAACTCCAGTGTTTTACCGGTGTACTTGAGATACCCGGATGAATTGCAAGATACTGAACAAGACTGGTTACTCGCATCAATGCCTCTGTCTCGTCATTTAACATTCAAACATGGTGTCAGAGTCGGATAACTAACCATGCTTTCCGCAAATTAGAGTCATCTGTTCTGGTTTACAAAAAAAAAGCTTAGTTGAGTAAAACTTCGCCGGAATTGTCCTTAGCTAGATTGAGTTTGCTAGTTAGCTTCTGTGTTGTTAGCACCGTTTAGACATGGCAGCGAACATTCCCCCTCCCGCCGTTATGAAGCTCAGCGGAGATTGGAGCACAAACTGGGATACGTTTAGAGGTGAATGGGAGGACTATGCACTAGCAACGGGACTTCGGGAAAAGGACGATGAGGTAGTGGCTGCCACTTTGAGGACTATAATGGGAGCTGAATGCCGACACGTATACAAACACAACCTGAACCTAACAGCAAATCAAATCAAAACAAATGTTATTGGTCACATGCGCCGAATACAACAGGTGCAGACATTACAGTGAAATGCTTACTTACAGCCCTTAACCAACAGTGCATTTATTTTTAAAATAAAAATAAAACAACAACAAAAAAAGTGTTGAGAAAAAGAAAAAAGTAAAATAATATAACAGTAGGGAGGCTATATATACAGGGGGGTACCGGTGCAGAGTCAATGTGCGGGGGCACCGGCTAGTTGAGGTAGTTGAAGTAATATGTACATGTGGGTAGAGTTAAAGTGACTATGCATAAATAATTAACAGAGTAGCAGCAGCGTAAAAGGATGGGGTGGGGGGGCAGTGCAAATAGTCCGGGTAGCCATGATTAGCTGTTCAGGAGTCTTATGGCTTGGGAGTAGAAGCTGTTGAGAAGTCTTTTGGACCTAGACTTGGCACTCCGGTACCGCTTGCCGTGCGGTAGCAGAGAGAACAGTCTATGACTAGGGTGGCTGGAGTCTTTGACAATTTTGAGGGCCTTCCTCTGACACCGCCTGGTATAGAGGTCCTGGATGGCAGGAAGCTTTGCCCCAGTGATGTACTGGGCCGTACGCACTACCCTCTGTAGTGCCTTGCGGTCGGAGGCCAAGCAGTTGCCATACCAGGCGGTGATGCAACCAGTCAGGATGCTCTCAATGGTGCAGCTGTAGAATTTTTTGAGGATCTGAGGACCCATGCCAAATCTTTTCAGTCTCCTGAGGGGGAATAGGCTTTGTTGTGCCCTCTTCACGACTGTCTTGGTGTGTTTGGACCATGATAGTTCGTTGGTGATGTGGACACCAAGGAATTTGAAGCTCTCAACCTGTTCCACTACAGCCCCGTCGATGAGAATGGGGGCGTGCTCAGTCCTCTTTTTTTTCCTGTAGTCCACAATCATCTCCTTTGTCTTGGTCACGTTGAGGGAGAGGTTGTTGTCCTGGCACCACACAGCCAGGTCTCTGACCTCCTCCCTATAGGCTGTCTCATCGTTGTCGGTGATCAGGCCTACCACTGTTGTGTCGTCGGCAAACTTAATGATGGTGTTGGAGTCGTGCCTGGCCATGCAGTCATGGGTGAACAGAGAGTACAGGAGGGTACTGAGCACGCACCCCTGAGGGGCCCCCGTGTTGAGGATCAGTGTGGCAGATGTGTTGTTACCTACCCTTACCACCTGGGGGCGGCCCGTCAGGAAGTCCAGGATCCAGTTGCAGAGGGAGGTGTTTAGTCCCAGGATCCTTAGCTTAGTGATGAGCTTAGAGGGCACTATGGTGTTGAATGCTGAGCTGTAGTCAATGAATAGCATTCTCACGTAGGTGTTCCTCTTGTCCAGGTGGGAAAGGGCAGTGTGGAGTGCAATAGAGATTGCATCATCTGTGGATCTGTTGGGGCGGTATGCAAATTGGAGTGGGTCTAGGGTTTCTGGGATAATGCTGTTGATGTGAGCCATGACCAGCCTTTCAAAGCACTTCATGGCTACAGACGTCAGTGCTACGGGTCGGTAGTCATTTAGGCAGGTTATCTTAGAGTCCTTGGGCACAGGGACTATGGTGGTCTGCTTGAAACATGTTGGTATTACAGACTCAGTCAGGGACATGTTGAAAATGTCAGTGAAGACACTTGCCAGTTGGTCAGCACATGCTCGGAGTACACGTCCTGATAATCCGTCTGGCCCTGCGGCCTTGTGAATGTTGACCTGCTTAAAAGTCTTACTCACATCGGCTACGGAAGTCTTACTCACATAGTCATCCAGAACAGCTGGTGCTCTCATGCATGCTTCAGTGTTGCTTGCCTCGAATGAGCATAGAAGTGGTTTAGCTCGTCTGGTAGGCTTGTGTCACTGGGCAGCTCGCGGCTGTGCTTCCCTTTGTAGTCTGTAATAGTTTTCAAGCCCTGCCACATCCGACGAGCGTCAGAGCCAGTGTAGTACGATTAAATCTTAGTCCTGTATTGACTCTTTGCCTGTTTGATGGTTCGTCGGAGGGCATAGCGGGATTTCTTATAAGCGTCCGGGTTAGAGTCCCGTTCCTTGAAAGCGGCAGCTCTATCCTTTAGCTCAGTGCGGATGTTTCCTGTAATCCATGGCTTCTGGTTGGGGTATGTACGTACGGTCACTGTGGGGACGACATCATCGATGCACTTATTGATGAAGCCAGTGACTGATGTGGTGTACTCCTCAATGCTGTCTGAAGAATCCCGGAACATGTTCCAGTCTGTGCTAGCAAAACAGTCCTGTAGCTTAGCATCTGCGTCATCTGACCACTTTTTTATTAACCGAGTCACTGGTGCTTCCTGCTTTAGTTTTTGCTTATAAGCAGGAATCAGGAGGATAGAGTTATGGTCAGATTTGCCAAATGGAGGGCGAGGGAGAGCTTTGTATGCGTCTCTGTGTGTGGAGTAAAGGTGGTCTAGAGTTTTTCTTCCTCTGGTTGCACATTTAACATGCTGGTAGAAATTAGGTAGAACGGATTTAAGTTTCCCTGCATTAAAGTCCCCGGCCACTAGGAGCGTTGCATCTGGATGAGCGTTTTCCTGTTGATTTATGGCCTTATACAACTCATTCAGTGCAATCTTAATGCCAGCATTGGTTTGTGGTGGTAAATAGACAGCTATGAAAAATATAGATGAAAACTCTCTTGGTAAATAGTGTGGTCTACAGCTTATCATAAGATACTCTACCTCAGGCGAGCAAAACCTCGAGACTTCCTTAGTATTTGATTTTGTGCACCAGCTGTTGTTTACAAATATACACAGACCGCCACCCCTTGTCTTACCGGAGTCAGCCGTTCTATCCTGCCGATGTAGCGTATAGCCCGCTAGCTGTATGTTATCCATGTCGTCGTTCAGCCACGACTCGGTGAAACATAAGATATTACAGTTTTTAATGTCCCGTTGGTAGGATAACCGTAATCTTAGGTCATCCAATTTGTTATCCAATGATTGAAGATTGGCTAATAGGATTGATGGAAGAGGCAGTGTACTCGCTCGCCGTCGGATCCTTACAAGGCACCCCGATCTACGTCCACGATATCTCCGTCTCTTCCTCCTGCGAATGACGGGGATTTGGGCCTTGTCGGGTGTCTGTATGATATCCTTCGCGGCCGCCTCGTTGAAGAAAAAATATTCGTCCAATACGAGGTGAGTAATCGCTGTCCTGATATCCAGAAGCTCTTTTTGGTTATAAGAGACGATGGCAGAAACATTATGTACAAAATAAATTACAAATAACGTGGAAAAACACACATAATAGTACAATTGGTTAGAGGGCTGTAAAACGGTAGCCATCTTCTCCGGCGCTGTTCTTCTAGCAGCTCAGCAAGGTAACGCTACAGCTATTCTTGATGCTCTCGAACTTTACTTTAAGCCAGCAAAGAACGTTATCTACGAGCGTTATGTTTTCGGTTGTTGCAAACAGGAGGACGGGGAGTCCATTGACAGCTTTGTCACTAGGCTAAGGGAAAAGGCAGCTACATGTGACTATGGTGCTTTAAGAGATGAACTGATCAGAGATAAGATAGGGCTTGGCATAATTGATGAGGGCACCCGCAGACGTTTGCTGAGAGAACGTGACCTGACACTGGTCTTGGTAGTGGAGACATGCCGTGCAGCAGAGCTTACTGATATACGGATAAGGTCCATGGAGCTAGAAAGGCAACATATGGACAATGTCAATGCTACATTCAGGCAGCCAGTAAAGAAATTCCCTTTCGCCACAGCTAATGCTAATACTACAGCCAACTCTGCAGTAGACAACCCCAATGCATGCCGATATTGTGGCATTTCTCATGGACGAGGAAAAGAACACTGCCCAGCCTATGGAAAAATATGCAAATCCTGTGGTACAGCTAATCACTTCGCAAGGGCCTGCATGAAAAGCAAGAGAAAGGAGGGTAAATTGCACTCCATTGAAATAAACACAGATGAAGGGAACAACAGCACAGAGGATGTATATGCTAGCGAGTGCATAGGGGCAGTAAGGGCAATATAAAAAAAAATGTTTGTCATTCTGCTACTTAATAATAAACCACAGCAATGCCAACTAGATTCAGGGGCCACATGTAACGTTATGAGCCTTAAAGATAAAAGGAGGCTCGCGCCCAGAGACAAACTCACACAGAGTAACACCAAGCTGAAACTGTATTCAGGCCAGTTCATGACCTCTTTAGGCCTGTTTGTGACAGAGTGTGTTTTACGTGGTCAGAAACACACTTTTGAGTTTGAAATAGTTGAGGCTAGTCAACAGCCATTACTGTCAGGTTCTACATGCGAGCGCCTTGGGCTTATTAACTTCACCATCCCAGCTGATCTTAACATTATAGACAAAGTCCAGGCTGGGCCCCTGAGCAAGGAGACACTCCTAAGCAAGTACCATGATGTCTTCAATGCACCGGTCGAGTCAGTTCCCGGCGAAGTCCACTTTGAGTTGGACGCAGCAATCCAGCCTGTCCAGTGTGCACCCCGCAATGTACCAATGGCCATGAAAGCAGCTACGAAGGCTCAGCTTGACAAATACGAAGCAGATGGCTACATCATATCCGTCACCGAGCCTACAGACTGGATAAGTAATATGGTTATCGTCAAGAAACCAGACAAGCTATGGATATGCATTGATCCTAAACACCTCAACCGGGCTCTGAGACGTTCACATTACATTATGCCCACGTTGGAGGATGTTCTTTACAAGCTCCCAAAGGCCAGAGTCTTCACGCTCGTGGACGCCAGAGATGCCTTCCTGCAGTGCAAGCTTGACGAGCCCAGCAGCTACATGACCACCTTTTGGACACCCTGGGGCAGGAAGAGGTGGTTGAAGCTCCTGTTTGGTTTCTCCGTGGCTCCAGAGGTGTATCAGTGGAAACAGCACAAGCTGTTGATGGGACTCAGTGGCGTGGAACCCATAGCAGATGACATCCTCGTAGTGGGCTGTGGGGACAGTGATGAGGAGGCAGAATGTGACCATGACGCCAAGCTGCTGGCCCTGATGGTCAGATGCAGACAGGTCAAGCTAAGGCTAAGCATAACAAAGCTTCAGTTTAAAGTGCCAGAGGTTCGCTTTCATGGGCACATCTTGTCCTCCACCGGATTGAAGGCGGAACCAGAAAAAGTGAAGGCTGTCTTGGATATGCCCTACCTATCTGACGTGAAGGCAGTGCAGCGCTTCGTCGGATTCGGCCAAGTTCCTACCACGGCTCTCTGAAATGTGTGAACCACTAAGGAGGCTCATGGACAAGGACACCATCTGGCATTGGCTCCCAAAACATGACACAGCGGTGAGGGAAATAAAACAACTGGTCACCCAGACACCTGTACTGCGATACTACGATGTGTCAAAACCTGTCACGATTCAGAGTGACTCAAGCCAGTATGGACTGGGCTGTTGCCTCATGCAAGAGGGCCAGCCTGTGGCATTCGCCTCTAGGGCACTCACTCCAACAGAGCAGAACTATGCCCAGATAGAGAAGGAGTGCCTCAGCATTGTGTTTGCATGCCAACGCTTCCACCACTACCTGTACGGGCGTGACAATATTACCGCAGAGACGGATCACAAGCCCCTAATTGCTATATTCAGCAAGCCTCTCCTGAATGCCCCGAAACGACTGCAGAGCATGCTACTGCCCCTACAAAACTACAACCTCACGGTGGTGTATAAGCCAGGGCCAGAGATGTATGTGAGTGACACGCTCAGCAGGGCTACTGCATCAGGCACTCGCACACGCTCCATGCATGAACAACACGCAGTGTGCAGCTAACAAACAGAGCAAGTGGATGTTGAACACATCAACCAGGCTGACTACCTCAATGTTACAGACCAGCGCCTTATACAAATCAGACAGCACACAGACAGGGACGAGCAACTCCAGGCATTGAGGTCTGTGATTCTGATGGGCTGGCCCGACTGCAAGGAAGAAACTGCTTTAGCCATCAGAGAATATTGGCCAGTCAAAGAAGAGCTCAGTGTTCAAAATTGAGTAATATTCAAGGGTCAGAGAGTCGTTATTCCCCGGTCTCTGCGCCCTGAGATGTTGGCGCGCGTGCACTCAAGTCACATAGGAGGTGAGGCCTGTTACAGACAAGCACGTGACACACTGTATTGGCCAGGAATGCAGAGTGAAATCAAAGACTATGTCAGTAAATGCACAATCTGCAATGAATATGCCATTGAGCAACAGAGAGAGACGATGTCCCACGAGCTACCAATGCGCCCCTGGCAGATAGTAAGTCTAGATCTCTTCCAGCACAGTGGCAAAGACTTTCTGCTGGTAGTTGATCATTACTCAGACTTCTGGGAGATTGACCTCCTCCCCGACCTCTCAGCAGAGACAACGATCAAACGCTGCAAGGCTCAGTTTGCCCGCTATGGCCAGCCAGATAGGGTAATTTCAGATAATGGACCCCAATTCTCCGGATGTGAGTTCCGAAAATTTGCTGCAGAATGGGAATTCGAGCATGTCACTTCATCATCACGACACCCAAAAGCTAATGGGAAGGCTGAGTCGGCAGTCAAAATCGCAAAGAACCTCTGCAAAAAAGCTCTGCGAGAGGGCAAAGATGCCTGGAAAGCAATCCTGCAGTGGCACAATACCCCGACAGAAGGCATGGATAGCAGCCCGGCCCAGCGCCTCATGGCACGGCGTTTAAAAGCAGCTCTGCCAGTAGCAAGCACTCTCCTGGAGCCATGTGTGGTGACAGACGTGCTGGTGAAGCTACGTCACAGAAGACAGGTCTCCAAGTTCATCTACGACAAATCAGCAAAATACTTACCTGAGGTCAGGGTGGGTGAAACGGTGCGAATGAAGCCACTACCAGGGGACCGGACGGGCCTCTGGAGACTCGGATCCTGTGTACAGAAAGTGGCACCACGCTCCTACTTGGTCGAAGTGAATGAATCACTGTACCGTCGTAACAGGGTTGACCTTCGGATTGATGAGCCAGCATCTACTCAGAACTCTGATGGTCATAGGGGTCGCATGACAAAAGACGGAACCCCAGCAAGTCACAAAATAAATAAAAAAACTGTTCATGTTGGAAATTACTACTAGGTTTGTTTTGTTAGTGAATTGACTGCTCTTGTCCTATTTTATAAAAGGGAAGATGTTATGGGTGGAAGATGGCACAATGATGCCATCTGTTGGTAAATGTTAATTACTGCAACTCCAGTGTTTTACCGGTGTACTTGAGATACCCAGATGTATTGCAATATACTGAACAAGACTGGTTACTCGCATCAATGCCTCTGTCTCGTCATTTAACATTCAAACAGTTATCGGATATTGAGTCCTGGCCTAACCAAGGCTCAAACCTAAAGAAGGGTCTGCATGATCATGGCAGGGCCGGTGTTAGGGGCGGGACTTAGGGGGGCTGGTCCGCTCTACCGTACCTCCTTGCCCATCCAAATAAAATATTGAAATATTTGTCATTTATTTGACAGAGACTCACGCCGACAGAAAGACCCATCAAACTCAGATAACGAATCAGAGTGAGCGAAACAGCGCCCCTCTGTCTCAGTATGTGTAAACAATGTATCTGATTCTGTCTGGACCAAAAGAGTGTGGCATGTCATACTATTTCTGTCCACACAGCATCAGATACATGGGCTATATATAGGATACTGGCTTCCCCTAAAGTATTTGCTTGAGATCCCCATTAGCTGATGCCAAGGCAGCTCTACTCTTCCTGGGGTCCAAACACATTAATGCACTTACATTACACATAAAACAAAAGATAAAACAGTACATCATATAACATTATTACACCACTACATATCTACAATACAAAATGTACACTGCTCAAAAAAATAAAGGGAACACTTAAACAACACAATGTAACTCCAAGTCAATCACACTTCTGTGAAATCAAACTGTCCACTTAGGAAGCAACACTGATTGACAATACATTTCACATGCTGTTGTGCAAATGGAATAGACAACAGGTGGAAATTATAGGCAATTAGCAAGACACCCCCAATAAAGGACTGGTTTTGCTGTGGTGACCACAGACCACTTCTCAGTTCCTATGCTTCCTGGCTGATGTTTTGGTCACTTTTGAATGCTGGCGGTGCTTTCACTCTAGTGGTAGCATGAGACGGAGTCTACAACCCACACAAGTGGCTCAGGTAGTGCAGCTCATCCAGGATGGCACATCAATGCGAGCTGTGGCAAGAAGGTTTGCTGTGTCTGTCAGCGTAGTGTCCAGAGCATGGAGGCGCTACCAGGAGACAGGCCAGTACATCAGGAGACGTGGAGGAGGCCGTAGGAGGGCAACAACCCAGCAGCAGGACCGCTACCTCCGCCTTTGTGCAAGGAGGAGCACTGCCAGAGCCCTGCAAAATGACCTCCAGCAGGCCACAAATGTGCATGTGTCTGCTCAAACGGTCAGAAACAGACTCCATGAGGGTGGTATGAGGACCCGACGTCCACAGGTGGGGGTTGTGCTTACAGCCCAACACCGTGCAGGACGTTTGGCATTTGCCAGAGAACACCAAGATTGGCAAATTCGCCACTGGCGCCCTGTGCTCTTCACAGATGAAAGCAGGTTCACACTGAGCACATGTGACAGACGTGACAGAGTCTGGAGACGCCGTGGAGAACGTTCTGCTGCCTGCAACATCCTCCAGCATGACCAGTTTGGCGGTGGGTCAGTCATTGAGTGGGGTGGCATTTATTTGGGGGGCCGCACAGCCCTCCATGTGCTCGCCAGAGGTAGCCTGACTGCCATTAGGTACCGAGATGAGATCCTCAGACCCCTTGCGAGACCATATGCTGCTGCGGTTGGTCCTGGGTTCCTCCTAATGCAAGACAATGATAGACCTCATGTGGCTGGAGTGTGTCAGCAGTTCCTGCAAGAGGAAGGCATTGATGCTATGGACCGCCCGTTCCCCAGACCTGAATCCAATTGAGCACATCTGCGACATCATGTCTTGCTCCATCCACCAACGCCACGTTGCACCACAGACTGTCCAGGAGTTGGCGGATGCTTTAGTCCAGGTCTGAGAGGAGATCCCTCAGGAGACCATCCGCCACCTCATCAGGAGCATGCCCAGGCGTTGTAGGGAGGTCATACAGGCACGTGGAGGCCACACACACTACTGAGCCTCATTTTGACTTGTTTTAAGGACATTACATCAAAGTTGGATCAGCCTGTAGTGTGGTTTTCCACTTTAATTTTGAGGGTGACTCCAAATCCAGACCTCCATGGGTTGATACATTTGATTTCCATTGATCATTTGTGTGTGATTTTGTTGTCATCACATTCAACTATGTAAAGAAAAAAGTATTTAATAAGATTATTTCATTCATTCAGATCTAGGATGTGTTATTTTAGTGTTCCCTTTATTTTTTTGAGCAGTGTATAATACCACCATACAACAATATTACAATGTACGTGTATATAGAGTGTGTGTGCTAGCGTTTGTGTGGGTATGCGTGTGTCTGTACCTGTGTGTGTGTCTCTTCACGGTTCCCGCTGTTCCATAAGGTGTATTTTTATCTGTTTTTTAAATCTGATTCTACTGCTTGCATCAGTTATATAATAATAATAGAGTTCCATGTAGTCATGGCTCTATGTAGTACTGTGCGCTTCCCATAGTGTGTTCTGGACTTGGGGATTGTGAAGAGACCTCTGGTGTCATGTCTTGTGGGGTATGCATGAGTGTCCGAGCTGTGTGCTAGTAGTTTAAACAGACAGCTCAGTGCATTCAGCTTGTCAACACTTCTTACAAAATCAAGTAGTGATGAAGTCAATCTCTCCTCCACTTTGAGCCATGAGAGATTGACATGCATATCATTAATGTTAGCTCTCCGTGTACATTTAAGGGCCAGCCGTGCTGCCCTGTTCTGAGCCAATTGTAATTTTCCTAAGTCCCTCTTTGTGGCACCTGACCACACGACTGAACAGATTGTTTTGCCACAATTATATAATTACTCCTGACTAAATAAAAACATTGAAAATACTTCACCAGAGAGCATGACTTAGCCACAGAGGATCATTAAAATACTTCACCAGAGAGCATGACTTAGCCACAGAGGATCATTAAAATACTTCACCAGAGAGCATGACTTAGCCACAGAGGATCATTAGAATACTTCACCAGAGAGCATGACTTAGCCACAGAGGATCATTAAAATACTTCACCAGAGAGCATGACTTAGCCACAGAGGATCATTAAAATACTTCACCAGAGAGCATGACTTAGCCACAGAGGATCATTAAAATACTTCACCAGAGAGCATGACTTAGCCACAGAGGATCATTAGAATACTTCACCAGGGTGCATGACTTAGCCACAGAGGATGATTAGCTTAATATAAAAATATATCTCTGGATAGTTTCAAATCACAAGTGCATAGGCCTATTCCTATTTTGGAATCCCACAATTTGGGCAGCGGGCGTGACAATATGTCTAGCTGATTGAGTTGCAGCTGTCAATGACAGTGGTCCTCTGTAGCTCAATTGGTAGAGCATGGCGCTTGTAACGCCAGGGTAGTGGGTTCGATCCCCGGGACCACCCATATGTAAAAATGTATGCACACATGACTGTAAGTCGCTTTGGATAAAAGCGTCTGCTAAATGGTATATTAATGAAAAGCATCAAAAATGTGTGAAGATAATGTGTCTTGAGTATAATTTTTTATGTTGCAACAAGACGAAGGGGAGGGGGGGTGGCGAAGATATGGCGTCTCTCTCCAGAATGCACTCAGCTCTCCAGAATGCACTCAGCTGTCTCCCGCCAATCCTTGCCCATTCATTGTTTCATTGTGTGAATTGTTTGCCCTTTGATTGTTGATTTTTAAAAATCAATTCCCCATTACATAGAGAATGGCGCCGGAGGAGATGGCTGCCGTTTTACGGGCTCCTAACCAATTGTGCTATTGTGTGTGTTTTTTCGCGTTATTTGTAACTTATTTTGTTCCTAATGTTTCTGCCACCATCTCTTATGACCGAGAAGAGCTGCCTCTACCATCAGTCCTATTAGCCAATGTACAATCATTGGATAACAAAATAGACTAACTACGATCACGGATATCCTACCAACGGGACATTAAAAACGGTAATATCTTATGTTTCACCGAGTCGTGGCTGAACGACGACATGGATAACATACAGCTGGCGGGATATACGCTGCATCGGCAAGATAGAACAGCTGCCTCCGGTAACACGAGGGGTGGCGGTCTGTGTATATTTGTAAACAACAGCTAATGCACGAAATCTAATATTAAGGAAGTCTCGAGGTTTTGCTCGCCTGAGGTAGAGTATCTCATGATAAGCTGTAGACCACACTATTTACCAAGAGAATTTTCATCTATATTTTTTTGTAGCTGTCTATTTACCACCACAAACCGATGCTGGCACTAAGACTGCACTCAATGAGCTAATTAAGGCCATAAGCAAACAGGAAAACGCTCATCCAGAGCATGATTTAGCCACAGAGGATCATTAAAATTGCAGCTGTCAGTGAAAAGCATATAAAATATGTGTGAAGATAATGTGTCTTGAGTATCATTTTTTATGTTGCAACAAGAATGGGAGGGGTGTGTGGCGAAGATATGGAGTGTGTATCTCCAGAATGCGTGCACTCAGCTCTCCAGAATGCACTTAGCGGTCTTCCGCCAATCCTTGCCCATACATTTTTTCATTGTGTGAATTGTTTGCCCTTTGTTGATTTTTTAAAATCAATTCCCCATTACATACAGTGCATTTGGAAAGTATTCAGACCCCTTCCCTTTTTCCACATTTTGTTACGTTACAGCCTTATTCTAAAATGGATTAAATTAATTTTTTCCTCATCAATTTATACACAATGCCCTATAATGACAAAGCAAAAACATTTTTATTTTTTTTAGCAAATTTATATTTAAAAAAAAACAGAAATACCTTATTTACATAAGTATTCAGACCCTTTGCTATGAGACTCGAAATTGAGCTCAGGTGCATCCTGTTTGCATTGATCATCCTTGAGATGTTTCTACAACTTGATTGTAGTCCACCTGTGGTAAATTCAATTGATTGGACATGATTTGGAAAGGCACACACCTGTCTATATAAGGTCCCACAGTTGGCAGTGCAGGTCAGAGCAAAAACCAAGCCATGAGGTTGAAGGAATTGTCCGTAGAGGTCAGAGACAGGATTGTGTCGAGGCACAGATCTGGGGAAGGGTACCAAAACATTTCTGCAGCATTGAAGTTCCCCATGAACACAGTGGCCTCCATTATTCTTAAATGAAGAAGTTTGGAACAACCAAGACTCTTCCTAGAGCTGGCCTCCTGGCCAAACTGAGCAATCGGGGGAGAAGGCCCTTGGTCAGGGAGGTGACCAAGAACCCGATGGTCACTCTAACAGATCTCCAGAGTTTGTCTGTGGAGGTGGGAGAACCTTCCAGAAGGACAACCATCTCTGCAGCACTCCACCAATCAGGCCTTTACGGTAGAGTGGCCAGACGGAAGCCACTCCTCAGTAAAATGCACGACAGCCCACTTGGAGTTTGCCAAAAGGCACCTTAAGGACTCTCAGACCATGAGAAACAAGATTCTCTGGTCTGATGAAACCAAGATTGAACTCTTTGGCCTGAATGCCAAGCGTCACGTCTGGAGGAAACCTGGCACCATCCCTACGGTGAAGCATGGTGGTGGCAGCATCATGCTGTGGGGATGTTTTTCAGCGGCAGGGACTGGGAGACTAGTCAGGATGAAGGGAAAGATGAACGGATCAAAGTACAGAGAGATCCTTGATGAAAACCTGCTCCAGAGCGCTCAGGACCTCAGACTGGGGCGAAGGTTCACCTTCCAACAGGACAACAACCCTAAGCACACAGCCAAGATAATGCAGGAGTGGCTTCGGGACAAGTCTATGAATGTGCTTGAGTGGCCCAGCCAGAGCCCGGACTTGAACCCGATCTAACATTTCTGGACAGACCTGAAAATAGCTGTGCAGCGACGCTCCCCATCCAACCTGACAGAGCTTGAGAGGATCTGCAGAGAAGAATGGGAGAAACTCCCCAAATACAGGTGTGCCAAGCTTGAAGTGTCATACCCAACAAGACTCGAGGCTGTAATCGCTGCCTAAGGTGCTTTCTTCAACAAAGTACTGAGTAAATGGTCTGAATACTATGTAAATGTGATATTTCAGTAAAAAAAAAAAAAACTTGTTTCTCACAAGTGTAGTAGGTTGTGAACTCTGCAAACAACGTTTCCACTACAAGAATGAGAACGGTAAATGACTGTAATGCTTAACAGTAATTAATGTAACCAAATGACGGGGATTAACGGTACATTTACTAGACCTACTGGTTACATACAGTGTATTCGGAAAGTGTTCAGACCGCTTCTCTTATTCCACACATTTTGTTTCGTTACATGTCTGTATTCCCAGTGATGTGAAATCCATAGATTAGGGCCTAATGAATTAATTTCAATTGACTGTTTTCCTTATATGAAATGTAAGTAAATTGTTATTTGGAAATACAATGATTCTACATTTTGTTACGTTACAGCATTATTCTAAAATGGATGAAATAAATCAAAATCCTCATCAATCTACACACAATACCCCATAATGACAGTTTTTTTGAAATTTTTGCAAATGTATTACAAATAAAAAACAGAAATACCTTATTTACATGGGGTATTGATCAAAATAAACAATCAAATGGGCAAACAATTCACACAAAATAACAATGAATGTGCAAGAATTGTCCGGAGACTGCAGGCTTATTCAGGACAGATTTTGGCGAGAGTGAGCCCTCTCGCTTCACCTCTTCCTCTCTGCTGAAACTAGCGAGCGAAACAGGCCATGTAGCCCATGTATCTGATTCTGTCTGGCCAGAAAAGGTATGACATGCCATACTACTTTTGTCCAGACAGCATCAGATACATGGGCTACACTTACGGAGAAAGAGGGGCGCTGTTTCGCTCGCTCAGACGCTTTATCTAAGGTTGATGGGTCTTTCTGTCGGTGCGCGTCTTGGTCAAATAAATGATCAATATTTCAATATTTTATTTAGACGGGCAAGGAGGTACGGTAGGGCGGGCTAGGCCCCCTAGCACCCGCCTATAACGCCTGCCTTGCTTTATGCGCAAATATTGATATAATAACCAGTCAACTTGGAGTCACGCGATATGTTGTGTGGTCCTCCCACTACGACTCGGGAAAGCATACAGTTTATTAGGCTACAGATTAAATTAGTTATGATGAACTTCACAGGGTGGTGAATGTGCAAGGTGATGAGTTTGATGCTCCTTTCCAATAAATATTGACATTCTTATTCTGGTGACATGATGATCGATGCTTTGCTGCCATTTGACAAATACAAATAATATCGTTCTTATCCATAATAATGTCATAATGTAGATAGTTTACCCCCACTGTAGCTGCGAGCTGTTGGCTAGAGCTTATGTGCCAAGACCAGAGTGGGCACATTTGCTATATAACACAGCAGTCTACAGTGGTTTCCGAAAGTATTCATCCCCCTTGGCATTTTTCCTATTTTGTTGCCTTTGTATCATGTGATTTACACAACATGCCTACCACTTTGAAGATGCAAATTATTTTTTCTTGTGAAACAAACAGGAAATAAGACAAAAAAACTGAACTTGAGCGTGCATAACTATTCCCCCCCCAAGTCTCTTGGGGTATGTCTCTATAAGCTTGGCACATCTAGCCACTGGGAGTTATGCCCATTCTTCAAGGCAAAATTGCTCCAGATCCTTCAAGTTGAATTGGTTCCGCTGGTGTACAGCAATCTTTATGTAATACCACAGACTCTCAATTGGATTGTGGTCTGGGCTTTGACTAGGCCATAAATGTTTCCCCTTAAACCACTCAAGTGTTGCTTTAGCAGTATGCTTAGGGTCATTGTCCTTCTGGAAGGTGAACCTCCGTCCCAGTCTCAAATCTCTGGAAGACTGAAACAGGTTTCCCTCAATCATTTCCCTGTATTTAGCGCCATCCATCATTCCTTCAATTCTGACCAGTTTCCCAGTCCCTGCCGATGAAAAACATACCCACAGCATGATGCTGCCACCACCATGCTTCACTGTGGGGATGGTGTTCTCGGGGTGATGAGAGGTCTTGGGTTTGCGCCAGACATAGCGTTTTCCTTGATGGCCAAAAAGCTCAATTTTAGTCTCATCTGACCAGAGTTCATTCTTCCATAAGTTTGGGGAGTCTCCCACATGTATTTTGGCGAACACCAAACGTGTTTGCTTATTTTTTTCTTTAAGCAATGGCTTTTTTCTGGCTACTCTTCCGTAAAGCCCAGCTCTGTGGAGTGTACGGCTTAAAGTGGTCCTATGAACAGATACTCATATCTCAGCTGTGGAGCTTTGCAGCTCCTTCAGGGTTATCTTTGGTCTCTTTGTTGCCTCTCTGATTAATGCCCTCCTTGCCTGGTCTGTGAGTTTTGGTGGGCGGCCCTCTCTTGGCAGGTTTGTTGTGGTGTCATATTCATTCCATTTTTTAATAATGGATTTAATGGTGCTCAAAGTTTCTGATATTTTTTTAGAACCCAACGCTGATCAGTACTTCTCAACAACTTTGTCCCTGACCTGTTTGGAGAGCTCCTTGGTCTTCGTGGTGCCGCTTGCTTGGTGGTGCCCCTTGCTTAGTGGTGTTGCAGACTATGCGGCCTTTCAGAACAGGTGTATATATACTGATATCATGTGACAGATCATGTGACACTTAGATTGCACACAGGTGGACTTTATTTAACTAATTATGTGACTTCTGAAGGTAATTGGTTGCACCAGATCTTATTTAGGGGCTTCATAGCAAAGGGGGTGAATACATACAGTGGGGGAAAAAAGTATTTAGTCAGCCACCAATTGTGCAAGTTCTCCCACTTAAAAAGATGAGAGAGGCCTGTAATTTTCATCATAGGTACACGTCAACTATGACAGACAAATTGAGATTTTTTTTCTTCAGAAAATCACATTGTAGGATTTTTTATGAATTTATTTGCAAATTATGGTGGAAAATAAGTATTTGGTCACCTACAAACAAGCAAGATTTCAGGCTCTCACAGACCTGTAACTTCTTCTTTAAGAGGCTCCTCTGTCCTCCACTCGTTACCTGTATTAATGGCACCTGTTTGAACTTGTTATCAGTATAAAAGACACCTGTCCACAACCTCAAACAGTCACACTCCAAACTCCACTATGGCCAAGACCAAAGAGCTGTCAAAGGACACCAGAAACAAAATTGTAGACCTGCACCAGGCTGGGAAGACTGAATCTGCAATAGGTAAGCAGCTTTGTTTGAAGAAATCAACTGTGGGAGCAATTATTAGGAAATGGAAGACATACAAGACCACTGATAATCTCCCTCGATCTGGGGCTCCACGCAAGATCTCACCCCGTGGGGTCAAAATGATCACAAGAACGGTGAGCAAAAATCCCAGAACCACACGGGGGGACCTAGTGAATGACCTGCAGAGAGCTGGGACCAAAGTAACAAAGCCTACCATCAGTAACACACTACGCCGCCAGGGACTCAAATCCTGCAGTGCCAGACGTGTCCCCCTGCTTAAGCCAGTACATGTCCAGGCCCGTCTGAAGTTTGCTAGAGTGCATTTGGATGATCCAGAAGAGGATTGGGAGAATGTCATATGGTCAGATGAAACCAAAATAGAACTTTTTGGTAAAAACTCAACTCGCCGTGTTTGGAGGACAAAGAATGCTGAGTTGCATCCAAAGAACACCATACCTACTGTGAAGCATGGGGGTGGAAACATCATGCTTTGGGGCTGTTTTTCTGCAAAGGGACCAGGACGACTGATCTGTGTAAAGCAAAGAATGAATGGGGCCATGTATCGTGAGATTTTGAGTGAAAACCTCCTTCCATCAGCAAGGGCATTGAAGATGAAACGTGGCTGGGTCTTTCAGCATGACAATGATCCCAAACACACCGCCTGGGCAACGAAGGAGTGGCTTCGTAAGAAGCATTTCAAGGTCCTGGAGTGGCCTAGCCAGTTTCCAGATCTCAACCCCATAGAAAATCTTTGGAGGGAGTTGAAAGTCTGTGTTGCCCAGCGACAGCCCCAAAACATCACTGCTCTAGAGGAGATCTGCATGGAGGAATGGGCCAAAATACCAGCAACAGTGTGTGAAAACCTTGTGAAGACTTACAGAAAACATTTGACCTGTGTCATTGCCAACAACGGGTATATAACAAAGTATTGAGAAACTTTTGTTGTTGACCAAATACTTATTTTACACCATAATTTGCAAATAAATTCATTAAAAATCCTACAATGTGATTTTCTGGAAAGATTTTTCTCATTTTGTCTGTCATAGTTGACGTGTACCTATGATGAAAATTACAGGCCTCTCTCATTTTTTAAGTGGGAGAACTTGCACAATTGGTGGCTGACTAAATACTTTTTTTCCCCACTGTATGCATGCACCACTTTTCCGTATTTAAAAAAATAATAATTTAACAAGTATTTTTCTTCATTTCACTTCATCAATTTGGACTATTTTGTGTATCTCCATTACATGAAATCCAATTAAAAATCTATTACAAAATCTAAATTACAGGTTGTACTGCAACAAAATAGGAAAAATGCCAAGGGGGATGAATACTTTTGCAAGGCACTGTATATAACACAACAGTCTATATAACACAGTCTATATAACACAACAGTCTATATAACACAGTCTATATAACACAACAGTCTATATAACACAGTCTATATAACACAACAGTCTATATAACACAGTCTATATAACACAACAGTCTATATAACACAACAGTCTATATAACACAACATCTATATAACACAACAGTCTATATAACACAACATCTATATAACACAACAGTCTATATAACACAACATCTATATAACACAACAGTCTATATAACACAGTCTATATAACACAGTCTATATAACACAGTCTATATAACACAACAGTCTATATAACACAACAGTCTATATAACACAGCAGTCTATATAACACAGCAGTCTATATAACACAGCAGTCTATATAACACAGCAGTCTATATAACACAGCAGTTTGTGACAAACCATCAGTAGAGTGTAAAATGCAATGGAAACCCATTTAACTTGTATTTTTCATTTGGTACACTCTAAAAAGAAAAAGTTTCCTGGAGTGTCCTTTAGGGGTTCTTCAAATTGAAACTGTGGGGGAACCCCTATAAGTTCTTAGAAGAACCCTTTAAAAGGAGAATAACCCCTTTTAATGGATCCTCGAATAACCTTTTGAAGAACCTTTTGGGCTTAATTTTTGAACTACCCCCCCTCCCCTATTATTATTATTATTATTAATAATAATAATTAGCATAACAATAACAATAACACAATATTTTAGTTGTCAGTGTTTATTATGATTTTAGTGGCAAAGCAGAATTAAAAAATCTAAATATGAGGTAAACTCCCAATAGAACCCCAAGTCCAATGGGTATATCTCTGTATCCATAGCCAGAATGATTTTGCAGTGCATGGTGATCGAACAGGTTTCCTGTTATATTCATCAGAGGTGTAGGGAGGGTGAAGTCTGTGAATCCCCAAAATAGTAATTATACAGATGATTAACAAAACATGCACACAACAGTATTCATACGTTGGTTTTTGTGGTAAATGTGAATGGGAAAAAAAACTGTTTTGAGACACATAACATGTCCATAATGTAGAGGCCTATGGGATTTTCATTGAAGAGGTAAGGGAGGAGGATGGTAAATGTGATCTGCATAACATACCAATACCAATTGGCATACCTTTGTATGCCTCCTCGTCTGTATACCTGCAGACACAGACACAAAAGTGAGCAGTTCAGTCATCTGCACCCAATACAGCGAGCCTTCAACATATTATTATAGCCTACATATTCTTACCTCTTTGTTTATTGATATCCATTGAATTGTGTCCATTTTCTGTTTTAAGAAAGATTTACACAAATATGAAAAGATAGATGTTATCATCATAAAACAATATCAATTTAGATCTTTCAATGGACAAACCTTACCTTAAATTGAGGAGATCTTTACATTTTTCAGTTAAGTGCCTGCACCTGCTGTCCTTTCAAATTCATATCCAAATGTTTCAGTTGGGCAGTTAGGTTCCTGCAAGAACCCCCACCAACTAAGGTTCCTTGATGAACCCCACCTCCTATCGGGTTCATGGAATAACCTTTTGGGGTCCATGTTCAGTGCCAAGAACCCTAAGGTTCTTCAAAGAACTTTGAGGATCTTAGAAGAAACCTTGTTGAACCCCTAAAAGGTTCAACAAGGAGTGTACATGGGAATTTAATGGCAAACATTATTTTTATGTACACTATGTCATCACACACAGCCTTTTATCTGCAAAAAGTCAGTTTGATGGAAAAATATCTCTGGTGGGAAAATGTGCGTATTGTTTTATGCAGATTTTAGAATATTCACATGAAAATATGTCACAAATAGGATGGAAACCTAGCTGGTGATATAATAGTGGACAGCCTCAGAGGCAGGGTGTACCCAAAGATTTTCATCTATGGTGTAGCGTAGATACATTTCCACTCCAGTGGTGGTGGTGAGGAGGGAAATACTATCAAAGTGGGCAGACTAGATAGGCCAGGTACGCCCAGCAAGCAGAATTCTTGACATAAAAAGTAAAAGTTCATAATAATGTCAGTTCAATGTCAATAGGGTTAGGACTACATATTTATACCCTAACCATAATGTGTTACCCTGGATACATTGATACTATCTTACATATATTAAATGTCTGCTTTTCCAGATGATCTTTATCATAAAGTGGGAGGTGTGCTCGTGTTGAAGCCAGACAAGTCCACAGTGCCTGACCCCATCACAAGCATCCTATGGAAGCATGGGAAGAACAAGGTGGCAGAGTGGGACAAGGATTTTGGTCTGGAAATCTATGCTGCCTTCAAAGGCCGCACAGCCCTGGACCTGACTACTGGAGAGCTGAGAATCAGTGGATTGACGAAAACAGACAGTGGAGTTTATTCTGTGGAGTTCAACGGCAAATTGCTTGACAAGAAATATAAACTATTTGTTATCAGTAAGTGTTTCTGTGTGTGTGTGTGTGTGTGCGCATACATCTGTGTGTGTGTACGTGTGTATGTGTGGTCGTGTAGAAACAGCAGGTTATTCAGTACCTCACAAGCATTTTCCCAAATGATTCCTGTTTCTTTCCTCTATTTACAGAAGCAGTCCCCAAACCCACAATCACTTCTTCCTGTAACTCCAACAAAACCACCTGCACTCTGACCTGTGAGGGCAACACCACTGATGCTGAACCCGTCACCTACAGCTGGAAAGTGGGAGAGGGGGAGTGGAAGGTCTTAGACAAACAGATGAATGTCTTTAAGAACAACACTGGCAAATCCACCAACAGTTACAAGTACTTCTGCAAGATGAAGAACTCTGCTGGGGAAGGGGAAGTCAGTGAGCCAATTGGAGAGGTGTTTGGCCCAGGTGAGTGGACACTCATAAGTATGCTACAGTCTTATGTATTGATATGTCAGTAACACTGCTAGTGTTGTAGGACATTTTGAATGCTGCACTATGTTGAATACCTGATCAACTCCTGTCAAAGTATCAATACAAAATGTGTTTTCATTTCAGAGCCTTCCAATATCGGTGCTGTTGTTGCTTTGGTTGTCTTTACCATATTAGTACTTGTCGCCATCATAGGTAAGAACAGCACATCTATAGTAACAGAGCACTGCACATGTACATAGTTCTGAAGCACAGATTGACATAACAGCAGCAACAACAGTGAGCTATACCCCCTGAAGGGGATACCTGTTCTACCTGTATTTACAGTAGTGTTCAGGCTACTGCTACAGACAAGACAGGGGGTTAGATGCACCACCTGCTGTAGGGCACAGTCTTCATAATGTGTCACAGTGATGCACAAATTTGGACCTCGCACAGTATGGATTAGCCTAATCTGAATTAATTAATTAATCAGCAAAAAGGACCGTAATTACTTTGTGGTAACCTAAAAATATGTTTAGAGTTCATTGGATATTAGATGTGAAATCGCTGGCTATGTTATTTTACAGGTGTGCAGGTACTGTATGCAGGTTGTTTATTGGTGCTCTCAGAAATTGTTTCTTATTGCAGCTTAAGCATGTAATTGTGGAT
Organism: Coregonus lavaretus; assembly: GCF_964263955.1. Taxonomy (NCBI): domain Eukaryota; kingdom Metazoa; phylum Chordata; class Actinopteri; order Salmoniformes; family Salmonidae; genus Coregonus; species Coregonus lavaretus. The sequence continues at coordinate 10,470,510 of NC_140022.1, read as the reverse complement.
AAAGTCATATTCAATAGCTGACATAATATTAATGCAGACTTGTAATTAAGAAGACACCATTTTGTATACATCTGGCCCTTCATTGGACACTGTGTTAACAAACCTCCAAACGAGCTTCAATGCCATACAGCACTCCTTCCGTAGCCTCCAACAGCTCTTAAACGCTAGTAAAACTAAATGCATGCTCTTCAAACGAACGCTGCTTGCACCCGCCCGCCCGACTAGAATCACTACTCTCGGCGGGTCTGACTTAGAATATGTGGACAACTACAAATACCTAGGTGTCTGGTTAGACCGTAAACTCTCCTTCCAGACTCACATTAAGCATCTCCAATCCAAAGTTAAATCTAGAATCGGCTTCCTATTTCGCAACAAAGCCTCCTTCACTCATGCTGCCAAACATGCCCTCGTAAAACTGACTATCCTACCGATCCTTGACTTCGGCGATATCATTTACAAAATAGCCTCCAACACTCTACTCAGCAAATTGGATGTAGTCTATCACAGTGCCATCCGTTTTGTCACCAAAGCCCCATATACTACCCACCATTGTGACCTGTACGCTCTCGTTGGCTGGCCCTCACTACATATTTGGCGCCAAACCCACTGGCTCCAGGTCATCTATAAATCACTGCTAGGCAAATCCCCGCCTTATCTTAGCTCATTGGTCACCATAGCAACACCCACCCGTAGTATGTGCTCCATCAGGTATATCTCACTGGTCATCCCCAAAGCCAACACCTCCTTTGGTAGCCATTCCTTCCAGTTCTCTGCTGCCAATGACTGGAACAAACTGCAAAAATCTCTGAAGCTGGAGACTCTTATCTCCCTCACTAACTTTAAGCATCAGTTGTCAGAGCAGCTTACCGATCACTGCACCTGTACACAGCCCATCTGTAATTAGCCCACCCAACTACCTCATCCCCATATTGTTATTTATTTTGCTCATTTGCACCCCAGTATCTCTATTTGCACATCATCTTCTGCACATCTATCATTCCAGTGTTAATACTAAATTGTAATTATTTTGCACAATGGCCTATTTATTGCCTTACCTCCATAACTTACCACATTTGCACACACTGTATATAGATTTTCTATTGTGTAATTGACTGTACGTTGTGTTTATCCCATATGTAACTCTGTGTTGTTGTTGTTTTTATCGCACTGCTTTGCTTTATCTTAGCCAGGTCGCAGTTGTAAATGAGAACTTGTTCTCAACTGGCTTACCTGGTTAAATAAAGGTTAAATAAAATAAAATAAAAAAGTCATAAAATATTTGTATTTTTACTCCCCAGTTTGGTTGGTGAGGAAGAAAATAAAAGGTAGGATGATTCTCTGTCTCTTCCTGGTTCAACTATTCATACTCACTGATTAACCAAAATGTTACACAATGTGAATTTCATTTGAATGAAAGTGTCTTGATAATGTCTTACATTTGTGTGTCTCTTTTTCATCTCTGGATATCCCCAAGACACCTGCATCGACTTTTTGAGAAAGTGTTGTGGTGGAATGTTTGGTAAGTTTTACCCTAACTTGACTCTGATCCATATTCAACCTGCTAACTGGCTCCCCGCAGTAATACAAACACAACATTATTATTATTATTATTCATGCACTGCACCTTATACACATACAGTACTTCCATGCACTGCACACATGCTTCCTCACAGCACAGGACAGGAGTGTTGTTTTTGTCCCATCCCAGAAATCCAGAAATCTGTTTTAATTGAATTAGGGCCCTTACTAAGTAACAGGTATCTCCTATTGTGTGTGTTTGTGTGAGAGAAAGCGAGAGTGCGAGTGCACAGCAGTAATCCCACAACCCAGAATATTTCCAAGTTTTCTTATATGCAAATTTAAAGGGAAAATACATCTTAAATTCAAGGAACTTCTTCTACTCTGTTTGCTGTAAACACATGTTGATGGATGGTGTAACTTTACAGGGGATGCAGTCAACAATCAGAATTCTATTGCCACGGATACTGTTTATCACACTGTTGGGGATGATCAGGTTGCCAACCGTGGAGTTTCAGGGGTTCTCTCTGGGGTTGCCATGGATACAGTTTATAGCACTGTAGGGGAGAAGACACCTAGAGATTACTCCATGAATCAGAATGATAACAATCAGCCCACTAACACAGGTAATAACACTAACACACCTTTTACATGGTACTACTATGGGGCCTTTTTGACAATGCAGATATGTGGAGATGTTGCCAGAAATGTGTTACTCACATTATTTGTGGTAGCATTTATTTGAAGAACATGTTTTAGTGACATCTACATACAGTATGAGAAGGTGATTAATAATGTGAGTTTAAAGTTAGCTGTGTGTGGACTAGCCTATATAAAATGTGTATGATGCAGTTGGAATCTGCAAGGGAAATGTGCTTTAAATGATGTACGTTTGATGAGTATTTGAAATAACCTGTTTGGTTTTGGTTTCTCTTCACATCTATGCATTTGTGCACTGTCAAAATGTCTCCAATAGAGGTAACATTGTGGATAAAGATTCTGTCACCGCCACCCCTTGCTAGTTTATACGTTCCAAAAGCCAATTATTTAATGTGCTTCAGTGTCACGCCCTGGCTCTGGGGACTCTTAAATGTTGAGCCAGGGTGTGTAGTGTCTATGTTATATTTTCTATGTTGATGTTCTAGATCGTTTAGATCTATGTTGGCCAGGGTGGTTCCCAATTAGAGGCAGCTGTATCTCGTTGTCTCTGATTGGGGACCATACTTAGGCAGCCTGTTTGGCACCAGTCGGTGTGGGATCTTGTTCCGTAAAGGTTTGTTTTGTGTAGCCTCAGGACTTCACGTATCGTTTGTTTGTTGTTTTTGTTCGTGTTGTGTACTACAATAAAGATGTACGCTTATCACGCTGCGCCTTGGTCCGTATCTTCCATTAACGAGCGTGACAGAAGATCCCACCAAAAGAGCAGCGTGCCCAGCAGGAGAGAATAGCGATGTCTCAGGTGGGCAAATGGTGGTCATGGGAGGATATATTCGCGGGGAAAGGGCCATGGGCAAAGGTTAATGCCCAGGCAAGAGAGGAGAAATGGCGCCAACCGTGCCGACGACGGACACCCGAGAGGCAACCCCAAGAAAATTTTGGGGGGGCACACGGCGTGGACGACGGGGCAGCAGGAGGCAGCGACAGGGCGTATCTGCAGAAGGGAGAGGGAGAGTGTAGAGGCACGGCGAGAGGAGCTGGTTAGGCAGCAGAAGGAGTGGAGGTTTATAAGGAAACCCAGTCCCGCTCCTCGCACCAAGCAAGTGGTGTGTGTCACCAGTCCGGTCCGGCCCGTTCCTGATCCCCGCACTAAGTTAGTGGTGCGTGTTCCCAGTACGGCCCGACCCGTTCCTGCTCCTCGCACTAAGCCAGTGGTGCGTGTTCCCAGTCCGGCCCGGCCCGTTCCTGCTCCCCGCACCAAGCCAGTGGTGCATGTCCACACTACGGCCCGACCCGTTCCTGCTCCCCGCACCAAGCCAGTGGTGCGTGTTCCCAGTACGGCCCGGCCCGTTCCTGCTCCCCGCACCAAGCCAGTGGTGCGTGTTCCCAGTCCAGCCCGGCCTGTTCCTGCTCCCCGCACCAAGCTAGTGGTGCGTATTCCCAGTCCAGCCCGGCCTGTTCCTGCCCCTCGCACCAAGCCAGTGGTGCGCGTCGCCAGCCCGGTCCGGCCTGTTCCCTGCCCCTCGCACCAAGCCAGTGGTGCGCGTCGCCAGCCCGGTCCGGTCTCTTCCTGCCCCTCGCACCAAGCCAGTGGTGCGCGTCGCCAGCCCGGTCCGGCCCGTTCCTGCTCCCCGCACCAAGCCAGTGGTGCTCGTCGTCAGCCCGGTCCGGCCCGTTCCTGCTCCCCGCACCAAGCCAGTGGTGCGCGCCGTCAGCCCGTTCCTGCTCCCCGCACCAAGCCAGTGGTGCGTGTGTCCAGTCCGGCACGGCCCGTGCCTGTTCCACCGGCACCGGTCAGCTGCTCCACTCCGGAGCCAGAGCAATCCGCTCCACCGGGGTCCGGTCCAACTCCAGTCAGCGGATCCACTCCGGAGCCAGAGCAATCCGCTCCACCGGTGCCCAGTCCAGCTCCGGCCAGCGGCTCCAGTCCGGAGCCTGTACGGGTTGATCCACCGTCGTCGGGTCCAGCTCCAGTCACCGGTGCCAGACCAGACCAGGGGAGCAACGGGGAGGTGGAGAGAAAGTGGTGGTCACGCCCGGAGCCGGATCCGCCTCCGAGGCGGAATGCCCACCCGGCCCCTACCCTGTTGTATTTGTGTGGCGCGGTCGCAGTCCGCGCCTTTGGGGGGGGGGGGGGGTACTGTCACGCCCTGGCTCTGGGGACTCTTAAATGTTGAGCCAGGGTGTGTAGTGTCTATGTTATATTTTCTATGTTGATGTTCTAGATCGTTTAGATCTATGTTGGCCAGGGTGGTTCCCAATCAGAGGCAGCTGTATCTCGTTGTCTCTGATTGGGGACCATATATAGGCAGCCTGTTTGGCACCAGTCGGTGTGGGATCTTGTTCCGTAAAGGTTTGTTTTGTGTAGCCTCAGGACTTCACGTATCGTTTGTTTGTTGTTTTTGTTCGTGTTGTGTACTACAATAAAGATGTACGCTTATCACGCTGCGCCTTGGTCCGTATCTTCCGTTAACGAGCGTGACATTCAGTGTGAGTCTTCTGCTTTATTTGATCTGCTCCATGGTTGTCAATCAGAACATTTTGAGTTCTGAGAACTGTTTCCATGTTGTTTTGTTTGATATGACTGTTGCTGGTTTAGAAATGTGGCTTATTTCAGAATGTCTCAAGACCTTTGCAGGTTTTGTGTCTTTAAGAGCTTGTGGTTAAACCGTTCATCTACTGCAGGGGTAGGTAACCCTGGTCCTGGAGGACTGCAGGCACTTCATGTTTTTGATTTAACTGACCTGGAAGACCAGGTGTGGTGTGAATTTAGTCAATCACTGAACTGATCAATTAGCTCAGTTGGTCTGGTGTGGTGCCTAGTTGGAAGAAAATCCTGCAGTACCTCCAGCACTCCAGGAACAGGGTTGCCTATCCCTGACCTATTGTATGTTACAAATCAAAAAGTCAGGGTACAGGGGGTGGCTTGGGTCTAAAATGATTTTGTGAGCCTTGCGGTGGGCCCTGACCTTAAAGATCTCATCCAGGCTTTTCTGTTTGACTCCAAGTACCTTGCTTGCTGTGGTGATAATCCTTCTCAGCATATTTCTCTGGCTGACAGTGATTGCCAAACCAACAAACAATACAAAAAGTTAAATTAATCTCAATGAAAGATTTGTAAACAGAGTCAGTATAGTACAGTCAACATTAAAAGATCCCAGCTTTTTGAGAAAGTACAGTCTCTGTTGACTCTTTTTGTAGATCAGGTCTGTACATTTACTCCACTGAAGCTTATTGTCTAAGAGGACACCCTGATATGTGTATTCCTCTACAATCTCTATGTTCTGACCTCTGATAGATGTTGTACGCTTCCTGACGTCTATGCACATCTCTTTGGTCTTGTTGGTATTGAGGACCAAGTGTGATTTGTCACACCACTCTACAAAGTCATTTAGGATGGTGTTCCTCATCATCATGCAACAGGCTGATCAAGGCAGTGTCATCAGCGAACTTAATGAGGTGTCTGTCAGTATGGAAACTAGTACAACTATTAGTGTACAGGATGTACAGGAGTGGGGACAAAACACATCCCTGAGGAGAGCCTGTGTTGGTGGTGCGTATGTCCGACACGTGGGGACCTACTTTGACCCGCTGCGACCTCTGGCTCAGGAAGTCCAACAGCCACAAAACCAGCCCCCCATCTAAGGAGAAGTCCCTTATGAGTCTCTGTGCCAGAATGTAAGGCTGGATTGTGTTGAAGGCAGAAGAAAAGTCAACAGAACCGTGACATGGGATTTGGCGCCCTCTAGATATCTATAGATCATGTTGAGGAGAGTAAGAACGGCATCATCAACTCCTCTGCTGGGCTGATAGGCAAACTGAAACGGGTCGAGGAGCTTCTGGGTGGCACTGAGAATATGACTTCTCACAATTTTCTCAAAGCATTTCATTAATAAGGATGTCAAGGCGACAGGGTGGTGGTCATTCAGCACAGAGGGATTAGATGCTTTAGGAATGGGTATAATTATTGAGTTTTTCCACAATACTGGCACATGTTGCTGGTAGAGCGAGGATTGCTAAATGTCTGTAAAAACACCAGTCAGTGGTTCAGCACAGTGCTTTAACACGTCCAGTTATTTTGTCTGGGCCTGGGCTTTTGTGTGCGTTACATCCCCTGAACTACTTTACATCATCAGCCTGTTTAACAACAACCCTCTCAAACATTTGTAATGATGCTTCCATTTGTTTTACCTCCGACACAAAGTCGTCAGATTCAAATCGTGAGAAGAAAACATTCAGTTCATTAGCCATGTTCTGGCCCTCGTGTCTCCCAAGGTCAGCATTGGTTAGCCATGTTCTGGCCTTCATATCTCCCAAGGTCAGCATTGGTTAGCCATGTTCTGGCCTTCATGTCTCCCAAGGTCAGCATTGGTTAGCCATGTTCTGGCCCTCATGTCTCCCAAGGTCAGCATTGGTTTTTACCCTGCCTATGTGGGAGGCACTAGCCATGGATTCAATCCCTTGCCAGGCCACCCTTGAGTTTCCTGAGGAGAGGGTCCTCTCCACCCTTTGCTTGTATGCCTCCTTGTCCACCAGTATCTGTCTTTTGATCTCACGTTGTCTAGCCTGTCTATAACCATCAGCATAAAAGGCCTTCTTCCTATTAAGTAGTGATTTTAGATTTTTTGATACCCAAGGCTTATTGTTAGGGAAGATTTTACAGGTTTTAGTAGGCACAACTGACTCAGAAGTTTACATAGTCTGAAACAACATCTGTGAGTTCATCAAGATCAGAGCTGTCCTCATATACCTCATATATCCTCATATACCTCCCACATAGTACAGTCAAAACACCCTTGGAGATGAGTGATACTATTGTCGTTCCAGATCTGAACAGTTTTAACTGTAGGTTTCTCCCTCTCCAGGAGCCGACAGTAGGTTGGCCAGAGGTAGACAACATTGTGGTCTGATGTCCCCAGGGGAGGTCTAGTGGTGGCAGAGAAAGCATTTGGTATTGTCCCATAGCACAAATCAAGAGTCTTATTTTTCCTAGTGTGACATTTCACATACTGGTGGTACGTGCGCAGGATCTTCTGCAAAGTACAGTTGTTAAAATCCCCTAAAATAAATGTGGGTGCGTCGGGGGAGATGGATTCCAGTTTCTGTGACAGATTATAAATAATCTCTGATGCTTTTGCTATATTAGCTTTTGGTTGAATGTACACAACGGTAACAAACAATTGGGGGAACTCACGGGGCAGATAGTAGGGTCGCAGTGACACAGAAAGCAGTTCAATGTTGGGGGTACAGAGTATCTGTCTTACCAGGATCAATTTACACCACTGGTCCCTGACAAGCAGGCCACAGTGATGTTTCCCTGTGACGGTCAGATCACGGTCCGCTCTGACAAGTGTGAAGCCGGCCGGCTCCACTTCCCTGTCTGGGACTCTGTCATCCAGCCAAGTCTCAGTAAACGCCAGCAAACAGGCCTCCCAGTATTCGTGTTGGAAGCATACATTCGCTAAAAGCTCATCTGCTTTCCCCCTCAGTGACTGGGCATTGATCAGCAAGGTGGTGGGTAAGGGAAGTTTGGTCTTACATTTTTAAGTCTTTGTCTGATTCCCCGGCGTTTTCGAAGTTTGCATTTGGGTTTGTAATCCACTCGCAGACAATCAGGGATTAAGATGGGCCATTGGGATATCCATGGCGTTCGTGTTTGAGTTGCATTGTAGTAGGAACTCTCTGCTGTATTGGATTCCGCTGCCAGCAGCGTTTTCATCATTTAGTCCATCTGTAGCGGGTACACGATCAACAAGATCAGTCCAACACCCCACCACTGTAAAGCCATCGTTGACAGATGGTTTACAAACAAAGTGTACAAATTAAAAACATAAAAGAACGTCACACCAAACTTCACACACACTGCGGGATGCAACAGAGCCTTGCACTCCAGGAACAGGGTTGCCTATCCCTGATCTACTGTATGTTACAAATCAAATAGTTCCATCATCATCATTAAATATTGTCACAACAAAGATGTTTGAGAATGCTAAACTGATCTATTCTCTCTTCTTCAGCTAAACCCAGTGATGGAAACAACCAAACCACAGGCAAGTCATCCAGCTCATTTAAGACGTCATGAAGCAGAAGTAGGATAGATGCTCATCTGCATATCTCAGAATATCACGAGAACATAGATTGATTGCTATTTTATTTGAATTCTGTTTTTAATTACTTTAAGTAGGAAGTCTCTGTTTAAGTCAATGACACTTGATGGTAAGACACAGTGGCATTCCCCTGGAATTCTGCCACTTAGCATCCTTTTCATGGTCATCTAGAAGTGAACACAACAAATACTAATATGGTCTGTGTATGAGAATGTTAAGCTCAACTTTTCTCTCTTCTTTTCTCCTCAACTAAAGTCAGTGATGGAGTCCAGTCAGAACAAGGCAAGTCATCCAGTTAAGATTGTAAAGCAGAAGTAACTTCTTTAAGTAGCATTTGATGCAGTAGGAGAGAGGCTGTAGTTGATGTTTTCCTTCTGTGTGATTCTGCAGAGGTTACGGTTCCGCTAACGGACATCAACATAACAGGGGAAGAGGATGCAGACAATGCTGGAAAGGGGCAGGAGAATGGAGGTTTGTATGAAACTTAAGCGCATAGTTTACCTGGTAACAGAGTGCACTGGCAGTTACAGTACACTCAAACCATATTTGTCCCGGAGGATTTGATTCCTATAACTGACTGATTCTTAAAAGCTAAATATACTGAACAAAAATGTAAATGCAACATGCAACAATTTCAACGATTTTACTGAGTTACAGTTCAAATAAGGAAATCATTCAATTGAAATAAATTCAGTAGGCCCTAATCTATGCATTTCATATGACTGGGTAGGGGCGCAGCCTTGGATGGGCCTGGGAGGGCATAGGCCCACCCAATTGGGAGCCAGGCCCACCCACTAGGGAGCCAGGCCCAGCCACGTGGTCTGCGGTTGTGTGGCCGGTTGGACGTAGTGATCCCTAATAAATACAAATACTGCCAAATTCTCTAAAACGACATTGGAGGCGACTTATGGTAGAGAAATGAACATTAAAGTATTTGACAACAGCTCTGGTGGACATTCCAATTGTACGCTCCCTCAAAACTTAACATCTGTGGCATTGTGTTGTGTGACACAACTGCACATTTTAGAGTGGACTTTTTTTGTCCCCACACAAGGTGCACCTGTGTAATGATCATGCTGTTTAATCAGCTTCTTAATATGCCACACCTGTCAGGTGGATGGATTATCTTGGCAAATGAGAAATGCTCACTAACAGGGATGTATACAAATTTGTTCACAATATTTGAGAGAAATAAGCTTTTTGTGCATATGGAACATTTCTGGGATCTTTTATTTCAGCTCATGAAACATGCAGCCAACACTTTAAATGTTGTGTTTATATATAGGGTTAGGACTACATATTTATACCCTAACCATGATGTGTTACCCTGGATACATTGATACTCTGATACATTTATGAAATGTCTGCTTAAAGTGGGAGGTGAGTTCATGTTGAAACCAGACAAGTCCACAGTGCCTGGCCCCATCACAAGCATCTTATGGAAGCATAGGAAGAACAAGGTGGCAGACTGAGCTGAGAATCAGTGGATTGACAAAAACAGACTGGAGTTTAATCTGTGGAGTTCAACAGCGAACTGCTTGACAAGACATATAAACTATCTGTTATCAGGATGTGTTTCTGTATGCGTGTGTGTGTTCATATATCTGTGTGTATGTATCCGTGTGTATGTGTGCGCGTGGTCGTGTATGAAACAGCAGGTTATGCAGTGCCTCACAAGCATAATTTTTGTTTTGTATACAGTCGTGGTCAAAAGTTTTGAGAATGACACAAATATAAATGTTCATAAAGTCTGCTGCCTCAGTTTTTATGATGGCAATTTGCATATACTCCAGAATATTATGAAGAGTGATCAGATGAATTGCAATTAATTGCAAAGTCCCTCTTTGCCATGAAAATGAACTTAATCCCCAAATAACATTTCCACTGCATTTCAGCCCTGCCACAAAAGGACCAGCTGACATCATGTCAGTGATTCTCTCGTTGACGAGGACAAGGCTGGAGATCACTCTGTCATGCTGATTGAGTTAGAATAACAGACTGGAAACGTTAAAAGGAGGGTGGTGCTTGAAATCATTGTTCTTCCTCTGTTAACCATGGTTGCCTGCAAGGAAACACGTGCCGTCATCATTGCTTTGCACAAAAAGGGCTTCACAGGCAAGGATATTGCTGCTAGTAAGATTGCACCTAAATCAACCATTTATCGGATCATCAAGAACTTCAAGGAGAGAGGTTCAATTGTTGTGAAGAAGGCTTCAGGGCGCCCAAGAATGTCTAGCAAGCGCCAGGACCATCTCTTAAAGTTGATTCAGCTGCGGGATCGGGGCACCACCAGTGCAGAGCTTGCTCAGGAATGGCAGCAGGCAGGTGTGAGTGCATCTGCACGCACAGTGAGGCGAATACTTTTGGAGGATGGCCTGGTGTCAAGAAGGGCATCGAGGAAGCCACTTCTCTCCAGTAAAAACATCAGGGACAGACTGATATTCTGCAAAAGGTACAGGGATTGGACTGCTGAGGACTGGGGTAAAGTCATTTTTTCTGATGAATCCCATTTCCGATTGTTTGGGGCATCCGGAAAAAAGCTTGTCCGGAGAAGACAAGGTGAGCGCTATCTTCAGTCCTGTGTCATGCGAACAGTAAAGCATCCTGAGACCATTCATGTGTGAGGTTGCTTCCCAGCCAAGGGAGTAGGCTCACTCACAATTTTGCCTAAGAACACAGCCATGAATAAAGAATGGTACCAACACATCCTCAGAGAGCAACTTCTCCCAACCATCCAAGAACAGTTTGGTGACGACCAATGCCTTTTCCAGCATGATGGAGCACCTTGCCATAAGGCAAAAGTGATAACTTGCAACAGGCTGATCAAAGCAGTGTCATCGAACTTAACGAGGTGTCTGTCAGGATGGGAACTAGTACAACTATTAGTGTACAAGAGTGGGGACAAAACACATCCCTGAGGAGAGCCTGTGTTGGTGGTGCATATGTCCGACACGTGGGGACCTACTTTGACCCGCTGTGACCTCTGGCTCAGGAAGTCCAACAGCCACAAAACCATCCCCCCATCTAAGGAGAAGTCCCTTATGAGTCTCTGTGCCAGAATGTAAGGCTGGATTGTTTTGAAGGCAGAAGAAAAGTCAACAGAACCGTGACATGGGATTTGGCGCCCTCTAGATATCTATAGACCATGTTGAGGAGAGTAAGAATGGCATCATCAACTCCTCTGCTAGACTGATAGGCAAACTGAAACGGGTCGAGGAGCTTCAGGGTGGCACGAGGGCCAGAACATGGCTAATGAACTCAATGTTTTCTTCTCAAGATTTGTGTCGGAGGTAAAACATACATGCAAAAGGTGGAGAGGACCCTCTCCTCAGGAAACTCAAGGGTGGCCTGGCAAGGGATTAAATCCATGGCTAGTGCCTCCCACATAGGCAGGGTAAAAACCAATGCTGACCTTGGGAGACATGAGGGCCAGAACATGGCTAACCAATGCTGACCTTGGGAGACATGAAGGCCAGAACATGGCTAACCAATGCTGACCTTGGGAGACATGAGGGCCAGAACATGGCTAATGAACTGAATGTTTTCTTCTCACGATTTGAATCTGACGACTTTGTGTCAGAGGTAAAACACATGGAAGCATCATTACAAATGTTTGAGAGGGTTGTTATTAAACAGGCTGATGTTGTAAAGTTGTTCAGGGGATGTAACGCACACAAAAGCCCAGGCCTAGACAAAATAACTGGACGTGTTAAAGCACTGTGCTGAACCATTGACTGGTGTTTTTACAGACATTTTCCAATCCTCGCTCTACCAGTTCCAGTATTGTGGAAAAACTAAATAATTATTCCCATTCCTAAAGCATCTAATCCCGCTGTGCTGAATGACTACCGTCCTGTCGCCTTGACATCCTTAGTAATGAAATGCTTTGAGAAAATTGTGAGAAGTCATATGCCAAGAGTGTGCAAACTGTCATCAAGGCAAAGGGTGGCTAATTTGAAGAATCTCAAATATAGAATAACTTTTTATTTATTTAGCAGTTTTTTGGTTACTACATGATTCCATGTGTGTTATTTCATAGCTTTGATGTCTTCACTATTATTCTACAATGTAGAAAATAGTAAAAATAAAGAATAACCCTTGAATGAGTAGGTGTGTCCAAACTTTTGACTGGTACTATACATTATACTGTGTATTATAAGTATTGGAGGTTTTCTTTCGAATGATCAGATTAGAGAAAGTTTGTCCTTCTGTTCTCCTTAACATCAGAAGTCAGCAGATCCAGTAGTCCTAAATATGAGTCAAGGCCTGAGGGTAAGAAGACACAGTGGCATTCACCTGGAATTCTGCCACTTAGCATCCTTTTCATTGTCATCCAGAAGTGAACACAACAAATACTAATGTGGTCTGTGTATGAGAATGTTAAACTCAACTTTGACTGGACTACTGATGTAGTCCAGTCAGAACAAGGCAAGTCATACAGTTAATTTCAGACTGTATAAAGCAGAAGTAACTTCTTTAAAGATGTACTATAAAGAAATCACTAAGTTTCCTGGTTGATAAAATTCTAATAGTTTGCCTAATTTCAGTTTATGTGAAGAAACAAGCAGTCATTGTGTAGAGAATCATTGTACCATCTAAACCGCTGTGAAATATATGTTTCCATAACCAAAAATGTTGTATATTCAGCTGTTTGAAGCTGGTGTACAAAACCGAAATGGGAAGCATAGAAATAGAACAGATTTACCGCTTCTTAGACTTGCTTACAATGGGAATGAAAGATCTATAACTCACATTTCTATGTGAATTTGTAAGGGTCGCCCAAAAAGTTACATATCGTAGCTTTTAGAAGTGTTTGATGCAGTAGGAGAGAGGCTGTAGTTAATGTTTTCCTTCTACGTGTGATTCTGCAGGGGTTACGGTTTCACAAACGGCCAACCCCAAAACAGGGAAAGACGATGCAGACAAAGATGGAAAGGGGCAGGGGAATGGAGGTGTGTATGAAACTTAAGCGGATAGTTTACCCGGTAACAGAGTGCTCTGGCAGTTACAGTACACTCAAACCATATTTGTCCTGATGATTTGGTTCCTTGATTCACCGCTGCTGAATTGTTGATGTATTTTTTTTATGTATATATTTTTGCCAAGATGCTTTTAAATGGATAGTCATTGGCTCAATAACCTGAAGTCTATGGGAACAGCTACACTATATATAGAAACGTATGTGGACACCCCTTCAAATTAGTGGATTAAGCTATTTCAGCCACACCCATTGCTGACAGGTGTATACAATCGAGGACACAGCCATGCAATCTCCATAGACAAATATTGGCAGTAGAATGGCCTTACTGAAGAGCTCAGTGAATTTCAACGTGGCACCGTCATAGGATGCCACCTTTCCAACAAGTCAGTTCGTCAAATTTCTGCCTGGCTAGAGCTGTCCCGGTCAACTAAGTGCTGTTATTGTGAAGTGGAAACGTCTAGGAGCAATAACGGCTCAGCCACGAAGTGGTAGGCCACACAAGCTCACAGAACGGGACCGGCGAGTGCTGAAGCGCGTAGCGTGTAAAAATAGTCTGTCCTCGGTTGCAACACTCACTACCGAGTTCCAAACTGCCTCTGGAAGCAACGTCAGCACAAGAACTGTTCTTTGGGAGCTTCATGAAATGGGTTTCCATGGCCGAGCAGCTGCACACAAGCCTAAGATCAGCATGCACATTGCCAAGTGTCAGCTGGAGTGGTGTAAAGTTCACCGCCATTGGACTCTGGAGCTGTGGAAACGCGTTCTCTGGAGTGACGAATCACGCTTCACCATCTGGCAGTCTGACGGACAAATCGGGGTTTGGCGAATGCCAGGAGAACGCAACCTGCCCCAATGCATAGTGCCAACTGTAAAGTTTGGTGCAGGAGGAATAATGGTCTGGGGCAAGTTTTTTTTATGGTTCGGGCTAGGCCCCTTAGTTCCAGTGAACAGCATACAATGATATTCTAGACGATTCTGTGCTTCCACCTTTGTGGAAACAGTTTGGGGAAGGCCCTTTCATGTTTCAGCATGACAATGCCCCCGTGCACAAAGCGAGGTCCATGCAGAAATGGTTTGTTGAGGTCGGTGTGGAAGAACTTGACAGGCCTGCACAGAGCCCTGACCTCAACCCCATTGAACACCTTTGGGATGAATTGGAACGCCGACTGCGAGTTAAGAAGATTTTTTAGTAAACTATGAGATTAACTCTGTTTATCACAAACATGACGAACATGGAGTCAGAATTAGACATGGGTGCTCTCTGATGCTGGGCGGGAACATGATTGGTTCCTTTCACTGGGTTTGTGTGTGTGTGAAGTGTGGATCTGACCTTGGGTCGAATTCTTTGCTCTTACCTAATCCATGGCTGTCTTACCTTATTGGAGACTGAAACCAGACTGTTGCCTTTTGACTCTCTCCTCAAACAAAGTAGAGAGAGTGGAGCCAGAGTTGAACAGAGTTTAGACTAATCATGAGTAATTACAGCATGACGGGAGGGAAGAGAGGAGTGGGTTTGGGTATGTTTGAAAGATTGAGTGTGGACCTGTCATGTCCAACAATCAATCTTCAGGTCAAGCCAGGGTGAGCCGGGGTTGAACAGAGTTTAAACTGAACATGATTGTTTTTGCATGACAAGGGCGTGATTGATTATACTACTATTGATTCTAAACTGAATAAAAGTCCAATTTAGCCGCTATCATAGACTAAGGAAGTGGGCGGAGCGGTAGAGAGGGGGAAACTGAGGATGGTGGTGGGGGAACCCAAGAGGGAGGGGCTTTAAGCTAAGATGTATGTGAATATGACTATATAAACGGAGAGCTGAGAGGTAGACGGGAGGTGCTCTGCAGACCAGCTCGGCTTCCGTTACTCTATGTAATAAAGTCTATCTTGATTCTACAAAAACTCTGGAAGAACTTTGATTTTTAATAAGTATAGTGATAATTTTCCACATCACGAGCCAGGCCTAATCGCCCAACATCAGTGCCGACCTCACTAATGCTCTTGTGGCTGAATGGAAGCAAGTCCCTGCAGCAATGTTCCAACATCTAGTGGAAAGCCTTCCCAGAACAGTGGAGGCTGTTATAGCAGCAAAGGCGGGACCAACTCCATATTAATGCCCATGATTTTGGAATGAAATGTTTGACAAGCAGGTGTCTAGATACCTTTGGTCATGTAGTGTAGCATGTCATTGCGCTAACACTAGTAGCAATGCCCCCCGTCTACCACTGCTGAAAAAGTCCTAGGGAAAACACTGCTGTAACCGACTGATTCTTAAAGGTTAAATATAATATACTGTGTATTATAAGCATAGGAGTGTTTCTTTCAAATGATCAGATTAGAGAAAGTTTGTATTTCTGTTCTCCTTAGCAGCTGAAGCCAGCGGATCCGGTAGTCCTAAAGAGAAGTCAGAGCCTGATGGTAAGGCACAGTGGCATTCACCTGGAATTCTGCCACTTAGCATCCTTTTCATTGTCATCCAGAAGTGAACACAACAAATACTAATGTGGTCTGTGTATGAGAATGTTAAGCTCAACTTTTCTCTCTTCTCCTCAGCTAAAGGCAGTGATGGAGTCCAGCCAAAACAAGGCAAGTCATCCAGTTAATTTAAGACTGTATAAAGCAGAAGTAACTTCTTTAAAGATGTATTATACAGAAATCACTAAGTTTCCTGGTTGATAAAATTCTAATAGTTTACCTAATTTCAGTTTATATGAAAAAACAAGCAGTCATTGTGTAGAGAATCATTGTACCATCTAAACCGCTGTGAAATATATTTTCCATAACCAAAAATATTGTATATTCAGCTGTTTGAAGCTGGTGTACAAAACTGAAACAGGAAGCATAGAAATAGAACAGATTTACCACTTCTTAGACTTGCTTACAACGGGAATGAAAGATCTATAACTCACATTTCTATGTGAATTTGGCTGGGTCGCCCAAAAAGTTACATATCGTAGCTTTAAGCAGTGTTTGATGCAGTAGGAGAGAGGCTGTAGTTAATGTTTTCCTTCTACGTGTGATTCTGCAGGGGTTAAGGTTCCACAAACGGCCAACCCCAAAACAGGGGAAGACGACGCAGACAAAGCTGAAAAGGGGCAGGAGAAGGGAGGTGTGTATGAAACTTAAGCGGATAGTTTACCCGGTAACAGAGTGCTCTGGAAGTTACAGTGAACTCCAACCATATTTGTCCTGATGATTTGATTCCTGTAACTGACAGATTCTTAAATGCTAAATACATTATACTGTGTATTATAAGGATAGAGGGTTCATCTAGAACAGGGGTGTCAAACTCATTCCATGAAGGGCTTAGTGTCCGAGGGTTTTTGGTTTTTCCTTTCAATTAAAACCTAGACAACCAGGTGAGGGGAGTTCTTTACTAATTAGTGACCTTAATTCATCAATCAAGTACAAGGGAGGAGTGAAAACCCGCAGACACTCGGCCCTCCATGGAATGAGTGTGACACGTGATCTAGAGGGTTACTAGAAATGATCTAATTAGAAAAAGTTTGTCCTTCTGTTCTCCTTAGGAGCTGAAGCCAGCGGATCCGGTAGTCCTAAAGAGAAGTCAGAGCCTGATGGTAAGGCACAGTGGCATTCACCTGGAATTCTGCCACTTAGCATCCTTTTCATTGTCATCCAGAAGTGAACACAACAAATACTAATGTGGTCTGTGTATGAGAATGTTAAGCTCAACTTTTCTCTCTTCTCTTCTCCTCAACTAAAGGCAGTGATGTAGTCCAGCCAGAACAAGGCAAGTCATCCAGTTAATTTCAGACTGTAAAAAGCAGAAGTAACTTCTTTAAAGATGTACTATACAGAAATTACTAAGTTTCCTGGTTGATAAAATTCTAATAGTTTACCTAATTTCAGTTTGTGAAAAAACAAGCAGTCATTGTGTAGAGAATCATTGTACCATCTAAACCGCTGTGAAATATATTTTTCCATAACCAAAAATATTGTATATTCAGCTGTTTGAATCTGGTGTACAAAACCAAAACGGGAAGCATAGAAATAGAACAGGTTTACCGCTTCTTAGACTTGCTTACAACGGGAATGAAAGATCTATAACTCACATTTCTATGTGAATTTGGCTGGGTCGCCCAAAAAGTTACATATCGTAGCTTTAAGCAGTGTTTGATGCAGTATGAGAGAGGCTGTAGTTAATGTTTTCCTTCTACGTGTGATTCTGCAGTGGTTACGGTTCCGTTAACTGCCAACCCCAAAACAGGGGAAGACGACGCAGACAAAGCTGAAAAGGGGCAGGAGAAGGGAGGTGTGTATGAAACTTAAGCAGATAGTTGACCCGGTAACAGAGTGCTCTGGGAGTTACATTACACTCAACCCATATTTGTCCTGGATGATTTGATGCCTGTAACATTATACTGTGTATTATAAGGATAGAGGGTTCATCTAGAACAGGGGTGTCAAACTCATTCCATGAAGGGCTCAGTGTCTGAGGGCTTTTGTTTTTTTCCTTTCAATTAAGACCTAGACAACCAGGTGAGGCGAGTTCTTTACTAATTAGTGACCTTAATTCATCAATCAAGTACAAGGGAGGAGTGAAAACCCGCAGACACTCGGCACTCCATGGAATGAGTTTGACACGTGATCTAGAGGGTTACTAGAAATGATCTCATTAGAACAAGTTTGTCCTTCTGTTCTCATTAGCAGATGAACCCAGTGGATCCAACAGTCCTAAAGATGAGTCAAAGCCTGAGGGTAAGACACAGTGGCATTCACCTGGAATTCTGCCATCTACTATGTTGTTGTTTACCTTGAGGATTGATAGAGCAAGTTTGTGGTCCAGAATAGACAAACTAGGGAATCCCTGTACTGTTTGATTGTTGTAGCTTGTGAGGGTGTGAAGGGAGACCAGGGATGTGTGTGCACATGCGTGCTTACCTGCATGTGTATGTATGATTAAGTCCAACTCTTCTGTTGTGTGTTTTCTTGCCAGAAACCACACCGTTGATGGAGTATGAAGACAGACTGTAAATAATCCAGTGTTTTAGGATGGTAAGTCTGAGTCTGAGAAAGACAGTAACCACAAGATTTATTAAGAAAGCATTTGGAAGTGCTCACATTGTTATTACATTGTTATTATGTGTGTGATCAACATGTGGGATTTTTCTTTTAATTTGGATGCCATGAAAGTCAAACATTGAAGAGGTGAGATTGGTGTTGGCATTCTTAAAGCCAGACTCAGTGTCAGTTTCGTCATTTTGTTTACTTTGTATGTTTTGTTTTGTCGCTTCAACAAAACAAACCCAGCCATGATGTCATAACATACTCTAGAGTCTAGGCTACCTGAGAGAAATCTGACCTGCAATTTGTAAACAAAGCTGCTGTATTTATAACATAAGACCAAGAGTTTTTCCAGACCATGTGACCTGACCAGGGAAAAACTCCTGGTCCTAGTCATTAGTAATGTTTTGTCTGATGAGCTCTGATCTCTATTGCTTCCTTCCAGGTGGTGGTCTTCCTGGTGGTGAACTGAGGACCACAAAAATGGGGTTTGAAGGCTCTCAGTACATGCCTCCATGTCTGTTACATTGAGACAAACGACCAAGAAGAGAGAAACTGTTGGAGATGTTTTTAATGTACTATACATTTAAAATGGAAAATAGGCAAATATTGCACATAGTAACTTGCATTCAATCAGATGAAGTACAGTGAGCTACAAAGTATTGGCACAGAGACATCTTTTGTTATTTTGGCTCTGTACTCCAGCACTTTGGATTTGAAATTAGATAATGACTATAAGGTTAAAGTGTAGACTGTCAGCTTTAACCCGATATGGATGAGAATACCCTCAAATTAAAGCTGACAGTCAGTCTGCACTTTAACCTCATAGTCATTGTGTCATTTAAAATCCAAAGTGCTGGAGTACAAAGCCAAAACAACCAAAACACGTGTGACTGTCCCAACAATTTTGGAGCTCACTGTATAATGTGATGAGCCGTGTGCTTTATGAACTTACAGTACTTCAGACATTTGAGGCCAATATTTGTATCTCAGAACATTTGGTGATTGACAAAAACAAGAGATTCTTACCCTTTCTCACTATTCATACCTCGTCTTTACAAATCTCCATCAATTTGTGCAGGTTGTTTTTGTTGTTTGAAGCCATAGTATCAATCACTTTGTGGTTGTATGATACCTTTTCAGGTATTTTCCCCAGAGCGCTTTATGCCAACCCACTCCACTTTCTGTTTTAAATCGCAGCTTGTGAATGTCTTATATCATTTCATAATTTACTAATTCTTCAAGCCTTCACTTGACATATATCAAGGAATTTGTACAGGTTGTTATTGTTATAGTTATTTTTCTCAGAGTATTTTATGCCAACCCCCACAATAGGCAAAGTCTAGTGTAGGGAGATAGTTGGTTGAGAGGAACCAGGCCTGAGAGGTAGAGCTCATCCTCATCTGCCTTGTAAAGAGAGTGCTCTGCAGTACTGAGATGTTGTATTACTAACAACAATGGTGCATGTCTATTTGTTTTAATACCTAAATATTCCTTCAAATTTCCCTATGGTATACAGTGCTGCTTGAAAATATGTGAACCCTACAGGGCTGTCATTATTTTTGCTATAAAATATTAAAATAAACATAAAATCCTTATCTAAACCCCAATTCGTAATAAAGACATTCAAGTAAATGACAAACAAAAAAGAAATGATATTTTCATTGTTTATTTAACAGTAACTCAGATTTGATGTGTCCAAAAATATGTGAACCCCTTCAGTCAATAGCTTGTGGCACCTCCATTAGCAGCGGTAACTTGGACTAAACGTCTCCTATAGCCAGTAAAATCAGTCTGACATCTGTTTTGAGTGATTTTTGCACACTCCTCCTTACAGAATTCAGCCAATTGAGTGAGGTTTGAGGGGTTTCTGGCATGAACTGCCCGCTTCAGGTCCTGTCACAGCATCTCGATTGGATTTAGGTCAGGACTTTGACTTGGTCAGGACTTTGACTTGCCCAATCCAAAACACAAATCTTCTTTCTCCTGAGCCATTCTTTGGTAGATTTGCTTGAATGCTTTGGGTCGTTGTCTTGTTGGAAGACCCATTTTCGTCCCAGCTTTATCTCCTTGACTGATGGCCTGACATTCTGTTCAAGAATCTCCTGGTATACCTTATAATTCATGGTTCCCTTAATGATGTGGAGTCATCCAGGTCCAGAGGAGGAAAAGCAGCCCCAGATCTTGACATTCCCACCACCATGCTTGACTGTTGGGATAAGGTTATTTTGGTGGTAGGCAGCATTGGGTTTGCGCCAAAAATAGCGGTGTTGATTGTGACCAAAAAGGTAAATTTTGGACTCATCGGTCCAGAGACTGGACTTCCAGAAACCTTCAGGTTTGTCCAGGTGGTCTCTGGCAAAGTTAAGACTGGGTTTTTTTTTGACAGCAGAGGCTTCTTCCTAGCAACCCTCCCATGAATGACATTTCGATTCAGTGTTCTTATTGTTGAAGCATGCACAGTTACCAGAGATGCAGCAAGGGAGGTCTGCAAATCTCTAGATGGTATGTTTGGGTTGGCTTTTACCCTGATTTATTATTGTTCTCGTGGCTCTTGGGGATATTTTGGAAGGGCGTCCACTTCTAGGCCGAGTTGCTGTCATGTTAAATGCTCTCCATTTGTAAATGATTTGCCTCACAGTGGACTGATTATTTTATAGCCTTCCCCAGACTGATGTGCTCCCTCTACCCTCATCCTGATGTCCTCTGCGATCTCCTTTCCTCTCGGCATGGTGTGCTTTGCATTCACCTGGATGGGTAACACCAAACTGACCAGGTTTCTTATCTCTATTTATCAGAGTCCCGCCCAAACTCTTTCCCAATGATCTCTCCTTTGATTGGTTCATTTGGTAGCTAATTATTTACCCACCTGATTCTACTTACCTACTTGATTTAACCAATGCAACTTGGGGTTCACTTATTTTTGCACCTGCACTAATTCCTTTTTAATTTTGTTTTTCTACTACACACATGATTTCCTCTACACCAACATATGGTATTGGTAAATATAAACCTGTTATGTCAGATCACAAAGACTGGTTCTGATTAAAATAAGATTTCATGGTAAAAACGGAAAAAAGGTCTCACATACTTTCAAGCAGCACTGTATATCTGAGCGTATCTGTTTTCACAATATAATTTTGTCACCTGGATTTTAATAAAACAATTCTCATATCTGTACATCAATCTGTGATGGACCAAAGTAAGGAGTAACGGCGATGTTCACTAGTTGCCACCAGATTGGTAAGAACATTTGTTGGGAAAGACAACTAACCTGGGAATATCCCAGGTTTTAGTTTGTTTACTAGTATGTCTCAGGTAATTATGTTACAGAAGAAGATGTTATGAATTAAGACCAGCCACATTGCTTTATTTTGGGACTGGACTGTTCTAAAATGGAGTCCTGGCACATGCAAAAACCTGTACTTGTACAATCATTGTATGTATCCCTGTTTAAACTCCAGACCTCACACTGTAGTGGTGTGTTGATGACTGAATGCTTGTGTTGTCCATGTACACACAACATCTGAACACCAATTCTGTTTCAGCACTTTGCCTTAAGAATGTATTTTTTCCAAACTTGATTGGTGAAAGCAATACAGAGGAAGGTCCGTATAGAGCTGTGCTGAGCCATCATCAACATACTGTACGTATCCCTATCTGAACCCTTCAGATCTATGAATACTGAGCTAGGGAAAGGGACTAGTTGACACTAGACTTAGAGATCAGTCTCTTTGCATGCACTGGATTACTTTCTCAGCCAGGTTCACTAAACGGATCACACCACAGGACTGACGATTCCTAAATCAAGTGTCAACTCCTTCCTTCCGAGACATGCTGCTGTGATAAACAAATGCACTTCAAAGCGCAGTGTGTTAAAAATATTTTATCTGCAACGATTGAATTCCAGCCTGCATATACTGCCAATACTTTGTGGATTTGAGGTGTTTGATATTTATATTGTTTCAATAAAGGAGTTGAGTTCTATATTTTCTTTTCTTATTTTGACCTCTGACAGTGATCACATTTTTTACTAACCTGATAGGTGAAAGAAATATACTTTATATATGATCTGTTATCAGTGTGTGTGCGCATGTTTGTTCCAATTCTTGCAGTATTGCTGTGTGTGTGTGTGTGTGTGTGCCTCTATATTACACTGGGGGAAAAAAGTATTTAGTCAGCCACCAATTGTGCAAGTTCTCCCACTTAAAAAGATGAGAGAGGCCTGTAATTTTCATCATAGGTACACGTCAACTATGACAGACAAATTGAGAAAACAAAATCCAGAAAATCACATTGTAGGATTTTTAATGAATTTATTTGCAAATTATGGTGGAAAATAAGTATTTGGTCACCTACAAACAAGCAAGATTTCTGGCTCTCACAGACCTGTAACTTCTTCTTTAAGAGGCTCCTCTGTCCTCCACTCGTTACCTGTATTAATGGCACCTGTTTGAACTTGTTATCAGTATGAAAGACACCTGTCCACAACCTCAAACAGTCACACTCCAAACTCCACTATGGCCAAGACCAAAGAGCTGTCAAAGGACACCAGAAACAAAATTGTAGACCTGCACCAGGCTGGGAAGACTGAATCTGCAATAGGTAAGCAGCTTGGTTTGAAGAAATCAACTGTGGGAGCAATTATTAGGAAATGGAAGACATACAAGACCACTGATAATCTCCCTCGATCTGGGGCTCCACGCAAGATCTCACCCTGTGGGGTCAAAGTGATCACAAGAACGGTGAGCAAAAATCCCAGAACCACACGGGGGGACCTAGTGAATGACCTGCAGAGAGCTGGGACCAAAGTAACAAAGCCAACCATCAGTAACACACTACGCCGCCAGGGACTCAAATCCTGCAGTGCAAGATGTGTCCAGGCCCGTCTGAAGTTTGCTAGAGTGCATTTGGATGATCCAGAAGAGGATTGGGAGAATGTCATATGGTCAGATGAAACCAAAATAGAACTTTTTGGTAAAAACTCAACTCGTCGTGTTTGGAGGACAAAGAATGCTGAGTTGCATCCAAAGAACACCATACCTACTGTGAAGCATGGGGGTGGAAACATCATGCTTTGGGGCTGTTTTTCTGCAAAGGGACCAGGACGACTGATCCGTGTAAAGGAAAGAATGAATGGGGCCATGTATCGTGAGATTTTGAGTGAAAACTTCCTTCCATCAGCAAGGGCATTGAAGATGAAACGTGGCTGGGTCTTTCAGCATGACAATGATCCCAAACACACTGCCCGGGCAACGAAGGAGTGGCTTCGTAAGAAGCATTTCAAGGTCCTGGAGTGGCCTAGCCAGTCTCCAGATCTCAACCCCATAGAAAATCTTTGGAGGGAGTTGAAAGTCAGTGTTGCCCAGCGACAGCCCCAAAACATCACTGCTCTAGAGGAGATCTGCATGGAGGAATGGGCCAAAATACCAGCAACAGTGTGTGAAAACCTTGTGAAGACTTACAGAAAACGTTTGACCTGTGTCATTGCCAACAAAGTATTGAGAAACTTTTGTTATTGACCAAATACTTATTTTCCACCATAATTTGCAAATAAATTCATTAAAAATCCTACAATGTGATTTTCTGGATTTTCTTTTCTCATTTTGTCTGTCATAGTTGACGTGTACCTATGATGAAAATCACAGGCCTCTCATCTTTTTAAGTGGGAGAACTTGCACAATTGGTGGCTGACTAAATACTTTTTTTCCCCACTGTAAATAGCAGATTATTCAGTGCCTCACAAGCTTTTCTTCCTGCTTTGTCTTTGTCTCTCTCTCCTGGATTTACAGAGGCAGTCCCTAAACCCACAATCACTTCTTCCTGAAACTCCAACAAAACCTCCTGCAGTCTGACCTATGAAGGGGACGCCACTAATGCTGAACCAGTCACCTACAGCTGGAAAGTGGGAGAGGGGGCGTGGGAGGTCTTAGACAAACAGCTGTAAGAGTGACAATGGCAAATCAATCAACAGTTACAAGTACAGCTGCAAGCTGAAAAACTGTTAGTGGGGAAGTCAGCGAGCCAGTTGGAGAAGTGTTTGGCTCAGGTGAGTGGTAATGATAGGCCACGGCATTAGGTATCCTAGCGGTTAAGAGCGTTGGGCCAGTAACTGAGAGGTCGCTTGTTCGAAACCCTGAGCCGACTAGGTCAAAACATCTGTCTGTGCCCTTGAGCAAGGCACTTAACCCTAATCACTCTGGATAGGAACGTCTGCTAAAGGACTAAAATGTCAATAGGCCTGATCATCATTACTGATGATTATGTTATTACATATAACAAAAAAATCTAATCAGTCTTCATTTTAGAGTCAAACAGTACTGGTACTGCCATTTGAATTGCTGCCGGTGACCGTACCCTACTTGTTTTGACCACTTGCATTGGTGTTCATAGAAAATTGACCAGTAGGGACAATACATTCTTAGTATTTAGTAACGGAGCACTTGCTCATAGAATCTACTGTAGTTAGATGATTTGTTGTGGTGCAGGTTAACATAATAGTAACAGTGGTAACATTCCCCCTCTTACTTGTTAGTAGGCAACCTTTATGACAGGGTTTGGGTACATTAGGTTTGTGTTTTGGAAATTCCCAAGGCTACAAGAGTCACCGCACGGAAGTGAACCATCTTATTGTCAACATGTGGGGTTAGTAAGTGCCAAGTTGTAGGTGAGTGGGAGCAAGCAGTACCACTATTTAGCAATGTGAGTAAGAGTCAGGCCAGACAACAAAGACAACTGAGAAACTAAGATAAAGAGGCCTCCCAATTTAGGGAGGGGAGAAACTTATGAAAACATGGTGCAGAATATTGTGAGAACGGCAATAACTGAGTAAAGCAGGGAGTAGGATATGTGTGTGTGTGTGTGTATGTATGTGTGTATGCATGTGTGTATATGTGTGTGTGTGTGAACTGAAGGTCAGTAGAGCAGTTTTAGAGTGGAAAACTACAGCCCGCCTACAGAGGGAAGGGATTTCTTTTTGTATGACGTATGAGTATAAAAGATGGACTCTGAAATTGTGATGGCAGAATTCTCAATGAATAAATATCTCTGACCATGCAGACCGGGACTCTGGCCGTTACTTAAATCCCAAAAGACTTACAACCTTTTGGGAGACGCACAGAGACACTAAAATAGTTTGTTAAAGAATTCACATAACACCCACGTTTTCCACTCGCAGACAATCAGGGATTATATGGGCCATTGGGATATCAATGGCATTCGTGTTTGAGTTGCATTGTAGTAGGAACTCTCTGCTGTATTGGATTCCGCAGCCAGCAGCGTTTTCATCATTTAGTCCATCTGTAGCGGGTACACGATCAACAAGATCAGTCCAACACCCCACCACTGTAAAGCCATCGTTGACAGAAGGTTTACAAACAAAGTGTACAAATTAAAAACATAAAAGAAGGTTACACACACTGCGGGATGCAACAGAGCCTCGCAATCCAGGAACAGAGTTGCCTATCCCTGATCTACTGTATGTTACAAATCAAATAGTTGTATCATCATCATTAAATATTGTCACAACAAAGATGTTTGAGAATGCTAAACAGGCAAGTCATCCAGCTCATTTAAGACGTCATGAAGCAGAAGTAGGATAGATGCTCATCTGCATATCTCAGAATATCACGAGAACATAGATTGATTGCTATTTTATTTGAATTCTGTTGTTAATTACTTTAAGTAGGAAGTCGCTGTAAGCATACTGTGTCCATAATAAGTATATAGGTTGTATGTTGGGAGCTTTTGGGAAAGAGCACAGTTAGAAAGATATGGCATATAGAAGCAAACCGGATGGACATCATGAAAATGATCGGAGAGGTTGAGAGTAGAAGAAGTTCAGGAGCAAAAATAAATAAAAATAATAATTATATATATATATATATATATGAAATAGAATTATTATAAAATTAACTCTGTCCATAAGGTGTAGATAGTAAGTATAGACCGGAAGTAGAGGCCTGGGCATTGTTGTTCACTAATTTACTCCAAGTAGGGAAAGGATGGTGGGGTTGAAAAGTAATAAAGGGGAGTATATATATAAAAAAATATAAAAAAAAGGGGGGATTGGAAGTGATGCAGACAATTACATTGATAGAAGATACAATCTATCTGCAATATTAAGCTGATCCAACCCCCGAAAAAATAAAAAATAAATAAATAAATATATATATATTTTTAAAGGAAGTCGCTGTTTAAATCAATGACACTTGATGGTAAGACACAGTGGCATTCACCTGGAATTCTGCCACTTAGCATCCTTTTCATTGTCATCCAGAAGTGAACACAACAAATACTAATGTGGTCTGTGTATGAGAATGTTAAGCTCAACTTTTCTCTCTTCTCTTCTCCTCAACTAAAGGCTGTGATGGAGTCCAGCCAGAACAAGGCAAGTCATCCAGTTCATTTAAGACTGTATAAACAGAAGTAACTTATTTAAAGATGTATTATACAGCAATCACTCCTCCATTCCTGGTTGATAAAATTCTAATAGTTTACCTAATTTCATTTTATGTGAAAAAACAAGCAGTCATTGTGTAGAGAATCATTGTACCATCTAATCATTGTACCATCTAATCATTGTACCATCTAAACCTAAAATATATTTTCCAGAACCAAAAATATTGTATATTCAGCTGTTTGAAGCTGCTGTGCAAAACCAAAACGGGAAGCATAGAAATAGCACACATAAAACAGATCTTAGACTTGCTTTCAATGGGAATGAAAGATCTATAACTCACATTTCTATGTGAATTTCGTTGGGTCGCCCAAAACGTTACGTATTGTAGCTTTAAGCAGTGGTTGATGCAGTAGGAGAGAGGCTGTAGTTGATGTTTTCCTTCTGTGTGTGATTCTGCAGAGGTTACGGATCCACTAATGGCCTTCACCAGAAATCTGTTTTAATTGTATTAGGTACCTTTACTCACTAATGTGTGTGTGTGAGAGAGAGCGTTCACAGCTATAATCCCACCACCCAGAATATTTCCAAGTTTTACATGTACATTTTCTCATCATAACCTTATGCAAACTTAAAGGGCAAATACCTCCTAAATTCAAGGAACCTCTTCTACTCTGTTTTCTGTAAACAATGTTGATGGATGGTGTAACTTTACACGGTACGCAGGCAACAATCAAAATTATGTTGATGATCAGGTCGCCAACCGCGGAGCTTCAGGGATTCTCTCTGGGGTTGCCATGGATACAGTTAACAGCGCTGTAGGAGAAGTCTCCTAGAGATTACTCCATGAATCAGAATAATAACAATCAGCACACTAACACAGGTGTTAACACTAACACACCTTTTACATGGTACTTCTATGGGGCCATTTTGACAATGCAGATATGTGGAGATGTTGCCAGAAATGTTTCTCACATTTGTCGTGGCATTTATTTGAAGATTGTTTTTGTTGAGACATCTACATACAGTATGAGAAGGTGATGATTACTAATGTGAGTTTAAAGTTATCGGTGTGTGGGCTAGCCTATATAAAATGTGAATGATGCAGTTGGAATCTGCAAGGAAAATGTGCTTTCAATTAACTGCCGTGATGAGTATTTGAAATAACCTGTTTGGTTTTGGTTTCTCTTCAAATCTATGCATTTGTGCACTGTTAAAATGTCACCCATAGAGGTAACACTGTAGATAAAGATTCTGTCACCTCCACCCTAGTTTGTACGTTCCAAAAGCGAATTATTAAATGTGCTTCAGTGTGAGTCTTCTGCTTTATTTGATCTGCTCTATGGTTGTCAATCAGGACATTTTGAGTTCTTAGAACTGTTTCCATGTTGTTTTGTTTGATATGACTGTTGATGATTTAGAGATGTGGCTTGTTTCAGAACGTCTCAAGACCTTTGCAGGTTTTGTCGTCATAAAGCAGAAGTAGCATTAGATGTAGCATAGATGCTCATCTGCATATCTCAGAATATCACAAGATCTTAGATTGCTATTTTATTTGAATTCTGTTGTTGATGACTGTAAGCAGGAAGTCACTGTGTATGATGCTATGCCTACTGGTATCCTTTATTGTGAAGTTATTCTTGTTGTCAAAATGTGGGGTTAGTAAGTGGTAACTTGTAGGTGAGATGGTACTGCCACAGACCTTTGCTAGAATCAAGCTTTGACTATTGTTCCAAGCAGATGCAGGGTTATGCTGAAATATCAACTGTGAACAAAGTTTTCTTCTTTAAGCTCTACTAACAACAGACAATATAGGAGTCATACAACCCTTAACGGAGGAAGTTGATTTAAAGACAAACTTTGCTCTTCTGTCCTCAGGGACAGCTGGCAATAATGCCAACAGTGTTAAGCCGGTGACAAAACCTGAAGAAGGTAAGTCACAGATGGAGGTGATCGTGGTATTCCACTGGAATTCGACAATCGAATAGGTTGAGGATTGTTAGAACAAGTCGGATTTGAAAAACATATATTTTGGTGGGTGGGAGGGCTTGCACTGTCTACGAAACCACTGTTTGGGAAACACTGGTGGTTCAATAGAAAGGTTGTAGTAAATGTTTTACCCTCTCTGTGTGTTTCCTCAGGGGGCAATGATAAGACTAAAACGGACAGCAGTGTTGGACCAGTAGGCAAGGATGAGACTAAAATGGCTGGACCAGGGGGCGACCTAAACACAGCTGAAAAAGGAGAGGTGAAAGCAGGTGTGTATGGGAAAGGGATAGTTCACCTCAAGTCCCGCTGAATAAATGGCTAAATGTACAGACCTCAGTCTCAAATAGATGGGAAAGACTGGTATCATCTTAAACTGTCATAAACATTCATAACACAGCAGGAATCAGTGCCATTGTAATTACAGCATTCTTGAATCACATTAATTCTGAATGATTTAATTTCTCCAGTTGAGTTCTCCTATTGCGTTTTCTTGCAGAGGGGTCCATGCTGCTGAACGAAGACAGGGTGAAGTACCACAATGACAATGGAGAGGGGGCAGCAGAAGGGAATTCAGTATTGTAGGACGGTAAGTTGGAGTGTGATAACAATGTAGACTGTTTTCACTTCATTTCCCTTTATTGTGCAATACTTCTACCCCACTCTGGCCAACTCACTATAAGTAGACTGTTAGTCTGTTACCAACTCTTGTTCCTACTGATTTATTCCTAACTGACGTCTCTCTAGTCAGGGAACTGTGGACCAGAGGTACACAGAGGATCATGAAGACAAGAGAACCCACTGTCTCATCTGGGCTACCAGCGCTGGAGGACAATGCGCTGTAATGTCCAGAGAACATTTCTATATCAATAGACTGATTGATGATTGGTGAAAGGGAGGTCCATTTATAAGAGTCACCTGTCCATTCACATAGTTAAGGTCAGTGTAGTTGAATGTTGTTTTGTAAATAATGTCCAAAGCTGCAGCTTCTACTCTGCATATTTCTGAGCTTCCACCTCTGTCGTCTCTTCTATTTAAGAAGAAGTGTATGTCTAGCAAGTGTGATGCACATGTCAAGATATTGGTCAAAAAGCAGAGTCATTTCACTGGGGGGGGTAATTTGCTTCTCATACTCCTACATAGTTAGTATCCTACTTTGGCAATCAGCATTTCTAATGTTATTTTTCCATGACAATTTGTATCAGACTTTTGGTAAAAAATCTATCGTTTTTGCTCATATTGACATAATAATTTTGTACTACAGTTCTTTTAACCTGTATATAAATCTAATGTTGTGCATGTATGTATGTAATCATATCACTGTGCTGTGTGTGCTGTGTATAGTGTAGTGTGAGCAAGGCACTTAACCCTAATTGCTCCTGGAAGTCACTCTGGATAAGAGCTTCTGCTAAATGACTAAAATGTGTGTTCTGCCTCATGCCTATTGTATTGTGTGTTTGTGTCACAGGGAGGCACCAAACAGTATGGAATAACCTAATCTGAATTAATCTGCAAAAAGGACCGTCATTACTTTGTGTCACTGTCAACCTAAAAATATGTTTAGCGTACAATGGATATTGCATAGCTGTGAAATCGCTAGCTAGGTTATTTGACCTTTGTCATACGCTACATCCATCCTATTTGTTTAAATGGAGTGGCTCAACAAGCAAGTTTGACGTTAACTTTTACAGAAAGCTCATGTCTGCTACGTAGGCTGAATACATAGCCTCAGTCAACATACTATAAAACTGTTTGTTACAAACAAACTAGAAAATTGACTTAAAAGAAAAGGCTCCCAGTGCCTCTGAGGACGGTATGGTTGATGAAACTACGGAAAGCCACTCATTTCCAACAGAAGAGAAGCAAAGTGGCGGGGGATTGTTGGGCGCAGGGTTGCCAGGTCAAGTTACAATTTGTAGCCTAATGACTACTCAAAACCCGTCAAAAAGGCATGGAAACTAACCCAATAAAAAAAATTCACGGCAAGAGGAGTTGCCATATCTATTCAATAAACCCTTTTCCCATAACGTTATCGAGCCAATGAAGAAGGAATATCGTAGTAACTTGTAACGACGTTAGAAGTAAAATTTGGTTCCTCAAAATAATGATTGCAAGCTATGACATGACCTAATAAAGGAATTTGAATATGTGGCAAGAGAAAATATAATTTGCCCTTGTTAAACTTGCCAGATCATTTTCCATCAATGGGTGTCGATTTAACTCGTTTGACTTCTATGATTAAGCAATAAGGTACAAGGGGGTAATATGTCTACATCATTTTGCCGACAAGCAGTAATTCTGAAGGTGGATACTGGTTCTACCTGTATTTACAGTAGTGTTCAGGTGTGCATGAACAGTACACCTGTTGCCTATTGGTACTATCTGATGTGTCCTCATTATTGAAGTAGCTTAGAGTATAAATGTGGGAGAAATCTTCAACAGCTCAGAGCTTGTGATCTTGCAACATAAAGCAACTTTATTTAATCATTTTTCTTACAGAATCTTGGATTCGAAAATATATGAGAACTGTTAAACTAATCTCTGTCTACTTCATAGAGAAGTATAGGTGTACCCTCTGGACCAGTAGACACCAGCTCAGATACAGCCTCTGTACCAGAAGAAACCAGTTGAAAAGCACTTATTGAATATATAGTTTGTTTGACAAATATTTATATTATGTACAGGGAAGGTTTGTTTCTCTTCAGTAAACTCATCTCTTTTTCTATCAATTTCTACTATACATAATAGTATCATTGTTTTCCTGTATGGGCTGTCATGTTTAGCCTAGAATACTATCATTTTTCAACTTTGAATAATGTGAATTATAATGAAATGTTGATCCATGCAACAAGATGGCAAAAATGTATTATGTTTTGAGGAAAATATTTCGTTGTATGAATGTTTTTGTGTGCATGTCTCAAAGCCTATAGGTTAATGGCTAGGCTGGTGAATCAAAATTCCTCACTCAGTGTACAGGAGGAAAATTAAATGAACTATAATTATTAAGTTACCTTTAAATATTACATTATTGCCAACTGTTGTTACATTATAGCACAGTGATCCTATCAATTCTAAATTCTATATGTAATTCTGTACATTGTAGCCAATTATACACACAGGGAGGCGTCAAAGACCAGGTATGGGCACGACTACAGCAAGGAATATTCCAGAAGTGGTTAGAAAAAAATTGATATTAAAGTTATGGCATATAAACATAATGCCAGGTGTAGGTATAGTGTGATTGTATTGCAGCTATTAAACATTATTTACAAGTCAAATGGAACATAATTTTATTTTCCACCACCTTATTTTATTTTCCACAAAGAGGTCAAACATAGGAGGAACTAAACCTAATTACTTTCACTTTCACAGCCTCTGGAAATAAAGATCAGAAGTAGGCTAGATGAACCACACAGTGTTTTAGCATGTCTCATTTGAATTTACTGTTATGTATTGTAGTGGTAAATATATTATGTTAAAGCTTGGTCTGACTAAAAATCTTGTGCATAACCCATCTTGTGTTGGGGGCCTTGGGACTTAATACAATGCACAAAGACTTCTATCCGGTTGGCCTTATCAGCAGGTGGCTATGAGCAAAACCCAGGCCATAAGTCTCTCAAGTCCTCCCAAAACTCACGAGATATCTCCTGAGGATACACACACACATACACACACACTTACACACATACACACACACGCACACACACACTTACACACATACACACACTTACACACATACACACACTCACACACATACACACACACACACACTTACACACATACACACACTCACACACATACACACACACACAAAAAACCCCTTCTCTTAGGCCGGAGACGGAGAACCTGACTCAGAGCCAATGAAATGGAGATGACCTCGACCAACTCATCAGGACCAATGGGGAGATCGGAACTACTAGAATCAACCTACTTTATTTTATTGTATAAAATGTCAGCACACAATGGTTAGGGGCGCGCTCTCAGATATCTCCCTAAGAGGTTGACGAGACGCGTCCGTGCACGGAGAATTCAGATATCTTTACCTCTGAATAAACTGCCTTATATCATACAATCATCCACCTTGTCCGAAAGTCTCTACTTGGTCTCCGTTCTCCAGTAAACTGTTTTATCAACAAAACTTGGTAGCAAGAGGATGGTTTTCTAAACTCTGAATTCGGTCCATAAAAGTTGATAGAGACAGGAGACAAGTAAGAGACGGATCTGAAAGGACGGGTGACCTGTCCGCAGGAGCAGCCGGGAATCCAGCTCGCCTCAGGAAACTGATCTAGACGGCCGTCAATACAAAGGTAAGCAGAACCTGTTAAAACAAAATCTGCATATTGTATTGTAGGATAAACCCAAATTTCGATCAGTAGTACTGGGCGTGAGTATGGATTACTGTGACATTTATAACATATCTATTATGACTCAAAGGCACATATGTAAAGATATCTGAATTTTTTAGTCTTTTTCCTGTTGAAGTGTGACTGTCTAGAGTTCAGTCTAGTTACAGGGGTTCACAAGAGACGGACCGACTTTTATTTCCTGTTGAATTGTGGCTTTCTAGTGAGAAGCCTATTACAGTTTTGGCCCACAAGCGATGGACCATTTTATTTGATCCACAAGAGAAGGATCTGGTGACTTGATAAAAAGATTCAGATAGTCGGGTTGAGAGAATTCCGTGAGAATCCAAGATTCAGATAGTCGGGTTGAGAGAATTCCGTGAGAATCCAAGATTCAGATAGTCGGGTTGAGAGAATTCCGTGAGAATCCAAGATTCAGATAGTCGGGTTGAGAGAATTCCGTGAGAATCCAAGATTCAGATAGTCGGGTTGAGAGAATTCCGTGAGAATCCAAGTCCAGAAAAGGTTCTCCCGACTAGACGCCAGTTGAATGGTTTAAACTACTGGAAGTCTCCTATGAGGAGAATAAAAAAAATAATAAAAAAATACAAGTTCAAATAGTCGGGCATTTTGGTTGACGTGGCACTCAACTATTTGTACTGTGAGGAACTCAAACTGAATTCGTGTGTTGATGTTGATATGTAATGAAAATGTAATTGTTGAAATGATAACCTGAATGTTGTGTAAGATTGGTCGTGTGTTGATGCTGATATGTAATGAAAATGTAATTGTTGAAATGATAACCTGAATGTTGTGTAAGATTGGCCGTTTCATGAGACTAACTAGTTGATAACTTTTAAGAGGACCACGGAGTCCTATTTTGCTTGTTATGTAGCCGCTGAGCTAAAAGCTGACTTGAACTTTTCCCCTCTTGTGGAAGTTGGTATCTCCTTAGCCCCTAAAATTGGATTGGTAATTATTTTGGAAGCGCTCGAGTTTGCTAATATATTCTTCCAAAAGGGCGATTCTGATACCTTTTGGGAAAATATATAATAACTCGAATAACTGAAAAACAATAATAACTTTTGCTAAATAATTCCCAAAATTAAATTGATAATTATTTTAGGAGCGCTCGAGTTTGCTAATATATTCTTCCAAAAGGGCGATTCTGATACCTTTTGGGAAAATATATAATAACTCGAATAACTGAAAAACAATAATAACTTTTGCTAAATAATTCCCAAAATTAAATTGATAATTATTTTAGGAGCGCTTGGGTTTGTTAATGTATTCTTCCAAAAGGGCGATTCTGATACCTTTTGGGAAAGTATATAATAGCTCGAGTACCTGAAAGACAATAATAACTTTTGCAAAATAATTCCTGGGATTAAATTGATGATTGTTTTGGGAGCGCTCGGGTTTGTTAATGTATTGTTCCAAAAGGGCGGTTCTGATACCCTTTGGGAAAATATATAATAATTCGAATAATTGAAAAGCAATAATACCTTTTGCAAAATAATTCCTAAGAAAAAGTATTGAACATTCTTTGTGTACGAGGGTGGGACATCAGAGATAAGTCTGAGTCAGCGCCAAGAATACATTGCTGGTTTCGGCCAGTGACGGGCTAAGTGCACCAAGATAGTCTAAAAAAAAAAAAAAAAAAACTGTATAAACCATGGCAACCACTACCGTCCCAAAACTCAAGTTTAATGAATATCTAGATCAAAAATACAGGATAGAGCGGGAGTGGTGCTGTGTTTTATACTAAGGAATCTCCTATGCTAAATAAAGATAAACGTATCCAGAATGTGTCGAACTACGGATTGACGCATTGGTGGATAAGATTTGACCCACAACTAGATTCCTAAAGGGACCCAGTTTGAACTGAGACCTTTTGCATAAATCCTATTAGGGGAGGTCCTACCCTATAGGTTGCGAGGAGGTAGAAGTTTAACTGTGGCAGAGTTCTAGACATTAGGTGGGGGAGAATCACCGAAAATTGACCAGAGGTATTAAATTCCCGGGGATGCCAGTTATCTCTGTGATTTCACACTTAAAACGTTCCATATAAATGGTTGTGTGAAAGGTACAATTAAGCTGAGATTAAGTCTTTCCTAGTGATTGAGTTGTCTAAAGAAAATCCTTTGATAGGGATCCAGTTGCTTCTGTGACTTCACATAAGTATAAGGTTGTGTGAAGGGTGGCAGTTGAACTGAGACTATGTTTTAGGACGCTCTGGTAACCTAAATTTTTTAAGGTATTGTATTCTAATTGGCAGTTTTGTTTTGCTGTGTTTATATTTTAACGTGTCTGTGTTTTTATGTATTATAACGTGTAATGGATGATGGGAAGTTATAGTGAGACTTATGAGACCGAACACCAATCTGTGGAATTGAGTGAATTTGACCTAGGGTTTCAGGAACCGGGGACTGGGGAGACTGATATCGAAGTTGTGCATGATTCTAGAACAAGCGTGAGATAACTAAAGCGTGGTGTGTGCGGTGTGTAGAGATTACTGCATTGGTATATGTGACTGGAATTCTGATTCTTATGATAATAATTGCATTACAAATTATATAAATTAGCCTCTTTATATGCGAGGGTGTCATACATGAGATAAGTCTGTATTTGATACCGATAATACATCCAAGATAGAGAAAGCAAGATGGCAGGACCAAACATAACCATACCCAAATTCAATGAATACATAGAACAACGAATGACAGGGAGAGTGGGTTCACGAGAGAAGGATCCAGAGAGTCAGACCGGGGGGGAACTGTGTGGCTAGGAGAGATAGAAATGTGTATTACTTAATGACAAACGCTCCATGTACCAATAGGGTCGGATGTGTAAATGTCAATTGTTTAATGGATATTGTTTAATGATGAACATTCCTAGTAAAAATAAAATAAAAATAAAATATATAGGATTTCGATAGTCTTAAAGTGTATAAGCCTCATCCAAAAGCTCGAATATTTGTTCGGTGAAGGATGTAGTTAAAGTGAACAGTGGTAAATGAGTGAGACTTATGAAACTGAATAAGGTTTGTGCAGGGACAAAATTGACATGGGTTGAAGCCCTGCCACTGGTTTTGATGGCTATGAGAGCATCACCAGGGGCAGGGACCCATCTCTCTCCTCATGAGATAATGTAAGGGAGAGAAATGCAAGGTCCACCAAGGGAGGGAGGTCTTATGCCCGCCCTTGATGTACAACAGATAGGAATGATTGAATATGTGATGAAATTGACGGAATTTTCTGCAGCACTCTCTTCTCAGGTGTAGAAGGCCCAGGAGGGGGAGCTGACGGGTAACACGCCACCACTGAAGGTAAAAAATGGGAGACTGGGTGAGGGTGAAAGTCCACAAAAGAAAGTGGCTGGAACCCAGGTGGACTGGACCGTACGAAGTGAAGGAGGTTACTTCACACTCAGTCCAGGTCAGAGGTAAATCAGGAGCACCCTGGCACCATCTAACACACTGCACACCAGCCCCCACTCCTTCCAGACCAATGTCTGAAGTAAGAGCTGATTTGAGCAGCGAGAACCAATCCTGACAACACAATGAAGAAACCCTTATGGGAACAACAATCTCACTCAGGGTGAAGAAGAACTTTTTCCCCCTGGGAGAGATTGGGAGCGTCTGAATGTTTGTATGTATGTTTTCTGATAGGAATTGGACTCCTGCTGGGCACTCCTTATGAGGTGTTGTTCTTTTACATTACATTTGAGTCATTTAGCAGACGCTCTTATCCAGAGCGACTTACAAGAACAATTGGGGTTGGGTGCCTTGCTCAAGGGCACATCGGCAGGTTTTTCACCTAGTCGGCTCGGGGATTGGAACCGGCGACCTTTCGGTTGCTGGCACAATGCTCTTAACCACTAGGCTACCTGCCGCCCCGTGTTGTGTGAAGCTATTTAGAATTACTTGTTAAATTGACTTATAATATAGAAGAGGTGGCTAAGGGATTTTTAACAGTACCAACCATGGGGGGGGGAAATCCTCACAAGAGGTCCCAGAATTTACTGGGGACAAGAAATGCTTGATATAATTAAAATGGAATCCAGGGATAGCTTTAAATCTCCATTATATAACCAGGTGGAGGGAGAGGTATGGTTTTGAGGGACGTCTGGACGGAGATAAACTCGAATCCATGCTTAAACAGATACATACGGTGTGTAAAGGAGAAATAAGCAGTGAGAGAGAGAGAGAGAGAGTTGAGGGGGCCAGTACCCACTGACAGCCTTACCTAATCTATTGGCGGGGAATGAAAGGGGCCCAAGCAACCTTAGATGTATACAGTAATAATAATAATATGCCATTTAGCAGACAGGCCATGAACTCATCAGGACGTGGCCAGAGCGGTGGAGGGAATGACCCGCCCCAAAGCAGGAATAGTAAGGTTTGGGCTGCCGTTAGAGGGCAGTGGGTTTCAGGGGATGTCCATAGGACACTTTTGCAATGGGCCGATTACGGAGTCTTGTGTAGTGGCCTCGGAGAGACATGCAATCCATCATGAGAGAAAGTCAGACAGGAGAGAGGAGTCCATCCCCCAGCTTTGAGTGTGAGAAAGAGGAAGATAAGGCGTGACTAGTCCTTGAGGGAGAGATAGTGGACTCTGGTGGGGGGAAGACTAAGGAACCCTTTGATCCAAATTGTGACTTAGCACTTCAACAGGAACAGAGAAACCTAATTTGGCATTGACAGTAATGGGTATGAAAATTAATTGGATGATGGGGTTTTGTGTTGAATTAGAGACAGTGAGACTATTAGTCAACACCTGGGAGTGGAAATCAGGAGTCCTCATGACCTGGCTGTTTGGTTGTTGTTTTTTAATTGGGGTTTTCAAGTAGAAAACAACACACCTAGTATGATGTTAATAAAGTCTTGTTGTTTCAATTTTGGAGGGTTTCAGCAGGTCAAGGGTGATAGGTCTTAGAGGAGCACACAGTGAATTTTATGGAGTTTTTTAGCTTTTTGGCTGAGTTTGGGGTATATATGATTTCTTATGAGAATGAATGTCATGAGGACTTAATGAACACTTGGGATAACTAACATTTATGAAATATTTAGAATAATGGTAATTGTTTAGTATACTATGGGATTAAACAGTTCGTTAAATGATTTCAATGGCCTCTGAACTCTGTTTTAACATTCTGGTGTTAATTAATCATCCACACTAGTACATTCTAAAGACATGAGAGGAAGATTTTAGCATAGTTTATTTTACTAAAGTTGAGGGTAATTTATAGTACTGTGAAAATTGTGAAGAAGATTATAATTTGGTAATAATATATTTGATTTGAACCATAAATAACAGAAGAGAGAGTGGAGGAATGGCAATTGGATAATGAAATACCAATATTAACTAAAGTGATTGTTTAGGTAGGTGGTAATATTGACACATGGCCAAATCATGTGTCAAAGAGGGGGATGGGTATTAAATATTAAATATATACGAAGGAGAGGACAAAATACTTTATTAAATATATACGAAGGAGAGGACAAAATACTTAAAAAAAAAAAAAAAAAAACATGTATGATAGTTTATTAACCACACCTGTATGTCAGAGATTTTGTGCCCCACAGGTGAACTAAAGGAGAAGGTGACCCACTCTATCTAACCAGGAGACCGAATCAGGCCTGGCGGGAAGGGCCCTACCAAGCACTGCCTTTGCCAGCAGAAAAGCTGAGAGATCCATCTGGGTGCATGTCACACACTGTACAAAACCAGCTACACCTGACGAACAAACACAGAGTTAGGAGAAAGATCCGATAACCACAAGGGTCCGGGGGTTGGCTCCTTAACGAAGATTCCCTTACCCTGTCTGATCATCCCTGTGTGAGTTCGATAGAAGGTAAAGCAATGGGTTGGCCTCTGGCATCTGACATGTGCTCAGGGCAAGGGTGGGGATTCACAGGTCTCCCGACGGTAGGTAGCTGTCTGATTGTGGGGGCCATATTCCTAACATACTCAAACCCTTCTGATCAGCCGAAAGTAGTAGTTAACCTAAAACAAGTTGATAAAATGATACCTGAGCACAGTCTATGAAGGCATAGGAGACAGCTAGACGTAGGGAAAGGGGAAGATTAGGGACTTTAGGGGAGGACATCACTATATGTATGTCACCATGTACATCCTGGGACTATGTAGCTGCTCATATCGAGAGCGTGGGGGATATGTAAATCTCCATACACAGTTTGGGGACAGGTGTAGTGTTGCGAGGGTAGGGAATTACCAGAAATGGCAGTGCGACCCATAGAAGGGTAGGTACTGTCTGAAAGTCTGAAGTACGCAAAAACAGGTTTATGACCCATGCAAACCACCTGGGAATGTGGTGAAAGAGTCTTGTAGTAACTTGAACTATCAGTACCCCCGATAACAAACTCATTCCGACCTAGGTTGCCTACGGTTGAAGTCTCAGGGGATTCTAATCGTTTTTCTAGGACTAGTAAGATAGGATACAGAGTAGGGCATCTTAGCTCTGCTCCTACACAGAGAATATCACAACTGAAAGAGAACATGACTAATCTCTCCTATTTGTTGCAGACAGAGGATTATAGGAGCCA
Organism: Coregonus lavaretus; assembly: GCF_964263955.1. NCBI lineage: Eukaryota > Metazoa > Chordata > Actinopteri > Salmoniformes > Salmonidae > Coregonus > Coregonus lavaretus. Next base: position 10,430,927 of record NC_140022.1, on the reverse strand, counting down.
AAACCAGGCCCGTGCTGACATCTGATGGATGTGTGGTGATAACTGATTGTGAACTCAACTACATATGTAAACAATCAAACGTGTCAGAGACTGGTGAGTTGTCAAATAGAAAGTAGGACCTCCTCCCGGGATCCTTTGATGAAAGGATCCTGTGATGGGATAGGAGTACCTCGAGAGGTTACAGAACAATTCAAAGCTAGGAATCAGACCACAGTTGAGTTTGAATCAAGTATTTTTTGTTGGTCAACAATTAATAAAAACTTCGATTGGATAAATTATATTTATTATAACCAGCAAAGATTTATAAACCACACTTGTGATGCAATAAAGGGATTAGATGAGCAGACAGCGGCAACTATCTTAATGACAAAGCAGAATAGAATAGCGTTGGATATGCTTTTGGCTGAGCAGGACAGGGTTTGTGTTCTGTTTGGATATATGTGTTGTACTTTCATCTCCAACAATATAGCACCGGACGGGCCTGTGACCAAAGCGCTTGAGTGACCATCACCACGCTGGCGAACGAACTGGTTGAGAACTCTGGTATTGATAGCTCCATAAACGGTTGGTTTGATAACATATTTGGTAAATGGAAAACTATTGTTGTGACTATTCTGGGTGAAGTCATGGCCTCTATGGGTATACTTGTTCTTTGTGGATGTTGCCTTATTTCCTGGCTGAGTGACTGGTTTGGTGAGTACTCTTCTATGGTGGTTACTGGATTTCAGACCCTAGTAATTGTGTTTTTGCTGTTAATGTGTTGTGCTGCTTGCATCGTCCCCCGTCTCAGGAGGTCAGTGGTAGGAGTGGTGCAGGCGTCAGGTATGATGCTGTTGTTACCGGCCCAGGATGATGCAGGTGACTCTGCTACTGACTCTGAGACCAAGCTGGATGATCCATGTTTTGCCTAGTAAAATACATACACGCATTTATTTTCAGTTCTTGCTCATTTATTACCTTATGTTTTTACTAACCACTGTGATTGTTTATTCTTCCTGATGTGAAGGTAAAGGATTCCTGGGTGGCTGGTAGCCAACTCAGTACATGTTAGGTGTAGGGGAGGAATAGAGGGTTAAAATTATTATTTTTTATTTTTTTCTATTAACATTAAATGTTGTGATTTAATTTCCATATCCTGTTATTCTTAAGGGTGATTATACTCAGTTTAGAGTGACACCATAAAATTGTTGGGTTTTATTTTTTGGATCTGTATGTGATGAATAGCTTGGAAGGAATGCATTAATGAGGAGTACTGTACTGATATGGATTGTTTCACATAACAGGCCGATAAGAACACTCTCTCTTTGTTGTCTGTGAAACTGTCCTTGAACATGGGTACATGGAGTACAGTTTTTGGGGGCTAGTCCTTTTGGGTGCTGACTGTTGTACTATTAATAAAAACGTTGATAGAATTAACTACATACATTAATGTTAAAATAAGGCAATTGGACACAACAAGGTTTTGAGGCGGTGCATGGCCAGTTGGCTGCAACCTCTCTCATGGCTTTCCAAAATCGTATTGCTGTCGACATGCTCCTGGCTGAAAAAGGAGGAGTATGTGCTATGTTTGGTGAACAATGTTGTACCTTTCATACCCAATAACACAGCCCCTGATGGCAGCCTGACTATCGCCTTGGAAGGCTTGAGGTCTCTTAATGGTAAGATGAAATCCCATTCCGGTGTAGACACCTCCATGTGGGATTCCTGGATGGACGCTTTTGGTAGATATAAAGCCCTGGTGTCCTCCATTTTGGTTTCAATCTCGGTGTTTGCGGCCATTTTGGTTTTGTGTGGGTGCTGTTGCATTCCATGCATACGGACGCTGACAACCAGGATTATAACCACCGCTATTGATCCACATCCTGCAGATAACGGTCAGATGTTTCCTTTGCTTGCTATTGACGATGCTGACCAAGGATATCTGGATGATGAATAGCATTTAAGTTTATGTCACGTCTCTTTTGAGACGTGAAGAGGGGGACTCAAAACTTTCTCTTTGAGAAAGTTTCCCTTTTCTTTTTTACTTAGTTTATGTCACGTCTCTTTTGAGACGTGAAGAGGGGGACTCAAAACTTTCTCTTTGAGAAAGTTTCCCTTTTCTTTTTTACTTAGTTTGTGTCACGTCTCTTTTGAGACGTGAAGAGGGGGACTCAAAACTTTCTCTTTGAGAAAGTTTCCCTTTTCTTTTTTACTTAGTTTATGTCACGTCTCTTGTGAGACGTGAAGAGGGGGAATGTAAAACTTTATCTTCTGATAAAGTTTTCCCTATTTTGCCAATTACACTATTAGCTTGTGTCACGTCTTAAGTTTTCCTTCTCTACTGTTACTTGGTCACGTCTCTTGGGAGACGTGAAGAGAGGGATTTGTAGTGGTAAATATATTATGTTAAAGCTTGGTCTGACTAAAAATCTTGTGCATAACCCATCTTGTGTTGGGGGCCTTGGGACTTAATACAATGCACAAAGACTTCTATCCGGTTGGCCTTATCAGCAGGTGGCTATGAGCAAAACCCAGGCCATAAGTCTCTCAAGTCCTCCCAAAACTCACGAGATATCTCCTGAGGATACACACACACATACACACACACTTACACACATACACACACACACACACACACACTTACACACATACACACACTTACACACATACACACACTCACACACATACACACACATACACACACATACACACACATCAGCATTGTTAAGCACACACACACAAAAAACCCCTTCTCTTAGGCCGGAGACGGAGAACCTGACTCAGAGCCAATGAAATGGAGATGACCTCGACCAACTCATCAGGACCAATGGGGAGATCGGAACTACTAGAATCAACCTACTTTATTTTATTGTATAAAATGTCAGCACACAATGGTTAGGGGCGCGCTCTCAGATATCTCCCTAAGAGGTTGACGAGACGCGTCCGTGCACGGAGAATTCAGATATCTTTACCTCTGAATAAACTGCCTTATATCATACAATCATCCACCTTGTCCGAAAGTCTCTACTTGGTCTCCGTTCTCCAGTAAACTGTTTTATCAACAGTATTATCTTTACAAACAAACTAGCAGCAAATATGCCCAAACCAACGCTTATCATCTGGCTTTGTCTGGCGCAAATGGTCTCCGCAGGTAAGTTGAACCGACTGGCAGGGGCGAACCTGGCATTTGGCCTACCTAATATTGGCTGGTTGTTTGCTATTCTGTGCTAATTGTATAGCCTAGTCTACAACATCACATCATAATATTTGACATCTTTGATTATCATGAACAAAATGTATATGTAAGATCATGTGATTTATGAACACTATGTGCGCTGTAACAGATTTTTATTTTTTAACTACGTTATGGATGAACAATAATCTAAACACGCTCTTCATATTGATTTTCAACATGGAAAATCAGAATGGTTTTAAACGACGTCTATGTGGGTTTCAATGAGAAATAAGCACCGCACCCTTCTAATTCAGTTTAGCTACAGTATGTGTAGACCATGTATCTGATGCTGTCTGGACCAAAAGAGTATGGCGCCAGAACGAATCAGTTGGATGGGCATTTGATTTCTATAGGCGGGACCGTTTTCCCCCCGGGACCTCCTGTGTGGACGCCCTTGCATTGTTAATGAGGTTATAAATAAGCAATAAGGCCCAAGAATGTGTGGTATATGGCCAGTATACCATGACTAAGGGCTGTTCTTATGCACAATGTTGAGTGCCTGGATACAGCCCTTTGCCATGATATATTGGCAATATACCACATTTTACATTTTAGTCATTTAGCAGACGCTCTTATCCAGAGCGACTTACAGTTAGTGAGTGCATACATTATTTTTTTCATACTGGCCCCCCGTGGGAAACGAACCCACAAACACCATGCTCTACCAACATCCCTGCCGGCCGTTCCCTCCCCTACCCTGGACGACGCTGGGCCAATTGTGCGCCGCCCCATGGGTCTCCCGGTCACGGCCGGCTATGACAGAGCCTGGATACGAACCAGGATCTCTAGTGGCACAGCTAGCACTGCGATGCAGTGCCTTAGACCACTGCGCCACTCGGGAGTACCACAAACCCCTGAGGTGCCTTATTGCACCTAGTGTGAAAAAAAGTAATAATAATGTATGCACTCACTAACTGTAAGTCACTCTGGATAAGAGCGTCTGCTAAATGACTAAAATTTAAAACTGTAAATGTAAATTGTTATTATAAACTGGTTACCAACGTAATTAGAGCAGTAAAAATACATGTTTTGTCATACCCATGGTGTATAGTCTGATATACCACGGCTTTCAGTCAATCAGCATTCAGTGCTTGAACCACCCAGTTTATAATAAAGACCATAGGCAGCTCGTGAGTTTCAAGTTTAACCATTTCTACCTATCTGCGTGCCAGTTATGATAATTTTTATATGCACATTTTCATGCAACAGTTTCATTTTAAATAAAAAAGTTGTAGTTTCTCAGAATTATTGTCATGTGGTTGATCATAAAAATCTGAATTAAAATGATGAAAATCTAAAAGTGAAAATTCAACAAAATGCAAGACCACCAGCCTTTGCCATATGGACACACTGATACACCGTGATCAATTGGCGGCTAAAGAAATTAGCGCATGTAACTCAGAGATACGGTGCCCACAAACTGTTAGGGCCTACATAAAGCTGTCCCAACAACAGTCCCAACACCTTACCACTGCTACACCTGGCTATCAGCGGAGCCTTGTCTGGCAGCGAAACAGTTCATTCAGCCTCATTTACTGCCTTTTAAAAAAACATAGCTGAAATGGCTGACTTGCTTAAACAAATGTGGTTTCTAATGACAATTGAGATGTACAAACTATGGCATAAGGGGACGTCAAGCGGATAAGAGGCAATCCCTAATTTCTATGAAGACATTAATGAGCGCGCTAGGACGGACGTAGTCAATATAACTATTTGTTTAGCACTTTTGAAATGTACAGCGACAGAATTCAGAACATGGGCCGTTCTTACAGTGTTCTCCCTGTACACCAAGTCAGAACCGTAAGATAAATAAAAGGGGGCATATAAGCAGACAATTAAAGCTCTTACAATATTCGATGACTACATTTCTCTAAAACAGGTTATAGGCTACATGTGCACCACCAAGTCAGAACAACAGGTGAAATTAAGAGGGGTAAATAGACCAAATTATTAGGGTGAGAAACATGGGCTACTAACAGCTTACTACACAACATACACTTAGTATTACTTTCTTAGCTACAGCATACATATCTCCCTGGCATATTACATCATTTATGCAGCAGCATACAATACATTTTTTGATTCACCTTGTTGTGCTGTGCTCACTTGAACAGGAAGGTGGCACGGCGGTCCTTCGTGGGCAAATTTTGTCATCAAAGTCTGCCATTCTCTGGATTGATGGTGCTTTCAAGACAACTGGGAACTCGGGGAAAAAACAAGGTTGAATCATGATGATGTAGCTTTTGAAAGAGGCCGGATTTACAATTCCGAGTTGGATGACCGTTCAAAACATATTTTCCCAGTCTGAGCTTGTTTATTCCCGACCTCCTAGTTGTCTTGAACTCAAGTTTTCGCAGTTCCGAGTTAACAGTTGTTTTGAGCGCGGCACAAATCATGCTTCATTGACAGCATGGCCAATGTCGAATGTTTATAATTTTAAACTTGGAAAATTAATTCCCTTAATCCCAGATTTGTGACCACACAGCCACTCCACTGAATAGCAGGCTAGTGATTGCTTTACAATGCTTGCAGTTAGCCACTGTCACTGATTCCTTCCAAACCACTCATTGTTGAATTTGCGATTTCCAACTTGTTGTGTAATGTTTATGTCCAATGGACGATAAGCCCCGATACGTTTTATCTATAATTTTTCTTCATTATTTATCTTCATATGACAAGGATTAAAAAGGATTTGCCAGTAGATTGTCGACTTGATTCATGATGATGACTGCTAGCTAAGATTTTGAAAGTATGATGTTGACATGATCAGTCCAATCAAAGCTACTGTAGATATAACGTGATTTGACGTCATTTTATCTGTGGCCAATGACCTTGAGCCTTCTTGGATGGGCAAGTCTAATGTAAATTTATGGCAGCACCCAAGGGGCTTGAATTTTCGAGGTCTACCCTTAGACTTGGCGGTGACGTAGTGTCCCCATGAATGACAGAAAACTGAGCCAATCACGACGCAACGCTCCGTATTTTCTGCTGGCTTGCCCCACCACCACAGAAAGCACTGAGCTAGGCTGAAACACCTGCATTTTGGAGCTGCCTTACTCAAGAAAACAAAAAAGAGACCATGTTTGTATGCAGCTTTTGTCACGTTCGTTCAATGACGGTTCAGACCAAGGCGCAGCGTGATATACGTACATGTTTATTAACTTATAAACACCACGACAAAACAACAAACGAAACGTGAAGTCCAAGGTAGAACACACAACTAGCCTAAACACGGAACAAGATCCCACAACTCAATAGTGCCAATCGGCTGCCTAAGTATGATCCCCAATCAGAGACAACGAGCGACAGCTGCCTCTGATTGGGAACCACACCGGCCAACATACAGTGGGGAGAACAAGTATTTGATATACTGCCGATTTTGCAGGTTTTCCTACTTACAAAGCATGTAGAGGTCTGTAATTTTTATCATAGGTACACTTCAACTGTGAGAGACGGAACCTAAAACAAAAATCCAGAAAATCACATTGTATGATTTTTAAGTAATTAATTTGCATTTTATTGCATGACATAAGTATTTGATCACCTACCAACCAGTAAGAATTCCGGCTCTCACAGACCTGTTAGTTTGTCTTTAAGAAGCCCTCCTGTTCTCCACTCATTACCTGTATTAACTGCACCTGTTTGAACTCGTTACCTGTATAAAAGACACCTGTCCACTCACTCAATCAAACAGAATCCAACCTCTCCACAATGGCCAAGACCAGAGAGCTGTGTAAGGACATCAGGGATAAAATTGTAGACCTGCACAAGGCTGGGATGGGCTACAGGACAATAGGCAAGCAGCTTGGTGAGAAGGCAACAACTGTTGGCGCAATTATTAGAAAATGGAAGAAGTTCAAGATGACGGTCAATCACCCTCGGTCTGGGGCTCCATGCAAGATCTCACCTCGTGGGGCATCAATGTTTATGAGGAAGGTGAGGGATCAGCCCAGAACTACACGGCAGGACCTGGTCAATGACCTAAAGAGAGCTGGGACCACAGTCTCAAAGAAAACCATTAGTAACACACTACGCCGTCATGGATTAAAATCCTGCAGCACACGCAAGGTCCCCCTGCTCAAGCAAGCGCATGTCCAGGCCCGTCTGAAGTTTGCCAATGACCATCTGGATGATCCAGAGGAGGAATGGGAGAAGGTCATGTGGTCTGATGAGACAGAAATAGAGCTTTTTGGTCTAAACTCCACTCGCCGTGTTTGGAGGAAGAAGAAGGATGAGTACAACCCCAAGAACACCATCCCAACCATGAAGCATGGAGGTGGAAACATCATTCTTCGGGGATGCTTTTCTGCAAAGGGTACAGGACAACTGCACCGTATTGAGGGGAGGATGGATGGGGCCATGTATCGCGAGATCTTGGCCAACAACCTCCTTCCCTCAGTAAGAGTATTGAAGATGGGTCGTGGCTGGGTCTTCCAGCATGACAACGACCCGAAACACACAGCCAGGGCAACTAAGGAGTGGCTCCGTAAGAAGCATCTCAAGGTCCTGGAGTGGCCTAGCCAGTCTCCAGACCTGAACCCAATAGAAAATCTTTGGAGGGAGCTGAAAGTCCGTATTGCCCTGCGACAGCCCCGAAACCTGAAGGATCTGGAGAAGGTCTGTATGGAGGAGTGGGCCAAAATCCCTGCTGCAGTGTGTGCAAACCTGGTCAAGACCTACAGGAAACGTATGATCTCTGTAATTGCAAACAAAGGTTTCTGTACCAAATATTAAGTTCTGCTTTTCTGATGTATCAAATACTTATGTCATGCAATAAAATGCAAATTAATTACTTAAAAATCATACAATGTGATTTTCTGGATTTTTGTTTTAGATTCCGTCTCTCACAGTTGAAGTGTACCTATGATGAAAATTACAGACTTCTACATGCTTTGTAAGTAGGAAAACCTGCAAAATCAGCAGTGTATCAAATACTTGTTCTCCCCACTGTAGATCTACACCTACTAGCATGCCCACATAGAAAATACTACATAACAAAGAATATACACACCCTGACTCAACATATACGAGTCCCCTGAGTCAGGGCGTGACAGTACCCCCCCCCCCAAAGGTGCGGACTCCGACTGCACAACCTTCACATACCAGGGTAGTGGATCCGGCTCCGGGCGTGACGACCACACCCTCTACGCCTCCCTGTTGCGCCCCTGGTCTGGTCTGGACCTCGGCGCGCTGCTTCCCCTCTCCTTCCTCCCACGATACTCCAGGCCCTGTCTGGACCCTGGTGTGGGAGACCACCAACCTGGAGAGGGGCTGTCGTCATGGTCTGGACTGGAGCCGCTGACAGGAGCTGGATCAGGCACCGGTGGAGCGGACTACTCAGGCTCCGGACTGGAGCCGCTGACCAGAGCTGGACTGGGCACCGGTGGAGCGGACTGCTCTGGCTCCGGAGTGGAGCCGCTAACCGGAGCTGGATCAGGCACCGGTGGAGCGGACTGCTCTGGCTCCGGAGTGGAGCCACTGACCGTAGCTGGATCAGGCACCGGTGGAGCGGACTGCTCTGGCTCCGGAGTGGAACAGCCGACCGGAACTGGATCAGGCACCGGTGGAGCGAACCGCTCTGGCTCCGGAGTGGAGCAGCTGACTGGTGCCGTACCAGGCACCGGTGGAACGGGCACGGGCCGTGCCGGACTGGACAAACGCACCACTGGTCTGGTGCGAGGAGCAGGCACGGGCCGGACCGGACTAGGAACGCGCACCACTGGCCTGGTGCGAGGGGCAGGAACGGACCGGACTGGCGATGCGCACCACTGGCTTGGTGCGAGGAGCAGGACAGGCCGGGCCGGACTGGCGACGCGCACCGCTGGCTTGGTGCGAGGAGCAGGAACAGGCCGGGCCGGACTGGCGACGCGCACCTCTGGCTTGGTGCGAGGGGCAGGAACAGGCCGGGCCGGACTGGCGACGCGCACCACAGGCTTGGTGCGAGGAGCAGGAACAGGCCGGGCCGGACTGGCGACGCGCACCACTGGCTTGGTGCGAGGAGCAGGAACAGGCCGGGCCGGACTGGCGACGCGCACCACTGGCTTGGTGCGAGGGCCAGGAACAGGCCGGGCCGGACTGGCGACGCGCACCACTGGCTTGGTGCGAGGAGCAGGAACAGGCCGGACTGTGGAGGCGGACTGGAGGTCTGGAGCGGAGAGCTGGCACCACCCGTCCTGGCTGAATGCCTACTTCCGCACACTATGTGTGAGGCATCAGCACAGGACGCACTGGGCAGTGCACGCGCACTGGCGATACAGTTTGTAGAACTGGCGCAGGATATGCAGGACCGAGGAGGCATACTGGAGACCAGGAGCTTTGAGCCGGCACACCCCGTCCTGGCTGGATGCCCATCTTGGCACGGCACGTGCGTGGTGCAAGCACAGGACGTACAGGACTGTGCCGGCGCACTGGCAACACAGTACGTAGCTCCACATAACACGGAGCCTGCCCAGTCATACGCTTCCTCGCGTGAGTACGGGGAGTTGGCTCTGCTCTGACACTAGGCTCCGCCAACCACCCCGTGTGCCCCCCCCAACATTTTTATTGGGGCTGCTTCTCGGGCGTCCTCCTCGACCGGCCTCCTCCGTGTTGCCGTTGCACCTCTCCTGCCTGGGCATCTACCTTAGCCCATGGTCCTCTCCCCGCAAATATCTCTTCCCATGACCACAAATTGCCCACCTGTGACATGGCTATTCGCTCCGCCTGGGCACACTGCTTGGTCCTGGTTTGGTGGGATCTTCTGTCACGTTCGTTGAATGACGGTTCAGAACAAGGCGCAGCGTGATATACGTACATGTTTATTAACTTATAAACACTACGACAAAACAACAAACGAAACGTGAAGTCCAAGGTAGAACACACAACTAGCCTAAACACGGAACAAGATCCCACAACTCAATAGTGCCAATCGGCTGCCTAAGTATGATCCCCAATCAGAGACAACGAGCGACAGCTGCCTCTGATTGGGAACCACACCGGCCAACATAGATCTACACCTACCAGCATGCCCACATAGAAAATACTACATAACAAAGATTATACACACCCTGACTCAACATATACGAGTCCCCTGAGTCAGGGCGTGACAGCTTTATTAACTCAATGATATATATATATATATTTTTTACATTGTTTGCAAACTGATATGCGACACGTATTAATGCCAAAATAACATGCAAAACAGGCAAGCCCCCCATTTTTGCAAAAAATGTGGGGCTCAAAACAGGTGGGGCCCTGAATGACGAGTCGCCGCTGCCTATAGGCCAATGCAGCAGAAGGCCTATAACTTCCATCATCAACTAAGTAAAATACATAGGCCTAAAGCCAACAAAATAAAAACAGTAGAACATATCCTGATGAAAATGCAGGTTATTTTAATTGCATTCATGTCTCTACTCCGCATGTCTGCCTCCATTTCTATCTTCTTGACTTGAGTTATTGCTAGTGAAGCGCAACATTGTATCAAATCGGTAGGTTGGCGTGCTCAGGCGCGCACGCTGCCACAATATTATCACGACAGAGAAACCACACACATGCTCATTGCTCATATGAAAAAAATACAATGAATAAATGGACAACTCCTAAATGATGGTTATGGAATAGACAATAACTTGTTTCTCACAAGTGTAGCAGGTTGGGAACTCTGCACACAACGTTTCCACTCCGAGAATGAGAAAGGTAAATGACTGTAATTCATGCATTAACAGTAATTAATGTAACCAAATGACGGGGATTAAGGGTACATTTACTAGACCTACTGGTTACATATGTAATGGGGATTTGATCAAAATAAACATTAAAAAGGCATTGAATTCACACAATGAAACAATTGATGTGCACGCATTGGCTGGAGACAAAGGAGCACATTCTGGAGAGCTGAGCTAATGGAAAAAGACACACATATCTTCGCCACACACCCCTCCCCTTCTTCTTGTCTCAACATTTTAAATTATACTCAACACACATTATCTTCACACATTTTAGATGCTTTTCACTGACAGCCGCAACTCAATAATCAGCTAGGCCTATTGCCACGTGCGCCGCCCAAATTGCTGGCTTCCCAAGTTGGCATAGGCCTATTCACTTGTGATTTGAAACATTCCACAGATATATATTTTTTTTAAGAAGCTAATGATCCTCTGTGTCTAAGTCAAGCTCTTTGGTAAAGTAATTAGAGTTATTTTATTCAGACAGGAGTAATTATATCGTTTTTGGCAAAACTTAAATTTAATATAGGGAAAGCCAGCATCCGAACAGTGCAATGTGCACCCGACAACTTTCCTTTCTAATTCGCAAGTGGCTGAAACCAGAGATCTGTATATACTGTGGCTTGCGAAAGTATTCACCCCCCTTGGCATTTTTCCTATTTTGTTGCATCTAGCCACTGGGATTTTTGCCCATTCTTCAAGGCAAAACTGCTCCAGCTCCTTCAAGTTGGATGGGTTCCGCTGGTGTACAGCAATCTTTAAGTCATACCACAGATTCTCAATTGGATTGAGGTCTGGGCTATGACTAGGCATTTCCAAGACATTTAAATGTTTCCCCTTAAACCACTCAAGTGTTGCTTTAGCAGTATGCTTAGTGCCATTGTCCTGCTGAAAGGTGAACCTCTGTCCCAGTCTCAAATCTCTGGAAGACTGAAACAGGTTTCCCTCAAGAATTTCCCTGTATTTAGCGCCATCCATCATTCCTTCAATTCTGACCAGTTTCCCAGTCCCTGCCGATAAAAAACATCCCCACAGCATGATGCTGCCACCACAATGCTTCACTGTGGGGATGGTGTTCTCGGGGTGATGAGAGGTGTTGGGTTTGCGCCAGACATAGCGTTTTCCTTGATGGCCAAAAAGCTCAATTTTAGTCTCATCTGACCAGAGTACCTTCTTCAATTTGTTTGGAGAGTCTCCCACATGCCTTGTGGCGAACACCAAACGTGTTTGCTTATTTTTTTCTTTAAGCAATGTTTTTTTTCTGGCCACTCTTCCGTAAAGCCCAGCTCTGTGGAGTGTACGGCTTAAAGTGGTCCTATGGACAGATACTCCAATCTCCGCTGTGGAGCTTTGCAGCTCCTTCAGGGTTATCTTTGGTCTCTTTGTTGCCTCTCTGATTAATACCCTCCTTGCCTGGTCCGTGAGTTTTGGTGGGCGGCCCTCTCTTGGCAGGTTTGTTGTGGTGCCATATTCTTTCAATTTTTTTATAATGTTTTTAATGGTGCTCCGTGGGATGTTCAAAGTTTCTGATATTTTTGTATAACCCAACCCTGATCTGTCCTTCTTCACAACTTTGTCCCTGACCTGTTTGGAGAGCTCCTTGGTCTTCATGTTGCCGCTTGCTTGTTGGTGCCCCTTGCTTAGTGGTGTTGCAGACTCTGGGGCCTTTCAGAACAGATGTGTATATATACTGAGTTCATGTGACGGATCATGTAACACTTATATTGCACACAGGTGGACTTTATTTAACTAATTATGTGACTTCTGAAGGTTTGGTTGCACCAGATCTTATTTAGGGGCTTCATAGCAAAGGGGGTGAATACATATGCACTCATCACTTTTCCATTATTTTTTATTTTTTTGAATTCTTTGAAACAAGTAATTTTTTTCATTTCACTTCACCAATTTGGACTATTTTATGTATGTCCATTACATGAAATCCAAATAAAAATTAAATTAAATTACAGGTTGTAATGCAACAAAATATAATTTTTTTGCAAGGTACTGTAATGACTAGATTGTCTCCGCACTAACTATCTCCCGAGTGGCGCAGTGGTCTAAGGCACTGCATCACAGTGCTAGCTGTGCCACTAGAGATCCTGGTTCGAATCCAGGCTCTGTCGGAGCCGGCCGCGACCGGGAGACCCATGGGGCGGCGCAGAATTGGCCCAGCGTCGTCCAGGGTAGCAACGCCAGGGTTGTGGGTTTGATTCCCACAGGGGGCCAGTATTAAAAATAAATAATGTATGCACTCACTAACTGTAAGTCGCTCTGGATAAGAGTGTCTGCTAAATGACGAAAATGTAAAATGTTGTCCCAAAAGCGGGAATGCAGGTGACAAGCTTAGGTCTGCATATTATGTCCAAAGAAAAATATTGGGTTCATTCAGGACAGATTTTGGCTAGAGTGAGCTCTCTCGCTACAGATGAAATAAATTATTATGAACTTCACAGGGTGGAGAAAGTGCAGGGTGATCTTGATGCTACTTCCAATAAATATCGAGGGTCTTATTCTGGTGACATGATGATCAATGCTTGACTGCCGTTGGACAAAAAAAAATATCCTCGCTCTTATCCATAAAAATGTCATAATGTAGATAGTTTACGCCCACTGTAGCTGCGAGCTGTTGGCTAGAGCGCATGTGCCAAGACCAGAGTGGGCAGATTTGCTATATAATGCAACAATTTTTGTGACAAACCATCAGTAGAGTTGAAAATGCGATGGAAACCCATGTTTCATTCGGTACATGGGAATTTAACAGCTAAAGTTATTTGTGTGTGCACTACGTCATCACGCACAGCCTTTTATCCGCAGAAAGTCAGTTTGATGGAAACATACTGTATCTCTGGTAGAAAAATTTTCATATAGTTTTATGCATATTTTTGAATATTTGCATGAAAATCTGTTTCAAATTGGATGGAAACCTAGCTGGTGATATAATAGTGGACAGCCTCAGAGGCAGGGTGTAGACAAAGATTTTCATCTATGGTGTAGTCTAGATACATTTCCGCTCCAGTGGTGGTGGTGAGGGGGCAAATACTGGCAAAGTGGGCAGACTAGATAGGCCAGAAACGCCCAGCAAGCAGAATTCTAGACTTAAAAAGTAAATGTTCATAATAATGTCAGTTCAATGCCAATAGGGTTAGGACTACATATTTATACCCTAACCATAATGTGTTACCCTGGATACATTGATACTATCTTACATGTATGAAATGTCTGCTTTTCCAGATCTTTATCATAAAGTGGGAGGTGAGGTCTTGTTGAAACCAGACAAGCCCACAGTGCCTGGCCCCATCACAAGCATACTATGGAAGCATGGGGAGAACAAGGTGGCAGAGTGGGACAATCATTTTGGTCTGGACATCTATGCTGCCTTCAAAGGCCGCACAGCCCTGGACCAGACTACTGGAGAGCTGAGAATCAGTGGATTGAAGAAAACAGACTGTGGAGTTTATTCTGTGGAGTTCAACAGCAAACTGCAATACAAGACATATAAACTGTCTGTTATCAGTAAGTGTTTCTGTGTGTGTGTGTGTGTGTGTGTGTGTGTGTGTGTGTGTGTGTGTGTGTGTGTGTGTGTGTGTGTGTGTGTGTGTGTGTGTGTGTGTGTGTGTGTGTGTGTGTGTGTGTGTGTGTGTGTGTGTGTGTGTGTGTGTGTGTGTGTGTGTGTGTGTGTGTGCGCATACGTCTGTCTGTATATACATGTGTGTATGTGTGTGTGTGGTCGTGTAGAAACAGCAGGTTATTCAGTGCCTCACAAGCATTTTCCCAAATTATTCCTGTTTCTTTCCTCTATTTACAGAAGCAGTCCCCAAACCCACAATCACTTCTTCCTGTAACCCAGATAAAACCTCCTGCACTCTGACCTGTGAGGGCAACACCACTGATGCTGAACCCATCACCTACAGCTGGAAAGTGGGAGAGGGGGAGTGGGAGGTCTTAGACAAACAGATGAATATCTCTAAAAGCGACACTAGCAAACCAACCAATGGTTACAAGTACATCTGCAAGCTGAATAACTCTGTTAGTGTGGAAGGGGAAGTCAGTGAGCCAGTTGGAGAGGTGTTTGTCTCAGGTGAGTGGACACTCATAAGTATGCTACAGTCTTATGTATTGATATGTCAGTAACACTGCTAGTGTTGTAGGACATTTTGAATGCTGCACTACATTGAATACCTGATCAACTCCTGTCAAAGTATCAATACAAAATGTGTTTTTATTTCAGAGCCTTCCAATATCGGTGCTGTTGTTGCTTTGGTTGGCTTTATCATATTTGTACTTGTCGCCATAACAGGTAAGAACAGCACATCTATAGTAACAGAGCACTGCACATGTACATAGTTCTGAAGCACAGATTGACATAACAGCAGCAACAACAGTGAGCTATACCCCCTGAAGGGGATACCTGTTCTACCTGTATTTACAGTAGTGTTCAGGCTACTGCTACAGACAAGACAGGGGGTTAGATGCACCACCTGCCGTAGGGGACAGTCTTCAGAATGTGTCACAGTGATGCACCAATTTGGACCTCGCACAGTATGGATTAGCCTAATCTGAATTAATTAATTAATCAGCAAAAAGGACAGTAATCACTTTGTGGTAACCTAAAAATATGTTTAGAGTTCAATGGATATTAGATGTGAAATCGCTGGCTATGTTATTTTACAGGGGTGCAGGTACTGTATGCAGGTTGTTTATTGGTGCTCTCAGAAATTGTTTCTTATTGCAGCTTAAGCATGTAATTGTGGGTAAAGTCATATTCAATAGCTGACAGAATATTAATGCAGACTTGTACTTTAAGAAGTTATAAAATATTTGTATTTTTACTCCCCAGTTTGGTTGGTGTGGAGGAAGAAAAAAAATGGTAGGATGATTCTCTGTCTCTTCCTGTTTCAACTATTCATACTCACTGATTCACCAAAATGTTACACAATGTGAATTTCATTTGAATGAAAGTGTCTTGATAATGTCTTAAATTTGTGTGTCTCTTTTTCATCTCAGGATATCCCCAGGACACCTGGATTGCCTTTTTGAGCAGGTTTTGTGGTGGAATGTTTGGTATGTTTTACCCTAACTTGACTGATCCATATTCAACCTGCTAACTGGCTCCCCACAGTAATACAAACACAACATTATTATTATTATTCATGCACTGCACCATATACACATACAGTACTTCCATGCACTGCACACATGCTTCCTTACAGCACAGGACAGGAGTGTTGTTTTTGTCCCATCCCAGAAATCAAAAAATCGGTTTTAATTGAATTAGGGCCCTTACTTAGTAATTTGTATCTCCTATTGTGTGTGTTTGTGTGAGAGAAAGCGAGAGTGCGAGTGCACAGCAGTAATCCCACAACTAAGAATATTTCCACGTTTTCTTATATGCAAATTTAAAGGGCAAATACATCCTAAATTCAAGGAACCTCTTCTACTCCATTTGCTGTAAACAATGTTGATGGATGGTGAAACTTTACAGGGGATGCAGTCAACAATCAGAATTCTATTGCCCCGGATACTGTTTATCACACTGTAGGGGATGATCAGGTTGCCAACCGTGGAGTTTCAGGGGTTCTGTCTGGGGTTGCCATGGATACAGTTTATAGCACTGTAGGGGAGAAGACACCTAGAGATTACTCAATGAATCAGAATGATAACAATCAGCCCACTAACACAGGTGTTAACACTAACACACCTTTTACATGGTACTTCTATGGGGCCCTTTTGACAATGCAGATATGTGGAGATGTTGCCAGAAATGTGTTACTCACATTATTTGTGGTAGCATTTATTTGAAGAACATGTTTTAGTGACATCTACATACAGTATGAGAAGGTGATTACTAATGTGAGTTTAAAGTTAGCAGTGTGTGGACTAGCCTATATAAAATGTGTATGATGCAGTTGGAATCTGCAAGGGAAATTTAAATGATGTACGTGTGATGAGTATTTGAAATAACCTGTTTGGTTTTGGTTTCTCTTCACATCTATGCATTCATGAACTGTCAAAATGTCTCCAATAGAGGTAACATTGTGGATAAAGATTCTGTCACCTCCACCCCTTGCTAGATTATACATCCAAAAGCCAATTATTTAATGTGCTTCAGTGTGAGTCTTCTGCTTTATTTGATCTGCTCCATGGTTGTCAATCAGGACATTTTGAGTTCTGAGAACTGTTTCCATGTTGTTTTGTTTGATATGACTGTTGCTGGTTTAGAAATGTGCCTTGTTTCAGAACGTCCCAAGACCTTTGCAGGTTTTGTATCTTTAAGAGCTTGTGGTTAAAGCATTTCATCTACTGCAGGGGTAGACAACCCTGGTCCTGGAGGACCGCAGGCACTTCATGTTTTTGATTTAACTGACCTGGAAGAGCAGGTGTGTTGAATTTAGTCAATCACTGAACTGATCAATTAGCTCAGTTGGTCTGGTGTGGTGCCTAGTTGGAAGAAAATCCTGCAGTACCTTCAGCACTCCAGGAACAGGGTTGCCTATCCCTGACCTATTGTATGTTACAAATCAAAAAGTCAGGGTACAGGGGGTGGCTTTGGTTTAAAATGATTTTGTGAGCCTTGCGGTGGGCCCTGACCTTAAAGATCTCATCCAGGCCTGTCTGTTTGACTCCAAGGACCTTGCTTGCTGTGGTGATAATCCTTCTCAGCATATTTCTCTGGCTGACAGTGGCATTGCCAAACCAACAAACAATACAAAAAGTTAAATTAATCTCAATGAAAGATTTGTAAACACAGTCAGTATAGTACAGTCAACATTAAAAGATCCCAGCTTTTTGAGAAAGTACAGTCTCTGTTGAAATTTTTTGTAGATCAGGTCTGTACATTTACTCCACTGAAGCGTATTGTCTAAGAGGACACCCTGATATGTGTATTCCTCTACAATATCTATGTTCTGACCTCTGATAGATGTTGTACGCTTCCTGACGTCTATGCACATCTCTTTGGTCTTGTTGGTATTGAGGACATTTTACATTTTTGTCATTTAGCAGACGCTCTTATCCAGAGCGACTTACAATGTGATTTGTCACACCACTCTACAAAGTCATTTAGGATGGTGTTCCTCGTCATCATGCAACAGGCTGATCAAGGCAGTGTCATCAGCGAACTTAATGAAGTGTCTGTCAGGATGGAAACTAGTACAACTATTAGTGTACAGGAGTGGGGACAAAACACATCCCTGAGGAGAGCCTGTGTTGGTGGTGAGTATGTCCGACACGTGGGGATCTACTCTGACCCGCTGTGACCTCTGGCTCAGGAAGTCCAACAGCCACAAAACCATCCCCCCATCTAAGGAGAAGTCCCTTATGAGTCTCTGTGCCAGAATGTAAGGCTGGATTGTGTTGAAGGCAGAAGAAAAGTCAACAGAACCGTGACATGGGATTTGGCGCCCTCTAGATATCTATAGATCATGTTGAGGAGAGTAAGAACGGCATCATCAACTCCTCTGCTGGGCTGATAGGCAAACTGAAACGGGTCGAGGAGCTTCTGGGTGGCACTGAGAATATGACTTCTCACAATTCTCTCAAAGCATTTCATTAATAAGGATGTCAAGGCGACAGGGTGGTGGTTGTCGTGTCTGCTGTTGGTGGCTGTTGCTGTCAATTAGAGGCTTTTATTAATATCACACGTTTACAGCATAAGTGACAGATGTCATGACATCCGGAGAGCGACGCCTCAGATTGCAATGGCTGCTCTGACTTCTTCTTCGTTTAGCCCCTACTTATAAACAATGCAAAAAGATGGGTGCTCCCTCTTCTGGCCAATCACCAGTCTCCCCTGGGGCGTCACCCTCCAAACGGCTACATTTGAACTAAGATCATAAAAACATTTAACAAAGGCATAATCCTAATACACGACATGGTCATTCAGCAAAGAGGGATTAGATGCTTTAGGAATGGGTATAATTATTGAGTTTTTCCACAATACTGGCACGTGTTGCTGGTAGAGCGAGGATTGCTAAATGTCTGTAAAAACACCAGTCAGTGGTTCAGCACAGTGCTTTAACACGTCCAGTTATTTTGTCTGGGCCTGGGCTTTTGTGTGCGTTACATCCCCTGAACAACTTTACATCATCAGCCTGTTTAACAACAACCCTCTCAAACATTTGTAATGAGCCTTCCATTTGTTTTACCTCCGACACAAAGTCGTCAGATTCTAATCTTGAGAAGGAAACATTCAGTTCATTAGCCATGTTCTGGCCCTCATGTCTCCCAAGGTCAGCATTGGTTAGCCATGTTCTGGCCTTCATGTCTCCCAAGGTCAGCATTGGTTAGCCATGTTCTCAAATCAAATCAAATCCAATTTTATTGGCCACATGCGCCGAATACAACAGGTGCAGACATTACAGTGAAATGCTTACTTACAGCCCTTAACCAACAGTGCATTTATTTTAAACAAAAAAAGTAAAAATAAAACAACAACAAAAAAAGTGTTGAGAAAAAAAAGAGCAGAAGTAAAATAAAGTGACAGTAGGGAGGCTATATATACAGGGGGGTACCGTTGCAGAGTCAATGTGCGGGGGCACCGGCTAGTTGAGGTAGTTGAGGTAATAGGTACATGTGGGTAGAGTTAATGTGACTATGCATAAATACTTAACAGAGTAGCAGCAGCGTAAAAAGGATGGGGTGGGGGGGCAGTGCAAATAGTCCGGGTAGCCATGATTAGCTGTTCAGGAGTCTTATGGCTTGGGGGTAGAAGCTGTTGAGAAGTCTTTTGGACCTAGACTTGGCACTCCGGTACCGCTTGCCGTGCGGTTGCAGAGAGAACAGTCTATGACTAGGGTGGCTGGAGTCTTTGACAATTTTGAGGGCCTTCTCTGGCCCTCATGTCTCCCAAGGTCAGCATTGGTTAGCCATGGTCTGGCCCTCATGTCTCCCAAGGTCAGCATTGGTTTTTACCCTGCCTATTTGGGAGGCACTAGCCATGGATTTAATCCCTCGCCAGGCCACCCTTGAGTTTCCTGAGGAGAGGGTCCTCTCCACCCTTTGCTTGTATGCCTCCTTGTCCACCAGTATCTGTCTTTTGATCTCACGTTGTCTAGCCTGTCTATTACCATCAGCATAAACTGCCTTCTTCCTATTAAGTAGTGATTTTAGATGTTTTGATACCCAAGGCTTATTGTTAGGGAAGATTTTACAGGTTTTAGTAGGCACAACTGACTCAACACAGAAGTTTACATAGTCTGAAACAACATCTGTGAGTTCATCAAGATCAGAGCTGCTATCCTCATATACCTCCCACATAGTCCAGTCAAAACACCCTTGGAGATGAGTGATACTATTGTCGTTCCAGATCTGAACAGTTTTAACTGTAGGTTTCTCCCTCTCCAGGAGCCGACAGTAGGTTGGCCGGAGGTAGACAACATTGTGGTCTGATGTCCCCAGGGGAGGTCTAGTGGTGGCAGACAAATCATTTGGTATTGTCCCATAGCACAAATCAAGAGTCTTATTTTTCCTAGTGTGACATTTCACATACTGCTGGTACATGCGCAGGATCTTGTGCAAAGTACAGTTGTTAAAATCCCCTAAAATAAATGTGGGTGCGTCGGGGGAGATGGATTCCAGTTTCTGTGACAGATTATAAATAATCTCTGATGCTTTTGCTATATTAGCTTTTGGTTGAATGTACACAACGGTAACAAACAATTGGGGGAACTCACAGGGCAGATAGTAGGGTTGCAGTGACACAGAAAGCAGTTCAATGTTGGGGGTACAGAGTATCTGTCTTACCAGGATCGATTTACACCACTGATCCCTGACAAGCAGGCCACAGTGATGTTTCCCTGTGACGGTCAGATCACGGTCTGCTCTGACCAGTGTGAAGCCGGCCGGCTCCACTTCCCTGTCCGGGACTCTGTCATCCAGCCAAGTCTCAGTAAACGCCAGCAAACAGGCCTCCCAGTATTCGTGTTGGAAGCACAGATTCTCTGACAGCTCATCCGCTTTCCCCCTCAGTGACTGGGCATTGATCAGCAAGGTGGTGGGTAAGGGAAGTTTGGTCTTTAATTTTTAAGTCTTTGTCTGATTCCCCTGCGTTTACGAAGTTTGCATTTGGGTTCGTAATCCACTCGCAGACAATCAGGGATTAGATGGGCCATTGGGATATCGATGGCGTTCGTGTTTGAGTTGCATTGTAGTAGGAACTCTCTGCTGTATTGGATTCCGCTGCCAGCAGCGTTTTCATCATTTAGTCCATCTGTAGCGGGTACACGATCAACAAGATCAGTCCAACACCCCACCACTGTAAAGCCATCGTTGACAGATGGTTTACAAACAAAGTGTACAAATTAAAAACATAAAAGAAGGTTACACACACTGCGGGATGCAACAGAGCCTTGCACTCCAGGAACAGAGTTGCCTATCCCTGATCTACTGTATGTTACAAATCAAATAGTTGTATCATCATCATTAAATATTGTCACAACAAAGATGTTTGAGAATGCTAAACTGATCTCTTCTCTCTTCTTCAGCTAAACCCAGTGATGGAAACAACCAAACCACAGGCAAGTCATCCAGCTAATTTAAGACATCATGAAGAAGTAGGATAGATGCTCATCTGCATATCTCAGAATATCACGAGAACATAGATTGATTGCTATTTTATTTGAATTCTGTTGTTAATTACTTTAAGTAGGAAGTCGCTGTTTAAGTCAATGAAACTTGATGGTAAGGCACAGTGGCATTCACCTGGAATTCTGCCACTTAGCATCCTGTTCATGGTCATCTAGAAGTGAACACAACAAATACTAATGTGGTCTGTGTATGAGAATGTTAAGCTCAACTTTTCTCTCTTCTCCTCAGCAAAATCAATGATGTAGTCCAGCCAAAACAAGGCAAGTCATCCAGTTAATTTAAGACTGTATAAAGCAGAAGTAACTTCTTTAAGTAGCATTTGATGCAGTAGAACAGAGGCTGTAGTTGATGTTTTCCTTCTGTGTGTGATTCTGCAGAGGTTACGGTTCCGCTAACGGACATCAACATAACAGGGGAAGAGGACGCAGACAAAGCTGGAAAGGGGCAGGAGAATGGAGGTGTGTATGATGCGGATAGTTTACCTGGTAACAGAGTGCACTGGCAGTTACAGTACACTCAAGCCATATTTGTCCCGGAGGATTTGATTCCTATAACTGACTGATTCTTAAAAGCTAAATATACTGAACAAAAATGTAAATGCAACATGCAACAATTTCAAAGATTTTACTGAGTTACAGTTCATATAAGGAAATCATTCAATTGAAATAAATTCAGTAGGCCCTAATCTATGCATTTCATATGACTGGGTAGGGGCGCAGCCATGGATGGGCCTGGGAGGGCATAGGCCCACCCAATTGGGAGCCAGGCCCACCCACTAGGGAGCCAGGCCCAGCCACGTGGTCTGCGGTTGTGTGGCCGGTTGGACGTAGTGATCCCTAATAAATACAAATACTGCCAAATTCTCTAAAACGACGTTGGAGGCGACTTATGGTAGGGAAATTAACATTAAAGTATTTGACAACAGCTCTGGTGGACATTCCAATTGCACGCTCCCTCAAAACTTCACATCTGTGGCATTGTGTTGTGTGACACAACTGCACATTTTAGAGTGGCCTTTTTTTGTCCCCACACAAGGTGCACCTGTGTAATGATCATGCTGTTTAATCAGCTTCTTAATATGCCACACCTGTCAGGTGGATGGATTATCTTGGCAAATGGGAAATGGTCACTAACAGGGATGTATACAAATTTGTTCACAACATTTGAGAGAAATAAGCTTTTTGTGCATATGGAACATTTCTGGGATCTTTTATTTCAGCTCATGAAACATGCAGCCAAGACTTTAAATGTTGCGTTTTATATATAGGGTTAGGACTACATATTTATACCCTAACCATGATGTGTTACCCTGGATACATTGATACTCTGATACATTTATGAAATGTCTGCTTAAAGTGGGAGGTGAGTTAGTGTTGAAACCAGACAAGTCCACAGTGCCTGGCCCCATCACAAGCATCTTATGGAAGCATGGGAAGAACAAGGTGGCAGACTGAGCTGAGAATCAGTGGATTGACAAAAACAGACTGGGGTTTACTCTGTGGAGTTCAACAGCAAACTCCTTGACAAGACATATAAACTATCTGTTATCAGGATGTGTTTCTGTGTGCGTGTGTGTGTGTTCATATATCTGTGTGTATGTGTGTATGTACCCGTGTGTATGTGTGCGCGTGGTCGTGTACGAAACAGCAGGTTATGCAGTGCCTCACAAGCATAATTTTTTTTGGGTATACAGTCGTGGTCAAAAGTTTTGAGAATGACACAAATATTAATTTTCACAAAGTCTGCTGCCTCAGTTTTTATGATGGTGTCACGCCCTGGCTCTGGGGACTCTTGTATGTTGAGCCAGGGTGTTAGTTTCGTTGTGTAGAGTCTATGTTTCGTGTTTCTATGGTATGTTCTAGGTTATGTGTTTCTGTGTTGGCCGGGGTGGTTCTCAATCAGAGGCAACGAGAATCAGCTGTTGCTTGTTGTCTCTGATTGGGAACCATACTTAGGCAGCTTTGTGTGCACATGTTATTCGTGGGATCTTGTTCCGTGTTGGTTTGTGTTATTGACCGAGGACTTCACGTATCGTTTTGTTGTTTTGTATATTGTTATCGTGTTGCTAGTACTCTATTAAAAAGAGATGTACGCATATCACGCTGCGCCTTGGTCCACTCCTTTCGACGATCGTGACAGATGGCAATTTGCATATACTCCAGAATGTTATGAAGAGTGATCAGATGAATTGCAATTAATTGCAAAGTCCCTCTTTACCATGAAAATTAACTTAATCCCCAAAAAACATTTCCACTGCATTTCAGCCCTGCCACAAAAGGAGCAGCTGACATCATGTCAGTGATTCTCTCGTTGACGAGGACAAGGCTGGAGATCTCTCTGTCATGCTGATTGAGTTAGAATAACAGACTGGAAACTTTAAAAGGAGGGTGGTGCTTGAAATCATTGTTCTTCCTCTGTTAACCATGGTTGCCTGCAAGGAAACACATGCCGTCATCATTGCTTTGCACAAAAAGGGCTTCACAGGCAAGGATATTGCTGCTAGTAAGATTGCACCTAAATCAACAATTTATGGGTTCATCAAGAACTTCAAGGAGAGAGGTTCAATTGTTGTGAAGAAGGCTTCAGGGCGCCCAAGAATGTCCAGCATGCGCCAGGGCTGTCTCTTAAAGTTGATTAAGCTGCGGGATCGGGGCACCACCAGTGCAGAGCTTGCTCAGGAAAGGCAGCAGGCAGGTGTGAGTGCATCTGCACGCACAGTGAGGCGAATACTTTTGGAGGATGGCCTGGTGTCAAGAAGGGCATCGAGGAAGCCACTTCTCCAGTAAAAACATCAGGGACAGACTGATATTCTGCAAAAGGTACAGGGATTGGACTGCTGAAGACTGGGGTAAAGTCATTTTCTCTGATGAATCCCCTTTCCGATTGTTTGGGGCATCCGGAAAAAAGCTTGTCCGGAGAAGACAAGGTGAGCGCTATCATCAGTCCTATGTCATGCCAACAGTAAAGCATCCTGAGACCATTCATGTGTGTGGTTGCTTCTCAGCCAAGGGAGTGGGATCACTCACAATTTTGCCTAAGAACACAGCCATGAATAAAGAATGGTACCAACACATCCTCCGACAGCAACTTCTCCCAACCATCCAAGAACAGTTTGGTGACGACCAATGCCTTTTCCAGCATGATGGAGCACCTTGCCATAAGGCAAAAGTGATAACTTGCAACAGGCTGATCAAGGCAGTGTCATCGAACTTAACGAGGTGTCTGTCAGGATGGGAACTAGTACAACTATTAGTGTACAAGAGTGGGGACAAAACACATCCCTGAGGAGAGCCTGTGTTGGTGGTGCGTATGTCCGACACGTGGGGACCTACTTTGACCCGCTGTGACCTCTGGCTCAGGAAGTCCAACAGCCACAAAACCAGCCCCCCATCTAAGGAGAAGACCCTTATGAGTCTCTGTGCCAGAATGTAAGGCTGGATTGTGTTGAAGGCAGAAGAAAAGTCAACAGAACCCTGACATGGGATTTGGCGCCCTCTAGATGTCTATAGATCATGTTGAGGAGAGTAAGAACGGCATCATCAACTCCTCTGCTGGGCTGATAGGCAAACTGAAACAGGTCGAGGAGCTTCTGGGTGGCACTGAGAATATGACTTCTCACAATTTTCTCAAAGCATTTCATTACTAAGGATGTCAAGGCGACAGGGTGGTGGTCATTCAGCACAGAGGGATTAGATGCCTTTAGGAATGGGTATAATTATTGAGTTTTTCCACAATACTGGCACGTGTTGCTGGTAGAGCGAGGATTGCTAAATGTCTGTAAAAACACCAGTCAGTGGTTCAGCACAGTGCTTTAACACGTCCAGTTATTTTGTCTGGGCCTGGGCTTTTGTGTGCGTTACATCCCCTGAACAACTTTACAACATCAGCCTGTTTAACAACAACCCTCTCAAACATTTGTAATGATGCTTCCATTTGTTTTACCTCCGACACAAAGTCGTCAGATTCAAATCTTGAGAAGAAAACATTCAGTTAATTAGCCATGTTCTGGCCCTCATGTCTCCCAAGGTCAGCATTGGTTAGCCATGTTCTGGCCTTCATGTCTCCCAAGGTCAGCATTGGTTAGCCATGTTCTGGCCCTCGTGTCTCCCAAGGTCAGCATTGGTTTTTACCCTGCCTATTTGGGAGGCACTAGCCATGGATTCAATCCCTTGCCAGGCCACCCTTGAGTTTCCTGAGGAGAGGGTCCTCTCCACCCTTTGCTTGAATGCCTCCTTGTCCACCAGTATCTGTCTTTTGATCTCACATTGTCTAGCCTGTCTATTACCATCAGCATAAACTGCCTTCTTCCTATTAAGTAGTGATTTTAGATGTTTTGATACCCAAGGCTTATTGTTAGGGAAGATTTTACAGGTATTAGTAGGCACAACTGACTCAACACAGAAGTTGACATAGTCTGAAACAACATATGTGAGTTCATCAAGATCAGAGCTGCTATCCTGATATACCTCCCACATAGTCCAGTCAAAACACCCTTGGAGATGAGTGATACTATTGTCGTTCCAGATCTGAACAGTTTTAACTGTAGGTTTCTCCCTCTCCAGGAGCCGACAGTAGGTTGGCCAGAGGTAGACAACATTGTGGTCTGATGTCCCCAGGGGAGGTCTAGTGGTGGCAGACAAATCATTTGGTATTGTCCCATAGCACAAATCAAGAGTCTTATTTATCCTAGTGTGACATTTCACATACTGCTGGTACATGCGCAGGATCTTGTGCAAAGTACAGTTGTTACAATCCCCTAAAATAAATGTGGGTGCGTCGGGGGAGATGGATTCCAGTTTCTGTGACAGATTATAAATAATCTCTGATGCTTTTGCTATATTAGCTTTTGGTTGAATGTACACAACGGTAACAAACAATTGGGGTGTCACGCCCTGACTCAGGGGACGTTATTTGTTGAGTCAGGGTGTGTATATTCTATGTTGTATATTTCTATGGTGATATGTTCTAGTATGTCTATTTCTATGTTGGCCGGTGTGGTTCCCAATCAGAGGCAGCTGTCGCTCGTTGTCTCTGATTGGGGACCATACTTATGCAGCCTTTTGGCACTAGTTAGTTGTGGGATCTTGTTCCGTGTTATGGTATGTTTGTGTGCTACCTTGGACTTGACGTTTCGTTTGTTGTTTTTGTCGTGTGTTTATTTGTTTAAATAAACATTTATGCTTATCACGCTGCGCCTTGGTCCGTCCAGTCTATAAACGATCGTGACAGAAGATCCCACCAAACGAGGACCAAGCAGCGTGTCCAGGAGCAGACAGCCTGGACCTGGGAGGAGATCCTGGACGGTAAGGGATCCTGGACTTGGGAGGAGATTCAGGCCGGGATGGATCGGCGACCTTGGGAGGAGACAGTGGATGCGCGATATAGAGAGGAGCAGCGGCAACGCGGAAGGCGCCGGCCGAGGAAGAAGCCCGAGAGACAGCCCCAAGAAAAAAAATTTGGGGGGCTAAAAGGGTGGTTGGTGGAGCCTAGAGGTAGAGCAGAGCCAACTCCCCGTACTCACGTGAGGAGGAGTGTGACTGGGCAGGCTCCGTGTTATGCGGAGCTACGTACTGTGTCGCCATTGTTCCGGCACAGTCCTGTACGTCCTGTGCTAGCACCACGCACGTCTCGTGCGAAGATGGGCAGCCAGCCAGGACGGGTTGTTCCAGCTCTCCGCTCCAGACCTCCAGTCCGCCTTCGCAGTCCGGTCCGGCCCGTTCCTGCTCCTCGCACCAAACCAGTGGTCCTTGTTCCCAGCCCGGCCCGGCCTGTTCCTGCTCCTCGCACCAAGCCAGTGGTGCGCGTCGCCAGCCCGGCCTGTTCCTGTCCCTCGCACCAAGCCAGTGGTGCGCATCGCCAGCCCGGCCCGGCCTGTTCCTGTCCCTCGCACCAAGCCAGTGGTGCGCGTCGCCAGCCCGGCCCGGCCTGTTCCTGCCCCTCGCACCAAGTTAGTGGTGCGCGTCACCAGACCGGTCCGGCCTGTTCCTGTCCCTCGCACCAAGCCAGTGCCGGGCCGGACCGGACTGCGAAGGCGGACTGGAGGTCTGGAGCGGAGAGCTGGAACAACCCGTCCTGGCTGGCTGCCCACTTTCGCACTACACATGCGGGGCGCTGGCACAGGACGCACTGGGCTGGCCTGTTCCTGCCCCTCGCACCAAGCCAGTGGTGCGCGTCGCCAGCCCAGCCCGGCCTGTTCCTGCTCCCCACACTAGGCCAGTGGTGCGCGTTGCCAGTCCGGTACGGCCCGTTCCTGCTCCCCGCACCAAGCCAGTGTTGCGCGTCGTCAGCCCGGTCCGGCCCGTTCCTGCTCCCCGCACCAAGCCAGTGGTGCGTGTGTCCAGTCCGGCACAGCCCGTGCCTGTTCCACCGGTGCCTGGTCCGGCACCGGTCAGCTGCTCCACTCCGGAGCCAGAGCAATCCGCTCCACCGGGGTCCAGTCCAGTTCCGGTCAGCGGCTCTACTCCGGAGCCAGAGCAGTCCGCTCCACCGGTGCCTGATCCAGCTCCGGTCAGTGGCTCCACTCCGGAGCCAGAGCAGTTCGCTCCACCGTCGTCGGGTCCAGCTCCAGTCAGCGGTTCCAGTCCAGACCCAGACGTCAGCCCCTCTCCAGGTTCGGGGTCTCCCACACCAGGGTCCAGACAGGGCTTGGTACTTCGTGGGAGGAAGGAGAGGGGAAGCAGTGCGCCGAGGTCCAGACCTGACCAGGGGCGCAACAGGGAGGCGGAGAATAGGTGGTGGTCACGCCCGAAGCCGGATCCGCCTCCGTGGCGGAATACCCACCCGGCCCCTACCCTGTTATGTTTATGTGGCGCGGTCGGAGTCGCACCTTTGGGGGGGGGGTACTGTCACGCCCTGACTCAGGGGACGTTTATTTGTTGAGTCAGGGTGTGTATTCTATGGTGTATATTTCTATGGTGTTATGTTCTAGTATGTCTATTTCTATGTTGGCCGGTGTGGTTCCCAATCAGAGGCAGCTGTCGCTCGTTGTCTCTGATTGGGGACCATACTTATGCAGCCTTTTGGCACTAGTTAGTTGTGGGATCTTGTTCCGTGTTATGGTATGTTTGTGTGCTACCTTGGACTTCACGTTTCGTTTGTTGTTTTTGTCGTGTGTTTATTCGTTTAAATAAACATGTATGCTTATCACGCTGCGCCTTGGTCCGTCCAGTCTATAAACGTCCGAGAGACAGCCCGAATACATTTTTTTGGGGGGGCTAAAACGGTGGTTGGCGGAGCCTAGAGGTAGAGCAGAGCCAACTCCCCGTACTCACGCGAGGAGGAGTGTGACTGGGCAGGCTCCGTGTTATGCGGAGCTACGTACTGTGTCGCCATTGTTCCGGCACAGTCCTGTACGTCCTGTGCTAGCACCACGCACGTGTCGTGCGAAGATGGGCATTCATCCAGGATGGGGTGTGCCGGCTCAACGCTCCTGGTCTCCAGTACGCCTCCTCGGTCCCGCATATCCTGCGCCTGTTCTACGAGCTGTATCGCCAGTGCGCGTGCACAGCCCAGTGCGTCCTGTGCCAGCGCCCCGCATGTGTAGTGCGAAAGTGGGCAGCCAGCCAGGACGGGTTGTTCCAGCTCTCCGCTCCAGACCTCCAGTCCGCCTTCGCAGTCCGGTCCGGCCCGTTCCTGCTCCTCGCACCAAACCAGTGGTGCTTGTTCCCAGCCCGGCCCGGCCTGTTCCTGCTCCTCGCACCAAGCCAGTGGTGCGCGTCGCCAGCCCGGCCTGTTCCTGTCCCTCGCACCAAGCCAGTGGTGCGCATCGCCAGCCCGGCCCGGCCTGTTCCTGTCCCTCGCACCAAGCCAGTGGTGCGCGTCGCCAGCCCGGCCCGGCCTGTTCCTGTCCCTCGCACCAAGTTAGTGGTGCGCGTCGCCAGACCGGTCCGGCCCGTTCCTGCTCCCCGCACCAAGCCAGTGGTGCGTGTGTCCAGTCCGGCACGGCCCGTGCCGGTTCCACCGGTGCCTGGTCCGGCACCGGTCAGCTGCTCCACTCCGGAGCCAGAGCAATCCGCTCCACCGGGGTCCAGTCCAGCTCCGGTCAGCGGCTCCACTCCGGAGCCAGAGCAGTCCGCTCCACCGGTGCCTGATCCAGCTCCGGTCAGCGGCTCCACTCCGGAGCCAGAGCAGTTCGCTCCACCGTCGTCGGGTCCAGCTCCAGTCAGCGGTTCCAGTCCAGACACAGACGTCCGCCCCTCTCCAGGTTCGGGGTCTCCCACACCAGGGTCCAGACAGGGCTTGGTACTTCGTGGGAGGAAGGAGATGTAACATGTATGCTTATCACGCTGCGCCTTGGTCCTTCTCTTTCGTCAACGAGCGTGACATGGGGGAACTCACAGGGCAGATAGTAGGGTCGCAGTGACACAGAAAGCAGTTCAAGTTGGGGGTACAGAGTATCTCTCTTACCAGGATCGATTTACACCACTGGTCCCTGACAAGCAGGCCACAGTGATGTTTCCCTGTGACGGTCAGATCACGGTCCGCTCTGACCAGTGTGAAGCCGTCGGCTCCACTTCCCTGTCCGGGACTCTGTCATCCAGCCAAGTCTCAGTAAACGCCAGCAAACAGGCCTCCCAGTATTCGTGTTGGAAGCACAGATTCTCTGACAGCTCATCCGCTTTCCCCCTCAGTGACTGGGCATTGATCAGCAAGGTGGTGGGTAAGGGAAGTTTGGTCTTTAATTTTTAAGTCTTTGTCTGATTCCCCCACTGATAGATTAATTATTAATGACTAATTATTACACCCTGAAACTGTGTATAATGTGTGAGTGTAGGACCAGTAAAGGCTATGGCATTGAGCCACTATTTAGCAATGTGAGTAAGAGTCAGGCCAGACAACAAAGACAACTGAGAAACTAAGATAAAGAGGCCTCCCAATTTAGGGAGGGGAGAAACTTATGAAAACATGGTGCAGAATATTGTGAGAACGGCAATAACTGAGTAAAGCAGGGAGTAGGATATGTGTGTGTGTGTGTGTATGTATGTGTGTATGCATGTGTGTATATGTGTGTGTGTGTGAACTGAAGGTCAGTAGAGCAGTTTTAGAGTGGAAAACTACAGCCCGCCTACAGAGGGAAGGGATTTCTTTTTGTATGACGTATGAGTATAAAAGATGGACTCTGAAATTGTGATGGCAGAATTCTCAATGAATAAATATCTCTGACCATGCAGACCGGGACTCTGGCCGTTACTTAAATCCCAAAAGACTTACAACCTTTTGGGAGACGCACAGAGACACTAAAATAGTTTGTTAAAGAATTCACATAACAGCTTGGTCCTTCTGAGCCGGACTCCAATACCCTGTTTCTGTCATTCCAGGTAACTCTGAAAACCGTCGACGGGCGAATGATACATTCGTAAATAGAAAGTCCTGCCCTTTGACATTAAGGGTTAAAACAGGCCAGAGGACACCTGATTAATGACAGAGATGGTGACGGAATCCAAACCTACATTGAATCTCGGCTGCAAGGATAAGGTCAGTAGTCTTTATTCATTAACTTGGTGAAATTGATTTGAGAACTTGCTAAAATATTGAAAAGTAGCAAATTGATCAATGCGTAGCCATTTTAAGTGAAATGTGGGGTTGACTGTCAGGAATTATCAAGATTACATTGTGAGGATAGACTCCTCCGTAGAGTAGGAGATAATTCTGGGGGACTGGTCAACCTGGTGGTGGGTCCGTAATGATTCACGGTAATAGGCCATTACCAAAAGAAACTACCCGGTGTTGAAATAGAAGGAACTATTAAAAGTACACCTATGGGATGGAACCTGTAAGAGATTATTGAACAGTCAACAAATAATCCGGGTTAAACAAATACAAAAAGTACACCAGAAGGAATTAAAATAGCATGTGTGAGAAATAGAATATTAGTAAAGTCAAAAGTCACAAACAACTGTAGATTTTGCTGTAAACTCTATCCGTTCTGGAGCCTTATAAACTCCATGTTACCGATATAACACCAATAATCATGTAAGGTTGTATACGTGTGAGACCTAATGTTTACTCAGAAGTCACATCTATGAATAATTCCAGGTGGTTGTATAGAGGAGGGAGAACCCATTCCTGTTGTATGAGACTGTCAGGAATTATCAAGATTACATTGTGGGGATCAATCCCTCTGTAAAAGTATGAGATAATTCTGGGGGACTAGTCAAGATTACATATACAGGAAGGGGTGATTCAAGGTGTTGTTGTGTGAAGCTATTTTGAATTACTTGTTAAATTGACTTGTTATATAGAAGAGGTGGCTAAGGGATTTTTAACAGTACCAACCATGGGGGGGGGCAAATCCTCACAAGAGGTCCCAGAATTTACTGGGGACGAGAAATACTTGATGTAATTAAAATGGAATCCAGGGATAGAAGAAATGTCCATTATGTAACCAGGTGGAGGGAGAGGTATGGTTTTGAGGGACGTCTAGACGCAGATAAACTCGAATCCATGCTTAAACAGATACATAAGGTGTGTAAAGGAGAAATAAGCAGTGAGAGAGAGAGAGAGTAGGAGGGGGGCCAGTACCCACTGATAGCCTTACCTAATCTATTGGCGGGGAATGAAAGGGGCCCCAGCAACCTTAGATGTATACAGTAATAATAATAATATGCCATTTAGCAGACAGGCCATGAACACAGAGGACGTGGCCAGAGCGGTAGAAGGAATGACCCACCCCGAAACAGGAATAGTAAGGTTTGGGCTGCCGTTAGAGGGCAGTGGGTTTCAGGGGATGCCCAGAGGACACTTTTGCCATGGGCCGATTACAGAGAGTATGTTGGGAAAATAACTGAATTGTGTAATAGCCTCAGAGAGACATGCAATCCATCATGAGCAGAATAACAGACAGGACAGAGCCAAGAAAGAAGAGGAAGATGCAGAGTAACTAATTGCCACTCTGGGAGAGATGGCGGGTAGAACTAGAAACTTAGGAGAGAGAGGAGATAAGGCAGGAAGAAAAGAGAAGTGAGTGAGAGGGAAAGAGAAGTGAAGGTTGAGGTCTCCGTGCCTCCCCCAGAGCAGAGGGCAGAAAGGTTATATCCAAACTTGGCAGACCAGGCATGGAGAGAAAATCCAGATGATGAATACGTAGGGAGGAGAAGGAGAGTGCAGGGGAATAATGTTGCCCCCAACCGGCCCCACCTCCCTATGAGGAAGAAGGGGCTGGAGGAGGAAGGGAAGATGAAGGTGAGGAAGAGCCAGAGGTAGAGGAGTACCAGACAAGGGCAGAGAAAGTCAGACAGGAGAGAAAAGAGAGAAAAGAGAGAAGAGAGGGAGAGAGAAGTCCATCCCCCAGCTTTGAGCGTGAGGAAGAGGAAGATAAGGCATGACTAGTCCTTGAGGGAGAAATAGTAGACTCTAGTGGGGGGAAGACTAAGGAACCCTTTGATCCAAATTGTGAGGTGTTTGAATTGGCTACTATTGACTTAGCACTTCAACAGGAACAGAAACCTTATTTGACATTGACAGTAATGGGTATGAAAATTAAATTCCTTTGTGATACGGGAGCCTGCAGGACAGCAACCTGTGCAACAGACAAGCCAGATGGAGTCAGGATTGATGGGGAGAAAATCATAGTGCGATCTGCCTCTGGTCATCAATTTATTGAAAGGTTATCAGCCCCAATAACCCTAAAACATGACCAATCAGGATGAGAGGCAACCATACCCATCCTGATATCTAAGCTGTGTCGGGTAAATTTACTAGGACGTGATGTAATGACTAAATTGAATGTGGCTGTCATTTCCGCTGAGAGGGGAATGAAAGTACACATAGTCAGAGACAATATGGTGGTCTGTGGGGAAGGGGAGCCATGTTATTGGTATAGGCAAGATTTGTTTAGGGGGGGAATAACTGATATTCCCCGAACCTTGATGGAACTTGCTGATGATGTAGTACCAGGCCCCACTAAAATGTCCCCCGATGACCTACACTGTACTCTCTGGTATAACAAACACCCAGGTCCAGATGCAATCTATGAGAAAGCATTATTTAAAACCACAGAAAGGACTATAGCCTTGAAATGGTTTCACTATGACAACACCCACGCAGTAGTGGAGGTGGAAATAGGGCCCCAAAGTCAGAGACTGTTCAGGGAAATATGGAGCCCACATGTGTCCCTAGCAAAGGAGCCAGCAGAGGACTGGAAAGACATGGGCCAGTGGGTATCCAAGGGTAAGAGGATCACTGATTGGGTCAATATTGTGAGTGGCGATCAACACAGCCCATCCACAGATAGTACATTTAGATGAGAATAGCAGATGCTGAGGAGAGGAATACCTGTTGACAGAACAACAGGAGTCAGATTTAAAAGAAGTTCCAGAGCATTTGTGGTCCCGGGGTCCAGCAGACGTAGGATTAATAAAAGGGGTAATTCCAGTACAGGTGATACCCAAATCTAATCATAGGCCATATCAGAAGCAATACCCTATGAAACCAGAAGCAATAAAAGGTTTGCAGTTTACCAAGAGCAGATTGGGAGGGACCTTGAGGGAGGGCCAATTCCCGGGGAGATAGTGAGGCCAGAAACAAAAGTGCAGTGTCCTGGAAATCACAGTCTGTTTTTTTTCTCCTTCAGTTCTGCTGGGAGTACATTGGATGATGGGGTTTTGTTTTGAATTAGAGACAGTGAGACTATTAGTCAATACCTAGGAGAGAAGAGAGGTTACGGTAGCAAAGACAGACAAGAAGGAAATGGTAATAGTGGAGACAGGAGTGAGTGGAAGTGTTACAATTGTGACAAAACGGGACATTTTGCTAGAGAATGTGAGGAACCGTGTAGTTACTGTGCAAGGAAAGGGCACCAGTTAAGAAACTGTAGGCAGAAGGGGAAGAGAGAAATCAGGAGTCCTCATGACCTGGCTGTTTGGTTGTTGTTTTTTAATTGGGGTTTTCAAATAAAAAACAACACACCTAGTATGATGTTTATAAAGCCTTGTTGTTTAAATTTTGGGGGGTTTTCAGCAGGTCAAGGGTGATAGGTCTTAGAGGAGCACACAGTGAATTTTATGGAGTTTTTTAGGTTTTGGCTGAGTTTGGGGTATATATGATTTCTTATGAGAATGAATGTCATGAGGATTAATGAACACTTGGGATAAGTAACATTTATTAAAAATTTAGAATAATGGTAATGTTTGGTATTCTATGGGATGGTATTTCAATTGCCTCTGAACTCTGTTTTAACTTTCTGGTGTTAATTAATCATCCACACTGGTAAATTCTAAAGGCATGAGAGGAGGACTTTAAGATAGTTTATTTTACCAATAAATAAAAATAAGGGATGGCAATTGGATGATAAATTACCAATATTACCTAAGTGATTGTTAGGTAGGTGATAATATTGACACATGGGCAGTGACATGTGTCAAAAGGAGGGATGGATGGTAGAACAGATTAGACAACACTTTGTTGCACATGGGATTACTAATTATTTAAAAAAAAGATGTGTTATCTGTGCTCAAAATAATCACCAGGGCAGACAAAGGGCACCTCAGGGTGAGTATCCTCCGGCTAAGTACCCTTTCCAGCAATTGGAAATGGATTTTATAGAGTTATCACGGAGTGAAGGGAAGAAATTTAGAGTAACCCCAGATAAAGATGGGTTATCCCACTTTGAGAAAGTGTTTGGAAGACCTTACAGAATGCCACAGTTGGCAGGACCAGACAGGCAGACATAGAACTAGAGAGCACCCTAGCAGAACACGTGAGAAGGTCGTTTATTAACCACACCTGTATGTCAGAGGTTTTGTGCCCCCACAGGTGAATTAAAGGAGAAGGTGACCCACTCTATCTAACCAGGAGACTGAAGCAGGCCTGGCGGGAAGGGCCCTACCAAGTACTGCCTTTGCCAGCAGAATAGCTGAGAGATCCATCTGGGTGCATGTCACACACTGTAAAAAGGTAAAACCAGCTACACCTGACGAACAAACACAGAGTTAGGAGAAAGATCCGATCACCACTAGGGCTCGGGGGTTGGCTCCTTAACGAAGATTCCCTTACCCTGTCTGATCATCCCTGTGTGAGTTCGATAGAAGGTAAAGCAATGGATTGGCCTCTGGCATCTGACATGTTCTCAGGGCGAGGGTGGGGATTCACAGGTCTCCCGACGGTAGGTAGCTGTCTGATTGTGGGGGCCATATTCCTAACACACACGGACCCTCCTGTTTCAGCCAGAAGTGGTAGTTAACCTAACACAAGTTGAAAAGGCATAGGAGACAGCTAGACGTAGGGAAAGGGGAAATTCTAGGGACTTTAGGGAAGGACATCACCATATGTATGTCACCATGTACATCCTGGGACTATGTAGTTGCTTATACCAAGCGGGGGGGGATATGTCAATCTCCATACACAGTTCAGGGACAGGTGTAGTATTGTGAAAGTAGGGAATTATCAGAAATGGCAGTGCGACCCATATGAGGGTAGGTACTGTCTGAAAGTCTGAACTATGCTAAAACAGATTACAGACCTGACAAGTGAGATATCTTCTTCAACTGGGGCACCCTGTAGAGTAAACCTCTCTGAGGGAGGTAGTGAGACCGGGGCCGTGGTGAAGATAGTGCAAACTATAGACCTGAAGGAAGTAGTACAGGTGGAAACGGGGTATAGAAATCTTAACCTGTGGTTGGAATGGATTCAGTATACGGCAAGAACTATGTCTAAAGAGGACTGTTATGCCTGTGGGACAGCCAAACCAAGGTTAACAACTACTCCGTTCCCCTTGACGGGCTTTAACTCTCCGTCAGGTTTATCTTGCATGATTAAATTGTTCAAGCCACCTGGGAATGTGATGAAGGAGTCTTGTAGTAACTTGCACTATCTGTATCCCCCGATAACAAAGTCACCCCGACCTAGGTTACCTCCGTTTGAAGTCTCAGGGAAGTCTTACTATTGTTTCTCTAGGACTGATAAAATAGGATACAGGGTAGGGCATCTTAGCTCCTGCTCCCACACAGAGAATGTCACAACTAAAGAGACCATGACTAATCTCTCCTCTTTGTTGCAGCCAGAGGATTTTAGAAACCAAAACCAGGCCCGTGCTGACATCTGGTGGTTGTGTGGTGATGACAGACTGTGGCCTCACCTACATACTAATTGGACAGGAACCTGTGCGCTAGCTCAGCTGGTAATGCCCTTCACTCTCATCAAACAATCAAACGTGTCAGAGACTGGTGAGTTGTCACGTAGAAAGCGGGACCTCCTCCCGGGATCCTTTGATGAAAGGATATATATTGATGGGATAGGAGTACCTCGAGGGGTTCCAGAAGAATTCAAAGCTAGGAATCAGATCGCAGCTGGGTTTGAATCAAGTCTTTTCTGGTGGTCAACAATTAATAAAAACGTAGATTGGATAAATTATATTTACTATAACCAGCAAAGATTTATAAACCACACTCGTGATACAATAAAGGGATTGGCTGAGCAGACAGCGGCAACTAGCTTAATGGCATGGCAGAATAGAATAGCTTTAGATATGCTTTTGGCTGAGCGGGGCGGAGTTTGTGTTCTGTTTGGATCTATGTGCTGTACTTTCATCCCCAACAATACAGCACCGGACGGGTCCGTGACCAAAGCGCTTCAGGGACTCACCACGCTGGCGAACGAACTGGCTGAGAACTCTGGTATTGATAGCTCCCTAAACGGTTAGTTTGATAACATATTTGGTAAATGGAAAACTATTGTTGTAACTATTCTGGGTGAAGTTATAGCTTCTATGAGTATACTTGTTCTTTGTGGATGTTGTCTTATTCCCTGTGTCTGAGGGTTGGTGAGCAAGGCGGTTTCCCAACAGATGGTGAGATACGGCCCAATCCCGGACTCCGACTGAAGGATATGACCTACCAGGCTTGGTGGAGGACGACGACGATCCAGATAATTTGAGACTGGATGTTTTCCTAGAACTGTAAATCTCTAGTTTAAAAGTTATTGTAATGATCTTTTGTGTATTAAAGTCTCGTTTTAAGTATGATGTACTAGTTACCATTGCTAAAAAGTAACGTTATGCTTTTAATCATGGGGTAACCCTGATGAACCTGTAATGTTTTAATATGCAAACCAACTTATATACTTCAATGAGTGTGATTCATTTCTATAACAACATATTTTGTATGTGTGTAATATTTAGTCAAAGGGTGGAATTGATAGATTAATTATTAATGACTAATTATTACACCCTGAAACTGTGTATAATGTGTGAGTGTAGGACCAGTAAAGGCTATGGCATTGAGCCACTATTTAGCAATGTGAGTAAGAGTCAGGCCAGACAACAAAGACAACTGAGAAACTAAGATAAAGAGGCCTCCCAATTTAGGGAGGGGAGAAACTTATGAAAACATGGTGCAGAATATTGTGAGAACGGCAATAACTGAGTAAAGCAGGGAGTAGGATATGTGTGTGTGTGTGTGTATGTATGTGTGTATGCATGTGTGTATATGTGTGTGTGTGTGAACTGAAGGTCAGTAGAGCAGTTTTAGAGTGGAAAACTACAGCCCGCCTACAGAGGGAAGGGATTTCTTTTTGTATGACGTATGAGTATAAAAGATGGACTCTGAAATTGTGATGGCAGAATTCTCAATGAATAAATATCTCTGACCATGCAGACCGGGACTCTGGCCGTTACTTAAATCCCAAAAGACTTACAACCTTTTGGGAGACGCACAGAGACACTAAAATAGTTTGTTAAAGAATTCACATAACACCCACGTTTTCCACTCGCAGACAATCAGGGATTATATGGGCCATTGGGATATCAATGGCATTCGTGTTTGAGTTGCATTGTAGTAGGAACTCTCTGCTGTATTGGATTCCGCAGCCAGCAGCGTTTTCATCATTTAGTCCATCTGTAGCGGGTACACGATCAACAAGATCAGTCCAACACCCCACCACTGTAAAGCCATCGTTGACAGAAGGTTTACAAACAAAGTGTACAAATTAAAAACATAAAAGAAGGTTACACACACTGCGGGATGCAACAGAGCCTCGCAATCCAGGAACAGAGTTGCCTATCCCTGATCTACTGTATGTTACAAATCAAATAGTTGTATCATCATCATTAAATATTGTCACAACAAAGATGTTTGAGAATGCTAAACAGGCAAGTCATCCAGCTCATTTAAGACGTCATGAAGCAGAAGTAGGATAGATGCTCATCTGCATATCTCAGAATATCACGAGAACATAGATTGATTGCTATTTTATTTGAATTCTGTTGTTAATTACTTTAAGTAGGAAGTCGCTGTAAGCATACTGTGTCCATAATAAGTATATAGGTTGTATGTTGGGAGCTTTTGGGAAAGAGCACAGTTAGAAAGATATGGCATATAGAAGCAAACCGGATGGACATCATGAAAATGATCGGAGAGGTTGAGAGTAGAAGAAGTTCAGGAGCAAAAATAAATAAAAATAATAATTATATATATATATATATATATGAAATAGAATTATTATAAAATTAACTCTGTCCATAAGGTGTAGATAGTAAGTATAGACCGGAAGTAGAGGCCTGGGCATTGTTGTTCACTAATTTACTCCAAGTAGGGAAAGGATGGTGGGGTTGAAAAGTAATAAAGGGGAGTATATATATAAAAAAATATAAAAAAAAGGGGGGATTGGAAGTGATGCAGACAATTACATTGATAGAAGATACAATCTATCTGCAATATTAAGCTGATCCAACCCCCGAAAAAATAAAAAATAAATAAATAAATATATATATATTTTTAAAGGAAGTCGCTGTTTAAATCAATGACACTTGATGGTAAGACACAGTGGCATTCACCTGGAATTCTGCCACTTAGCATCCTTTTCATTGTCATCCAGAAGTGAACACAACAAATACTAATGTGGTCTGTGTATGAGAATGTTAAGCTCAACTTTTCTCTCTTCTCTTCTCCTCAACTAAAGGCTGTGATGGAGTCCAGCCAGAACAAGGCAAGTCATCCAGTTCATTTAAGACTGTATAAACAGAAGTAACTTATTTAAAGATGTATTATACAGCAATCACTCCTCCATTCCTGGTTGATAAAATTCTAATAGTTTACCTAATTTCATTTTATGTGAAAAAACAAGCAGTCATTGTGTAGAGAATCATTGTACCATCTAATCATTGTACCATCTAATCATTGTACCATCTAAACCTAAAATA
The DNA here is from genome assembly GCF_964263955.1 of Coregonus lavaretus. Lineage (NCBI taxonomy): Eukaryota > Metazoa > Chordata > Actinopteri > Salmoniformes > Salmonidae > Coregonus > Coregonus lavaretus. Next base: position 10,391,290 of record NC_140022.1, on the reverse strand, counting down.
TATTTTCCAGAACCAAAAATATTGTATATTCAGCTGTTTGAAGCTGCTGTGCAAAACCAAAACGGGAAGCATAGAAATAGCACACATAAAACAGATCTTAGACTTGCTTTCAATGGGAATGAAAGATCTATAACTCACATTTCTATGTGAATTTCGTTGGGTCGCCCAAAACGTTACGTATTGTAGCTTTAAGCAGTGGTTGATGCAGTAGGAGAGAGGCTGTAGTTGATGTTTTCCTTCTGTGTGTGATTCTGCAGAGGTTACGGATCCACTAATGGCCTTCACCAGAAATCTGTTTTAATTGTATTAGGTACCTTTACTCACTAATGTGTGTGTGTGAGAGAGAGCGTTCACAGCTATAATCCCACCACCCAGAATATTTCCAAGTTTTACATGTACATTTTCTCATCATAACCTTATGCAAACTTAAAGGGCAAATACCTCCTAAATTCAAGGAACCTCTTCTACTCTGTTTTCTGTAAACAATGTTGATGGATGGTGTAACTTTACACGGTACGCAGGCAACAATCAAAATTATGTTGATGATCAGGTCGCCAACCGCGGAGCTTCAGGGATTCTCTCTGGGGTTGCCATGGATACAGTTAACAGCGCTGTAGGAGAAGTCTCCTAGAGATTACTCCATGAATCAGAATAATAACAATCAGCACACTAACACAGGTGTTAACACTAACACACCTTTTACATGGTACTTCTATGGGGCCATTTTGACAATGCAGATATGTGGAGATGTTGCCAGAAATGTTTCTCACATTTGTCGTGGCATTTATTTGAAGATTGTTTTTGTTGAGACATCTACATACAGTATGAGAAGGTGATGATTACTAATGTGAGTTTAAAGTTATCGGTGTGTGGGCTAGCCTATATAAAATGTGAATGATGCAGTTGGAATCTGCAAGGAAAATGTGCTTTCAATTAACTGCCGTGATGAGTATTTGAAATAACCTGTTTGGTTTTGGTTTCTCTTCAAATCTATGCATTTGTGCACTGTTAAAATGTCACCCATAGAGGTAACACTGTAGATAAAGATTCTGTCACCTCCACCCTAGTTTGTACGTTCCAAAAGCGAATTATTAAATGTGCTTCAGTGTGAGTCTTCTGCTTTATTTGATCTGCTCTATGGTTGTCAATCAGGACATTTTGAGTTCTTAGAACTGTTTCCATGTTGTTTTGTTTGATATGACTGTTGATGATTTAGAGATGTGGCTTGTTTCAGAACGTCTCAAGACCTTTGCAGGTTTTGTCGTCATAAAGCAGAAGTAGCATTAGATGTAGCATAGATGCTCATCTGCATATCTCAGAATATCACAAGATCTTAGATTGCTATTTTATTTGAATTCTGTTGTTGATGACTGTAAGCAGGAAGTCACTGTGTATGATGCTATGCCTACTGGTATCCTTTATTGTGAAGTTATTCTTGTTGTCAAAATGTGGGGTTAGTAAGTGGTAACTTGTAGGTGAGATGGTACTGCCACAGACCTTTGCTAGAATCAAGCTTTGACTATTGTTCCAAGCAGATGCAGGGTTATGCTGAAATATCAACTGTGAACAAAGTTTTCTTCTTTAAGCTCTACTAACAACAGACAATATAGGAGTCATACAACCCTTAACGGAGGAAGTTGATTTAAAGACAAACTTTGCTCTTCTGTCCTCAGGGACAGCTGGCAATAATGCCAACAGTGTTAAGCCGGTGACAAAACCTGAAGAAGGTAAGTCACAGATGGAGGTGATCGTGGTATTCCACTGGAATTCGACAATCGAATAGGTTGAGGATTGTTAGAACAAGTCGGATTTGAAAAACATATATTTTGGTGGGTGGGAGGGCTTGCACTGTCTACGAAACCACTGTTTGGGAAACACTGGTGGTTCAATAGAAAGGTTGTAGTAAATGTTTTACCCTCTCTGTGTGTTTCCTCAGGGGGCAATGATAAGACTAAAACGGACAGCAGTGTTGGACCAGTAGGCAAGGATGAGACTAAAATGGCTGGACCAGGGGGCGACCTAAACACAGCTGAAAAAGGAGAGGTGAAAGCAGGTGTGTATGGGAAAGGGATAGTTCACCTCAAGTCCCGCTGAATAAATGGCTAAATGTACAGACCTCAGTCTCAAATAGATGGGAAAGACTGGTATCATCTTAAACTGTCATAAACATTCATAACACAGCAGGAATCAGTGCCATTGTAATTACAGCATTCTTGAATCACATTAATTCTGAATGATTTAATTTCTCCAGTTGAGTTCTCCTATTGCGTTTTCTTGCAGAGGGGTCCATGCTGCTGAACGAAGACAGGGTGAAGTACCACAATGACAATGGAGAGGGGGCAGCAGAAGGGAATTCAGTATTGTAGGACGGTAAGTTGGAGTGTGATAACAATGTAGACTGTTTTCACTTCATTTCCCTTTATTGTGCAATACTTCTACCCCACTCTGGCCAACTCACTATAAGTAGACTGTTAGTCTGTTACCAACTCTTGTTCCTACTGATTTATTCCTAACTGACGTCTCTCTAGTCAGGGAACTGTGGACCAGAGGTACACAGAGGATCATGAAGACAAGAGAACCCACTGTCTCATCTGGGCTACCAGCGCTGGAGGACAATGCGCTGTAATGTCCAGAGAACATTTCTATATCAATAGACTGATTGATGATTGGTGAAAGGGAGGTCCATTTATAAGAGTCACCTGTCCATTCACATAGTTAAGGTCAGTGTAGTTGAATGTTGTTTTGTAAATAATGTCCAAAGCTGCAGCTTCTACTCTGCATATTTCTGAGCTTCCACCTCTGTCGTCTCTTCTATTTAAGAAGAAGTGTATGTCTAGCAAGTGTGATGCACATGTCAAGATATTGGTCAAAAAGCAGAGTCATTTCACTGGGGGGGGTAATTTGCTTCTCATACTCCTACATAGTTAGTATCCTACTTTGGCAATCAGCATTTCTAATGTTATTTTTCCATGACAATTTGTATCAGACTTTTGGTAAAAAATCTATCGTTTTTGCTCATATTGACATAATAATTTTGTACTACAGTTCTTTTAACCTGTATATAAATCTAATGTTGTGCATGTATGTATGTAATCATATCACTGTGCTGTGTGTGCTGTGTATAGTGTAGTGTGAGCAAGGCACTTAACCCTAATTGCTCCTGGAAGTCACTCTGGATAAGAGCTTCTGCTAAATGACTAAAATGTGTGTTCTGCCTCATGCCTATTGTATTGTGTGTTTGTGTCACAGGGAGGCACCAAACAGTATGGAATAACCTAATCTGAATTAATCTGCAAAAAGGACCGTCATTACTTTGTGTCACTGTCAACCTAAAAATATGTTTAGCGTACAATGGATATTGCATAGCTGTGAAATCGCTAGCTAGGTTATTTGACCTTTGTCATACGCTACATCCATCCTATTTGTTTAAATGGAGTGGCTCAACAAGCAAGTTTGACGTTAACTTTTACAGAAAGCTCATGTCTGCTACGTAGGCTGAATACATAGCCTCAGTCAACATACTATAAAACTGTTTGTTACAAACAAACTAGAAAATTGACTTAAAAGAAAAGGCTCCCAGTGCCTCTGAGGACGGTATGGTTGATGAAACTACGGAAAGCCACTCATTTCCAACAGAAGAGAAGCAAAGTGGCGGGGGATTGTTGGGCGCAGGGTTGCCAGGTCAAGTTACAATTTGTAGCCTAATGACTACTCAAAACCCGTCAAAAAGGCATGGAAACTAACCCAATAAAAAAAATTCACGGCAAGAGGAGTTGCCATATCTATTCAATAAACCCTTTTCCCATAACGTTATCGAGCCAATGAAGAAGGAATATCGTAGTAACTTGTAACGACGTTAGAAGTAAAATTTGGTTCCTCAAAATAATGATTGCAAGCTATGACATGACCTAATAAAGGAATTTGAATATGTGGCAAGAGAAAATATAATTTGCCCTTGTTAAACTTGCCAGATCATTTTCCATCAATGGGTGTCGATTTAACTCGTTTGACTTCTATGATTAAGCAATAAGGTACAAGGGGGTACGGGCAGAGGTGTAGTCCAGGGTATACGCTGGTATACGGCGTATACCTACTTATTTTTCAGTCAGCATTGCGTATACCCACTTCTAAATCCCCCCTGATGCGCATCATTCAGTAATATCTGTGAGTCAGATTGCCTATTTTCTTCCTCGGGGATAGTGAAGCCATGACCCACCCTCCTCTGCCTCTAATTGGCTGGTACTCGCTGCTTTCACTGATTAGATTGGTTAACTTTAGGCATGAGGACTGATGAGCCAATCAGAGGCAGAGTAGGGCGGGTCATGCCGAGGAAAATATCGCTAATACCTCAGGTGCCAGTGAAAAAAAAAAACAAAAAAACTCAGGTGCCGGTGCCACTTGACTACGATAACGGCAGCAGACCAAACAACGGATGAAGAAAGGACACAAGCGGCGGTGTGCCACCCCAGTTGATGGAAGACATCATTCTGAGGTAAGTTTTAAGGTGGTTTCCAAATGAATCATTATTTTAAACTACTGGCAAATTGCCAGTGACTGCACATTTAGAGGAGAAGAGATGTTGCCGCCAATAGTTAGTGCGAGTCGGCTAACGTTATGAAGCTAGCTACGTAGATTGGGATAATGTGGGGAAACCGGGGCATTGTTGGTTTTCAGTAAGTGTTTAATCAACCCAGTTCATAAGAATTTCATACCAGACTGATGAAACTGATTATCTCAATGTTTATGAAGCTTGTTTATTATTGTAAAGGTCTAAATTATAACGTTAGCCAAGTTACTAAGCCCTAAATTATAACATTAGCCAAGTTACTTAGCCCTAACTAACCTATATGATCTAGTTTAATTGCATAGTAGCTAAGCTGGTAGTTGATTTTTAAGTAAGTTAAAACACAAGAATGGGGACAAATAGTTTAAGATTCAGCCTAAAACAATATTGAGGTCTAATCAGGCTGTCTTATTTTGTATAGGGACAGGTAACCATGAAAAGGAAGGGAGATATTGCAGACTTTTTTGTAAAGAGGCACAAATCAGGCCCAGATCAGGCCCAGGCAGACCCCACCCCTAAAACCAGCAGCCCTGGCAGCTCTCAACCGGGAGCTAGCCAGGCAAGTCAGTGTGAGCATAGAGAAGGATCCAGTCTACCACCACCAGGTCAGAACACACAGGCAGTAAATTGCATCTCCAGTTTATTGAAAAGTGAAGCCTCACACTGTAACAAAAGGTGATTTTGACAGATTAAGCCTCATTTTGAATTTCTGTGTGATGTTATTTATTTTATTGCCCTTCTATTTATTTTGTCTGTATCCATGTTTGTTTTTTACAATGCTACTGTTATATAACATTTTGTGTTAAATTTGTTGTTTTTTTGTTAAATAAACTCTCCCAAGTATTTCACTCACTAATCTCCTGTATGCTTCAGCTTCACTTGCTGAAAATATTTCCACTTGGTTATGCAGATTGTTAATGTAAAGAGGGGGACCCATGTCTTGCTGATGACTATTGTGATCACAGTAGTGTGTGTGTGTGTGTGTGTGTGTGTGTGTAAGTGTGTGAGAGAGAGAGAGACAGGGAGATGCATAATTAGTTTTGTTGTTGTCTGTAGACATCAATAATGACTGGCCAGACCTGTGGAGTGCTAAACAAACAGAAGACTTCAAATCCAAGAACCCCTGGTTGGGATCCAAAAACAAAAAATTGGGTAAGTTTAGGTAGATTGCTAGTTTGGGTAACTTCTGAAACAGTGGGCACAGATAACTTTGTGTGTGTGTGTGTGTGTGTGTGTGTGTGTGTGTGTGTGTGTAAAGGACCATGCACACGTACAGCTGTGGATACAGGAGTAGTTACATTGTTTGTTTATGCTTCGCAGGATGTCTGGTCTGTAGCAGTGTGAACTCCATTGGGATCGACAAGGAGCAAGGACAAGGTGTATCGCTCTCAAGAGAATGGATGAACTTTGAAATTCAAGTGTCTGGCCAGGGAAGTAGAACAACAAGTTTGTCAATCTTGAGAAATAAGGTGAGGAAACATGCGTTGTCCAAGGCCCACACTCAGGCTGTGAAGGTGGCAGAGCAACAGAAAGAAGCTGCCATTGAGAATGCAGTGGAGACTATGACTGAGTCCTACATGAAGGAAACTGAAGCTGTGTTTCGAACAGCCTACCATCTGGCCAAAAAGAACCGACCCTTTTCTGACCATGAGAGCCTCATTGAGCTGCAGGAACTGAATGGTGTAAAAATGGGCTCAATACTTCATTCACGTTACAGTGCAACACAAATAATACAACATGTTGCTAGTGAGATGCAGAGCAAAATCATCAGTAGCATTATAGCATCATCCAGTAAGTTAGCTGTCCTAATTGACGAGGCATCTTCTTTAAGTCACAAAGCTGTCATGACAGTTTCTATTAAAGCATCAATTCAAGAAGAAAGCCCTGAGTTCATATTCCTGGAACTTGTTGAACTGGAAAATCAGAGAGCAGATGGCATATTACAGGCGTTACTCACCTGTTTAACTAATGCTGGCTTTACAGAAGAGTGGCTTCATGAAAACTGGGTAACATTTGTATCTGATGGAGCCAGTGTCATGCTAGGAAAGAAGTCAGGAGTAGCAACCAGACTGACTTTGAGATTCCCAAAGCTTTTTGTATGGCACTGCATGAACCATAGACTTGAACTTGCTGTGTCAGATGCAGTTGATGAGGTAAACTCTGTCAATCACTTTAAAACTTTTATCCAGAAGCTATACTCTCTGTATAGTGTGTCAAACAAAAATGAACGTGAACTTGTTAATGCAGCAGCTGAAGTAGGCTCACAACTTCTTCGCATTGGCAGAATCTTGGATGTACGCTGGGTGGCCAGTAGCTTTCGGACTGTTCGTGCTGTTTGGACATCCCTGGGAGCTCTTGTGCAGCACTTTAAAAATGCTTGCAGTGATGAGATGAGGTCCACCAAAGAGAGGCAGATGTACAGAGGTTTGTTAGACCGTGTTCAAAGTCCAGAATTCATTTGTGACCTTGGCCTCATGTACGACACTCTCCATGAACTAAGTCTCCTGTCACAGGAGCTTCAGTCTCGTTCTATAACGCTCCTCAGAGCAGAGCATCTGCTGAAACGCTCAATCAGAGTGATCCAGTCATTCAAAGAGAGTCCAGGTGAGAAATATAGTGAGGCTTTAGAAGCAAAACAGACTGGGGAGTATCGGTCTATAGCCCTGAAAACAAATGCAAAGCTGAAGTCTATCAATCCAGGCCAGTTCTTACAAAGCCTTGTGAACAATCTGGAGAAACGCTTGTCTTTTGAAGATGAGACCATCATGGACCTCAGCATCCTTGATCAGAGTAAGTGGCCATCAAAGCCCAGCATCCGCCATGGTGAAGAACAAGTTAAGCGACTGTGCAAGCGATTTAACTTGTGCACAGACCAAGCACTGAATGGGATGCGGGACCTACTGGAAGAGCCCAGTAGTGAGCCCAAGGACCTAAAACCACTTATGAACTGTATGAAAACATTCCCTGTCGGTACAGCAGAGTGTGAGAGGAATTTTAGCCTTATGAACAATATAAGCTCAGACAAGAGGGCTGTCCTTCTGATCTCAAACATATCAAACTTGATGATGATTAATATCAACGGCCCACCAACTTCCAAGTTTGATCCTAGAAAATATACAAGGACCTGGTTGAAGAGCCATCGTGCTGCCTCTTCGGTGCGTTCTAGACAGTGCAGTGTGAAAGCTCCTGCAGAAAGCAAATTTGTCTGGAATATACTGTAGTATGAGCAAAGGTCAGAAACCCAGTGCTGGGTTGAGAGAGTATATCACTGTTGATGTGTTGTTAATGCATATATTTTTGTTAATTGTTAACTAAATATTGTTGTAACATATTTTGTTGAATGATTTACCGGTAAATGAACATGTTCAAAACAAAGCATATAGCAATATGAACAAGGATGCATTGTCACCTTCAGATTTGAAGTATTTTATTTAAATAAATGTGCAAAAAATAATCGAAACACCATTTCCTGTTTGCCTCATGATAAATACATTTTACATTCATCCAGGCTGCTCTTGTGACCAGTAGTAACTACAAACTGCTCCTAATCAAGTCATGATCATTTTATAATAGTGTGCAAGTAGAAATTACATATTTTTGGGTAAACTAAATCATAGTCTTACATGTCACTGTTTCTAAAACAGGGCTTTTTTCTGGACTACTTAAAAAAAAAAAAGGTGAATACTGAGAGTATACCCACTTCTCCAGGGACCACTACACCACTGGGTACGGGTATATGGCCAATATACCAGGGCTAAGGGATGTCCTCAAGCACAACAGACACGGAGTGCCTGGATACAGCCGTTTGCTATGGTATATTGGCCATATACCACAAACCCCCAGGGTGCCTTATTGCTATCATGAACTGGTTTCCAACTAATTAGAACAGTTAAAAGTAATGTTTTGTCATACCTGTGGTATATGGTCTGACATACAACGTCTTTCAGCCAATCAGCATTAAGGGCTCGAACCAGGTTTATAATTGTAAATCAATCCCCTTTGCGCATGTGCATAACTATAGATACATCCAACAGGAGAGTTTGAGTGATGAAAGTTGGACAGACGATCTCGAAATCTCTGAGTAGCAACACTAGGATGAACATAAAAAACTAATATTAGGCTATTTTCTGGCAATTGTGCTGTTATGTTCCAGATGTTAAGTCTACAACCCATTATAGATGGCCCATTTGCGAGATTGACTTGTCATTTCAATAGGCATAGGCTACAGACTAAAATCTGGGTTTTTGATTCTAATTACATTTTGCCATAGTTTGCTTTGATAAAGGCAGGTAGCCTATAGCCCCTGATAGGCCTACATCTCATTTCAGAGAGTCTACAGTAGCCTAGACAAGATGTAGAAAATGCTTAGTCCAAATTAACAGACTAAATTATTCAATATGAATAGCGAGGCGATTTCGCAATAAGAAGTGCTTGTGTTTCCCAATAGCCTGCTGGAATAGGCTACTGAAGATGGGGCCATAATTTCAATCACTGAATTAAATATTAATAATATGTATATGAACTGAATATGCTTGTCAACAACAGCCAGTGTTTACTTTTTAGAATGTGTTTTACCTGTAGCCTAATCTGACTACTGTTACCGTCGATCTAATGCGTTGATAATAACACAAGGCTACAACAACAATAAACTGAAGTTATAGGCTATTTATTACATTGGTTTGCCAGCTCCAGGTAGACTACACAAGTGGCACAAATTGATTTGCAATGACTCCAGTGATGTTGTCATTTCAACATATTTATTGTATCAAATGGTAGCCTACAATGGCATATACATTAATAGGCTACTTGATGGCCAACAGAGGCAAATGTATAATTCTCCACATTTAGCCTAATGTCAGTTTCATTGAGGACTTTTCCACATAAAAAGAACCACGCGAGGGAGTTCCATAACTTCCATTTCAAATTCCCACCCAGGCAGCCCCCGAGACCAAGAACTGAGCCTACATTAAGCATTTCGCTTGATACAGTTTTCTTTAAGCAGTCAACATTAGAATGCAGTTTAAACCCCATCGGAGCAGATGTATTAATGCGCTCTAGTGCGCCCAAAGTCGTTTTCCAGTGCTTTGTCTCCGTCATTTCTTGATGTGCATCAGTTCTAGCGTATTAACATGTTTTATGGAAAAAAGTTTGGAAATAGGTGTCTCCATAATGACAATCTAAATAGCCTACCTACAACTGGTAGAAAGATGTCACAACGTGCGCGTGTGCTTGCGCTTGCTCCTCTCGCTCACGTGACTCAGCCAATAACTGTAGTAAAGATGTTAAATTGCCTTATTGTTCTATCTATGACTAGTGCTCACTCAACACACACACACACCCCTCCGGCCCTCTCCACCACTTACTCACTCAGCAACAGCCTGCCTCACTGCCTGACAATCAGCAGCAGGTCACAGTGAAATATATATATTTTAAGAGAAATGTCATGGCGGCCGCGGTGAAACATAGAAATAGCCCAAAAACCCGCAACCAATACATTTTCACCTGCGACATAGTTTTCAAAGTAACCCAATTCGCTAGAAAACGAGCAACATGGCAACACTGGTTGGGGTGATGCGAGCATGGACGAGGGACGTGAACAGGGCGGTACCAAAGTTGGGGAAAGCTGTACTTTATGCAAATAAGCCGCGATATCGCGGCGCACTTGGAAGTACATCACAACACAAGTCAAAACAACATAATCTTACGACACTGCTAATAATAAAACATGGTCGCACAAGTATGCTACGTTTTCGATATCATATCGACAACACACTATATCTGTAATATGTGACTGTGCATAAGGCCTATCTGCAGGTCCATAAAAGGATGGTTCATTTAGGCTGTGTGTGTGGGTGGCTTTACCATAAGAAGTAGGGGGTTTCCAGGGTTGGTAGGTTACATGTAATCAGTTACTCCCCAACCCTTGGGGTTTCCACTTCTGCCTCCCAATGATTACATATTATAGGCCTATTGTATTGGCAAGGAGAGAGATTTTAACAGCTGAAATTGTGGGTGGTAACCTTCACTTACCTGCTGTAGTTTGGCATCAGTTTATTTTAAGGGCTATACATCAACCATGCATAACATCATTCCCACATAGGAACTACATGACACATTTAAAAGTGCATGTAAACTGACATTAACTGTTATTATGGTTACTGTAGATAATATGTATCACTTTCAATGTCAATAGGGCTATGTAGGCCCATTTAGAGTGTTAACCTCTAACCTGGACACCAGTCACTAGTTCAATTTCACGTGTATGATGTCTGGTTTTCCAAATGAACAGCTCTACAGAAAAGTGGGAGAGTATCTTGTGTTGACCCTGGACAAGTCCACTATAACTGACCCCATCACATGCATCCCATGGAAGAATGGCTTGAACAAGGCTGCAGAGTTGGACAAGGATTTTGGGCTGTACACCTATAGTGCCTTTGAAAGCCGCACAACCCTGGACCAGGCTACTGGAGAGCTGAGAATCACCAGCTTGACGAAAACAGGAGTTTATTCTGTGGAGTTCAACAGCATACTGCTTGACAAGACATATAAACTGTCTTATCAGTAAGCGCGTGTGTGTGTACAGTATGTGTGTGTGTGCATGTTTGTTCCTTTGCTTGCAGTATTGCAGTGTGTGTGTGTGTGTGTGTGTGTGTGTGCCTCTATATTAAAGCAGATTATTCAGTGCCTCACAAGCTTTTCTTCCTGCTTTGTCTTTGTCTCTCTCTCCCGGATTTACAGACGCAGTCCCTAAACCCACAATCACTTCTTCCTGAAACTCCAACAAAACCTGTTTTGAAATGCAGCCTAATAGAGATTAAAAGAGAGAGAGAGAGAAACAGAGAACACAAACAGATTGTAAAGAAGAGAAAGAGAAAGAAAGAGAGAGAGAAAGAGAGAGAGAGTGTGTGTGCACCACCAGGTGTCCTCTGCTATGTGACATACTCCTCCATTTCCATCAACAGAGCCAGTATCACAACCTGACATCACCTGTGAATTGAGCGGTACCATGGCAACACTTCGCTGCAGTGCTAAGGGTCTGCTGGTGGTGTACCGCTGTGATTGGCCTGACCACCAGGGGGAGATGTGGAACAAACTAGACAGCACTTCAACATCAAATCCCCAGAGTCAGACAGACAGCTACACCTGTAAGGCCAGAAACCCAGTCAGTGAGATGACACGAACCTACAACAGCAATGACTGAAAGGCCACAGCTTAACAAGATAGATAGAACAAGCAGATATGGGTGACATCAACAAAATATGTTTTTGTCTATCTGACCGTCTCCAACTGTTTCTGTATTTGCATGTTTCCATTGTCCCCCTAATAGCTGGTGCTGTGATTGGTGTCTTGGCTTCTGTTCTATTGGCTGTTCTTCCATGTGTAGTGGCCTGTCTCATCTGCTGGAAGTGTTCCAAAGGTAAGCCCATGTGCTTACTGTAAATCTTACCATACATTTTTCATTATTTGAGTCTCCTCCTTGAAGTTTGATGGAAATGTATTTTCCATATCAACAATTGTACCTAGCTATCTCAGGATCAAAGAATGATTCTAGGTCAAGTAAATATTCAGATTTGGAAAGTAAGAAAGTAAAAGTGTTTTTCTGAAATAGACTTTCATATGCTCTACTACATCACATTTAACAGCCGTGCAACAGTAACCAGATTACCCACACCAGCAAGGCTGTGATAACCAGAGAGAGTGAGGGAGAGAAGCAGCCATTACTAGATGAGGCAGGGTCTACTGATAACACAGGTGATGTTGTGAGTAATAGCCCGCTCAAACAAAAGGACCAGAATCAGGGCTGGAATTCCAATGCCTTTCAGCCTAGATCTCAGGTGAGGACACTGACTAAGGTATCTGGGAATGGAGAGGGAGAAAGAGACAGGGCAGTGAAGGAAGAGTGAGGGAGAGGAGGACATGTCACAGGCTCATCTCACCCTCTCCAAAGCCCCCTCGGATGTCACATACCAGAGATGGATACAGCCTGAACCACAATCAGGATACACAGTGGGGGACAGAGGATTATGGGAATGGATCTGACCAGGAGTCACATGAGGCAAGTGTCAGAGGTTATGATGCAAAGATAGGGGGAGATGGAGAGACAGAGGGAGAGGGAGAGAATGAGGGAAGACGAGATGGAGATGAGGAGGAAGAGGGAAAGCAGAGGAAGAGGAGGAAGAAGAAGAGAAAACACAGGAAGAAGGGAAGGAAGAGGAGAGATATAGAAAATAAGAAAGTGATTCCCAATAACAGGAGGACATGCACTCTGAGGTGGAGCCAGGGTCAGAGGAGCAAGAGGAGGAATCCAGCAGAGCCACACACAACAGCCAGACTGACGGTCAGAGGTCTCCACCAACCCCTCAGAGAAGGGATGAAGATGGAGCATCAGAGAGAGAGGAGGGAAAGAACTTAACTTAACTTCTTTAAACGTACTCTTGAAAGTTGTAATAGTAGAATGCACAAGGTGCAATTTCGAAATTGGGTGGTGCATCATCGGTTCCTCTTGTTATGTTAGTCATTGCATACCTTAGAGAGCTATTTATAAATGTCCAGATCAACTAGCCCATGTCATAGATACTGTTGTAATTCTTTACTCACTTAAATATCACATGAATACACATTAGACATGGCAAAATATATAGAATTGCAAGAAAATATGCTTTAAAACTGCAAATGTTTATTTGCACACCATGACAAAATGTGTAGAATTTCAGGAAATAAGCTTTAAACCTGCAAAATTCTCTCCAACTACAAGAGGGGTGTGAACAGTGGTGCGCACGTGGTGCAAGGGGGTCCCGAGTGAAAACGTTTGGGAACCCCTGATCTATAAGACACTCTCATTGCTATCAGATGGGTGTAGAACAAGGACGCCTAGTGGAAACCCAGAGGAGCAGTGGTCAGGTAGACAGAGAGGGAGGAACACCTGGCCTATCAGGTCTGAGGAGACCCACTAACTCAGTGTCAGACAGTCCAGACACTCCTGATAGAAGCAGTCCAGGATTGTCAGCTGGTCTCAGAGCCACAGCATGTAGGTACACTATCTACTCCAGTAAAATACAGTTCAGGTGCACCCTCTGGACCAGTAGACACCAGCTCAGATACAGCATGTAGGTACACTATCTACTCCAGTAAAATACAGTTCAGGTGCACCCTCTGGACCAGTAGACACTAGCTCAGATACAGCATGTACAGCCATAGAGAGTAGCTCAGATACTGTCTACTTCATAGAGAAGTATAGGTAAGTCCTCTGGACCAGTAGACACCAGCTCAGATACAGCATGTACAGCCATAGAGAGTAGCTCAGATACCCTGTCTACCTCATAGAGAAGTATAGGTAAATCCTCTGGACCAACAGATACCAGTACAGGTACAGCCTCTGTACCAGAAGAAACCAGTTGAAAAGCACTTGTTGAATATACACTATATATACAAAAGTTTGTGGACACCCCTGCAAATTAGTGGATTCGGCTATTTCAGCCACACCCGTTGCTGACCGATGTACAGTATAAAATCGACCACAAAGCCATACAATCTCCTTAAACAAACATTGGCAGTAGAATGGCCTTACTGAAGAGCTCAGTGACTTTCAACATGGCACCGTCATAGGATGCCACCTTTCCAACAAGTCAGTTTGTCAAATTTCTCCCTGGCTAGAGCTGCCCTGGGCAACTGTAAGTGCTGTTATTGTGAAGTGGAAATGTCTAGGAGCAACAACGGCTCAGCCGTGAAGTGGTAGGCCACACAAGCTCACAGAACAGGACCGCTGAGTGCTGAAGCACGTAGCGCATAAAAATAATCTGTCCTCGGTTGCAACACTCACTACAGAGTTCCAAACTGCCTTTGGAAGCAATGTCAGCACAATAACTGTTCGTCAGGAGTTTCTTAGCCACACAATTCTCAGATCAGCATGCGCAATGCCAAGCGTGCACTGGAGTGATGTAAAGCTCTCCACCATTGGACTCTGGAGCAGTGGAAACGCGTTCTCCGGAGTGATGAATCACGCTTCACCATCTGGCAGTCCGACGGACAAATCTGGGTTTGGCGGACGCCAGGAGAACGTTACCTGCCCCAACACATAGTGCCAACTTTAAAGTTTGGTGGAGGAGGAATAATGGTCTAGGGTTGTTTTTCATGGTTCGGGCTAGGCCCCTTAGTTCCAGTGAAGGGAAATCTTAACGCTACAGCATACAATGACATTCTAGAGGATTCTGTGCTTTCAACTTTGTGGCAACAGTTTGGGGAAGGCCCTTTCCTGTTTCAGCATGACAATGCCCCTGTGCACAAAGTGAGGTCCATACAGAAATGGTTTGACGAGATCGGTGTGGAAGAACTTGACTAGCCTGCACAGAGCCCTGACCTCAACCCCATCGAACACCTTTGGGATAAATTGGAACGCCGACTGCAAGCCAGGCCTAATCGCCCAACATCAGTGCCCGACCTGACTAACCACTCATGTGGCGCAGCAGCAAAGTCCCCGCAGCAATGTTCCAACATCTAGTGAAATCCTTCCCAGAAGAGTGGAGATTGTTGTAGCAGCAAAGTGGGGACCAACTCCATATTAATGCCCATGATTTAGGAATGAGATGTTCGACAAGCAGGTGTCCACATACTTTTGGTAATGTAGTGTATATAGTGTGTTTGACAAATATTTAGATTCTGTAAAGGGAAGGTTTGTTTCTCTTCAGCAAACTCATCTATTTTCTATCTCTTTTGGGTTAGCCTATTAAGTGGTCCTCTGTAGCTCAATTGGTAGAGCATGGCGCTTGTAACGCCAGGGTAGTTACATTTTAGCACAGAGATCCTATCAATTCTAAATTTGATATGTAATTCTGTGCATTGTAGCCAATTATACACACAGGGAGGCGCTAAAGACCAGGTATGGGCACGACTACGTCAAGAAATATTCCAGAAGTGGTTAGATTTAAAAAATAGTTAATATAGCATATAAACATAATGCCAGTTGTAGGTATACAGTGTGATTGTATTGCAGCTATTAAACATTATTTACAAGTCAAATGGAACGTTATTTTATTTTCCACGAAGAGGACGACTCATGCAGAGGGTTAGCGAGTTTCAGACCCCTCTAGCGACACATTTTCAAAAAAAGCGACTAGCGACAAATCTAGCGACTTTTTCTGGTGTTATTGGAGACTCTGACGTGAAAGCACGTATCGTTCTTACTCTTCTCAACGAGCAGCGGGTGCTGCCGTCCCACCCCTGTCCCAAAGCACTCACAGGCGGCCCAGTCCTCGCGCAGCAATCCAGCTGCAGTCAGAGCAGGAGATGTTCACCCCTCCGCGTCCAGACTGCAAATGAATCGCGCATGCAGAAAGCCGGCGCTGGCTGATCCCGCCCTGGCTTACATTCAGGGCGGGGTGTAAATGTAGGGTGTTTTTTACTCCCTTTTGTCTCTCCCATGACATTATTCCTCTCTCCTACAGCATCCATCACAATTACATGCACATGACCAATTATGCAAATCGGGTGATGACATCATTTAGCGACTTTTAGGACAGCCAATAGCTACTTTCCTTACTGAGGAGTTAGCAACACCTGGAGGGAGGAACTAAACCACATTTTACTTTCACTTTCACAGCCTCATGAAATCTAAAGATCAGAAGTAGGCTAGGCGATGAGCCACACAGGGATTTAGCATATCTCATTTGAACTTAATTGTATTTATAATCCAAACAAATGTACAATATGCCCAAACTAACGCTCATCAGATTGTGCTTCTGGCTTTGTCTTGCACGAACTGTCGTCTCCGGAGGTAAGTTGAACATACTGGTAGGCCGAACTTAAGTGTTTGGTCTACCTACTATTTGTTAGGCCACTTGTTTGCTATTGTGTGCTAAATGTAGATCCTATCCTACAACATCACATCATAATATTTGATTATCATGAACAATAGGTATATGTAAGATAATGTCCTTTATAAACATTATGTGCGCTGCAACTTCAAGTTAGAAGCGCACCCGCCGAGTGGGATTCATATCACTGAAAAAAAAAAAAATTATGACATTATGGATGGACAATATCCTAAACACGCTCTTCATATTGATTTTCAACATGGAAAGTCAGAATGGTTTTAAACGACGTCTATGTGGGTTTCGATGAGAAATAAGGACCGCGCCCTTCTTATTCAGTTTAGCTACACACTGAGCCAACTTCAGGAAGTTATCGGATATTGAGTCCTGGGCTCACCAAACTCACGCCAACAGAAAGACGCATTAATCTCAGATAAAGCATCCGAGCGAGCGAAACAGTGCCCCTCAGTATGCGTCGACCATGTATCTGATGCTGTCTGGACCGAAAGAGTATGGCGCCAGAACAAATCAGTTGGTTGGGCATTTGATTTCTATAGGCGGGCCCGTTTTTTTCCCAATGGGACCTCCTGTGTGCACGCTTTTGCATTGGTGTTATAATAAAGACCATAGGCAGCTCGAGAGTTTCAAGTTTGGAGAAGCTTATTATGCCAGTTATTATAATCTTTTATCTGCACATTTTGATGCAATGGTTTCATTTCAATAATAACGTTTGCGTTTCTCAAAATTATTGTCACGTGGTAAATCATAAAAATCTACATAAAAATGATAAAAATCTAAAAGTTAAAATTCAACTAAATGCAAGAGCACCAGCCTATGCCATATGGATACATTGACCCCTACATTATCAGGACAGAGAACACACACATGCTCACATGGAGCACTCCAAACAAAACAAAATGAAACATTTGACAAAACTCCTAAATTATGGTTATGAAATAAACCGAAAGGTGTTTCTCACAAGTGTAGCAAGTTGTGAACTTTGCAAACACCGTTTCCACTCGAGAATGAGAACGGTAAATTACTGTTATTCATGCATTAACAGTAATTAATGTAACCAAATGACGGGGATTAACGGTACATTTACTAGACCTACTAGTTACATATGTAATGAGGAATTGATAAAAAAGAAACAATCAAAGGGCAAATAATTCACACAATGTAACAATGAATGTGCAAGAATTGTCTGGAGACTGCCAAGCACATTCTGGAGAGCTGAGTGCATGCATTCTGGAGAAAGACGCCCATATCTTCAGCACACACCACTCCCCTTCTTCTTGTCTCAACATTTTATACTGAGCAAAAATATAAACGCAACATGCAACAATTTCAAAGATTTTACTGAGTTACAGTTCATATAAGGAAATAAGTCAATTGAAATAAATAAATGAGGCCCTAATAGATGGATTTCACATGACTGGGCAGGGGTGCAGCCATGGGTGGGCCTTGGAGGGTATAGGCCCACCCACTTGGCAGCCAGGCCCACCCACTGGGGAACCAGGCCCAGCCAATCAGAATGAGATTTTCCCAACAAAAGGGCTTTATTACAGACAGAAATACTACTCAGAACACACCCTCAGACGATCCCGTAGGTGAAGAAGCCGGATGTGGCGGTCCTGGGCTGGCGTGGTTACACATGGTCTGTGGTTGTATGGCCAGTTGGACGTACTGCCAAATTCTCTAAAACAACGTTGGCGACAGCTTATTTTTACATTTTTACATTTTATGGTAGAGAAATTAACATTCAAATATCTGGCAACAGCTCTCGTGGACGTTCCTGCAGTCAGCATGCCAAATGCACGCTCCCTCAAAACTTGAGACATCTGTGGCATTGTGTTGTGTGACAAAACTGCACATTTTAAAGTGGCCTTTTATTGACCCCAGCACAAGGTGCACCTATGTAATGATAGTGCTGTTTAATCAGCTTCTTGATATGCCACACCTGTCAGGTAGATGGATTATCTTGGCAAAGGAGAAATGCTCACTATCAGGGATGTAAACAAATTTGTGCACATCATTTGAGAGAAATAAGCTTTTTGTGCATGTGGAACATTTCTGGGATTTGTTATGTCAGCTCATGAAATATATGACCAACACATTACATGCTGCGTTCATATTTTGTTTCAGTGTAAATTATTCTGAAGACACATTATCTTCACACATTTGAGATGTATTTCACTGACAGCTGCAACTCAATAATCAGCTAGGCATATTGCCACATGTGCTGCCCAAATTGCAGGCTTCCCAAATAGGCATCGATTTGTGATTAGAAACAATCCACAGCTATTTTTGTAAAAAAAAGAAGCTAATGATCCTCTGTGGCTAAGTCAAGCTCTCTGGTAAAGTATTTTGAATTATTTTATTTAGACAGGAGTAATTAGGTAATTTTTGCAAAACATCAATTTACTTTAAGGAAAGGCAGCATCCGAACAGTGCACACATTTTCCTTTCTAATTCGCAAGTGCCTGAAACCAGAGAGCTGTATATATGTGGTCCTCTGTAGCTCAGCTGGTAGAGCACGGCGCTTGTAACGCCAAGGTAGTGGGTTCGATCCCCGGGACCACCCATACACAAAAAAAGAAGAAAAAAAATGTATGCACGCATGACTGTAAGTCGCTTTGGATAAAAGCGTCTGCTAAATGGCGTATTATGATGCTCAGGTCTCCGCCCAAATAATGCGAGTCGTTGTCGGGAATGCAGGCGACAAGCTTAGGTCTGCATATTATGCCCATAGAAACGCATTGGGTTTATTTCAGGACAGATTTTTGCGAGAGTGCGAAACAGCGCCGCTCAGTCTTACTATATGTAGCCCATGTATCTGATTCTGTCTGGCCAGAAAAAGTATGACATGCCATACTCCTTTTGTCCAGACAGCATCAGACGCATGGTCTACACTTACGGAGACAGAGGGGCGCTATTTTGCTCGCTCGGATGCTTTATCTGAGATTGATGCGTCTTTCTGTCGGCGCGCATCTCGGTCAAATAAATGATCAATATTTCCATATTTTATTTGGATAGGCAAGGAGGTTCGGTAGTGCATTGGCCCGCCCATAACGCCGACCCTGCTTTATGCGCAAATATTGATATAATAGCCATCATATCGAAGTAAACTTATAGTCACACGATGATATGGTATGGGTCTCACTATGACTCGTCAGGAAACCATGCAGTTTATTAGGGTACAGATGAAATAAGTTATGGTGAACTTCACAGGGTGGTGAAGTGCACTGTGATCTTGATGCTCCTGTCCAATAAATATAGAAGGTCTTATTCTGGTGACATGATGATCGATGCTTGACTGCCATTTGATAAATACAAATATTCTCGCTCTTATCCATAATAATGTCATAATGTAGATATCTTATCCTCACTGTAGCTGCGAGCTGTTGGCTAGAGCATAAGTGCCAAGACCAGAGTAGGCATTTTGCTATTCAATGCAACAGGCTACAGATGAAATAAGGTGTGATGAACTTCACAGGGTGGTGAAAGTGCAAGGTGATGAGCTTAATGCTACTTTCAAATAAATATTGAGGGTCTTATCCTGGTGACATGATGATCGATGCTTTGCTGCCGTTTGACAAATACAAATAATATCGCTGTTATCCATAATGATGTCATAATGTAGATAGTTTACCCCCACAGTTTTTGGCTGGAGTGTATGTGCGAAGACCAGAGTGGGCAAACATTTTGCTATATAACGCAACAGTTTTTGTGACAAACCATCAAGGAGGGGTTTGTGCTGATTGTACAGAGATTGTGACAGCCGGTTAAATGGCATTCCTTGACAAGGCAAGAACAAGATGTATGTCAAGAGAAGTGCAGTAGGAGGAGGAATGGAGGGAAAAGGAGAGGCAGAGGAGGTCTAAGAGAGAGAGGGAGGGAGGAGGAAGAGGGTGAGCTTGAGTCGGTTAAAAATGGTGAATATTTATTTATTTTATTTATTTAGAAGGGAGATGATTTGTTAAAGGGGAATGGTAGAAAGTATTAGAGTGAGTTGAAGACAGTAGGAGAAATGGAAATGAATGAGGGCGAAGTATCGGAAGTGGTAGGTGTGGTGAAGTTCTCTGAGCCCGAGGCTTGCACCGAGGGTCAGGATAAAGATGAGTCTGTGACAGTAGGAGTGACATTTTTGGAAAAAGTGGACCCTTGCCTTTTGGCTGATCCATTTGTGGTTTCAGGGTGGGTGAAAACAGAGTTAGGTGCTGTGGAATCGGTGAGGGAAACCAGAAGTGGTCTGGTGATAATTGTTTGTGTTTCTGCTGGTCAGAGGAAGCAGGCACTCCGTGTTAAACTAATGGGGTCAAGAGATGTGAATTGTTTTGCGCTCAATAAAAGGGCACCATTGAAAGGAGTGATTACTGGGGTAGCAGTAAATGTAAAAGTTGACCAACTGAAGGGGAAGATTCCCGGTGTTTGTGATGCTTGTCGTTTGGTGCGACGCAGACAGGGTGGCATGAGTGGTGAAACAGAGTCATTGTCTGTTCTTTTGAGTTTTGATGTTGAGTCTTTGCCCAACAAAGTGATGTTAGGATATATAAGTTATCCTGTACAAGCTTTTGTGCCGAATACATTACGTTGTTACAGGTGTGTAGGAGGGAGGTTCCTAGGTATGAGAAGTGTGCAGAAGGGCATGAGACAAAGGAATGTGTAGCATTGGGGAAAGTAGTGGTATGTGTTAATTGTAGGGTTGCCCATGTGGCTGGGGATCAGAAATGTCCCATGCGAGAGAGGCAGGTTGAGGTTTCCAGGGTTAGAGTAGTGCAGAAGTTGTCATATGCTGAGGCAGTGAAGAAAGTAGAGGAAGATGGGTCAAGGGGGAGGGATAGTGAGAGAAGTGGTGTGAGTAGTGATCTGTACCAGTACAGAGGGATAAACCAACAAGTGATATATGTTTTAATAAGATTGGATTTTGAGCATTTATAGCAATGGTTATCAACTGTACTGCAGGGATGGAACGTAAGTCGCAGAAAATTGAGGTTGTGGTTGCAGCTGCAGAAAGGTATTTGGGTGTGCGAGACTTGACATCAGAAGAGTTACAGGGTGTGTTAAGTGGTGGTGTCCCATGCTTTCAGGTTGTTGGCCTGAGTTAGTACTAAATAGATTGAAATAGTGGAGTAGGGTGGTGTTATTTTTATATTTGTTTGTGAGTGTAGTGTTAGATGGTAGGGTATTTCTTTATTTCTTTATTTTTTCAAACAATGTATAAGGGAGTTGTACTCCAGTCTAGTTGGTGGCGGTAATGCAACATTTACTGGATGCCAACCGCCGTTAAAACTCATAGAAGAAGAAGGAGGCGCCAAAGAGTAGTACCAGAGATATTTATAACTAAGATAGACCACATCCTGTCGTTGCCAACGGGAACAAATGAGAAGAAGAAGACAAACCATCAGTGGAGTGTAAAATGGAAACCCATTTAACTTGTATTTTTCCTTCGGTACATGGGAATTTAACGGCAAAAGTAATTTTTATGTGGACTACGTCATTAGGCACAAAGTCTTTTTGTTGGAAAAAATCTCTCTACTGGGAAAATGTGCATATTGTTTTATGCAGATGTTAGAATATTTGCATGAAATCTGTCGCAAACTGGATGGAAACCTAGCTGGTGATATAATAGTGGACAGCCTCTGAGGCAGGGTGTACCCAAAGATTTTCATCTGTGGTGTAGTCTAGATCAGTTTCCACTCAAGTGCCGATGGTGAGGGGGAAAATACTGGCAAAGTGGGCAGACTACATAGGCCTTGATACTCCCAGCAAGCAGAATTCTAGACATAAAAAGTAAAGGTTGATAATAATGTCTATTTCAATGCCAATAGGGTTAAGACTACATATTTATACCCTAACCATAATGTGTTACCCTGGATACATTGATACTCTTTTACATGTATGAAATGTCTGCTTTTCCAGATGATCTTTATCATAAAGTGGGAGGTGAGGTCTTGTTGAAACCAGACAAGTCCACAGTGCCTGGCCCCATCACAAGCATCCTATGGAAGCATGGGAAGAACAAGGTGGCAGAGTGGGACAAGGATTTTGTTGGTCTGGACATCTATGCTGCCTTCAAAAAGCGCACAACCCTGGACCAGACTACTGGAGAGCTGAGAATCAGAGGCTTGACGAAAACAGACAGTGGAATTTATTCTGTGGAGTTCAACAGCAAACTGCTTGACAAGACATATAAACTATCTGTTATCAGTAAGTGTTTCTCTCTCTGTGTGTGTGTGTGTGTGTGTGTATATATATACATGTGTGTATGTGTGTGTGTGGTCTTGTAGAAACAGCAGGTTATTCAGTGCCTCACAAACATTTCCCCAAATTATTCCTGTTTCTTTCCTCTATTTACAGAGGAAGTCCCCAAACCCACAATCACTTATTCCTGTAACACCAACAAAACCTCCTGCACTCTGACCTGTGAGGGCAACACCACTGATGCTGAACCCATCACCTACAACTGGAAAGTGGGAGAGGGGGCGTGGGAGGTCTTAGTCAAAAATCATACTGTCTCTAAGAGCGACACTGGCAATTCAAACAGCGGTTCCAAGTACTTATGCAAGATGAAGAACTCTGCTGGGGAAGGGGAAGTCAGCGAGCCAGTTGGAGAGGTGTTTGGCCCAGGTGAGTGGACACTCATAAGTATGCTACAGTCTTATGTATTGATATGTCAGCACTGGCGGCTCCTGAAAAAATTCTCAGGAGGGGCAATTTTTCTGATGATTTAGGTGACCTACACACATTTAAAAAAAGATATGTCCAGCAACAACATGAAGACAGGGGCAGCATATAAGTCAATACCAGAAGCATTTATTGACTGATCTCAAAAGTGTTGGCTTACCAGGGTTGGTGGAGCCCTCAGTTTCATCTTTGCCTCGCAAAGCTAACTCAAACACTCCGCAAAACTTCACACACTGGATTAGCCGGCTGAGGATGTGGCGGTTCTTGCTAATGTCGTAGTAAATATATTTGTTATAGTGAATATGGAATATGATATGTTGAGTAAAATGTTGTGCTAAGATCTATTTAGGTCAGGAGCTGGTTATAAGTTCTGTTCCTATCCAATAACAATGGACAAAAGGGTCCTATCTTGTCAGCCTTGTCAGCAGGTGGCCAAGGACAACACCCACGCCATAGGCCTCTCAGTTCTTCCAACTCACGAGTTCTTGCTCTGAGGACACACACACACACAAACACACACATCATCACTGTTAAACACACACACACACACACATCATCACTGTTAAACACACACACACACACACACAAAAATCCCCTCTCTTAGGCTGAACATTTGAAGACAGAGAACCCGACTCAGAGCCAATTTAACAGTGACAGTAGCCTGGAGGTGACCTCGCCCAACTCATCAGGACCAATCAGAAGATCAGAACTACTAGATTGAACCTACTTCATTTATTGCATAAAATGTCTGCACACAATGTTTCGGGGCTCTCTTCAGATAATAATAATAATAATAATAATATGCCATTTAGCAGACGCTTTTATCCAAAGCGACTTACAGTCATGCGTGCATACATTTTTGTGTATGGGTGGTCCCGGGGATCGAACCCACTACCTTGGCGTTACAAGCACCATGCTCTACCAGCTGAGCTACAGAAAGTGGATACTCATGGATGCGCATTGCAATTGTAAAATGTCAACACAATTGGAGACACCACGTCATTTTTGGAGACATGTTATTGACAGTAAACTATTGTAGATGCGACTGCTAACTAAATAAAACATGTTAGCTGGCTAGCTAATCATCTTAGCTAAATGTGGGGCAAACAATTCAGTTATTTACCGTTAATTTGAGGGATTGGGGTGAAAGAAATCGAGTTACATAGTGATACTTTACGATATACTGTATTGACAATATCGCAATATTTTAGCGCTAGTTGGCTGTACCTGCACCAAAACACCATTATTGTTCCTTCATAGCTTGTTCTCAATCTTTTCACATTGGGAGCCAATTAGTTTTCAGCACTTTTATTTCCATGACTGATCAAAACTCGTTCTCATGGCTTTCTGATCCCTCTGCAACAGACATATGGTGCGCAATAAAATCACAGTATCGAATCGCAATATGTATAGAATCATGAGACTCGCAATGCTGATGCATATATCTTATCGTGAGGTTCCTGGCAATTCCCAGCCCAAGTTCATTTGCCACAACAAATCTCTTCGCTAGCAAACGCGATGTCTTCTCCAAAACGACAATGTGTCTCCAGCAATGTTTACTTTTTTGACGTTCTATGGCATCTCCACTTTCCAAGCATATATGACCACATGTAATATTTTGGTAAGTGATGCAAATAGTGAACTATGTAGGGCCAGGATGTAAAATATATGTAGCTGCAGCAATTTCTCTTATCTGATATGGTAAGTAATGGGGCTTAATTTATAGCTCCCTAAGAGTTTGACGAACGGGTCCGTGAACGCGATTCCAGATATATTTACCTCTGAATAAACTGCCTTTATTACACCATATCCACATCCAGTAAACTTGTGATTATCAACACTAACCTCATCGTTGTGGCGGCGGACAGCTAGCCTGTATCCCTCGTCATCCAGTTGAGTGAGTGGCAATGTCTTTTTTCGTTCGTACCAATTTTTGGAAAATCCTCGGGTGTAGGACTTTCCGCCTTTAGTAGAAACCTGTTGAATTATTAAATTTGGTCTGGGAGGTCCTAATTGTTTCGTTGCCAATTTATCTTAATTTGTTCGCCGACAAAAAGGAACTTCTTTCAAAGACACAATCGAGTTGGACTGAAGCCTAGCCATTTTGATAGTAGTAGTGAATTGATTGAGGCTGCTACCTGGTCTTTTCTTAGTTACGTTCATTCGTGGTTACGTTATGTATGACGAAAGCGCGTAAGTGCAAGCCCACAGACACCCATAGAGAATGTATTGAAAGCTTTGAAATGTGAAACAAATAGATTTTACATGACAGGCTATGAGAGACTTCTGGGCGATTTTCAACCTGACTGAAATCGCCCAAAAAACGGGCGGGGCCATTTGAAGCACGACTTTAGCCTGATTTGACATTTAGTGGCTGGCAGATCAGACGTGAACACTGATAACTGCTGTTGCCGTGATATAATTTTTTATAAATTTATTTTAAAAAATTATATATATATATATATTTTTTTATATAATTGATTAGAAAAAAAATCCCTTCCTTTTCCTGTTTGGCAGTGCGTCGCCCATATCGCCCTATTGAACAAGCCGTCCCTGTATGAGAGACTTCTGGGCGATTTTCAACCTGACTGAAATCGCCCAAAAAACGGGCGGGGCCATTTGAAGCACGACTTTAGCCTGATTTGACATTTAGTGGCTGGCAGATCAGACGTGAACACTGATAACTGCTGTTGCCGTGATATAATTTTTTATAAATGTATTTAAAAAAATTATATATATATATATTTTTTTTTATATAATTGATTAGAAAAAAAATCCCTTCCTTTTCCCGTTTGGCAGTGCGTCGCCCATATCGCCCTATTGAACAAGCCGTCCCTGTATGTCAGTAACACTGCTAATGTTGTAGGACATTTTGAATGATGGGCTATGTTGAAAACAGACAGTGGGGTTTATTCTGTGGAGTTCAATTGCAAAGTGCTTGAGACGATATATACATTATGTTATAAGTAATTTTGTTCTTTCTGTCTGTCTGTGTGCCTCTATATTAAATAGCAGATTATGCAGTGCCTCACAAGCATTTTTCCCTGCTTTGTCTCTCTCTCCTGGATTTACAGAGGCAGTCCCCAAACCCACAATCACTTCTTCCTGTAACCCAGATAAAACCTCCTGCACTCTGACCTGTGAAGGCGACACCACTGATGCTGAACCCGTCACCTACAGCTGGAAAGTGGGAGAGGGGACGTGGGAGGTCTTAGGAAAACATCTGGTTGTCTCTAAAAGCGACACTGGCAAATCAACCAATAGTTACAAGTACTTCTGCAAGATGAAGAACTCTGCTGGGGAAGGGGAAGCCAGTGAGCCAATTGGAGAGGTGTTTGGCCCAGGTGAGTGGACACTCTTAAGTATGCTACAGTCTTATGTATTGATATGTCAGTAACACTGCTAGTGTTGTAGGACATTTTGAATGCTGCACTATGTTGAATACCTGATCAACTCCTGTCAAACTCCTGTTTTATTTCAGAGCCTTCTGAAGTTGGTGTTGTTGCTGGTGTTGTCGTTACCATATTAGTACTTGTCGCCATCATAATAGGTAAGAACAGCACCTCTATAGTAACAGAGCACTGTACATGTACATAGTTCTGAAGCACAGATTGACATAACAGCAGCAACAACAGTGAGCTATACCCCCTGAAGGGGATACCTGTTCTACCTGTATTTACAGTAGTGTTCAGGCTACTGCTACAGACAAGACAGGGGGTTAGATGCACCACCTGCCGTAGGGCACAGTCTTCATAATGTGTCACAGTGAGGCACCAATTTGGACCTCGCACAGTATGGATTAGCCTAATCTGAATTAATTAATTAATCAGCAAAAAGGACCGTAATCAATTTGTGGTAACCTAAAAATATGTTTAGCGTACAATAGATATTAGATGTGAAATCGCTGGCTATGTTATTTTACAGGGGTGCAGGTACTGTATGCAAGTTGTTTATTGGTGCTCTCAGAAATTGTTTCTTATTGCAGCTTAAGCATGTAATTGTGGGTAAATTCAATAGCTGACATAATATTAATGCAGACCTGTAATTAAGAAGACACCATTTTGTATACATCTGGCCCTTTATTGCACACTGTGTTAACAAACCTCCAAACGAGCTTCAATGCCATACAGCACTCCTTCCGTAGCCTCCAACAGCTCTTAAACGCTAGTAAAACTAAATGCATGCTCTTCAAACGAACGCTGCTTGCACCCGCCCGCTCGACTAGAATCACTACTCTCGGCGGGTCTGACTTAGAATATGTGGACAACTACAAATACCTAGGTGTCTGGTTAGACCGTAAACTCTCCTTCCAGACTCATATTAAGCATCTCCAATCCAAAGTTAAATCTAGAATCGGCTTCCTATTTCGCAACAAAGGCTCCTTCACTCATGCTGCCAAACATGCCCTCGTAAAACTGACTATCCTACCGATCCTTGACTTCAGCGATATCATTTACAAAATAGCCTCCAACACTCTACTCAGCAAATTGGATGTAGTCTATCACAGTGCCATCCGTTTTGTCACCAAAGCCCCATATACTACCCACCATTGTGACCTGTACGCTCTCGTTGGCTGGCCCTCAGTACATATTTGGCGCCAAACCCACTGGCTCCAGGTCATCTATAAATCACTGCTAGGCAAATCCCAGCCTTATCTTAGCTCATTGATCACCATAGCAACACCCACCCGTAGTATGTGCTCCAGTAGGTAAATCTCACTGGTCATCCCCAAAGCCAACACCTCCTTTGGTAGCCATTCCTTCCAGTTCTCTGCTGCCAATGACTGGAACAAACTGCAAAAATCTCTGAAGCTGGAGACTCTTATCTCCCTCACTAACTTTAAGCATCAGTTGTCAGAGCAGCTTACCGATCACTGCACCTGTACACAGCCCATCTGTAATTAGCCCACCCAACTACCTCATCCCCATATTGTTATTTATTTTGCTCATTTGCACCCCAGTATCTCTATTTGCACATCATCTTCTGCACATCTATCATTCCAGTGTTAATACTAAATTGTAATTATTTTGCACAATGGCCTATTTATTGCCTTACCTCCATAACTTACCACATTTGCACACACTGTATATAGATTTTCTATTGTGTAATTGACTGTACGTTGTGTTTATCCCATATGTAACTCTGTGTTGTTGTTGTTTTTATCGCACTGCTTTGCTTTATCTTAGCCAGGTCGCAGTTGTAAATGAGAACTTGTTCTCAACTGGCTTACCTGGTTAAATAAAGGTGAAATAAAATAAAATAAAAAAGTCATAAAATATTTGTATTTTTACTCCCCAGTTTGGTTGGTGTGGAGGAAGAAAAAAAATGGTAGGATGATTCTCTGTCTCTTCCTGTTTCAACTATTCATACTCACTGATTCACCAAAATGTTACACAATGTGAATTTCATTTGAATGAAAGTGTCTTGATAATGTCTTAAATTTGTGTGTCTCTTTTTCATCTCAGGATATCCCCAAGACACCTGGATTGCCTTTTTGAGCAGGTTTTGTGGTGGAATGTTTGGTAAGTTTTACCCTAACTTGACTGATCCATATTCAACCTGCTAACTGGCTCCCCACAGTAATACAAACACAACATTATTATTATTCATGCACTGCACCATATACACATACAGTACTTCCATGCACTGCACACATGCTTCCTCACAGCACAGGACAGGAGTGTTGTTTTTGTCCCATCCCAGAAATCCAGAAATCTGTTTTAATTGAATTAGGGCCCTTACTAAGTAACAGGTATCCCCTATTGTGTGTGTTTGTGTGAGAGAAAGCGAGAGTGTGAGTGCACAGCAGTAATCCCACAACCCAGAATAAGTTTTCTTATATGCAAATTTAAAGGGCAAAGACATCTTAAATTCAAGGAACTTCTTCTACTCTGTTTGCTGTAAACACATGTTGATGGATGGTGTGACTTTACAGGGGATGCAGTCAACAATCAGAATTCTATTGCCCCGGATACTGTTTATCACACTGTTGGGGATGATCAGGTTGCCAACCGTGGAGTTTCAGGGGTTCTCTCTGGGGTTGCCATGGATACAGTTTATAGCACTGTAGGGGAGAAGACACCTAGAGATTACTCCATGAATCAGAATAATAACAATCAGCCCACTAACACAGGTGTTAACACTAACACACCTTTTACATGGTACTTCTATGGGGCCCTTTTGACAATGCAGATATGTGGAGATGTTGCCAGAAATGTGTTACTCACATTATTTGTGGTAGCATTTATTTGAAGAACATGTTTTAGTGACATCTACATACAGTATGAGAAGGTAATTACTAATGTGAGTTTAAAGTTAGCAGTGTGTGGACTAGCCTATATAAAATTTGTATGATGCAGTTGGAATCTGCAAGGGAAATGTGCTTTAAATGATGTACGTGTGATGAGTATTTGAAATAACCTGTTTGGTTTTGGTTTCTCTTCACATCTATGCATTTGTGCACTGTCAAAATGTCTCCAATAGAGGTAACATTGTGGATAAAGATTCTGTCACCACCACCCCTTGCTAGTTTATATGTTCCAAAAGCCAATTATTTAATGTGCTTCAGTGTGAGTCTTCTGCTTTATTTGATCTGCTCCATGGTTGTCAATCAGGACATTTTGAGTTCTGAGAACTGTTACCATGTTGTTTTGTTTGATATGACTGTTGCTGGTTTAGAAATGTGGCTTGTTTCAGAACTTCTCAAGACCTTTGCAGGTTTTGTGTCTTTAAGAGCTTGTGGTTAAAGCGTTCATCTACTGCAGGGGTAGACAACCCTGGTCCTGGAGGACCGCAGGCACTTCATGTTTTTGATTTAACCGACCTGGAAGACCAGGTGTGTTGAATTTAGGCAATCACTGAACTGATCAATTAGCTCAGTTGGTCTGGTGTGGTGCCTTGTTGGAAGAAAATCCTGCAGTACCTCCAGCACTCCAGGAACAGGGTTGCCTATCCCTGACCTATTGTATGTTACAAATCAAAAAGTCAGGGTACAGGGGGTGGCTTGGGTCTAAAATGATTTTGTGAGCCTTGCGGTGGGCCCTGACCTTAAAGATCTCATCCAGGCCTGTCTGTTTGACTCCAAGTACCTTGCTTGCTGTGGTGATAATCCTTCTCAGCATATTTCTCTGGCTGACAGTGACATTGCCAAACCAACAAACAATACAAAAAGTTAAAATAATCTCAATGAAAGATTTGTAAACAGAGTCAGTATAGTACAGCCAACATTAAAAGATCCCAGCTTTTTGAGAAAGTACAGTCTCTGTTGACTCTTTTTGTAGATCAGGTCTGTACATTTATTCCACTGAAGCTTATTGTCCAAGAGGACACACAGATATTTGTATTCCTCTACAATCTCTATGTTTTGACCTCTTATAGATGTTGCAGAGGTAGGTGTTGTACGCTTCCTGAAGTCTATGCACATCTCTTTGGTCTTGTTGGTATTGAGGACCAAGTGTGATTGGTCACACCACTCACAAAGTCATTTAGGATGGTGTTCCTCATCATCAGACTGATCAAGGCAGTGTCATCAGCGAACTTAATGAGGTGTCTGTCAGGATGGGAACAGGGACAACTATTAGTGTACAAGATGTACAGGAGTGGGGACAAAACACATCTCTGAGGAGAGCCTGTGTTGGTGGTGCATATGTCTGACATGTGGGGATCTACTCTGACCCGCTGTGACCTCTGGCTCAGGAAGACCAACAGCCACAAAACCAGCCCCCTATCTAAGGAGAAGTCCCTAATGAGTCTCTGTGCCAGAATGTAAGGCTGGATTGTGTTGAAGGCAGAATAAAAGTCAACAGAACCGTGACATGGGATTTGGCGCCCTCTAGATGTCTATAGACCATGTTGAGGAGAGTAAGAACGGCATCATCAACTCCTCTGCTGGGCTGATAGGCAAACTGAAACGGGTCGAGGAGCTTCTGGGTGGCACTGAGAATATGACTTCTCACAATTTTCTCAAAGCATTTCATTACTAAGGATGTCAAGGCGACAGGGCGGTGGTCATTTGGCACAGAGGGATTAGATGCTTTAGGAATGTGTGTAATTATTGAGTTTTTCCACAATACTGGCATGTGTTGCTGGTAGAGCGAGGATTGCTAAATGTCTGTAAAAACACCAGTCAATGGTTCAGCACAGTGCTTTAACACGTCCAGTTATTTTGTCGGGGCCTGGGCTTTTGTGTGCGTTAAATCCCCTGAACAACTTTACAACATCAGCTTGTTTAACAACAACCCTCTCAAACATTTGTAATGATGCTTCCATTTGTTTTACCTCCGACACAAAGTCGTCAGATTCAAATCTTGAAGGAAACATTCAGTTCATTAGCCATGGTCTGGCCCTCATGTCTCCCAAGGTCAGCATTGGTTAGCCATGTTCTGGCCCTCATGTCTCCCAAGGTCAGCATTTGTTAGCCATGTTCTGGCCCTCATGTCTCCCAAGGTCAGCATTGGTTAGCCATGTTCTGGCCTTCATGTCTCCCAAGGTCAGCATTGGTTAGCCATGTTCTGGCCCTCATGTCTCCCAAGGTCAGCATTGGTTTTTACCCTGCCTATTTGGGAGGCACTAGCCATGGATTCAATCCCTTGCCAGGCCACCCTTGAGTTTCCTGAGGAGAGGGTCCTCTCCACCCTTTGCTTGTATGCCTCCTTGTCCACCAGTATCTGTCTTTTGATCTCACGTTGTCTAGCCTGTCTATTACCATCAGCATAAACTGCCTTCTTCCTATTAAGTAGTGATTTTAGATTTTTTGATACCCAAGGCTTATTGTTAGGGAAGATTTTACAGGTTTTAGTAGGCACAACTGACTCAACACAGAAGTTTACATAGTCTGAAACAACATCTGTGAGTTCATCAAGATCAGAGCTGCTATCCTCATATACCTCCCACATAGTACAGTCAAAACACCCTTGGAGATGAGTGATACTATTGTCGTTCCAGATCTGAACAGTTTTAACTGTAGGTTTCTCCCTCTCCAGGAGCCGACAGTAGGTTGGCCAGAGGTAGACAACATTGTGGTCTGATGTCCCCAGGGGAGGTCTAGTGGTGGCAGAGAAAGCATTTGGTATTGTCCCATAGCACAAATCAAGAGTCTTATTTTTCCTAGTGTGACATTTCACATACTGGTGGTATGTGCGCAGGATCTTGTGCAAAGTACAGTTGTTAAAATCCCCTAAAATAAATGTGGGTGCGTCGGGGGAGATGGATTCCAGTTTCTGTGACAGATTATAAATAATCTCTGATGCTTTTGTTATATTAGCTTTTGGTTGAATGTACACAACGGTAACAAACAATTGGGGGAACTCACGGGGCAGATAGTAGGGTCGCAGTGACACAGAAAGCAGTTCAATGTTGGGGGTACAGAGTATCTCTCTTACCAGGATCGATTTACACCACTGGTCCCTGACAAGCAGGCCACAGTGATGTTTCCCTGTGACGGTCAGATCACGGTCCGCTCTGACCAGTGTGAAGCCGGCCGGCTCCACTTCCTTGTCCGGGACTCTGTCATCCAGCCAAGTCTCAGTAAACGCCAGCAAACAGGCCTCCCAGTATTCGTGTTGGAAGCACAGATCCTCTGACAGCTCATCCGCTTTTTCCCCCTCAGTGACTGGGCATTGATCAGCAAGGTGGTGGGTAAGGGAAGTTTGGTCTTTAATTTTTAAGTCTTTGTCTGATTCCCCCGCGTTTTCCACTCGCAGACAATCAGGGATTATATGGGCCATTGGGATATCCATGGCGTTCGTGTTTGAGTTGCATTGTAGTAGGAACTCTCTGCTGTATTGGATTCCGCTGCCAGCAGCGGTTTCATCATTTAGTCCATCTGTAGCGGGTACACGATCAACAAGATCAGTCCAACACCCCACCACTGTAAAGCCATCGTTGACAGATGGTTTACAAACAAAGTGTACAAATTAAAAACATAAAAGAAGGTTACACCAAACTTCACACACACTGCGGGATGCAACAGAGCCTCGCAATCCAGGAACAGAGTTGCCTATCCCTGATCTACTGTATGTTACAAATCAAATAGTTGTATCATCATCATTAAATATTGTCACAACAAAGATGTTTGAGAATGCTAAACAGGCAAGTCATCCAGCTAATTTAAGACGTCATGAAGAAGTAGCATAGATGGTCATCTGCATATCTCAGAATATCCCGAGAACATAGATTGATTGCTATTTTATTTGAATTCTGTTGTTAATTACTTTAAGTAGGAAGTCGCTGTAAGCATACTGTGTCCATAATAAGTATATAGGTTGTATGTTGGGAGCTTTTGGGAAAGAGCACAGTTAGAAAGATATGGCATATAGAAGCAAACCGGATGGACATCATGAAAATGATCGGAGAGGTTGAGAGTAGAAGAAGTTCAGGAGCAAAAAAACTAAAAAATAATTATAATTATAATTATATATATATATATATATATATATATATATATATATATAATAGAATTATTGTAAAATTAACTCTGTCCATAAGGTGTAGATAGTAAGTATAGACCGGAAGTAGAGACCTGGGCATTGTTGTTCACTAATTTACTCCAAGTAGGGAAAGGATGGTGGGGTTGAAAAGTAATAAAGGGGAGTATATATATAAAAATATATTTAAAAAAACATGGGGGATTGGAAGTGATGCAGACAATTACATTGATAGAAGATACAATCTAACTGCAATATTAAGCTGATCCATTCCCCCCGAATATATATATATATATTTTTTTAAAGGAAGTCGCTGTTTAAGTCAATGACACTTGATGGTAAGACACAGTGGCATTCACCTGAAATTCTGCCACTTAGCATCCTTTTCATTGTCATCCAGAAGTGAACACAACAAATACTAATGTGGTCTGTGTATGAGAATGTTAAGCTCAACTTTTCTCTCTTCTCTTCTCCTCAACTAAAGGCAGTGATGGAGTCCAGCCAGAACAAGGCAAGTCATCCAGTTCATTTAAGACTGTATAAACAGAAGTAACTTATTTAAAGATGTATTATACAGCAATCACTCCTCCATTCCTGGTTGATAAAATTCTAATAGTTTACCTAATTTCATTTTATGTGAAAAAAAAAGCAGTCATTGTGTAGAGAATCATATTGTACCATCTAATCATTGTACCATCTAATCATTGTACCATCTAAACCTAAAATATATTTTCCAGAACCAAAAATATTGTATATTCAGCTGTTTGAAACTGGTGTACAAAACCAAAACGGGAAGCATAGAAATAGCACACATAGAATAGATCTACCGGTTCTTAGACTTGCTTTCAATGGGAATGAAAGATCTATAACTCACATTTCTATGTGAATTTGGTTGGGTCGCCCAAAACGTTACGTATTGTAGCTTTAAGCAGTGGTTGATGCAGTAGGAGAGAGTCTGTAGTTGATGTTTTCCTTCTGTGTGTGATTCTGCAGAGGTTACGGATCCACTAATGGCCATCACCAGAAATCTGTTTTAATTGTATTAGGTACCTTTACTCACTAATGTGTGTGTGTGAGAGAGAGCGTTCACAGCTATAATCCCACCACCCAGAATATTTCCAAGTTTTACATTTACATTTTCTCATCATAACCTTATGCAAACTTAAAGGGCAAATACCTCCTAAATTCAAGGAACCTCTTCTACTCTGTTTTCTGTAAACAATGTTGATGGATGGTGTAACTTTACACGGTACGCAGGCAACAATCAAAATTATGTTGATGATCAGGTCGCCAACCGCGGAGCTTCAGGGATTCTCTCTGGGGTTGCCATGGATACAGTTAACAGCGCTGTAGGAGAAGTCTCCTAGAGATTACTACATGAATCAGAATAATAACAATCAGCACACTAACACAGGTGTTAACACTAACACACCTTTTACATGGTACTTCTATGGGGCCATTTTGACAATGCAGATATGTGGAGATGTTGCCAGAAATGTTTCTCACATTTGTCGTGGCATTTATTTGAA
The DNA here is from genome assembly GCF_964263955.1 of Coregonus lavaretus. Lineage (NCBI taxonomy): Eukaryota > Metazoa > Chordata > Actinopteri > Salmoniformes > Salmonidae > Coregonus > Coregonus lavaretus. The sequence continues at coordinate 10,356,279 of NC_140022.1, read as the reverse complement.
GATTGTTTTTGTTGAGACATCTACATACAGTATGAGAAGGTGATGATTACTAATGTGAGTTTAAAGTTATCGGTGTGTGGGCTAGCCTATATAAAATGTGAATGATGCAGTTGGAATCTGCAAGGAAAATGTGCTTTCAATTAACTGCCGTGATGAGTATTTGAAATAACCTGTTTGGTTTTGGTTTCTCTTCAAATCTATGCATTTGTGCACTGTTAAAATGTCACCCATAGAGGTAACACTGTAGATAAAGATTCTGTCACCTCCACCCTAGTTTGTACGTTCCAAAAGCGAATTATTAAATGTGCTTCAGTGTGAGTCTTCTGCTTTATTTGATCTGCTCTATGGTTGTTAATCAGGACATTTTGAGTTCTTAGAACTGTTTCCATGTTGTTTTGTTTGATATGACTGTTGATGATTTAGAGATGTGGCTTGTTTCAGAACGTCTCAAGACCTTTGCAGGTTTTGTCGTCATAAAGCAGAAGTAGCATTAGATGTAGCATAGATGCTCATCTGCATATCTCAGAATATCACAAGATCTTAGATTGCTATTTTATTTGAATTCTGTTGTTGATGACTGTAAGCAGGAAGTCACTGTGTATGATGCTATGCCTACTGGTATCCTTTATTGTGAAGTTATTCTTGTTGTCAAAATGTGGGGTTAGTAAGTGGTAACTTGTAGGTGAGATGGTACTGCCACAGACCTTTGCTAGAATCAAGCTTTGACTATTGTTCCAAGCAGATGCAGGGTTATGCTGAAATATCAACTGTGAACAAAGTTTTCTTCTTTAAGCTCTACTAACAACAGACAATATAGGAGTCATACAACCCTTAACGGAGGAAGTTGATTTAAAGACAAACTTTGCTCTTCTGTCCTCAGGGACAGCTGGCAATAATGCCAACAGTGTTAAGCCAGTGACAAAACCTGAAGAAGGTAAGTCACAGATGGAGGTGATCGTGGTATTCCACTGGAATTCGACAATCGAATAGGTTGAGGATTGTTAGAACAAGTCGGATTTGAAAAACATATATTTTGGTGGGTGGGAGGGCTTGCACTGTCTATGAAACCACTGTTTGGGAAACACTGGTGGTTCAGTAGAAAGGTTGTAGTAAATGTTTTACCCTCTCTGTGTGTTTCCTCAGGGGGCAATGATAAGACTAAAACGGACAGCAGTGTTGGACCAGTAGGCAAGGATGAGACTAAAATGGCTGGACCAGGGGGCGACCTAAACACAGCTGAAAAAGGAGAGGTGAAAGCAGGTGTGTATGGGAAAGGGATAGTTCACCTCAAGTCCCGCTGAATAAATGGATAAATGTACAGACCTCAGTCTCAAATAGATGGGAAAGACTGGTATCATCTTAAACTGTCATAAACATTCATAACACAGCAGGAATCAGTGCCATTGTAATTACAGCATTCTTGAATCACATTAATTCTGAATGATTTAATTTCTCCAGTTGAGTTCTCCTATTGCGTTTTCTTGCAGAGGGGTCCATGCTGCTGAACGAAGACAGGGTGAAGTACCACAATGACAATGGAGAGGGGGCAGCAGAAGGGAATTCAGTATTGTAGGACGGTAAGTTGGAGTGTGATAACAATGCAGACTGTTTTCACTTCATTTCCCTTTATTGTGCAATACTTCTACCCCACTCTGGCCAACTCACTATAAGTAGACTGTTAGTCTGTTACCAACTCTTGTTCCTACTGATTTATTCCTAACTGACGTCTCTCTAGCCAGGGAACTGTGGACCAGAGGTACACAGAGGATCATGAAGACAAGAGAACCCACTGTCTCATCTGGGCTACCAGCGCTGGAGGACAATGCGCTGTAATGTCCAGAGAACATTTCTATATCAATAGACTGGTTGATGATTGGTGAAAGGGAGGTCCATTTATAAGAGTCACCTGTCCATTCACATAGTTAAGGTCAGTGTAGTTGAATGTTGTTTTGTAAATAATGTCCAAAGCTGCAGCTTCTACTCTGCATATTTCTGAGCTTCCACCTCTGTCGTCTCTTCTATTTAAGAAGAAGTGTATGTCTAGCAAGTGTGATGCACATGTCAAGATATTGGTCAAAAAGCAGAGTCATTTCACTGGGGGGGGGGGGGGGGGGGGGTCTGCATTCTTTTAATTTGCTTCTCATACTCCTACATAGTTAGTATCCTACTTTGGCAATCAGCATTTCTAATGTTATTTTTCCATGACAATTTGTATCAGACTTTTGGTAAAAAATCTATCGTTTTTGCTCATATTGACGTAATAATTTTGTACTACAGTTATTTTAACCTGTATGTAAATCTAATGTTGTGCATGTATGTATGTAATCATATCACTGTGCTGTATGTGCTGTGCAGTGGCGGCTCCTGAAAAAATTCTCAGGAGGGGCAATTTTTCTGATGATTTAGGTGACCTACACACGTGCACGAGTCCGTGCACGCGATTCCAGATATCTTTACCTCTGAATAAACTGCCTTTATTATACCATATCCACCCTGTCCAAAGTCTCTACTTGGTCTCAGTTCTCCAGTAAACTTGTGATTATCAACAGTACACAACGGTAACAAACAATTGGGGGAACTCACAGGGCAGATAGTAACCACTTAAAAGGAAGCGATTCCCAAACCTTCCATAACAAAGCCATCACCTACAGAGAGATGAACTTGGAGAAGAGTCCCCTAAGTAAGCTTGTCCTGGGCCTCTGTTCACAAACACAAACAGACCCCACACAGCCCCAGGACAACAACAACAACAACAACAACACAATTAGACCCAACCAAATCATGAGAAAACAAAAAGAGAATTACTTGACACATTGGAAAGAACAAACAAAAAAACAGAGCAAACTAGAATGCTATTTGGCCCTAAACAGAGAGTACACAGTGGCAGAATACCTGACCACTGTGACTGACCCAAACTTAAGGAAAGCTTTGACTATGTACAGACTCAGTGACCATAGCCTTGCTATTGAGAAAGGCCGCCGTAGGCAGACCTGGCTCTCAAGAGAAGACAGGCTATGTGCACACTGCCCACAAAATGAGGTGGAAACTGAGCTGCACTTCCTAACCTCCTGCCAAATGTATGACCATATTAGAGACACATATTTCCCTCAGATTACAGCGATCCACAAAGAATTCGAAAACAAACCCAATTTTGATAAACTCCCTTATCTACTGGGTGAAAAACCACAGTGTGCCATCACAGCTGCAAGATTTGTGACCTGTTGCCACAAGAAAAGGGCAACCAGTGAAGAACAAACACCATTGTAAATACAACCCATATTTATGTTTATTTATTTTCCCATTTGTACTTTAACTATTTGCACATTGTAACAACACTGTATATATACATAATATGACATTTGAAATGTCTTTATTCTTTTGAAACTTCTGAGTGTAATGTTTACTGTTAATATGTATTGTTTATTTCACTTTTGTTTACTATCTACTTCCCTTGCTTTGGCAATGTTAACACACGTTTCCCATGCCAATAAAGCCCTTAAATTGAATTGAATTGATAGTAAGGTCGCAATGACACAGAAAGCAGTTCAATGTCGGGGTACAGAGTCGCTCTCTTACCAGGATCGCGGTCCGCTCTGACCAGGGTGAAGGTGGCCGGCTCCACTTCTCTGTCCGGGACTCTGTCATCCAGCCAAGTCTTCCAGCTGTATTGGGATTCAGCTGCCAGCAGCGTTTTCATTATTTAGTCCGTTCGTAGCGGGTCGCAACAAATTAAAAACATAAAATAACGCCGCACTGCAGGTCGCAACAGAGACGCTGCTAGCCGCCATTGTCTTAGTTACGTTCAACGTTACGTCACGTATGACGAAAGCGCGTAAGTGCAAGCCCACAGACACCCATAGAGAATGTATTGAAAGCTTTGAAATGTGAAAAAAATAGATTTTACATGACAGGCTATGAGAGACTTCTGGGCGATTTTCAACTTGACTGAAATCGCCCCAAAAACGGGCGGGGCCATTTGAAGCACGACTTTAGCCTGATTTGACATTTAGTGGCTGGCAGATCAGACGTGAACACTGATAACTGCCGTTGCCGTGATATAATTGATTAGAAAAAAAATCCCTTCCTTTTCCCGTTTGGCAGTGCGTCGCCCATATCGCCCTATTGAAAAAGCCGTCCCTGGTGCTGTGTATAGTGTAGTGTGAGCAAGGCACTTAACCCTAATTGCCCCTGGAAGTCACTCTGGATAAGAGCTTCTGCTAAATGACTAAAATGTGTGTTCTGCCTCATGCCTATTGTATTGTGTGTTTGTGTCACAGGGAGGCACCAAACAGTATGGAATAACCTAATCTGAATTAATCTGCAAAAAGGACCGTAATTACTTTGTGTCACTGTCAACCAGGGACGGCTTGTTCAATAGGGCGATATGGGCGACGCACTGCCAAACGGGAAAAGGAAGGGATTTTTTTTCTAATCAATTATAAAAAAAAATAAAAAATAAAAAAAAATATATATATATATATTTTTTTTATAAATTTATAAAAAATTATATCACGGCAACAGCAGTTATCAGTGTTCACGTCTGATCTGCCAGCCACTAAATGTCAAATCAGGCTAAAGTCGTGCTTCAAATGGCCCCGCCCGTTTTTTGGGCGATTTCAGTCAGGTTGAAAATCGCCCAGAAGTCTGTCATAGACTCCCATGTAAAATCTATTTTTGTCACATTTCAAAGCTTTCAATACATTCTCTATGGGTGTCTGTGGGCTTGCACTTACGCGCTTTCGTCATACATAACGTAACCACGAATGAACGTAACTAAGAAAAGACCAGGTAGCAGCCTCAATCAATTCACTACTACTATCAAAATGGCTAGGCTTCAGTCCAACTCGATTGTGTCTTTGAAAGAAGTTCCTTTTTGTCGGCGAACAAATGAAGATAAATTGGCAACGAAACAATTAGGACCTCCCAGACCAAATGTAATAATTCAACAGGTTTCTACTAAAGGCGGAAAGTCCTACACCCGAGGATTTTCCAAAAATTGGTACGAACGAAAAAATACATTGCCACTCACTGAACTGGATGACGAGGGATACAGGCTAGCTGTCCGCCGCCACAACGATGAGGTTAGTGTTGATAATCACAAGTTTACTGGATGTGGATATGGTGTAATAAAGGCAGTTTATTCAGAGGTAAATATATCTGGAATCGCGTTCACGGACCCGTTCGTCAAACTCTTAGGGAGCTATAAATTAAGCCCCATTACTTACCATATCAGATAAGAGAAATTGCTGCAGCTACATATATTTTACATCCTGGCCCTACATAGTTCACTATTTGCATCACTTACCAAAATATTACATGTGGTCATATATGCTTGGAAAGTGGAGATGCCATAGAACGTCAAAAAAGTAAACATTGCTGGAGACACATTGCCGTTTTGGAGAAGACATCGCGTTTGCTAGCGAAGAGATTTGTTGTGGCAAATGAACTTGGGCTGGGAATTGCCAGGAACCTCACGATAAGATATATGCATCAGCATTGCGAGTCTCATGATTCTATACGTATTGCGATTCGATACTGTGATTTTATTGCGCACCATATGTCTGTTGCAGAGGGATCAGAAAGCCATGAGAACGAGTTTTGATCAGTCATGGAAATAAAAGTGCTGAAAACTAATTGGCTCCCAATGTGAAAAGATTGAGAACAAGCTATGAAGGAACAATAATGGTGTTTTGGTGCAGGTACAGCCAACTAGCGCTAAAATATTGCGATATTGTCAATACAGTATATCGTAAAGTATCACTATGTAACTCGATTTCTTTCACCCCAATCCCTCAAATTAACGGTAAATAACTGAATTGTTTGCCCCACATTTAGCTAAGATGATTAGCTAGCCAGCTAAAATGTTTTATTTAGTTAGCAGTCGCATCTACAATAGTTTACTGTCAATAACATGTCTCCAAAAATGACGTGGTGTCTCCAATTGTGTTGACATTTTACAATTGCAATGCGCATCCATGAGTATCCACTTTCTGTAGCTCAGCTGGTAGAGCATGGTGCTTGTAACGCCAAGGTAGTGGGTTCGATCCCCGGGACCACCCATACACAAAAATGTATGCACGCATGACTGTAAGTCGCTTTGGATAAAAGCGTCTGCTAAATGGCATATTATTATTATTATTATTATTATTATCTGAAGAGAGCCCCGAAACATTGTGTGCAGACATTTTATGCAATAAATGAAGTAGGTTCAATCTAGTAGTTCTGATCTTCTGATTGGTCCTGATGAGTTGGGCGAGGTCACCTCCAGGCTACTGTCACTGTTGCATTGGCTCTGAGTCGGGTTCTCTGTCTTCAAATGTTCAGCCTAAGAGAGGGGATTTTTGTGTGTGTGTGTGTGTGTGTTTAACAGTGATGATGTGTGTGTGTGTGTGTGTGTTTAACAGTGATGATGTGTGTGTGTGTGTGTTTGTGTGTGTGTGTGTCCTCAGAGCAAGAACTCGTGAGTTGGAAGAACTGAGAGGCCTATGGCGTGGGTGTTGTCCTTGGCCACCTGCTGACAAGGCTGACAAGATAGGACCCTTTTGTCCATTGTTATTGGATAGGAACAGAACTTATAACCAGCTCCTGACCTAAATAGATCTTAGCACAACATTTTACTCAACATATCATATTCCATATTCACTATAACAAATATATTTACTACGACATTAGCAAGAACCGCCACATCCTCAGCCGGCTAATCCAGTGTGTGAAGTTTTGCGGAGTGTTTGAGTTAGCTTTGCGAGGCAAAGATGAAACTGAGGGCTCCACCAACCCTGGTAAGCCAACACTTTTGAGATCAGTCAATAAATGCTTCTGGTATTGACTTATATGCTGCCCCTGTCTTCATGTTGTTGCTGGACATATCTTTTTTTAAAAATGTGTGTAGGTCACCTAAATCATCAGAAAAATTGCCCCTCCTGAGAATTTTTTCAGGAGCCGCCACTGCTGTCAACCTAAAAATATGTTTAGCGTACAATGGATATTGCATAGCTGTGAAATCGCTAGCTAGGTTATTTGACCTTTGTCATAGGCTACATCCATCCTATTTGTTTAAATGGAGTGGCTCAACAGGCAAGTTTGACGTTAACTTTTACAGAAAGCTCATGTCTGCTACGTAGGCTGAATACATAGCCACAGTCAACATACTATAAAACTGTTTGTTACAAACAAACTAGAAAATTGACTTAAAAGAAAAGGCTCCCAGTGCCTCTGAGGACGATATGGTTGATGAAACTACGGAAAGCCACTCATTTCCAACAGAAGAGAAGCAAAGTGGCGGGGGATTGTTGGGCGCAGGGTTGCCAGGTCAAGCTACAATTTGTAGCCTAATGACTACTCAAAACCCGCCAAAAAGGCATGGAAACTAACCCAATAAATAAAATTCACGGCAAGAGGAGTTGCCATATCTATTCAATAAACCCTTTTCCCATAACGTTATCGAGCCAATGAAGAAGGAATATCGTAGTAACTTGTAACGACGTTAGAAGTAAAATGTGGTTTCCTCAAAATAATAATTGCAAGCTATGACATGACCTAATAAAGGAATTTGAATATGTGGCAAGAGAAAATATAATTTGCCCTTGTTAAACTTGCCAGATCATTTTCCATCAATGGATGTCGATTTAATTCGGTGACTGCTATGATTAAGCAATAAGCAGAGGTGTAGTCCAGGGCAGAGGTGTAGTCCAGGGTATACGCTGGTATACGGCGTATACCTACTTATTTTTCAGTCAGCATTGCGTATACCCACTTCTAAATCCCCCCTGATGCGCATCATTCAGTAATATCTGTGAGTCAGATTGCCTATTTTCTTCCTCGGGGATAGTGAAGCCATGACCCACCCTCCTCTGCCTCTAATTGGCTGGTACTCGCTGCTTTCACTGATTAGATTGGTTAACTTTAGGCATGAGGACTGATGAGCCAATCAGAGGCAGAGTAGGGCGGGTCATGCCGAGGAAAATATCGCTAATACCTCAGGTGCCAGTGAAAAAAAAAAAAAAAAAAACTCAGGTGCCGGTGCCACTTGACTACGATAACGGCAGCAGACCAAACAACGGATGAAGAAAGGACACAAGCGGCGGTGTGCCACCCCAGTTGATGGAAGACATCATTCTGAGGTAAGTTTTAAGGTGGTTTCCAAATGAATCATTATTTTAAACTACTGGCAAATTGCCAGTGACTGCACATTTAGAGGAGAAGAGATGTTGCCGCCAATAGTTAGTGCGAGTCGGCTAACGTTATGAAGCTAGCTACGTAGATTGGGATAATGTGGGGAAACCGGGGCATTGTTGGTTTTCAGTAAGTGTTTAATCAACCCAGTTCATAAGAATTTCATACCAGACTGATGAAACTGATTATCTCAATGTTTATGAAGCTTGTTTATTATTGTAAAGGTCTAAATTATAACGTTAGCCAAGTTACTAAGCCCTAAATTATAACATTAGCCAAGTTACTTAGCCCTAACTAACCTATATGATCTAGTTTAATTGCATAGTAGCTAAGCTGGTAGTTGATTTTTATAGTAAGTTAAAACACAAGAATGGGGACAAATAGTTTAAGATTCAGCCTAAAACAATATTGAGGTCTAATCAGGCTGTCTTATTTTGTATAGGGACAGGTAACCATGAAAAGGAAGGGAGATATTGCAGACTTTTTTGTAAAGAGGCACAAATCAGGCCCAGATCAGGCCCAGGCAGACCCCACCCCTAAAACCAGCAGCCCTGGCAGCTCTCAACCGGGAGCTAGCCAGGCAAGTCAGTGTGAGCATAGAGAAGGATCCAGTCTACCACCACCAGGTCAGAACACACAGGCAGTAAATTGCATCTCCAGTTTATTGAAAAGTGAAGCCTCACACTGTAACAAAAGGTGATTTTGACAGATTAAGCCTCATTTTGAATTTCTGTGTGATGTTATTTATTTTATTGCCCTTCTATTTATTTTGTCTGTATCCATGTTTGTTTTTTACAATGCTACTGTTATATAACATTTTGTGTTAAATTTGTTGTTTTTTTGTTAAATAAACTCTCCCAAGTATTTCACTCACTAATCTCCTGTATGCTTCAGCTTCACTTGCTGAAAATATTTCCACTTGGTTATGCAGATTGTTAATGTAAAGAGGGGGACCCATGTCTTGCTGATGACTATTGTGATCACAGTAGTGTGTGTGTGTGTGTGTGTGTGTGTGTGTAAGTGTGTGAGAGAGAGAGAGACAGGGAGATGCATAATTAGTTTTGTTGTTGTCTGTAGACATCAATAATGACTGGCCAGACCTGTGGAGTGCTAAACAAACAGAAGACTTCAAATCCAAGAACCCCTGGTTGGGATCCAAAAACAAAAAATTGGGTAAGTTTAGGTAGATTGCTAGTTTGGGTAACTTCTGAAACAGTGGGCACAGATAACTTTGTGTGTGTGTGTGTGTGTGTGTGTGTGTGTGTGTGTGTGTAAAGGACCATGCACACGTACAGCTGTGGATACAGGAGTAGTTACATTGTTTGTTTATGCTTCGCAGGATGTCTGGTCTGTAGCAGTGTGAACTCCATTGGGATCGACAAGGAGCAAGGACAAGGTGTATCGCTCTCAAGAGAATGGATGAACTTTGAAATTCAAGTGTCTGGCCAGGGAAGTAGAACAACAAGTTTGTCAATCTTGAGAAATAAGGTGAGGAAACATGCGTTGTCCAAGGCCCACACTCAGGCTGTGAAGGTGGCAGAGCAACAGAAAGAAGCTGCCATTGAGAATGCAGTGGAGACTATGACTGAGTCCTACATGAAGGAAACTGAAGCTGTGTTTCGAACAGCCTACCATCTGGCCAAAAAGAACCGACCCTTTTCTGACCATGAGAGCCTCATTGAGCTGCAGGAACTGAATGGTGTAAAAATGGGCTCAATACTTCATTCACGTTACAGTGCAACACAAATAATACAACATGTTGCTAGTGAGATGCAGAGCAAAATCATCAGTAGCATTATAGCATCATCCAGTAAGTTAGCTGTCCTAATTGACGAGGCATCTTCTTTAAGTCACAAAGCTGTCATGACAGTTTCTATTAAAGCATCAATTCAAGAAGAAAGCCCTGAGTTCATATTCCTGGAACTTGTTGAACTGGAAAATCAGAGAGCAGATGGCATATTACAGGCGTTACTCACCTGTTTAACTAATGCTGGCTTTACAGAAGAGTGGCTTCATGAAAACTGGGTAACATTTGTATCTGATGGAGCCAGTGTCATGCTAGGAAAGAAGTCAGGAGTAGCAACCAGACTGACTTTGAGATTCCCAAAGCTTTTTGTATGGCACTGCATGAACCATAGACTTGAACTTGCTGTGTCAGATGCAGTTGATGAGGTAAACTCTGTCAATCACTTTAAAACTTTTATCCAGAAGCTATACTCTCTGTATAGTGTGTCAAACAAAAATGAACGTGAACTTGTTAATGCAGCAGCTGAAGTAGGCTCACAACTTCTTCGCATTGGCAGAATCTTGGATGTACGCTGGGTGGCCAGTAGCTTTCGGACTGTTCGTGCTGTTTGGACATCCCTGGGAGCTCTTGTGCAGCACTTTAAAAATGCTTGCAGTGATGAGATGAGGTCCACCAAAGAGAGGCAGATGTACAGAGGTTTGTTAGACCGTGTTCAAAGTCCAGAATTCATTTGTGACCTTGGCCTCATGTACGACACTCTCCATGAACTAAGTCTCCTGTCACAGGAGCTTCAGTCTCGTTCTATAACGCTCCTCAGAGCAGAGCATCTGCTGAAACGCTCAATCAGAGTGATCCAGTCATTCAAAGAGAGTCCAGGTGAGAAATATAGTGAGGCTTTAGAAGCAAAACAGACTGGGGAGTATCGGTCTATAGCCCTGAAAACAAATGCAAAGCTGAAGTCTATCAATCCAGGCCAGTTCTTACAAAGCCTTGTGAACAATCTGGAGAAACGCTTGTCTTTTGAAGATGAGACCATCATGGACCTCAGCATCCTTGATCAGAGTAAGTGGCCATCAAAGCCCAGCATCCGCCATGGTGAAGAACAAGTTAAGCGACTGTGCAAGCGATTCAACTTGTGCACAGACCAAGCACTGAATGGGATGCGGGACCTACTGGAAGAGCCCAGTAGTGAGCCCAAGGACCTAAAACCACTTATGAACTGTATGAAAACATTCCCTGTCGGTACAGCAGAGTGTGAGAGGAATTTTAGCCTTATGAACAATATAAGCTCAGACAAGAGGGCTGTCCTTCTGATCTCAAACATATCAAACTTGATGATGATTAATATCAACGGCCCACCAACTTCCAAGTTTGATCCTAGAAAATATACAAGGACCTGGTTGAAGAGCCATCGTGCTGCCTCTTCGGTGCGTTCTAGACAGTGCAGTGTGAAAGCTCCTGCAGAAAGCAAATTTGTCTGGAATATACTGTAGTATGAGCAAAGGTCAGAAACCCAGTGCTGGGTTGAGAGAGTATATCACTGTTGATGTGTTGTTAATGCATATATTTTTGTTAATTGTTAACTAAATATTGTTGTAACATATTTTGTTGAATGATTTACCGGTAAATGAACATGTTCAAAACAAAGCATATAGCAATATGAACAAGGATGCATTGTCACCTTCAGATTTGAAGTATTTTATTTAAATAAATGTGCAAAAAATAATCGAAACACCATTTCCTGTTTGCCTCATGATAAATACATTTTACATTCATCCAGGCTGCTCTTGTGACCAGTAGTAACTACAAACTGCTCCTAATCAAGTCATGATCATTTTATAATAGTGTGCAAGTAGAAATTACATATTTTTGGGTAAACTAAATCATAGTCTTACATGTCACTGTTTCTAAAACAGGGCTTTTTTCTGGACTACTTAAAAAAAAAAAAGGTGAATACTGAGAGTATACCCACTTCTCCAGGGACCACTACACCACTGGCAATAAGGTACAAGGGGGTACGGGTATATGGCCAATATACCAGGGCTAAGGGATGTTCTCAAGCACAACAGACACGGAGTGCCTGGATATAGCCGTTTGCTATGGTATATTGGCCATATACCACAAACCCCCAGGGTGCCTTATTGCTATCATAACGTAATTAGAACAGTTAAAAGTAATGTTTTGTCAAACCCGTGGTATATGGTCTGACATACAACGTCTTTCAGCCAATCAGCATTAAGGGCTCGAACCAGGTTTATAATTGTAAATCAATCCCCTTTGCGCATGTGCATAACTATAGATAAATCCAACAGGAGAGTTTGAGTGATGAAAGTTGGACAGACCATCTCGAAATCTCTGAGCAGAAACACTAGGATGAACATAAAAAACTAATATTAGGCTATTTTCTGGCAATTGTGCTGTTATGTTCCAGATGTTAAGTCTACAACCCATTATAGATGGCCCATTTGCGAGATTGACTTGTCATTTCAATAGGCATAGGCTACAGACTAAAATCTGGGTTCATGATTCTAATTACATTTTGCCATAGTTTGCTTTGATGAAGGCAGGTAGTCTATAGCCCCTGATAGGCCTACATCTCATGTCAGAGAGTCTACAGTAGCCTAGACAAGATGTAGAAAATATGTCATCTGACCGATTTAGCAGCTTTCTTAGTCCAAATTAACAGACTAAATTATTCAATATTAATAGCTAGGCGATTTCGCTATAAGAAGTGCTTGTGTTTCCCAATAGCCTGCTGGAATAGGCTACTGAAGATGGGGCCATAAATTCAATCACTGAATTAAATATTAATAATATGTATATGAACTGAATATGCTTGTCAACAACAGCCAGTGTTTATTTTTTTGAATGTGTTTTACCTGTAGCCTAATCTGACTACTGTTACCGTCGATCTAATGCGTTCATAATAACACAAGGCTACAACAACAATAAACTGAAGTTATAGGCTATTTATTAAATTGGTTTGCCAGCTCCAGGTAGGCTACACAAGTGGCACAAATTGATTTGCAATGACTCCAGTGATGTTGTCATTTCAACATATTTATTGTATCAAATGGTAGCCTACAATGGCATATACATTAATAGGCTACTTGATGGCCAACAGAGGCTAACACTGCTAATAATATAACATGGTCGCACAAGTATGCTACGTTTTCGATATCATATCGACAACACACTATATATGTACTATGTGACTGTGCATAAGGCCTATCTGCAGATCCATAAAAGGATGGTTCATTTAGGCTGTGTGTGTGTGTGGGTGGCTTTACCATTAGAAGTAGGGGGTTTCCAGGGTTGGTAGGTTACACGTCATCAGTTACTCCCCAACCCTTGGGGTTTCCACTTCTGCCTCCCAATGATGACATATTATAGGCCTATTGTATTGGCAAGGACAGACATTTTAACAGCTGAAATTGTGCGTGGTAACCTTCACTTACCTCCTGGCATCAGTTTATTATAAGGGCTATACATAAACCAAGCATAACACAATGTCCACATAGGAACTACATGACACATCATTTAAAACTGACATTAACTGTTATTATGGTTACTGTAGATAATGTATATCACGTTCAATGTCAATAGGGCAATGTAGGCCCATTTAGAGTGTTAACCTCTAACCTGGACACAAGTAACTAGTTCACTTTCACGTATGATGTCTGGTTTTCCAAATGAACAGCTCTACAGAAAAGTGGGAGAGTATCTTGTGTTGACGCCGGACAAGTCCACTATAACTGACCCCATCACATGCATCCTATGGAAGAATGGCTTGAACAAGGCGGCAGAGTTGGACAAGGATTTTGGGCTGTACACCTATAGTGTCTTTGAAAGCTGCACAACCCTGGACCAGACTACTGGAGAGCTGAGAATCACCAGCTTGACGAAAACACACAATGGAGTTTATTCTGTGGAGTTCAACAGCATGCTGCTTGACAAGACATATACACTATCTTATCAGCAAGCGCGCGCGTGTGTGTTTACAGTATGTGTGTGTGTGCATGTTTGTTCCAGTTCTTGCAGTATTGCTGTGTGTGTGTGTGCCTCTATATTAAATAGCAGATTATTCAGTGCCTCACAAGCTTTTCTTCCTGCTTGTCTTTGTCTCTCTCTCCTGGATTTATAGAGGCAGTCCCTAAACCCACAATCACTTCTTCCTGTAACTCCAACAAAACCTGTTTTAAAATATAAATTAAAAGAGAGTGAGAAACAGAGAACACAAACAGATTGTAAAGAAGAGAAAGAGCAAGAGAAATAAAGAGAGAGTAAGAGAGAGTGTGTGTGCACCACCATGTGTCCTCTGCTATGTGACATACTCCTCCATTTCCATCAACAGACCTAGTATCACAACCTGACATCACCTGTGATTTGAGCGGTACCATGGCAACACTTCGCTGCAGTGCTAAGGGTCTGCTTGTGGTGTACCGCTGCGATTGGCCTGACCACCAGGGGGAGATGTGGAGCAGACTAGATAGCACTACAACATAATAATATAATAATATGCCATTTAGCAGACGCTTTTATCCAAAGCGACTTACAGTCATGCGTGCATAAAACAAAATGTTTTGTGTATGGGTGGTCCCGTGGATCGAACCCACTACCTTGGCGTTACAAGCGCCGTGCTCTACCAGCTGAGCTACAGAGTCAGAGTCATACAGACAGCTACACCTGTAAGGCCAGAAATCCAGTCAGTGAGATGACACGAACCTACAACAGCAATGACTGAAAGGCCACAGCTAAACAAGATAGATAGAACAAGCAGATATGGGTGACATCAACAAAGGTACTCTTGAAAGTTGTAATAGTAGAATGCACAAGGTGCCATTTCGAAATTGGGTGGTGCATCATCGGTTCCTCTTGTCATGTTAGTCATTGCATACCTTAGAGAGCTATTTATAAATGTCCAGATCAACTAGCCCATGTCAACTAACGTTTTTCTATTTGTTTTTTTTTAGCTCATAGATACTGTTGTAATTCTTTACTCACTTAAATGTCACATGAATACACATTAGACATGGCAAAATATATAGAATTGCAAGAAATATGCTTTAAAACTGCAAATGTTTATTTGCACACCATGACAAAATGTTTAGAATTTCAGGAAATAAGCTTTAAACCTGCAAAATTCTCTCCACCTACAAGAGGGGTGTGAACAGTGGTGCGCACGTGGTGCAAGGGGGTCCCGAGTGAAAACGTTTGGGAACCCCTGATCTATAAGACACTCTCATTGCTATCAGATGGGTGTAGAACAAGGAAGCCTAGTGGAAACACAGAGGAGCAGTAACACCTGGCCTATCAGGTCTGAGGAGACCCACTAGCTCAGTGTCAGACAGTACAGACACTCCTGATAGAAGCAGTCCATGATTGTCAGCTGGTATCAGAGCCACAGCATGTAGGTACACTATCTACTCCAGTAAAATACAGTTCACGTGCACCCTCTGGACCAATAGACATGAGCTCAGATACAGCATGTACAGCCATATAGAGTAGCAGACGCTCTTATCCAGAGCGACTTACAGTTAGTGAATACATACATTTTTTTATTTATACTGGCCCCCCATGGGAATCAAACACACAACCCTGGCGTTGCAAACGCCATGCTCTATCAACTGAGCTACATCCCTGCCGGCCATTCCCTCCCCTAACCTGGACCAATTGTGCGCCGCCCATGAGTCTCCCGGTCGCGGCCTGCTGCGACAGAGCCTGGATTCGAACCAGGATCTCTAGTGGCACAGTTAGCACTGCGATGCAGTGCCTTAGACCACTGCACCACTCAGGAGTACAGAGAAGTATAGGTAAATCCTCTTGACCAGTAGACACCAGCTCAGATACAGCATGTACAGCCATATAGAGTAGCTCAGATACCTTTCCAACAAGTCAGTTTGTCAAATTTCTCTCCGGCTTGAGCTGCCCTGGGCAACTGTAAGTGCTGTTATTGTGAAGTGGAAATGTCTAGGAGCAACAACGGCTCAGCCATGAAGTGGTAGGCCACACAAGCTCACAGAACAGGACCGCTGAGTGCTGAGGCACGTAGCGCATAAAAATAATCTGTCCTCGGTTGCAACACTCACTACAGAGTTCCAAACTGCCTTTGGAAGCAATGTCAGCACAATAACTGTTCGTCAGGAGCTTCTTAGCCACACAATTCTCAGATCAGCATGCGCAATGCCAAGCGTCGGCTGGAGTGGTGTAAAGCTCTCCACCATTGGACTCTGGAGCAGTGGAAATGCGTTCTCCGGAGTGATGAATCACGCTTCTCCATCTGGCAGTCCGACGGACAAATCTGGGTTTGGCGGACGCCAGGAGAACGTTACCTGCCCAACGCATAGTGTCAACTGTAAAGTTTGGTGGAGGAGGAATAATGGTCTAGGGTTGTTTTTCATGGTTCAGGCTAGGCCCCTTAGTTCCAGTGAAGGGAAATCTTAACGCTACAGCATACAATGACATTCTAGAGGATTCTGTGCTTCCAACTTTGTGGCAACAGTTTGGGGAAGGCCCTTTCCTGTTTCAGCATGGCAATGCCCCCTTGCACAAAGTGAGGTCCATACAGAAATGGTTTGTCGAGATCGGTGTGGAAGAACTTGACTAGCCTGCACAGAGCCCTGACCTCAACCCCATCGAACACCTTTGGGATGAATTGGAACGCTGACAGCAAGCCAGGCCTAATCGCCCAACATCAGTGCCCGACCTGACTAACGCTCATGTG
This sequence comes from Coregonus lavaretus, assembly GCF_964263955.1. Classification (NCBI taxonomy): domain Eukaryota; kingdom Metazoa; phylum Chordata; class Actinopteri; order Salmoniformes; family Salmonidae; genus Coregonus; species Coregonus lavaretus. The sequence goes on along the minus strand of NC_140022.1, from coordinate 10,339,636 downwards.
GCGCCGCAGCAAAGTCCCCGCAGCAATGTTCCAACATCTAGTGAAAGCCTTCCCAGAAGAGTGGAGGCTGTTGTAGCAGCAAAGGGGGGACCAATTCCATATTAATGCCCATGATTTAGGAATGAGATGTTCGACAAGCAGGTGTCCACATACTTTTGCTAATGTAGTGTATATAGTCTGTTTGACAAATATTTAGATTCTGTAGAGGGAAGGTTTATTTATCTTCAGTAAACTCATATCTCTTTTCTATCTCTTTTGGGTTAGCCTATTAAGTATCATATTGTTATCCTGTATGTGATGTGCTGTCATGTTTAGCCTACTATAATTTTTCAACTTTGAATGATGTGAATTATAATGAAATGTTGATCCATACAACAAGATGGTAAACATTTATTATATGTTTTGAGGAAAATATTTATTGTGTGAATGTTTTTGTGTGCATGCCACATAGACCTACAGGTGAATGGCTAGGCTGGTGAATTAAAATCCCTCAGACTCGGTGGACAGGAGGACAAGTAAATGAACTATAGTTATTAATTTACCTTTGAATATTACAGTATTGTCAACTTTTGTTACATTATAGCACAGAGATCCTATCAATTCTAAATTCTATATGTAATTTGGTGCATTGTAGCCAATTATACACACAGGGAGGCACCAAAGACCAGGTATGGGCACGACTACATCAAGGAATATTCCAGAAGTGGTTAGATTTGAAAAATAAAGTTAATATAGCATATAAACATAATGCCATGTGTTGGTATACAGTGTGATTGTATTGCAGCTATTAAACATTATTTACAAGTCAAATGGAACGTTATTTTATTTTCCACGATGCAGAGGGAGGAACTAAACCACTTTTTACTTTCACTTTCACAGCTTCAGGAAATCTAAAGATCATAAGTAAGTTAGGCGATGAGCCACACAGGGATTTAGCAAATCTCATTTGAACTTAATTGTATTTATTATCTAAACAAATTAACTATATGCCCGAACTAACGCCCATCAGATTGTGCTTCTGGCTTTGTCTTGTACGAACGGTGGTCTCTGGAGGTAAGTTGAAACGACTGGTAGGCCGAACTTAAGTGTTTGGCCTACCTACTATTTGTTAGGCCACTTTGCTATTGTGTGCTAAATGTAGATCCTATCCTACAACATCACGTCATAATATTTGATTATCATGAACAATAGGTGTATGTAAGATAATGTCCTTTATAAACACTATGCGCTGCAACTTCAAGTTAGAAGCGCACCCGCCGAGTGGGATTCACATCACTGAAAAACAACAACTTGTAATGACATTATGGATGGACAATATCCTAAACACGCTCTTCCTATTGATTTTCAACATGGAAAGTCAGAATGGTTTTAAACGACGTCTATGTGGGTTTCGATTAGAAATAAGGACCGCGCCCTTCTTATTCAGTTCAGCTATGCACACACTGTATATATATTTTCTGTTGTATTTCTGACTTTATGTTTTTTTTACCCCATATGTAACTCTGTGTTGTTTTTATTGCACTACTTTGCTTTATCTTTATCTTGGCCAGATCTCACTTCAAGAAGTTATCGGATATTGAGTCCTGGCCTAACCAAGGCTCAAACCTACAGAAGGGTCTGCATGATCATGGCAGGGCCGGTGTTATGGGGCCTGGCCCGCCCTACGGTACCTCCTTGCCCATCCAAATAAAATATTGAAATATTGAACATTTATTTGACCTAAACTCATGCCAACAGAAAGACGCATTAATCTCAGATAAAGCTTCCGAGCGAGCGAAACAGTGCCCCTCTGTATGCGTCGACATTTTACATTTAACATTTTAGTCATTTAGCAGACGCTCTTATCCAGAGCGACTTACATGAGCAATTAGGGTTAAGTGCCTTGCTTAAGGGCACATCGACAGATTTTGCACATAGTCGGCTCGGGGATTAGAACCAGTGACCTTTCGGTTACTGGCACAACGCTCTTACCCACTAAGCTACCTGCCGCCCAAGTATCCATGTATCTGATGCTGTCTGGACCGAAAGAGTATGGCGCCAGAACGAATCAGTTGGTTGGGCATTTGATGTTAATAGGCGGGCCCGTTTTTTTTTCCAATGGGACCTCCTGTGTGCACGCTTTTGCATTGGTGTTATAATAAAGACCATAGGCAGCTCGAGAGTTTCAAGTTTGGAGAAGCTTTCAATGTATCCTACCATTTCAACCTATCTGCGTGCCAGTTGTTATAATTTTTTATTTGCACATTTTGATGCAATGGTTTCATTTCAATAATAACGTTTGTGTTTCTCAAAAGTATTGCCACGTGGTAAATGATAAAAATCTCAATTAAATGATACAAATCTAAAAGTTAAAATTCAACTAAATGCAAGAGCACCAGCCTTTGCCATATGGACACATTGATCCATTGGCTGCTACATTATCAGGACAGGAAACCACACACATGCTCACAAGGAGCGCTCCAAACAAAATACAATGAAACATTTGACAAAACTCCTAAATTATGGTTATGAAATAAACCAAAACGTGTTTCTCACAAGTGTAGCAGGTTGTGAACTTAGCAAACACCGTTTCCACTCCGAGAATGAGAACGGTAAATGACTGTTATTCATGCGTTAACAGTAATGAATGTAACCAAATAACGTGGATAAACGGTACATTTACTAGACCTACTAGTTACATGTGTAATGAGGAATTGATAAAAATAAACAATCAAAGGGCAAATAATTCACACAATGTAACAATGAATGTGCAAGAATTGTCTGGAGATTGCCAAGCACATTCTGGAGAGCTGAGTGCATGCATTCTGGAGAAAGACACCCATATCTTCAGCACACACCCCTCCCCTTCTTCTTGTCTCAACATTTCATACTGAAAAAAATATAAACGCAACATGCAACAATTTCAAAGATTTTACTGAGTTACAGTTCATATAAGGAAATAAGTCAATTGAAATAAATGAATTAGGCCTTAATAGATGGATTTCACATGACTGGGCAGCCAGGCCCACCCACTGGGGATCCAGGCCCAGCCAATCAGAATGAGTTTTTCCCAACAAAAGGGCTTTATTACAGACAGAAATACTCCTCAGCACTCCCCTTCAGACGATCCCGTAGGTGAAGAAGCCGGATGTGGCGGTCCTGGGCTGGCGTGGTTATACATGGTCTGTGGTTGTGAGGCCAGTTGGACGTACTGCCAAATTCTCTAAAACAATGTTGGCGACAGCTTATGGTAGAGAAATTAACATTAAAATATCTAGCAACAGCTCTCGTGGACGTTCCTGCAGTCAGCATGCCAATTGCACGCTCCCTCAAAACTTGAGACATCTGTGGCATTGTGTTGTGTGACAAAACTGCACATTTTAAAGTGGCCTTTTATTGACTCCAGCACAAGGTGCACCTATGTAATGATAGTGCTGTTTAATCAGCTTCTTGATATGCCACACCTGTCAGGTAGATGGATTATATTGGCAAAGGAGAAATGCTCACTATCAGGGATGTAAACAAATTTGTGCACATCATTTGAGAGAAATAAGCTTTTTGTGCATATGGAACATTTCTGGGATTTGTTATGTCAGCTCATGAAACATATGACCAACACTTTACATGTTGCGTTCATATTTTGTTTCAGTGTAAATTATTCTGAAGACACATTATCTTCACACATTTTAGAAGATGTATTTCACTGACAGCCGCAACTCAATAATCAGCTAGGCATATTGCCACATGTGCTGCCCAAATTGCAGGCTTCCCAAATAGGCATCGATTTGTGATTTGGAACAATCCACATTTTCCTTTCTAATTCGCAAGTGCCTGAAACCAGAGATCTGTATATATATGGTCCTCTGTAGCTCAGCTGGTCGACCACGGCGCTTGTAACGCCAAGGTAGTGGGTTCGATCCCCAGGACCACCCATACACAAAAATAGAAAAAAAAATGTATGCACACATGACTGTAAGTCGCTTTGGATAAAAGTGTCTGCTAAATGGCATATTATAATGACGAGATGCTCAGTTCTCCGCCCTAATAATGTGAGTCGTTGTCCCAAAGTCGGGAATGCAGGAGACAAGGTCTGCATATTATGCCCATAGAAACGCATTGGGTTTATTTCAGGACAGATTTTTGCGAGAGTGCGAAACAGCGCCCCTCTGTTTACTAAATGTAGCCCATGTATCTGATTCTGTCTGGCCAGAAATAGTATGACATGCCATACTCCTTTTGTCCAGACAGCATTAGACACATGGTCTACACTTACGGAGACAGAGGGGCGCTGCTTTGCTCGCTCGGATGCTTTATCTGAGATTGATGCGTCTTTCTGTCGGCACGCATCTCGGTCAAATAAATGATCAATAGTTCCATATTTTATTTGGATAGGCAAGGAGGTTCGGTAGTGCATAACGCCGACCCTGCTTTATGCGCAAATATTGATATAATAGCCATCATATCGAAGTAAACTTATAGTCACACGATGATATGGTATGGGTCTCACTATGACTCGTCAGGAAACCATGCAGTTTATTAGGGTACAGATGAAATAAGTTATGGTGAACTTCACAGGGTGGTGAAGTGCACTGTGATCTTGATGCTCCTGTCCAATAAATATAGAAGGTCTTATTCTGGTGACATGATGATCGATGCTTGACTGCCATTTGATAAATACAAATATTCTCGCTCTTATCCATGATAATCTCATAATGTAGATATCTTATCCTCACTGTAGCTGCGAGCTGTTGGCTTGAGCGCAAGTGCCAAGACCAGAGTATGCATTTTGCTATTCAATGCAACAGGTTTTGTGACAAAACTATCAGTAGATTTTAAAATGTGATGGAACACATTGAACTTGAGATTTTTATTTGGTATATGAAAACTGAAGCGAAAAAATACATTTTGTGTGCACTATGTCATGACGCACTGATTTTTATCCGCAACAAGTCTGTTGGGTGGAAACTCACCACTGGTTGGAAAATGCGCACATTTTCTTAATGTGGATTTTAGAATATTCACTTGAAAATCTGTCGCCAATTGGCTGGAAACCTAGCTCCTAACCAAGTTTCCATCTAACCTTTTTATGCAGTGAAGTATATAATGACAGGCCTGATGGAAACATAATTTGTTTGGGGTAAACTTTCCAAATGTCGACAAAACAAAATACTATAGACAAGGTGGGATCTTTTTGTGTTTGTAACATTTATTATGCGAGAAATGGTGGTGGAAATGCTTTTATGCACAAATATTGATATAATAACCATCATATCGAAGTAAACATGGAGTCACGCGATGACATGTTGTGTGGTCCTCCCACTACGACTGCAGTTCATTAGGCTACAGATGAAATAAGTTATGATGAACTTCACAGGGTGGTGAAAGTGCAAGGTGATGAGCTTAATGCTACTTTCAAATAAATATTGAGGGTCTTATTCTGGTGACATGATGATCGATGCTTTGCTGCCGTTTGACAAATACAAATAATATCGCTGTTATCCATAATGATGTCATAATGTAGATAGTTTACCCCCACAGGTTTTGGCTGGAGTGTATGTGCGAAGACCAGAGTGGGCAAACATTTAGCTATATAACGCAACCGTGTTTATGACAAACCATCAAGGAGGGTTCGTGCTGATTGAATGGAGATTGTGACAGCCGGTTAAATGGCGTTCCTTTACAAGGCAAGAACAAGATGTATGTCAAGAGAAGTGCAGTATTATCATAAGGAGATTTATACTTGGAATACGGAGGAGGAATGGAGGGAAAAAGAGAGGCAGAGGAGGTCTAAGAGAGAGAGGGAGGAGGAAGAGGGTGAGCTGGAGTCGGTTAAAAATGGTGAATAGAAGGGAGATGGTTTGTTAAAGGGGAATGGTAGAAAGTATAGGAGTGAGTTGAAGACAGTAGGAGAAATGGAAGTGAATGAGGGCGAAGTATCGGAAGTGGTAGGTGTGGTGAAGTTCTCGGAGCCCGAGGGTCAGGATAAAGATGAGTCTGTGACAGTAGGAGTGAACATTTTGGAAAAAGTGGACCCTTGCCTTTTGGCTGATCCATTTGTGGTTTCAGGGTGGGTGAAAACAGAGTTATGTGCTGTGGAATCAGTGAGGGTAACCAGAAGTGGTCTTGTGATAATTATTTGTGTTTCTGCTGGTCAGAGGAAGCAGGCACTCCGCATTAAACGAATGGGTGCAAGAGATGTGAATTGTTTTGCGCTCAAGAAAAGGGCGCCATTGAAAGAAGTGATTACCTCGTTAGCAGTAAATGTACAAGCTGACCAACTGAAGGGGAAGATTCCCGGTGTTTGTGATGCTCGTCGTTTGGTGCAACGCAGACAGGGTGGCATGAGTGGTGAAACAGAGTCATTGTCTGTTCTTTTGAGTTTTGATGTTGAGTCTTTGCCCGACAAAGTGATGTTAGGATATATAAGTTATCCTGTACAAGCTTTTGTGCCGAATACATTACGTTGATACAGGTGTCAAGCTTATGGGCATGTGGCAGCAGAATGTAGGAGGGAGGTTCCTAGGTATGAGAAGTGTGCAGAAGGGCATGAGACAAAGGAATGTGTAGCATTGGGGAAAGTAGTGGTATGTGTTAATTGTAGGGTTGCCCATGTGGCTGGGGATCAGAAATGTCCCATGCGAGAGAGGCAGGTTGAGGTTTCCAGGGTTAGAGTAGTGCAGAAGTTGTCATATGCTGAGGCAGTGAAGAAAGTAGAGGAAGATGGGTCAAGGGGGAGGGATAGTGAGAGGAGTGGTGTGAGTAGTGATCTGTACCAGTACAGAGGGATAAACCAACAAGTGATATATGTTTCAGTAAGATTGGATTTTTAGCATTTATAGCAATGGTTATTAACTGTACTGAAGGGATGGAACGTAAGTCACAGAACATTTGGGTTGTGTTGGCAGCTGCGGAGAGGTATTTGGGTGTGCGAGACTTGACATCAGAAGAGTTACAGGGTGTTAAGTGGTGGTGTTCTATGCTTTCAGGTTGTTGGCCTGAGTTAGTACTAAATAGATTGAAATAGTGGAGTTATTTGTTTGTGAGTGTAGTGTTAGATGGTAGGGTATTTCTTTATTTCTTTATTTTTTCAAACAAAGTATAAGGGAGTTGTACTCCAGTCTAGTTGGTGGCGGTAATGCAACATTTACTGGATGCCAACCGCCGTTAAAACTCATTGAAGAAGAAGATAAACCATCAGTAGAGTGTAAAATGCGATGGAAACTTAAAATACTAATTGTATTTTTCATTCGGTACATTCAGGAATTTAACGACACAAGTTATTTCTATGTGGACTATGTCATCATGCACAGCCTTTTATCCACAAAAAGTCAGTTTGATGGAAAAAATCTCTCTACTGGGAAAATGTGTTTTATTCAGATTTTTGAATATTTGCATGAAAATCTGTCGCAAATTGGATGGAAACCTAGCTGGTGATATAAAAGTGGACAGCCTCAGAGGCAGGGTGTAGACAAAGACTTTCATCTATGGTGTAGCGTAGATACATTTCCGCTCCAGTGGTGGTGGTGAGGAGGGAAATACTATCAAAGTGGGCAGACTACATAGACCAGATACTCCCAGCAAGCAGAATTCTAGACATAAAAAGTAAAAGTTCATAATAATGTCAGTTCAATGTCAATAGGGTTAGGACTACATATTTATACCCTAACCATAATGTGTTACCCTGGATACATTGATACTATCTTACATGTATGAAATGTCTGCTTTTCCAGATGATCTTTATCATAAAGTGGGAGGTGAGCTCGTGTTGAAGCCAGACAAGTCCACAGTGCCTGGCCCCATCACAATCATCCTATGGAAGCATGGGAAGAACAAGGTGGTAGAGTGGGACAAGGATTTTGGTGGTCTGGAAATCTATGCTGCCTTCAAAGAGCGCACATCCCTGAACCTGACTACTGGAGAGCTGAGAATCAGTGGATTGACGAAAACAGACAGTGGAATTTATTCTGTGGAGTTCAACGACAAACAGCTTGACAAGACATATACACTGTCTGTTATCAGTAAGTGTTTCTGTGTGTGTGTGTGTGTGTGTGTGTGTGTGCATACATATGTGTGTGTGTATGTGTGGTCGTGTAGAAACAGCAGGTTATGCAGTACCTCACAAGCATTTCCCCAAATTATTCCTGTTTCTTTCCTCTATTTACAGAGGCAGTCCCTAAACCCACAATCACTTCTTCCTGTAACACCAACAAAACCATCTGCACTCTGACCTGTGAAGGCGACACCACTGATGCTGAACCCATCACCTACAGCTGGAAAGTGGGAGAGGGGACGTGGGAGGTCTTAGATAAACAGAGGGTTGTCTCTAAAAGCGACACTGGCAAATCAACCAACAGTTACAAGTACATCTGCAAGCTGAATAACTCTGTTAGTGGGGAAGCCAGTGAGCCAGTTGGAGAGGTGTTTGACCCAAGTGAGTGAACACTCATAAGTATGCTACAGTCTTATGTATTGATATGTCAGTAACACTGCTAGTGTTGTAGGACATTTTGAATGCTGCGCTATGTTGAAAACAGACAGTGGGGTTTATACTGTGGAGTTCAACAGCAAATTGCTTGAGAGGACATATACATTATGTTATCAGTAATTGTTTCTGTCTGTCTGTGTGCCTCTATATTAAATAACAGATTATTCAGTGCCTCACAAGCTTTTCTTCCTGCTTTGTCTTTGTCTCTCTCTCCTGGATTTACAGAGGCTGTCCCTAAACCCACAATCACTTCTTCCTGTAACTCCAACAAAACCTCCTGCACTCTGACCTGTAAAGGCGACGCCACTGGTGCTGAACCCGTCACCTACAGCTGGAAAGTGGGAGAGGGGGCGTGGGAGGTCATAGGAAAACATCTCACTGTCTCTAAGAGCGACACTGGCAAATCAACCAACAGTTACAAGTACTTCTGCAAGCTGAAGAACTCTGCTGGGGAAGGGGAAGCCAGTGAGCCAGTTGGACAGGTGTTTGGCCCAGGTGAGTGGACACTCATAAGTGTGTTACAGTCTTATGTATTGCTATGTTAGTAACACTTCTAGTGTTGTAGGACATTTTGAATGCTGCACTATGTTGAATTCCTGATCAACTCCTGTCAGAGTATCAATACAAAATGTGTTTTCATTTCAGAGCCTTCTGAAGTTGGTGTTGGTGGTGTTGTTGCTGGTGTTGTCGTTACCATATTAGTACTTGTCGCCACTATAATAGGTAAGAACAGCACCTCTATAGTAACAGAGCACTGTACATGTACATATTTATGAAGCACAGATTGACATAACAGCAGCAACAACAGTGAGCTATACCCCCTGAAGGGGATACCTGTTCTACCTGTATTTACAGTAGTGTTCAGGTGTGCAGGTACTGTATGCAGGTTGTTTTACTGTATGCAAGTTGTTTATCGGTGCTCTCAGAAAAGATGTCTTCTTATTGCAGCTTAAGCATGTAAATGTGGGTGAAGTCAAACTCAATAGCTGACAGAATATTAATGCAGACTTGTACTTTAAGAAGTTCTAAATTATTTGTATTTTTACTCCCCAGTTTGGTTGGTGTGGAAGAAAAAAAACGGTAGGATGATTCTCTGTCTCTTCCTGGTTCAACTCTTCATACTCACTGATTTACCAAAATGTTACACAATGTGCATTTCATTTGAATGAAAGTGTCTTAATAATTTCTTACATGTGTGTGTCTCTTATTCATCTCAGGATATCCTCAAGACACCTGGATTGACTTTTTGAGAAAGTTTTGTGGTGGAATGTGTGGCAAGTATTACCCTAACTTGACTCAGATCCCTATTCAACCTGCTAACTGGGTCCCCAAAGTAATACAAATACAAGATAATTCACTATATACAGTTGAAGTCGGAAGTTTACATACACTTAGGTTGGAGTCATTAAAACTTGTTTTTCAACCACTCCACAAATGTCTTGTTAACAAACTATAGTTTTGGCAAGTCGGTTAGGACATCTACTTTGTGCATGACACAAGTAATTTTTCCAACAATTGTTTACAGACAGATTATTTCACTTATAATTCACTGTATCACTATTCCAGTGGGTCAGAAGTTTACATACACTAAGTTGACTGTGCCTTTAAACAGCTTGGAAAATTCCAGAAAATGATGTCATGGCTTTAGAAGCTTCTGATAGGCTAATTGACATCATTTGAGTCAATTAGAGGTGTACCTGTGGATGTATTTCAAGGCCTACCTTCAAATTCAGTGCCTCTTTGCTTGATATCCAGCCAAGACCTCAGTCTGGTTCAACCTTGGGAGCAATTTCCAAACACCTGAAGGTACCACGTTCATCTGTACAAACAATAGTACGCAAGTATAAACACCATGGGACCACGCAGCCGTCATACCGCTCAGGAAGGAGACGCGTTCTGTCTCCTAGAGATGAAAGTACTTTGGTGCGAAAAGTGCAAATCAATCCCAGAACAACAGCAAAGGACCCTGTGAAGATGCTGGAAGAAACAGGGACAGAAGTATCTATATCCACAGTAAAACGAGTCCTATATCGACATAACCTGAAAAGCCGCTCAGCAAGGAAGAAGCCACTGCTCCAAAACCGCCATAAAAAAGCCAGACTACGGTTTGCAACTGCACATGGGGACAAACATCATACTTTTTGGAGAAATGTCCTCTGGTCTGATGAAACAAAAATATAACTGTTTGCCCATAATGACCATTGTTATGTTTGGAGGAAAAAGGGGGTGGCTTGCAAGCCGAAGAACACCATCCCAACCGTGAAGCACGGGGGTGGCAGCATCATGCTGTGGGGGTGCTTTGCTGCAGGAGGGACTGGTGCACTTCACGAAATAGATGGCATCATGAGGAAGGAAAATTATGTGGATATATTGAAGCAACATTTTAAGACATCAGTCAGGAAGTTAAAGCTTGGTCGCAAATGGGTCTTCCAAATGGACAATGACCCCAAGCATTATTCCAAAGCCCTGACCTCAATCCTATAGAACATTTGTGGGCAGAACTGAAAAAGCGTATGCGATCAAGGAGGCCTACAATCCTGACTCAGTTACACCAGCTCTGTCAGGAGGAATGGGCCAAAATTCACCCAATTTATTGTGTGAAGCTTGTGGAAGGCTACCCGAAACGTTTGACCCAAGTTTAACAATTTAAAGGCAATGCTACCAAATACTAATTGAGTGTATGTAAACTTCTGACCCACTGGGAATGTGATGAAAGAAATAAAAGCTGAAAGAAATCATTCTCTCTACTATTATTCTGACATTTCACAATCTTAAAATAAAGTGGTGATCCTAACTTACCTAAGACAGGGAATTAAATGTCAGGAATTGTGAAAAACTGAGTTGAAATGTATTTGGCTAAGGTGTATGTAAACTTCCGACTTCAACTCTATACATACAGTATCTCCATTCACTGCACTCACAGCACAGGACAGCAGTGTTGTTTTTGTCTCATCCCAGCAATAAAGAAACCTGTTGTAATCTAATTAGGGACCTTTACTCACTAATATGTGTGTGTGTGTGTGTGTGTGTGTGTGTGTGTGTGTGTGTGTGTGTGTGTGTGTGTGTGTGCACGCTCGCAGTGGTGGCAAAAGTACTCAATTGTCATACTTGAGTAAAAGTAAAGATACCTTAATAGAAAAGGACTCAAGTAAAAGTCACTCAGTAAAATAGTACTTGAGTAAAAGTCTAAAAGTATCTGGTTTTAAATGTACTTAAATACAGTGGTGAAAAAAGTGCTCATTTGTCTTACTTGAGTAAAAGTAAATGCTATACATCAAATTCCTTATTTGAAGCAAACCAGACCAGACGGCACAGTTTTCTTGTTAACTTTTTACGGACAGACAGGCATCATTTACAAATGCAGTATTTGTGTTTAGTGAGTCCGCCAGATCAGAGGCAGTAGGGATGACAACACATTATATTGATAGGTGCGTGGATTGGACCATATTGCTGTCCAGCGTGAGCATTCTAAATGTAACGAGTACTTTTGGGTGTCAGGGAAAATGTATGGAGTAAAAAGTACATTATTTTCTTTAGGAATGTAGTGAAGTAAAAGTAAAAATTGTCAAAAATATGAATAGTCAAGTACAGACACAATGTTTTTTAAAGAAAAGTATGAAAAATGAACAAGAAAGTGTGTGTCATCATAACCTAATGCAAACTTAAAAGACAGTAGGTGCCTAAATATGAAATATTTTACAGAAAATAATGCACTGACTATTATGTGACTAAAATGGGACTAAGGGAGTGGAAGCCATTATGTTCATGATGGAAGTTAAGTTAGAGGTTTGTTTGAACTATTTAATAAAACAAAAGAAAGTTACAATGACTCAAATGACTGACTAAAACTAGACTAGAATCGTCCAGAGTCGACTGATGATAACTAAAATCAAGGATTAAATGACTTAAATGGGACTAGGATTAAATATATTTTAGTCATAAAGACTAAAACTAAATTAACACTGCCACTAAAACAGGTAGTAACACTAACACACCTTTTTACATGGTACTTCTATGAGGCCATTTTGACAATGCAGATATGTGGAGATGTTGCCAGAAATGTGTTTCTCATATTATTTGTGGTGGCATTTATTTGAAGAATATGTTTTTGTGACATGTAAACTTACATACAGTTTGAAAAGTTGATGATTATTCGTGTGAGTTTAAAGTTAGCAGTGTGTGTGCTAGCATATATAAAATGTGTACGATGCAGTTGCAATCTGCAAAGATGAGTCAAAGCCTGAGGGTAAGACACAGTGGCATTCACCAGGAATTCTGCAATTTAGCATCCTTTCCATTGTCATCCAGAAGTGAACACAACAAATACTAATGTGGTCTGTGTATGAGAATGTTAACCTAAACTTTTCTCTCTTCTCTTCTCCTCAACTCAAGGCAGTGATGGAGTCCAGCCAGAACAAGGCAAGTCATCCAGTTAATTTCAGACTGTATAAACAGAAGTAACTTATTTAAAGGTGGACTATACAGAAATCACTCCTCCATTTCCTGGTTGATAAAATTCTAATAGTTTACCTCATTTCAGTTTCTGTGAAAAAACAAGCAGTCATTGTGTAGAGAATCATTGTACCATCTAATCATTGTACCATTCCATAACCAAAAATATTGTATTTTCAGCTGTTTGCAGCTGGTGTACAAAACCGGAAGCATAGAAATAGCACACATAGAACAGATCTACTGCTTCTTAGACTTGCTTTCAATGGGAATTAAAGATCTATAACAGTTCTATGTGAATTTGGTTGGGTCGCCCAAAAAGTACCATATTGTACCTTTAAGTAGAATTTGATACAGTAGGAGAGAGGCTGTAGTTGATGTTTTCCTTCTGTGTGATTCTGCAGGGGTTATGTTAACGGCCAACCCCAAAACAGGGGAATACGACAATGACAAAGCTGTAAAGGGGCAGGAGAATGGAGGTGTGTATGAAACTTAAGCAGATAGTTTACCCGGTAACAGAGTGCTCTGGCAGTTACAGTGAACTCCAACCATATTTGTCCTGATGATTTGGTTCCTGTAACATTATACTGTGTATTATAAGGATAGAGGGTTCATCTAGAAGAGGGGTGTCAAACTCATTAAATGAAGGGCTTAGTGTCTGAGGGTTTTTGGTTTTCCTTTCAATTAAGACCTAGACAACCAGGTGAGGGGAGTTCTTTACTAATAAGTTACCTTAATTCATCAATCAAGTACAAGGGAGGAGTGAAAACCCGCAGACACTCGGCCCTCCATGGAATGAGTTTGACACGTGATCTAGAGGGTTACTAGAAATGATCTCATTAGAACAAGTTTGTCCTTCTGTTCTCATTAGCAGATGAACCCAGTGGATCCAACAGTCCTAAAGATGAGTCAAAGCCTGAGGGTAAGACACAGTGGCATTCACCTGGAATTCTGCCATCTACTATGTTGTTGTTTACCTTGAGGATTGGTAGAGCCAGTTTGTGGTCCAGGATAGACAATCTAGGGAATCCCTGTACTGTTTGATTGTTGTAGCTTGTAAGGGTGTGAAGGGATGACCAGGGATGTGTGTGTTAGCTTGCGTGCTGACCTGCATGTGCGTGCGTGCTTACGTGTGTGTGTGTGTGTGGTTAAGTCCAACTCTTCTGTTGTGTGTTTTCTTGCCAGAACATCATCTGAATCTGTTGAGGGCGGCTGACGACAGCTAGTAAAGAATCCAGTGTTTTAGGATGGTAAGTATAAGTCTGAGAAAGACACTAACCACAAGATTTATTAACAAAGCATTTGGAAGTGCTCACATTGTTATTACATTGTTATTATGTTTGTGATGATAGGAATACCTGGAATAGTATAACAGCAATTCTTCTACACCCCCCCCCCCCCCCCCCCCCCCATATTTATTTATTTTATATATATATATATATATATATACACTGCTCAAAAAAATAAAAAAATAAAGGGAACACTAAAATAACACATCCTAGATCTGAATGAATGAAATAATCTTATTAAATACTTTTTTCTTAACATAGTTGAATGTGCTGACAACAAAATCACACAAAAGTTATCAATGGAAATCAAATGTATCAACCCATGGAGGTCTGGATTTGGAGTCACACTCAAAATTAAAGTGGAAAACCACACTACAGGCTGATCCAACTTTGATGTAATGTCCTTAAAACAAGTCAAAATGAGGCTCAGTAGTGTGTGTGGCCTCCACGTGCCTGTATGACCTCCCTACAACGCCTGGGCATGCTCCTGATGAGGTGGTGGATGGTCTCCTGAGGGATCTCCTCCCAGACCTAGACTAAAGCATCCGCCAACTCCTGGACAGTCTGTGGTGCAACGTGGCGTTGGTGGATGGAGCGAGACATGATGTCCCAGATGTGCTTAATTGGATTCAGGTCTGGGGAACGGGCGGGCCAGTCCATAGCATCAATGCCTTCCTCTTGCAGGAACTGCTGACACACTCCAGCCACATGAGGTCTAGCATTGTCTTGCATTAGGAGGAACCCAGGGCCAACCGCACCAGCATATGGTCTCACAAGGGGTCTGAGATCTCATCTCAGTACCTAATGGCAGTCAGGCTACCTCTGGCGAGCACATGGAGGGCTGTGCGGCCCCCCAAATAAATGCCACCCCACACCATGACTGACCCACCGCCAAACCGGTCATGCTGGAGGATGTTGCAGGCAGCAGAACGTTCTCCACGGCATCTCCAGACTCTGTCACGTCTGTCACATGTGCTCAGTGTGAACCTGCTTTCATCTGTGAAGAGCACAGGGCGCCAGTGGCGAATTTGCCAATCTTGGTGTTCTCTGGCAAATGCCAAACGTCCTGCACAGTGTTGGGCTGTAAGCACAACCCCCACCTGTGGACGTCGGGCCCTCATACCACCCTCATGGAGTCTGTTTCTGACCGTTTGAGCAGACACATGCACATTTGTGGCCTGCTGGAGGTCATTTTTCAGGGCTCTGGCAGTGCTCCTCCTGCTCCTCCTTGCACAATGGCGGAGTTAGCGGTCCTGCTGCTGGGTTGTTGCCCTCCTACGGCCTCCTCCATGTCTCCTGATGTACTGGCCTGTCTCCTGGTAGCGCCTCCATGCTCTGGACACTACGCTGACAGACACAGCAAACCTTCTTGCCACAGCTCGCATTGATGTGCCATCCTGGATGAGCTGCACTACCTGAGCCACTTGTGTGGGTTGTAGACTCCGTCTCATGCTACCACTAGAGTGAAAGCACCGCCAGCATTCAAAAGTGACCAAAACATCAGCCAGGAAGCATAGGAACTGAGAAGGTCTGTGGTCACCACCTGCAGAACCACTCCTTTATTGGGGGTGTCTTGCTAATTGCCTATAATTTCCACCTGTTGTCTATTCCATTTGCACAACAGCATGTGACATTTATTGTCAATCAGTGTTGCTTCCTAAGTGGACAGTTTGATTTCACAGAAGTGTGATTGACTTGGAGTTACGTTGTGTTGTTTAAGTGTTCCCTTTATTTTTTTGAGCAGTGTATATATATATATATATATATATATATATATATATATATATATATATATATATACAGTATATACAACAACAAAAAAACTTTACTACCACTGTCTTTTGTCTAAACTAACACCTGACTTATTTCACCTGCTAGCACTGACTTGTTAAAAATACGTATTGTGATCAAGATGTAGTTGTCCCTGATTGCACTGACTTTGCTCACAGATGCTTGTTTAAAGAAATGTACTTACTGTGATCGATATGTGGTTGTCCCACTGGCTATCCTAAGTTGAATGCACCAATTTGTAAGTCACTCTGGATAAAAGCGTCTGCTAAATTACTTAAATGTAAATGATGATCAACATGTGGTATTTTTCTTTTAATTTGGATGCAATGAAAGACACACATTGAACAAGTCAGATTGGTGTATTCTTAAAGGAAAGGAATAGCACCTGTTGTTGCATTTATAACATAAGACCAAGAGTTTTTCCTGACCATGTGACCTGACCAGGGAAAAACTCCTGGTCCTAGTCATTAGTAATGTTTTGTCTGATGAGCTCTGATCTCTATTGCTTCCTTCCAGGTGGTGGTCTTCCTGGTGGTGAACTGGGGACCACAAAAATGGGGTTTGAAGGCTCTCAGTACATGCCTCCATGTCTGTTACATTGAGACAAATGACCAAGAAGAGAGAAACTGTTGATGTTTTCGATTAACTATAAAATGAAGGAAAACAACAGGCAAACACTGCACAAAGTAACTTTCCTTCAATCAGATAAATCTAAAGTGCTGGAGTACAGAGCCAAAGCAATCAAAAAATGTGTCACAATCCCAATACTTTTGGAGCTCAATGTATAATGTGATGAGTTGTGTGCTTTATGAATTTACAGTACTTCAGAAATATGAGGGCAATATTTGTATCAGAACATTTTTGATGATGGACAAAAACGAGATTATCTTATACTTTGAGGTAAATAGCTTTGGATTCTTACCCTTTCTCATTATTCATGACTCGTCTTTACAAATCTAAATCAATTTGTGCATATTGTTTTTGTTGTTTGAAGCCATAGTATCCAATCACTTTGTGGTTGTATGATACATTTTCAGGTATTTTCCCCAGAGCGCTTTATGCCAACCCATTCCACTTTCTGTTTTTAATCGCATCTTGTGAATTTCTTATAATTTAATAATTCTTCAAGCCTTCACTTGACTTAAGTCAAGGAATTTGTACAGGTTGTTATTGTTATAGTTATTTTTCTCAGAGTATTTTATGCCAACCCCCACACTAGGCAAAGTATACTGTAGGGAGAGAGTGTTGGTTGAGAGGAACCAGGCCTGAGAGGTAGAGCTCATCCTCATCTGCCTTGTAAAGAGAGAGAGATTTATTTATTTTTTTACTTGATTGGTGAAAGCAATACAGAGGAAGCTCCATTTAGGTCTGGGTTCAGCCATCACCAACATACTGTACGTATCCCTATCTGACTAGTTGACACTAGACTTAGAGATCAGTCTCTTTGCATGCACTGGATGACTTCTCAGCCAGGTTCACTAAACGGATCACACCACAGGACTGACGATTCCTAAATCCTTCCTCCCGAGACATGCTGCTGTGCAAAACAAATGTACTTCAAAGCGCAGTGTGACATCTATCTGCAACGATTGAATTCCGGCCTGTATATACTGCCAATTCAATGTGAATTTGAGGTGTTTGATATTTATATATTTTCAATAAATTGATGAGTTCTATATTGGATTTTATTTGATTATTATGACCTCTGAAAGTTATAAGGCAGATTTGTTTAATAACCTGATTGGTGAAAGCCATTAACTCCACGTCACAAGGTGGCGCCAAAGTGTAATATACACGACTAGTCAGGGACTCTTCGGTAAAAGGGTGGAGAATCTGGGGGCTACATTGTAATAATTAAGAAATGTGTTGAGCATGTGATCTAGGATACATTGTAACAATTATATATATATAGTTGATCATTCTAACCATTAGCCAACCAATTCTTAGCCACATGACTGTGCAATTTCATTGTCAAGAAGTTCTCTAGTAGGAAGTTGACTTTCACTTCGACTTCTTAGGCTACGAAAAGGGAGCTTTCTCAGAAAGATCAACATGTAATGTAGCCTCGTAGGCTACTGAAATAGCAGCGACAAACAGATTTGACGAGTTATCATTGGTTGTGCATGGTTTTCTCATTCTAGTTTTTTATTAGGCTATTGTGTGCGCCTTACAACCAAGGTGCATATGTCAACAACAACAAACCACAGGAAAAACAACGTGTGTGCTACACAAGGCTCAAACGTTGAAAGCGTCGGGGTGAACTGAAACTTTGACAATGTAAAGTAGTCTACCTACCACCAACATAATCGTATGAAAGTGGTAAAAAAATACGCTTTCTTAGGCCTATCGATAAGAAAAACGACCACACCCTTTACTGCAGGCTACATCCACTGGACACAGACGTCAGTTCAACGTCTAGTCCAAGTTGGTTCGACGTAATTTCATTGAAATGACGTGGAAACAACGTTGATTCAACCAGTGTTTCCAGTGGGATAGCTAAGCAAGTGTGTGCCCAGTGGGACACCGTTAGATAGGCTTAGTGTGAGCTGGTTACCTAGAGGCCTAACCAAAGTAATGATCAAGAAGATATTTTGTTAATGAGGTATAACTAATCTGCAGGCCTTGTGTATACATGTATAGATACAGTATACTGTAGCTAAATCAAATAAAATCAAATGAAATTGTATTTGTCACGTACACATGTTTAGCAGATGTTATAGCGGGTGTAGCGAAATGCTTGTGCTTCTAACTCCGACAGTGCAGTAATATCTAACAAGTAATATAACAATTTCCCAACATATACCCAATACACACAAAACTAGTAAGGAATGGGATTTAAGAATATATACATATATGGACAAGCAATGACAGAGCGGCATGGACTAAGATACAGTAGAATGTTATAGAATAGAATGATGTATATACATATGAGATGAGTAGTGCAAGATATGTAAACATTATTAAAGTGACTAGTGTTCCATTTCTTAAAGTGTCCAGTGATTTCAATAGGCAGCAGCAGCCTCTAATGTGCTAGTGATGGCTATTTAACAGTCTGATGGCCTTGAGAGAGAAGCTGTTTTTCATTCTCTCGGTCCCAGCTTTGATGCACCTGTACTGACCTCGCCTTCTGGATGAAGGCGGGGTGAACAGGCAGTGGCTTGAGTGGTTGATGTCCTTGATGATCTTTTTGGCCTTCCTGTGACATCGGGTGCTGTATGTGTCTTGGAGGGCAGGTAGTTTGCCCCCGGTAATGCGTTCGGCAGACCGCACCACCCTCTGGAGAGCCCTGCGGTTGTGGGCAGTGCAGATGCCATACCAGGCGGTGATACAGCTCGACAGGATGCTCTCAATTGTGCATCTGTAAAAGTTTGTGAAGGTTTTAGGTACTAAGCCGAATTTCTTCAGCCTCCTGAGGTGAAGAGGCTCTGTTGCTGAGCTATAGTCAAAGTTGTACAAACTGGCGCCGACGAAGATGGCGGCCTCGCGACTAGCTCTTAGGAAACTGCAGTATTTTGTTTTTTATGTATTATTTTTTACATTATTAGTTCAGAAAGTGTTTTGCATCATTACATACAGCCGGGGAAAAACTATTGGATATCAGAGCGGTAACTCACCAGCATTACGACCAGGAATACAACTTTCCCGAAGCAGATCCTTTGTTTGCCCTCCCCAGGGCAACTGAACTGATTCCAGCGGCTGACCCAAAACATCGCCCGGCGGAGGAGAGGCACTCGGAGCGGCCTGCTGGTTCGACTTAGAAGGCGCGCACACATGAAAGTAATACTAAGTGTATGTTGTGTAGTAAGCTGTTAGTAGCCCATGTGCCTCACCCTAATAATTTGGTCCCTTTCCCCCTCATAACATAGGCTACTGTTCTGACTTGGTGGTGCACATGTAGGCTATAGCCTGTTTTAGAGAAATATCAGCGAATATTGTAAGAGCTTTCATTGTCTGCTTACTGTATCTCCCTGGCATATTAGATCATTTATGCAGCAGCATACAATACATTTTTGGACTTGAACAGGAAGGTGCCGCGGCGGTCCTTCTTGTGTGCAAATTTTGTCATGAAATTTGTCATCAAAGCCTGGCATTCTCTGGATTTTTGGTGCTTTCAAGACAACTGTGAACTCTGAAAAAAACAAGGTTGAATCATGACGTCAGTGATCTTCAGGTCGGAGCTCTAGAAAGATGACAGAGTTCCCGACTTGGAATTCCGAGTTGGATAACCATTCGAAACATATTTTCCCAGTCGGCTCCCAGTTGTCTTGAACTCACTGAAGTCTGCGATTTCCCAGTACCGAGTTTCCAGTTGTTTTTAACCCGGCAGAACTCATGCTGAATTGACAGCATGGCCAATGTATTCAACCTTTTCTGGCCCATTGTGTTGCGTGTGAATGTTTATCCTTTTAAGGTTGGAAAAGAGACCCTTAAACCCAGACTTGGACCACACACCCTCTCCACCAAATAGCAGGCAGGGGAAGCAAAATAGTGATTGCTTTGCAAGGCTTGCAGTTAACCACTGATTCCTTCCAAACCATTAATTGTTGAATTTGCGATTTCCAACTTGTTGTGTAATGTTTATGTCCAATGGCCGATGAGCACCGATACGTTTTATCTATAATTTATCTTCATATGACAAGGATTGAAAAGGATTTGCCAGTAGATTGTCGACGTGATTCATGATGATGACTGCTTGTCTAGCTCGCTAGCTAAGATTCTGAAAGTATGATGTTAACATGATCAGTCCAATCAAAGCTACGGTAGATATAACATGATTTGACGTCATTTTATCTGTGGCCAATGACCTTGAGCCTTCTTGGATGGGCACGTCTAATGTAAATCTATGGCAGCACTCAAGGGGGCTTGAACTTTCTAGCTCTCCCTGTATCTTTTGCGGTGATGTAGTGGCCCCATGATTGACGGAACACTGAGCCAATCACGGCGCAACTAGAGAAGATTACCAACCCCTACGCTCTGTATTTTCCGCTGGCAGCCCCTCCACCACAGAAAGCACTGATCTAGGCTGAAGCCTGCATTTTGGAGCTGCCGTACTCAAGAAAGCAAAAAAGAGACCGTGTTTGTATGCAGCTTTATTAACTCAATTTATAAAACAATTATATTGTTTGCAACTGATATGTGACACGTATTACTGGCAAAGTAACAAGGAGGCCTGCACACTGTTAAAGCTCCCAATTCACCGCTTTAATGACAACGTCTCGATACGAAACGGATCTTCCTCAGGTCATACAATCAAACTGAGTGCTCACATCCCAAAATATACATATTTCTACTCACATGACCATTAAGCACATGACGCAAAAAAACTATTTGTGTATCTCTAATAATCTGATATCAATGAGATGGGCACATGTAGTAGTTACAGACAATAGTATATATGTATAAAATGACCAAGGAGGAGACCTGGAAGGCAAGACAAATCAAAGTGACATATTCATGTAAGTAATGGTCTGATATCAAACTCTTGGTCCAGACCTTTAGGAGACATTGTACCCAATCCTAACAAGGATTGAAAAGGATTTGACAGTAGATTGTCGACGTGATTCATGATGATGACTGCTTGTCTAGCTTGCTAGCTAAGATTTTGAAAGTATGATGTTAACATGATCAGTCCAATCAAAGCAAAGATAGATATAACATGATTTGACGTCATTTTATCTGTGGCCAATCTTAGCTCACTGGTCACCATAGCAACACCCACCCGTAGTATGCGCTCCAGCAGGTATATCTCACTGGTCATCCCCAAAGCCAACACCTCCTTTGGCCGCCATTCCTTCCAGTTCTCTGCTGCCAATGACTGGAACGAACTGCAAAAATCTCTGAAGCTGGAGACTCTTATCTCCCTCACTAACTTTAGGCGTCAGTTGTCAGAGCAGCTTACCGATCACTGCACCTGTACACAGCCCATCTGTAATTAGCCCATCCAACTACCTCATCTCCATATTGTTATTTATTTTGCTAATTTGCACCCCAGTATCTCTATTTGCACATAATCTTTTGCACATCTATCATTCCAGTGTTAATACGAAATTGTAACTATTTTGCACTATGGCCTATTTATTGCCTTACCTCCATAATTTACTACATTCGCGCACACACTGTATATATATTTTCGCTTGTATTTTTGACTTTATGTTTTGTTTACCCCATATGTAACTCTTGTTGTTTTTATCGCACTGCTTTGCTTTATCTTAGATCTTAGAATAGTTAATGATACTATTCATGCAAGAGCACCCCTGGTGCCAAACACAGTTACAGTGGCTTGCGAAAGTATTCACCCCCCTTGGCATTTTTCCTGTTTTATTGCCTTACAACCTGGAATTAAAATTTGTATCATTTGATTTACACAACATGCCTACCACTTTGAAGATGCAAAATATTTTTGGGGGTGAAACAAACAAGAAATAAGACAGAAAAAACAGAAAACTTGAGCGTGCATAACTATTCACCCCCCCCCCCCCCCCCCCCCCCCCCCACAGTCAATACTTTGTAGAGCCACCTTTTGCAGCAATTACAGCTGCACGTCTCTTGGGGTATGTCTCTATAAGCTTGGCACATCTAGCCACTGGGATTTTTTTTACCATTCTTCAAGGCAAAACTGCTCCAGCTCCTTCAAGTTGGATATGTTCCGCTGGTGTACAGCAATCTTTAAGTCATACCACAGATTACCAATTGGATTGAGGTCTGGGCTTTGACTAGGCCATTCCAAGACATTTAAATGTTTCCCCTTAAGCCACTCGAGTGTTGCTTTAGCAGTATGCTTAGGGTCAATGTCCTGCTGGAAGATGAACCTCCGTCCCAGTCTCAAATCTCTGGAAGACTGAAACAGGTTTCCCTCAAGAATTTCCCTGTATTTAGCGCCATCCATCATTCCTTCAATTCCCAGTCCCTGCTGACGAAAAACATCCCCACAGCATGATACTGCCACCACCATGCTTCACTGTGGGGATGGTGTTCTCGGGGTGATGAGAGGTGTTGGGTTTGCGCCAGACATAGCGTTTTCCTTGATGGCCAAAAAGCTCAATTTTAGTCTCATCTGACCAGAGTACCTTCTTCCATATGTTTGGGGAGTCTCCCACATGCCTTTTGGCGAACACCAAACATGTTTGCTTATTTTTTTCTTTAAGCAATGGCTTTTTTCTGGCCACTCTTCCATAAAGCCCAGCTCTGTGGAGTGTACGGCTTAAAGTGGTCCTATGGACAGATACTCCAATCTCCGCTGTGAAGCTTTGCAGCTCCTTCAGGGTTATCTTTGGTCTCTTTGTTGCCTCTCTGATTAATGCCCTCCTTGCCTGGTCCGTGAGTTTTGGTGGGCATATTCTTTCCATTTTTTAATAATGGATTTAATGGTGCTCCGTGGGATGTTCAAAGTTTCTGATGTTTTTTTATAACCCAACCCTGATCTGTACTTCTCCACAACTTTGTCCCTGACCTGTTTGGAGAGCTCCTTGATCTTCATGGTGCCACTTGCTTGGTGGTGCCCCTTGCTTAGTAGTGTTGCAGACTCTGGGGCCTTTCAGAACAGGTGTATATATACTGAGATCATGTGACATATCATTTGACACTTAGATTGCACACATGTGGACTTAATTTAACTAATTATGTGACTTCTGAAGGTAATTGGTTGCACCAGATCTTATTTAGAGGCTTCATAGCAAAGGGGGTGAATACATATGCACGCATCACTTTTCCGTTATTTATTTTTTAGAATTCTTTGAAATAAGTAATTTTTTTCCTTTCACTTCACCAATTTGGACTAGTTTGTGTATGTCCATTACATGATATCCAATTTAAATTACAGATTGTAATGCAACAAAATAGGAAAAACGCCAAGGGGGTTGAATACTTTTGCAAGGCACTGTACTATTCTTTCCCAAGTTCCCCCAGGGAGCTGTTTTTTTCGGTTATAGATTTGGCTAATGCATTTTTCAGCATCCCTGTTGACCCTGGGTCACAGGATTTGTTCTCTTACGTTTCTTGGGAAAGAATTGACTCGGACGATGATGCCACAAGGCTACGTTGAATCACCTGGAAGGTTTTATTCTCCCTGGAGGTAGTATTGTGGTTCAATATGTTGATGACCTGTTGGTCTGTTCCTCATCTGAGGAAATCTGTCACGAAGATACTAAGGCATTGTTGATTTTTTCTTAGCTGAAAATTTTCATAAAGCTTCCCCCTCTAAGATGCAGTTGTGTAGAAGTTCTGTTAAATATTTTGGTCATGACATTACTTCTGAGGGTCGCGCCCTCTCTACAGATAGGCTTGAGGCGATAACGTCCCTGCCTAAACCTGTTACTAAGCATCACATGATGTCGCTGTTGGGAGTGGCTGGCTACTGTCGCCCATGGTTGAAAGACTATGCGGAGACAGTACAGCCTCTGCAGGATTGTATTTATGGCAAAAAGATAGAAATGTCTGAAGGCTGAATTAGCCTTGATTAAGTTAAAGCAGGCTCTAATGTCGACCCCCTGTTTGGGCTTGCCTGACCACACCAAACCATTCCATCTTTTTGTCTCTGAGAATCATGGGTTTATGTCTGCTATGTTGACACAGTACCACAGAGTTGTCTATAGGCCTGTGGTGTACTACTCTAAGCGTTTAGACACTGTTATCCGAGGCATGGTTTCCTGCTTCCGCTCTGTTACTGTGGTAACTGAGGGGGTTTTGGCATGTTCTGATATTGTAGCGATGTCTGAGCTGATAGTGCATGTTCCCCATGCGGTTCATGCCACTATTACACAGGCTGAAACTGCCCATTTTATACCTGCCAGATTGCTAGATTATCAGAACATCCTGTTGACGATGTCTCATGTTACACTGAAGAGATGTGCTGTACTTAACCCTTCTACTCTCATCCCTACAGCTGATGCCGTTGAAGAACATGCCTATGAATTGACCTTTGAAATTGACTGTATCCCTAGGCTTGACCTAAAAGACGTTCCTATTTTGAATTCGTACTTTGAGTTTTTTGTGGATGGCTCTGCCCAGCGAAACGACAAGGGTGAACCTTTAGTAGGCTATGCTGTTGTCATCACTGTTCAAACTGTGGAAAGTGCTAGACTTTCCTCTCACTTGTCTGCTCAGGCAGCAGTTATTTGGTTTAACCAGAGCATGTATTTTGGCAAAGGATTGCTCTGTTAATATCTACACTGATAGATATGCATTAGGTGTTGTGCACAATTTTGGCACGTTGTGGAAGAATAGAGGATTTTTAACTTTGTCTGGAAAAACTATTGCTCACAGTGATCTTGTCTCCTCTTTGCTGACGGCCGTTCAGCTCCCCTCATTTATTGCAGTGGTTAGCACACACTTCTGCTAAAGCTGATTTTGTGGCCAAGCTGGCTGCTTCCTCTTCTGTCTGTTTCCCCAAAGGCGGTGGGCTGAACACTGTCACAAGGACACCTCGGGTGTATGGCTTAATGAATATAATAGACCTGCCATGCCATGTTGTACTTTCTAATACCTTGCTAAATTGTCACATGGTGAAGACCATGTGTCAAAAGGAGGGATGGTTGATCTTGTAAATAAATATTGGAGTACAGTAGGATTTACTGTGTTTGCTGAACATTTTTGTAAGAAGTGTATGATCTGTATGACTAATAATGTTGGAATATTCCAATTCTGGTTATTTCAGTATCCCCGCGTCCCATCCCAGGCCAGAGGGCCCCCTTTGAGCACTTGATGATGGACTTCATTGAGTTGACCCCTTGTGAGGGGAACAAGTATTGTTTGGTGATTGTTGACATATTTTCAAAATGGGTTGAAGCTTTTCCTTGCAGGAGAGCTACAGCAGCAGCTGTGGCAAAGGCTCTTCTGAGAGAGATCCCACACAGTGACTGGTATCTCTCCCCATGAGGTGCTGACAGGGCGACCCATGAGAATGACTAACACGCCATTTCCTCAAAACAGGTTGACGTTGCAGGGAATGGAAGAAGACATGGTAGCATACTGTGCCTCACTTAACAGTGTTCTTAAGACTCTCTTCCCACAGGTGAAGGCTTCTCTGCCCAAGCTATCAGGAGGAACTGAGCATTGTCTGCGCCCTGGAGACTTTGTGGTGGTAAAAGACTACAGAAGGAAGAGCTCGAAGGATCCTCGTTGGAGAGGACCATATCAGGACCAGAATCAGGGCCGGGATTCCAACCAGCCTAAATATCAGATGAGAACACTGACTAAGGAATGTGAAGACGGAGAGGGGGAGGGAGAGAGAGAGATAGAGGAGGGGCTCATCTCACCCCATCCAAAGCCCCACCAGATGTCACTTACCAGCAATGGATACAGCCTGAAACACAATCTAACACTCCATACAGGTTCAGGATAAACAGTGGGGGAACCGAGCTGACCAGGGGTTACATGAGGAAAGTGACAAAATAAACAGTCTCTCTCTCCCACTGTCTCTGAGTCATTTCCTTTGTCACTTTCCTCATGAGGGAGAGGAGAATGATGTAAAGACAACAGGAGGACATTAACTCTGAGGTGGAGCCAGAGTCAGAGGACCAAGAGGAGGAATCCAGCAGAACCACACACAACAGCCAGACTGACGGTCAGAGGTCTCCACCAACCCCTCAGAGAAGGGATGAAGATGGAGCATCAGAGAGAGAGGAGGGAAAGAACATAACTTCTTCCAAACAAACACCTCCATAACGATTTCCCATACATCAAGACCCAACTTCTCCTAAAACAACGACATTCCCCCACAATCCCCCACTACGTGTTGCACCAAGACCACCATCTATAAGACACTCGCATGGCTATCAGATGGGTGTAGAACAAGGAAGAGTAGTGAAGACAATGGAAACTCAGAGGAGCAGTGGTCAGGTAGACAGAGAGGGAGGAACACCTGACCTATCAGGTCTGAGGAGACCCAATAGCTCAGATACTCTGTCTACTTCATAGAGAAGTATAGGTAAATCCTCTGGACCAGTAGACACCAGTTCAGATACAGCATGTACAGCCATAGAGAGTAGTTCAGATACTCTGTTTACTTCATAGAGAAGTATAGGTAAATCCTCTGGACCAACAGATACCAGTACAGGTACAGCCTCTGTACCAGAAGAAACCAGCTGTAAAGCACTTGTTGACTATATCGTTTGTTGGACAAATATTTAGATTCTGTACAGGGAAGGTTTGTTTCTGTTCAGTAAACTCATCTCTCTTTTTATATCTGTTTCTGGTTATTATGTATCATATTGTTATCCTGTATGGGCTGTCATGTTTAGCCTAGGATACTATCATTTTTATCAACTTTGAATAATGTGAACAAGATGGCAAACATGTATTATGTTTTGAGGAAAACATTTAATTGTGTGAATGTTTTTGTGTGCATGCCTCATATAGGTCAATGGCTATAGGCTGGTGAATCAAAATCCCTCACACTCAGTGGACAGGAGGAAAATTAGACTAACTATAGTTATTAATTCTAAATTATATATGTAATTCTGTACATTGTGGCCAATTATACACACAGCCAAATACCAGGTATGGGCACGACTACAGCAAGGAATATTCCAGAAGTGGTTAGAAAAAAGTTGTTATTATAGCATATAAACTTAATGCCAGTTGTAGGTATACAGTGTGATTGTATTGCAGCTATTAAACATTATTTACAAGTCAAATGGAACATAATTTGTCTTCTCCAGCAAGAGGTCATGACTCATGCAGAGGGAGGAACTAAACCACATTTTACTTTCATGTTCACAGTGTGGTGTCCAAGACAACGATGCTGATCTATGCTGTGATGATAAGAAGTCCGCTTACACTGTACTTTGATTATAAAGGTTTATTGTATCAAAGATCACAGTATCAATTTACAGACATCTGCAGATATCTGGAGAGCAACGGCCCAATCTGTTAATATGTTGTTTCTCCCCCTCCCTTTGTTCAGAACCTGGTATTTATATCCTATGTAACATAAGATGGGTGGTTTTAGATAGACCAATCCCTGGCCTTCACATATCTCCAAATGTCCTCTATTCCAAGAAACCTATGTAGCAATGCTTTTCCAAATGCTTCAGCAAAGCAGAGTAAAGTTCATCTATTACACCATTTGCAAACATCAGCAAAATCAATAGACCTTCAGACACTACAACAGCCTCAGGAAATAAAGATCAGAAAGTAGGCTAGGCTGTGAACCACACAGTGTTTCAGCATATCTCATTTTAACTTACTTTTACTTATTATCTAAACACCCTAACTAACTAGCAAATATGCCGAAACTAACGCTCATCAGATTGTGCTTCTGGCTTTGTCTGGCGCGAATGGTGGTCTATGGAGGTAAGTTGAACCGACTGGCCCAGCTAAATGTAGTGTTTGGCATACCTAATATTTGTTAGGCTACTTGTTTGCTATTGTGTGCTAATTGTATAGCCTAGCCTACAACATCACATCATAATCCCCACCAAAAATCTCAAATTTGGACTCATCAGACCAAAGGACTAATTTCCACTCGTCTAATGTCCATTGCTCGTGTTTCTTAGCCCAAGCAAGTCTCTTCTTCTTATTGGTGTCCTTTAGTAGAGGTTTCTTTGCAGCAATTTGACCATGAAGGCCTTATTCACACAGTCTCCTCTGAACAGTTGATGTTGAGATGTGTCTGTTACTTGAACTTTGTGAAGCATTTATTTGGGCTGCAATTTCTGAGGCTGGTAACTCTAATGAATTTATCCTCTGCAGCAGAGGTACTCTGGGTCTTCCATTCCTGTAGTGGTCCTCATGAGAGCCAGTTTCATCATAGCGCTTGATGGTTTTTGCGACTGCACTTGAAGAAACTATCAAAGTTCTTGAAATATTCAGTATTGACTGACCTTCATGTCTTAAAGTAACGATGGAATGTTCTTTCACTTTGCTTATTTGCGCTGTTCTTACCATAATATGGAGCCAGTTTCATCATAGCCCTTGATGGTTTTTGCGACTGCACTTGAAGAAACTTTCAAAGTTCTTGAAATATTCAGTATTGACTGACCTTCATGTCTTAAAGTAACGATGGACTGTTATTTCTCTTTGCTTATATGAGCTGTTCTTGCCATAATATTGACTTGGTCCTTTACCCCCCACCCCCACCTACCTTGTCACAACACAACTGATTGGCTCAAACGCAATTAGAAGGAAATAAATTCCATAAATTAACTTTTAAGAAGGCACACCGGTTAAATGAAATGCATTGCATTCCAGGTGACTATCTCATGAAGCTGTTTGAGAGAATGCCAAGAGTGTGCAAAGCTGTCATCAAAGAAAAGTGTGGCTATTTGAAGAATCTCAAATATAAAATATATTTTGATTTGTTGAACACTTTTTTGGTTACTACATGATTCCATATGTGTTGTCATAGTTTTGATGTCTTCACTATTATTCTACAATGTCAAAAATAGTAAAAATAAAGAAAAACCCTTCAATGAGTAGGTGTGTCCAAACTTTTGACTGGTAGTGTATATTCAAGCAAGTCTCTTTTGTTTGTTTTTAATCCCGTCCTTCAGCTCCACTCAACCCCTCCCATCTATCTCTGAACACCATCCAGTTTTGATTTCTATTTGCCATATATTTTTTAACTGTGCTGTGATGATTCACAAAAGTTCTGAACCTTTCTATTCTCATAGATTTTACATATTGTAAAAAATATATATATATGTTTTGCTTTGAGTATTATTATATTATTGATCGATTGACTATTACTTTTGAAATCACCCTATTTGCAGAGGGGGACATAACTTGGCAGGGGGTCTGGGTGTCCTTCCATTGTTGGGGGCATCTAAAGCACATTTCCTGCATTTCTACACAATCTAATATGACCCATGGCCCTTCTAGATGTCTATTTAGAACAACAAAAAGTAAGCAAAAATGTCCACAGTCATCAAGCTAGGTAAGACATTATTAAATATGTTTAAGTGATTGATAAGACTGAACTAGATCCATGATAATTCAATAATCAATATTGTGTTGCACCTTTAACCAATAGCCTAACAAATGAACAACTCTTACAAATAAAGTACAGTCTTAACTTTTGATTGTCTTTAAGACATCCTCTATATCAAATTTCAGCCAGACCGCCTAGACAACCCGAGCTGCCTACACGCCCGACTCCCACCAGTCTAGTCAATAACCTCAACTCTCTCTCCAACACAACTTCCTTCCCATCTTTTTTTTTTTGGCTCAAGGGAAAGATTTGGATGAATGAAAACACACATACACCTACACATTAACACACAGAAAGGGTACACCCTCCATACAATTCATATCATAGGCCTAATAGTACTGTAGAGCTCTTTCTACTTGCACACAATATAGCTGGGTCACCCCGTCCTGTCCCTAATAACATACTCTTTGCCAGAATTCAGCCAGCCTTCACAAGACCACAACATATGCAAATATGTCCCCTTTTGTGCTTTACACCTCCAGCAGAATAATACAATGTCTTAGTGCATGATATTCAATTTCACTGGCATATAGTACGTTCTATGGATGGTCTTAAACTGCAGGAATTTATGTCTGAGATTATATGAACATGACTGGGCATTCTAACATATCTGTATCCATTCATCATCATCAATAGCGTCTCCCAGGTCTCCTGTTTTGTGTCATTGGGAAAAGCCTCTATCAACCCTTGATACAGTTTGGAAATCAACTTTGGAGGTTTGTCAGACTACCTTAAAATAGCATCTGGCTTGTCCAGTGTTTGCTGGACAGAGGAAATAAAGTGTTGTATCTACAAAAATTCACCTCACCTCTGTCACAGACTGGTCTTCCCTGGCTGCCTGACCCTGCTGAGACCCCTGTCACCATCTGATCCTCCTAAAATGAGGCATGACAAAGAATTACCTTGGTGTACATTTGTACATTATATTATCCAATAATAGAATAAATGGTTCAATAATTGAAATGACCATTATTCCCAGATCCCAGACTGTAGCTTTAAGCTTAAGCTGCTGTCATGTAGCTACTGTAGGTCTACCCA
The DNA here is from genome assembly GCF_964263955.1 of Coregonus lavaretus. Taxonomy (NCBI): domain Eukaryota; kingdom Metazoa; phylum Chordata; class Actinopteri; order Salmoniformes; family Salmonidae; genus Coregonus; species Coregonus lavaretus. Next base: position 10,308,678 of record NC_140022.1, on the reverse strand, counting down.
TCAAATCAAGATGGAACTTTGCATCATTCACTGAATATACTGCAAAATTCACCTGAGCTCCATAGACTGGTCTTCCCTGGCTGTCTGACCCTGCTGGGAATCTTCCCACTCCTAAAAGGCACAGTAGGCTATAAAAATAGCTCAAGAGAAAGTGCAAGTCTCTCCAACTTCAAACTACATCTAGCATATTGGCTGATATAGCCCAGTAATACAATGTAAGGGCCATGTGAGAATCTCTGGTAATTTAACCTATTTCTTAAGTTATTTTTGCGCATTTGATATTGCCTATAGGGCGGAGAATTGCTGGGACCATGGCTGGCAATGAGTTGCGTCACATACGCCTAAAATAACATTGCGGGACTGCGGTTGGGTTTGGGACCAGTTCTTGTGGTAGCGGGTGGGAGTCGGACAGAAATCCAGCGGGTGCGGGATGAAGAAATCGGTCCCGCACAGACCTCTACTGTGCCCCATGACAGTGAAGCCTGTAACGTTAGAGCTGTTTATTACTTACTGTGTCAGTGTGAAAGTAGGGATTTGCTATGGAAACTGACAGATCAATAAAGTCACATTGCCATACTGACTAATACAACTCACATTGCAATGAAAAAACGTCAGAATATCAATCTTCAATCGTTTGGCCGATGGTTTCATCATTTGGTTCAGGTCTAGTTTGATTGAGGCAGAAATAATAGCTAATGTAAGCCATATTTTGGCCAGCTCTCTCTCTAACAGTACATCAACTGGCGAAAGCTTGCCAAGTTCATTTACTTCTGAAACAGGAGAAAACAAAGGCTACAAAACATTTCCATACAAACAACTGCTGTTAGATAGTAATAATAGCCACCTCATATTGCTATCTGACAGATAACTAGAGGCTAGAGCTGACCTGGCTGTGGTAGCTACTCACTAGCGTAGCTTATTAATTCACCTCAGTCGAGAGGGGATGAAACATTAGCTAACATTACATGTCAGTTACAATACTAGCTCAGCACTGCGAATAAACACTAGTTTCATTTTTTTTCCGATTAAGTTAAACAGCAGATACCTTGCCAGCTATATCAGTCAACTAAAGAGTAGCCAATTTCTGTTCTGCTACCTTTTACAACTCGGTGAAAGACCGCAACACGAACACACTGAATCATGCTCAACTTTCCCGTGCTGGTCCAGCCAGCCTACCAGAAGCTTTGCCTTCACAGCCTGTCAGCCCGCTCTGTGGTGTCCGCGCAGTCCTAAATCCAGTCGGCTAAACACTCCAAACAGCCTACCCGACCGCTCGGAGGCGTCCGCATGGTCCTAAAGCACACTGTTGACGCATTTTGTATCACATTCCAATACTAAAACTGGGGGGGGGGGGGGGGCAAAAGTGCAATTTCAGAATGTGGGGGGGACATGTCCCCCTGTCCCCAGTGAAAGTTGCGCCCCTGTATATATGTAAGATAATGTGCCATATGAACACTATGTGCGCTGCAACTTCAAGTTAGAAGCGCAGCAGCCGAGTCGGAATGATTTTAAATGACGTCTATGTGGGTTTCGTTGCGAAATAAGGACTGCACACTTCTTATTCCGTTTAGCTACACACAGAGCGAACTTCAGGAAGTTATCGGATATTGAGTCCTGGCCTAACCAAGGCTCAAACCTACAGAAGGGTCTGCATGATCATGGCAGGGCTGGCGATATGGGCGGGCCATAGGGGGGCTGGCCCGCTCTACCTTACCTTCTTGCCCAGCCAAATAAAATATTGAAATATTGATCATTTATTTGACCGAGACGCGCACCGACAGAAAGACCCATCAAACTCAGATAAAGAATCTGAGTGAGCGAAACAGCGCCCCTCTGTCTCAGTATGTGTAAACAATGTATCTGATTCTGTCTGGACCAAAAGAGTATGGCATGTCATACTATTTCTGTCCAGACAGCATCAGATACATGGGCAACATATAGGCTGCTGGCTTCCCCTAAAGTATTTACTAGGGATCCCCCTTACTAGGGATGCCCCCTACTCTTCCTGGGGTCCAAACATATTTAGGCACTTACATTACACATAAAACAGAAGATAAAACAGTTCATCATACAACATTATTACACCACTACATATCTACAATACAAAATGTATAATACCACCATACAACAATATTACAATGTACGTGCGTGTAGTGAGTGTGCTAGCTTTTGTGTGTGTATGCGTGTTTCTGTACCTGTGTGTGTGTCTCTTCACTGTACCCGCTGTTCCATAAGGTGTCTTTTTTTATATTTGTTATATCTGATTCTACTGCTTGCATTAGTTACATGATGTGGAATAGAGTTCCATGTAGTCATGGCTCTATGTAGTACTGTGTGCCTCCCTTAGTCTGTTCTGGACTTGGGGATTGTGAAGAGACCTCTGGTGGCATGTCTTGTTGGGTATGCGTGTGTGTCCGAAGCTGTGTTTTAGTAGTTTAAACAGACAGCTCGGTTCATTCAGCTTGTCAACACTTCTTACAAAATCAAGTAGTGATGAAGTCAATCTCTCCTCCACTTTGAGCCATGAGACATTGACATGAATATCATTAATGTTAGCTTTCTGTCTACATTTAAGAGCCAGCATTGCTGCCCTGTTCTGAGCCAATTGTAATTTTCCTAAGTCCCTCTTTATGGCACATGACCACACGACTGAACAGAGTGTTTTGCCACAATTATATAATTACTCCTGTCTAAATAAAAACATTTAAAATACTTCAACAGAGAGCATGACTTAGCCACAGAGGATCATTAAAATACTTCACCAGAGAGCATGACTTAGTCACAGAGGATCATTAAAATACTTCACCAGAGAGCGTGACTTAGCCACAGAATATCATTAAAATACTTCACCAGAGAGCATGACTTAGCCATAGAGGATCATTAGAATACTTCACCAGAGTGCATGACTTAGCCACAGAAGATCATTAAAATACCTCACCAGAGAGCATGACTTAGCCACAGAGGATCATTAAAATACTTCACCAGAGAGCATGACTTAGCCATAGAGGATCATTAAAATACTTCACCAGAGAGCATGACTTAGCCACAGAGGATCATTAAAATACTTCACCAGAGAGCATGACTTAGCCACAGAGGATCATTAGCTTATTAAAAAGAAAATATCTGTGGATTGCCTATGCCTATTTTGGAATCCCACAATTTGGGCAGTGGGCGTGGCAATATGTCTAGCTGATTGAGTTGCGGCTGTCAGTGAAAAGCATCAAAAATATGTGTTAAGAGAATGTGTCTTAAGTATAATGTTTAATGTTGCAACAAGAAGAAGAGGAGGGTTGTGCCGATTCATTGTTTCATTGTGTGAATTGTTTGCCCTTTGATTGTTTATTTTTTTTTATAAATTCCTCATTACATAAAGTATTCAGACCTCTTGACTTTTTTTACATTTTGTTACGTTATAGCCTTATTCTAAAATTGATTTAAGAAAAACAAAATCCTCATCAATCTACACATAATACCCCAGAATGTCAAAGCAACAACAGGTTAGTAGATATTGTTGCTAATTTATAAAAAAATAAAATAAAACTGATATCACATTTACATAAGTATTCAGACCCTTAACTGTTGAAGAACCTTTAGCAGCGATTATAGCCACAAGTCTTCTTGGGTCTGACACTAGAAGCTTGGCACACCTGTATTTGGGGAGTTTCTTCCATTCTTCTCTGCAGATCCTCTCAAGCGCTGTCAGGTTGGATGGGGAGCGTCGCTGCACAACTATTTTCAGGTCTCTCCAGAGATGTTTGATTAGGTTCAAGTCCGGGCTTTCGCTGGGCCACTCAAGGACATTCAGAGACTTGTCCCGAAGCAACTCCTGCGTTGTCTTGGCTGTGTGCTTAGGGTCGTTGTCCTGTTGGAAGGTGAACCTTTGCCCCAGTCTGAGGTCCTGAGCGCTATGGAGCAGGTTTTCGTCAAGGATCTCTCTGTACTTTGCTCCATTCATCTTTCCCTCGATCCTGACTAGTCTCCCAGTCCCTAAAAAAATCCCATGCTGCCACCTCCATGCTTCACTGTTGGGATGGTGCCAGGTTTCCTCCAGTTGTGACGCTTGGCATTCAGGCCAAATAGTTCAATGTTGGTTTCATCAGACCAGAGAATCTTGTTTCTCATGGTCTGAGAGTCCTTTAGGTGTCTTTTGGTAAATTCCAAGCGGGCTGTCATGTGCTTTTTACTGAGGAGTGGATTCCGTCTGGCCACTCTACCATAAAGGCCTGATTGGTGGAGTTCTGCAGAGATGGTTGTCCTTCTGGAAGGTTCTCCCATCTCCACAGAGGAACTCTGGATTCTCTGTCAGAGTGACCACCGAGTTCTTGGTCACCTCCCTGACCAAGGCCCTTCTCCCCCGATTGCTCAGTTTGGCCGGGCGGAAGAGTCTTTGGTGGTTCCAAACTACTTCCATTTAAGAATGATGGAGGCCACTGTGTTCTTGGGGACCTTCAATGCTGCAGACATTTTTTGGCACCCTTCCCCGGACCTGTGCCTCGACACAATCCTGTCTCGGAGCTCTACGGACAATTCCTTCGACCTCATGTCTTGGTTTTTGCTCTGACATGCACTGTCAACTGTGGGACCTTATATAGACGTGTGTGCCTTTCCAAATCATGTCCAATCAATTGAATTGACCACAGGTGGACTCCAATCAAGTTGTAGAAACATCTCAAGGATGACCAATGGAAACAGGATGCACCTGAGCTTAATTTCGAGTCTCATAGCAAAGCTCTGACTACTTATGTAAATAAGGTATTTCTGTTTTTCATTTTTTATAAATTTGCAAAAGAATCTAAAAATCTGTTTTTGTTTTGTCATTACTGGGTATTGTGGGTAGATTGATGAGGTTGGAAAAATAACAATTTAATCCATTTTAGAATAAGGCTGTAACCTAACAAAATGTGGAAAAAGTGAAGGGGTCTGAATACTTTCCGAATGCACTGGGGTATTGCTTTTTTTTAAACAATCAAAATGGCAAAGAATTCACACAATGTAACAATGAATAAGCAAGAATTCAATTGATTAGTTCTAAGCAAGCTCCCTCAACGTTATCAGGACAGAGAAACCACACACATGCTCATAACTCACATGGCAAAAAACAATGAAATAATGTACAACTCCTAAATGATGGTTATGAAATAAACCAAAACTTGTTTCTCACAAGTGTAGGAGGTTGTAATTTTTGCAAACAACGTTTCCACTCCGAGAATGAGAACGGTAAATGACTGTAATACATAATTAACAGTAATTAATGTAACCAAAGAGGGATTAACGGTACATTTACTAGGCCTACTGGTTGCATGTAATTGGGAATTTATAAAAAGTAAACAATCAAAAAGCAAACAATTCACACAATGAAACAGTCAATGGGCAAGGATTGGTGGGAGACTGCTAAGTGCATTCTGGAGAGCTGAGTGCATTCTGGAGAGAGATGCCCATATCTTCGCCACACACCCCTCCGCTTCTTCTTGTCTCAACATTTTAAGTTATACTCAAGACACATTACCTTCACACATTTTAGATGCTTTTCACTGACAGCCGCAACTCAATAATCAGCTAGACATACTGCCGCGCAGACTGCCCAAATTGCTGGCTTCCCAAATAGGCATAGGCCTATGCACTTGTGATTTGAAACAATCCACAGATATATTTTTTAAAGATGCTCTGTCGCTTAGCCAAGCTCTCTGTTATAGTATTTTGAATGATTTTATTTAGACAGGAGTAATTATATAATTTTGGCTAAACATACATTTACTTTAGGGGAAGCCAGCATTCGAACAGTGCACTGTGCACCCTCCAACTTTCCTTTCTAATTCATAAGTGGCTGAAACCAGAAATCGGTACATAATGACGAGATACTCATGTCTCCGCCCGTGCAATGCAAGTCACTGTCCCAAAGGCGGGAATGCAGGCGACACGTTTAGGTCTGCATGTTTTTCCCATGAAAACGCATTGGGCTTATTCAGGACAGATTTTGGCGAGAGTGAGCCCTCTTGCTTCGCCACTTCCTCTCTGCTGAAACTAGCGAGAGAAACAGTGCCCCTCTGATTTGCTATATGTAGCCCTGATGCTGTCTGGCCAGAAAAAGTATGACATGCCATACTCCTTTTGTCCAGACAGCATCAGATACATGGTCTACACTTAACTAGACAGAGGGGCGCTGTTTTGCTCGCTCGGACTCTTTGTCTGAGATTGATGCGTCTTTCTGTCGGTACGCATCTCGGTCAAATAAATGATCAACATTTCAATATTTTATTTGGACGGGCAAGGAGGTACGGTAGGACGGGCCAGGCCCTCTAAGTCCCGGCCCATAACGCCTGCCCTGCTTTTGGGCAAATATTGATATAATAACCATCATATCGAAGTACATTTGGAGTCACGCGATGATATGTTGTGTGGTCCTCACACTACGACTCGGGAAAGCATGCCGTTTATTAGGCTACAGATTAAATAAATTATGATGAACTTCACAGGGTGGTGAAAGTGTAAGGTGATAAATTTGATGCTCCTTTCCAATAAATATTGACCGTCTTATTCCGGTGACATGATAATATCAAATAAAAATACAAATACAAATGACAAATAATATCGATAATAATCTCATAATGTAGATAATTTACCCACAATGTAGCTGCAAGCTGTTGGCTAGAGCGCATGTGCCAAGACCAGAGTGGGCAGATTTGCTATATAACACAGCAGTCTATATAACACAACAGTCTATGTAACACAGTCTATATAACACAACAGTCTATATAACACAACAGTCTATATAAAACAGTCTATATATCACAACAGTCTATATATCACAACAGTCTATATATCACAACAGTCTATATAACACAGTCTATATAACACAACAGTCTATGTAACACAGTCTATATAACACAACAGTCTATATAACACAACAGTCTATACAAAACAGTCTATATATCACAACAGTCTATATATCACAACAGTCTATATAACACAACAGTCTATATAACACAACAGTCTATATAAAACAGTCTATATAACACAACAGTCTATATAAAACAGTCTATATAACACAACAGTCTATATATCACAACAGTCTATATATCACAACAGTCTATATAACACAACAGTCTATATAACACAACAGTCAATATAACACAACAGTCTATATAGCACAACAGTCTATATAACACAACAGTCTATATAACACAACAGTCTATATAACTATTATGATGAGTTTCTGGTATTGAGAAGTTCATGATGCAAGAGAATATGGGACACAGATGGAGAGTTAATACAGACATCATTTAATGGTTACAATAATGGATTCAATGACAGGCGGTACGGACGTAGCCTCCTGCCATCTGAATGAATTCCATACAAAATCTCTCAGTTTATATAATGCTCTCCCGATCTACATCTTGATATATATTATCTGTCACTCATCTACCACAATAGTATCCCCGTACCATTCCCTCACGTACACCTTCTAAGATTATCACAAGTGGCCCCCAATCTATCTTGGCACGCATACCTTCTGTCCCTCACCAGTGACCTCTATAACCCATGACGTGTCGTTGTCCTCTCTCCTACATGCAGCTTAGGAGTTTACCAACATTAAGAATCTTGTATCAAAAGTCATTATAACAATAACACAACATTCTATATAACCCAACAGTCTATATAACAAAGTCTATATAACACAACAGTCTATATAACACAACAGTCTATATATCACAACAGTCTGTATAACACAACAGTCTATATATCACAACAGTCTGTATAACACAACAGTCTATATATCACAACAGTCTATATAACACAACAGTCTACACTACCGTTCAAAAGTTTGGGGTCACTTAGAAATGTCCTTGTTTTCCATGAAAACATACATGAAATGAGTTTGAATAGGACAGCAAAATGCATAGGAAATGTAGTCATTGACAAGGTTAGAAATAATGATTTTTAATACAAAATAATAATTGTGTCCTTCAAACATTGCTTTCGTCAAAGAATCCTCCATTTGCAGCAATTACAGCCTTGCAGACCTTTGGCATTCTAGTTGTCAATTTGTTGAGGTAATCTGAAGAGATTTCACCCCATGCTTCCTGAAGCACCTCCCACAAGTTGGATTGGCTTGATGGGCACTTCTTACGTACCATACGGTCAAGCTGCTCCCACAACAGCTCAATAGGGATGAGATCCGGTGACTGTGCTCTCCACTCCACTATAGACAGAATACCAGCTGACTGCTTCTTCCCTAAAAAGTTATTTCATAGTTTGGAGCTGTGCTTTGGGTCATTATCCTGTTGTAGGAGGAAATTGGCTCCAATCAAGCGCCATCCACAGGGTATGGCATGGCGTTGCAAAATGGAGTGATAGCCTTCCTTCTTCAAGATCCATTTTACCCTGTACAAATCTCCCACTTTACCACCACCAAAGCACCCCCAGACCATCATATTGCCTCCACCATGCTTGACAGATGGCATCAAGCACTCCTCCAGCATCTTTTCATTTGGTCTGCGTCTCTCAAATGTTCCTCTTTGTGATCCGAACACCTCAAACTTCAATCCGTCTGTCCATAACACTTTCTTTCCAATCTTCCTCTGTCCAGTGTCTGTGTTCTTTTGCCCATCTTAATATTTTCTTTTTATTGGCCAGTCTGAGATATAGCTTTTTCTTTGCAACTCTGCCTAGGTCAGCAACCCGGAGTCACCTCTTCACTGTTGACGTTGAGACTGGTGTTTTGCGTGTACTATTTAATGAAGCTGCCAGTTGAGGACCTGTGAGGCGTCTGTTTCTCAAACTAGACACTCTAATGTATTTGTTCTCTTGCTCAGTTGTGCACCGGGGCCTCCCACTCCTCTTTCTATTCTGGTTAGAGCCAGTTTGCACTGTTCTGTGAAGGGAGTAGTACACAGCGTTGTACGAGATCTTCAGATTCTTGGCAATTTCTCGCATGGAATAGCCTTCATTTCTCAAAACAAGAATAGACTGACGAGTTTCAGAAGAAAGTTCTTTGTTTCTGGCCATTTTGAGCCTGTAATCGAACCCACAATTGCTGATGCTCCAGATACTTAACTAGTCTCAAGAAGGCCAGTTTTATTGCTTCTTTAATCAGCACAACAGTTTTCAGCTGTGCTAACATAATTGCAAAAGGGTTTTCTAATGATCAATTAGCCTTTTAAAATGATAAACTTGGATTAGTTAAACACAACATGCCATTGGAACACAGGACTGATGGTTGCTGATAATGGGCCTCTGTACACCTATGTAGATATTCAATTAAAAATCAGTCATTTCCATCTACAATAGCCATTTACAACATTAACAATTACTACACTGTATTTCTGATAAATTTCATGTTGCTTTAATGGAAGAAAAAATTGCTTTTCTTTCGAAATCAAGGACATTTCTAAGTGACCCCAAATTTTTGAACGGTGGTGTATATGACACAACAGTCTATATAGCGCAACAGTCTATACAACATCTATATAACACAGCAGTCTATATAACACAGTCAATATAACACAACAGTCTATATAACACAACAGTCTATATAACACAACAGTCTATATAACACAACAGTCTATATAACACAACAGTCTATATAACACAACAGTCTATATAACACAACAGTCTATATAACACAAAAGTCTATATAACACAACAGTCTATATAACACAACAGTCTATATAACATCTATATAACAAAACAGTCTATATACCAAAACAGTCTATATAACACAACAGTCTATATATCACTGCTTTAGCAGACATATATATTATGTTATCAGTAAGTGTTTCTGTGTGTGTGTGTACGTGTGTGTGTGTGTACATGTGTGTTTACATGTGTGTGTGAAACAACATTTTTCGGTAAACTTTCCAACTGTCGACAAAACAAAAGGTGGGATCTTTTTGTGTCGGTAAAATTAATTGCGCTTTTATGCGCAAATATGGTTATAATAACCATCATATGGAAATAAACTTGGTCACGCGATGACATGTTGTGTGGTCCTCCTACTACGACTCGGGATAGCATGCAGTTTATTAGGCTACAGAATAAACACATGATGATGAACTTCACAGGGTGGTGAATGTACAAGGTTATGAGTTTGATGCTCCTTTCCAATAAATATTGACGTTCTTATTCTGGTGACATGATGATCGATGCTTTGTTGCAATTTGATAAATACAAATAATTTCGCTCTTATCCATAATAATCTCATAATGTAGATACCTTAGCTGTAGATAACAGTTATGTAGATAACAGTCTATATAACACAACAGTCTATATAACGCAAAAGATTTGGACAAACCATCAGTAGAGTGTAAAATGCGATGGAAACCCAATTAAACTTGTATTTTTTATTCGGTACATGGGAATTTAATGGCATAATTTGTATTTTCACTACGTCATCATACAGCCTTTTATCCGCAAAAACTCAGTTTAATGGAAACATATCTCTGGTGGGAAAATGTGCAGATTGTTTTAATGCAGATTTTTGAATATTCACATGAAAATATGTCACAAATTGGATGGAAACCTAGCTGGTGATATAATAGTGGACAGCCTCAGAGGCAGGGTGTACCCAAAGATTTTCATCTATGGTGTAGCGTAGATACATTTCCGCTCCAGTGGTGGTGGTGAGGGGGCAAATACTGGCAAAATGGGCAGACTAGATAGGCCAGGTACGCCCAGCAAGCAGAATTCTTGACATAAAAAGTAAAGGTTCATAATAATGTCACTTTCAATGCCAATAAGGTTAGGACCACATATTCATACCCTAACCATAATGTGTTACCCTGGATACATTGATACTCTTTTACATGTATGAAATGTCTGCTTTTCCAGATCTTTATCATAAAGTGGGAGGTGAGGTCTTGTTGAAGCCAGACAAGTCCACAGAGCCTGGCCCCATCACAAGCATCCTATGGAAGCATGGGAAGAACAAGGTGGCAGAGTGGGACAAGGATTTTGGTGATCTGGAAATCTATGGTGCCTTCAAAGAGCGCACATCCCTGAACCTGACTACTGGAGAGCTGAGAATCAGAGGATTGACGAAAACAGACAGTGGAATTTATTCTGTGGAGTTCAACGACAAACAGCTTGACAAGACATATAAACTATCTGTTATCAGTAAGTGTTTCTCTCGCTCTCTGTGTGTGTGTGTGTGTGTGTGTATATATACATGTGTGTATGTGTGTGTGTGGTCTTGTAGAAACAGCAGGTTATTCAGTGCCTCACAAACATTTTCCCAAATTATTCCTTTTTCTTTCCTCTATTTACAGAGGAAGTCCCCAAACCCACAATCACTTCATCCTGTAACCCAGACAAAACCTCCTGCACTCTGACCTGTGAAGGTGACACCACTGATGCTGAACCCGTCACCTACAGCTGGAAAGTGGGAGAGGGGGCGTGGGAGGTCATAGGAAAACATCTGGTTGTTTCTAAAAGCGATACAGGCAAATCAACCAACAGTTACAAGTACTTCTGCAAGCTGAAGAACTCTGCTGGGGAAGGGGAAGCCAGTGAGCCAGTTGGACAGGTGTTTGGCCCAGGTGAGTGGACACTCATAAGTGTGCTACTGTCTTATGTATTGATATGTCAGTAACACTGCCAGTGTTGTAGGACATTTTGAATGCTGCACTATGTTGAAAACAATCAGTGAGGTTTATTATGTGGAGTTCAACAGCAAACAAACTGCTTTAGCGGACATATACATTATGTTATCAGTAAGTGTTTATGTGTGTGTGTACGTGTGTATGTGTGTGTACATGTGTGTTTACGTGTGTGTGTGAAGCAACATTTTTCGGTAAACTTTCCAAATGTCGACAAAACAAAATACGCTAGACAAGGTGGGATCTTTAATTGCGCTTTTATGCGCTTTTATGGTTATAATAACCATCATATGGAAATAAACTTGGTCACGCGATGACATGTTGTGTGGTCCTCCTACTACGACTCGGGATAGCATGCAGTTTATTAGGCTACAGATTAAACAAATGATGATGAACTTCACAGGGTGGTGAATGTGCAAGGTTATGAGTTTGATGCTCCTTTCCAATAAATATTGACGTTCTTATTCTGGTGACATGATGATCGATGCTTTGTTGCAATTTGATAAATACAAATAATTTCGCTCTTATCCATAATAATCTCATAATGTAGATACCTTAGCTGTAGATAACAGTTATGTAGATAACAGTCTATATAACACAACAGTCTATATAACGCAAAAGATTTGGACAAACCATCAGTAGAGTGTAAAATGCGATGGAAACCCAATTAAACTTGTATTTTTTATTCGGTACATGGGAATTTAATGGCATAATTTGTATTTTCACTACGTCATCATACAGCCTTTTATCCACAAAAACTCAGTTTAATGGAAACATATCTCTGGTGGGAAAATGTGCATATTGTTTTATGCAGATTTTTGAATATTCACATGAAAATCAGTCGCAAATTGGATGGAAACCTAGCTGGTGATATAATAGTGGACAGCCTCAGAGGCAGGGTGTAGACAAAGATTTTCATCTATGGTGTAGCGTAGATACATTTCCGCTCCAGTGGTGGTGGTGAGGGGGCAAATACTGGCAAAATGGGCAGACTAGATAGGCCAGGTACGCCCAGCAAGCAGAATTCTTGACATAAAAAGTAAAGGTTCATAATAATGTCACTTTCAATGCCAATAAGGTTAGGACCACATATTCATACCCTAACCATAATGTGTTACCCTGGATACATTGATACTCTTTTACATGTATGAAATGTCTGCTGTTCCAGATCTTTATCATAAAGTGGGAGGTGAGCTCGTGTTGAAGCCAGACAAGTCCACAGTGCCTGGCCCCATTACAGGCATCATATGGAAGCATGGGAAGAACAAGGTGGCAGAGTGGGTCAAGGATTTTGCTATGGAAATCTATGCTCCCTTCAATGGCCGCACAACCCTGGACCAGACTACTGGAGAGCTGAGAATCAGTGGATTGACGAAAACAGACAGTGGAGTTTATTCTGTGGAGTTCAACTGCAAACTGCTTGACAAGACATATAAACTGTCTGTTATCAGTAAGTGTTTCTGTGTGTGTGTGTGTGTGTGTGTGTGTGTGTGTGCATACATCTGTGTGTATGTACATGTGTGTATGTGTGCGCGTGGTCGTGCACGAAACAGCAGGTTATTCAGTCCCTCACAAGCATTTTCCCAAATTATTCCTGTTTCTTTCCTCTATTTACAGAGGAAGTCCCCAAACCCACAATCACTTCATCCTGTAACCCAGACAAAACCTCCTGCACTCTGACCTGTGAAGGTGACACCACTGATGCTGAACCCGTCACCTACAGCTGGAAAGTGGGAGAGGGGGCGTGGGAGGTCATAGGAAAACATCTGGTTGTTTCTAAAAGCGATACAGGCAAATCAACCAACAGTTACAAGTACTTCTGCAAGCTGAAGAACTCTGCTGGGGAAGGGGAAGCCAGTGAGCCAGTTGGACAGGTGTTTGGCCCAGGTGAGTGGACACTCATAAGTGTGCTACTGTCTTATGTATTGATATGTCAGTAACACTGCCAGTGTTGTAGGACATTTTGAATGCTGCACTATGTTGAAAACAATCAGTGAGGTTTATTATGTGGAGTTCAACAGCAAACAAACTGCTTTAGCGGACATATATATTATGTTATCAGTAAGTGTTTATGTGTGTGTGTACGTGTGTATGTGTGTGTACATGTGTGTTTACGTGTGTGTGTGAAGCAACATTTTTCGGTAAACTTTCCAAATGTCGACAAAACAAAATACGCTAGACAAGGTGGGATCTTTAATTGCGCTTTTATGCGCTTTTATGGTTATAATAACCATCATATGGAAATAAACTTGGTCACGCGATGACATGTTGTGTGGTCCTCCTACTACGACTCGGGATAGCATGCAGTTTATTAGGCTACAGATTAAACAAATGATGATGAACTTCACAGGGTGGTGAATGTGCAAGGTTATGAGTTTGATGCTCCTTTCCAATAAATATTGACGTTCTTATTCTGGTGACATGATGATCGATGCTTTGTTGCAATTTGATAAATACAAATAATTTCGCTCTTATCCATAATAATCTCATAATGTAGATACCTTAGCTGTAGATAACAGTTATGTAGATAACAGTCTATATAACACAACAGTCTATATAACGCAAAAGATTTGGACAAACCATCAGTAGAGTGTAAAATGCGATGGAAACCCAATTAAACTTGTATTTTTTATTCGGTACATGGGAATTTAATGGCATAATTTGTATTTTCACTACGTCATCATACAGCCTTTTATCCACAAAAACTCAGTTTAATGGAAACATATCTCTGGTGGGAAAATGTGCATATTGTTTTATGCAGATTTTTGAATATTCACATGAAAATCAGTCGCAAATTGGATGGAAACCTAGCTGGTGATATAATAGTGGACAGCCTCAGAGGCAGGGTGTAGACAAAGATTTTCATCTATGGTGTAGCGTAGATACATTTCCGCTCCAGTGGTGGTGGTGAGGGGGCAAATACTGGCAAAATGGGCAGACTAGATAGGCCAGGTACGCCCAGCAAGCAGAATTCTTGACATAAAAAGTAAAGGTTCATAATAATGTCACTTTCAATGCCAATAAGGTTAGGACCACATATTCATACCCTAACCATAATGTGTTACCCTGGATACATTGATACTCTTTTACATGTATGAAATGTCTGCTGTTCCAGATCTTTATCATAAAGTGGGAGGTGAGCTCGTGTTGAAGCCAGACAAGTCCACAGTGCCTGGCCCCATTACAGGCATCATATGGAAGCATGGGAAGAACAAGGTGGCAGAGTGGGTCAAGGATTTTGCTATGGAAATCTATGCTCCCTTCAATGGCCGCACAACCCTGGACCAGACTACTGGAGAGCTGAGAATCAGTGGATTGACGAAAACAGACAGTGGAGTTTATTCTGTGGAGTTCAACTGCAAACTGCTTGACAAGACATATAAACTGTCTGTTATCAGTAAGTGTTTATGTGTGTGTGTGTGTGTGTGTGTGTGTGTGTGTGTGCATACATCTGTGTGTATGTACATGTGTGTATGTGTGCGCGTGGTCGTGCACGAAACAGCAGGTTATTCAGTCCCTCACAAGCATTTTCCCAAATTATTCCTGTTTCTTTCCTCTATTTACAGAGGAAGTCCCCAAACCCACAATCACTTCATCCTGTAACCCAGACAAAACCTCCTGCACTCTGACCTGTGAAGGTGACACCACTGATGCTGAACCCGTCACCTACAGCTGGAAAGTGGGAGAGGGGGCGTGGGAGGTCATAGGAAAACATCTGGTTGTTTCTAAAAGCGATACAGGCAAATCAACCAACAGTTACAAGTACTTCTGCAAGCTGAAGAACTCTGCTGGGGAAGGGGAAGCCAGTGAGCCAGTTGGACAGGTGTTTGGCCCAGGTGAGTGGACACTCATAAGTGTGCTACTGTCTTATGTATTGATATGTCAGTAACACTGCCAGTGTTGTAGGACATTTTGAATGCTGCACTATGTTGAAAACAATCAGTGAGGTTTATTATGTGGAGTTCAACAGCAAACAAACTGCTTTAGCGGACATATATATTATGTTATCAGTAAGTGTTTATGTGTGTGTGTACGTGTGTATGTGTGTGTACATGTGTGTTTACGTGTGTGTGTGAAGCAACATTTTTCGGTAAACTTTCCAAATGTCGACAAAACAAAATACGCTAGACAAGGTGGGATCTTTAATTGCGCTTTTATGCGCTTTTATGGTTATAATAACCATCATATGGAAATAAACTTGGTCACGCGATGACATGTTGTGTGGTCCTCCTACTACGACTCGGGATAGCATGCAGTTTATTAGGCTACAGATTAAACAAATGATGATGAACTTCACAGGGTGGTGAATGTGCAAGGTTATGAGTTTGATGCTCCTTTCCAATAAATATTGACGTTCTTATTCTGGTGACATGATGATCGATGCTTTGTTGCAATTTGATAAATACAAATAATTTCGCTCTTATCCATAATAATCTCATAATGTAGATACCTTAGCTGTAGATAACAGTTATGTAGATAACAGTCTATATAACACAACAGTCTATATAACGCAAAAGATTTGGACAAACCATCAGTAGAGTGTAAAATGCGATGGAAACCCAATTAAACTTGTATTTTTTATTCGGTACATGGGAATTTAATGGCATAATTTGTATTTTCACTACGTCATCATACAGCCTTTTATCCACAAAAACTCAGTTTAATGGAAACATATCTCTGGTGGGAAAATGTGCATATTGTTTTATGCAGATTTTTGAATATTCACATGAAAATCAGTCGCAAATTGGATGGAAACCTAGCTGGTGATATAATAGTGGACAGCCTCAGAGGCAGGGTGTAGACAAAGATTTTCATCTATGGTGTAGCGTAGATACATTTCCGCTCCAGTGGTGGTGGTGAGGGGGCAAATACTGGCAAAATGGGCAGACTAGATAGGCCAGGTACGCCCAGCAAGCAGAATTCATGACATAAAAAGTAAAGGTTCATAATAATGTCACTTTCAATGCCAATAAGGTTAGGACCACATATTCATACCCTAACCATAATGTGTTACCCTGGATACATTGATACTCTTTTACATGTATGAAATGTCTGCTGTTCCAGATCTTTATCATAAAGTGGGAGGTGAGCTCGTGTTGAAGCCAGACAAGTCCACAGTGCCTGGCCCCATTACAGGCATCATATGGAAGCATGGGAAGAACAAGGTGGCAGAGTGGGTCAAGGATTTTGCTATGGAAATCTATGCTCCCTTCAATGGCCGCACAACCCTGGACCAGACTACTGGAGAGCTGAGAATCAGTGGATTGACGAAAACAGACAGTGGAGTTTATTCTGTGGAGTTCAACTGCAAACTGCTTGACAAGACATATAAACTGTCTGTTATCAGTAAGTGTTTCTGTGTGTGTGTGTGTGTGTGTGTGTGTGTGCATACATCTGTGTGTATGTACATGTGTGTATGTGTGCGCGTGGTCGTGCACGAAACAGCAGGTTATTCAGTCCCTCACAAGCATTTTCCCAAATTATTCCTGTTTCTTTCCTCTATTTACAGAAGCAGTCCCGAAACCCACAATCACTTCATCCTGTACCCCAGACAAAACCTCCTGCACTCTGACCTGTGAAGGTGACACCACTGATGCTGAACCCATCACCTACAGCTGGAAAGTGGGAGAGGGGGAGTGGGAGGTCTTAGATAAACAGATGAATGTCTTTAAGAGCGACACTGGCAAACCAACCAATGGTTACAAGTTGTAGTATCGGGTCAATGCTGGCAATTATTGCTGATAAACAAAGGAGTCCGCTCATACTGAACCTTTGATCATGAGTTTTATTCATATCACAAGATTTCAGCATGAGGTTACAGGTGTCAAGATCACCCGGAGAACGGCGTCCCAGATTGCAATGGCCGCTCTAACCTCTTCGTCGTTTTTTACCCAGTATATATAATCTTCCCAAGATATGGGTGGCTCCCTCTACTGTCCAATCCCCTGTCTACAACACACAGACTTCTCTGTCCTATCCGGGGTGTCACACTAAAACCATTCCCTCTGACACTAAAATAAACATCCTCTCCGGTTCCACTTAAAAACATTAACAACGTCATAATCTTAATACACTACATTCCCCTCTTCGAGACGAACTAAAAGTCTCGAAAACAAACAGAATAGGATTATGACAAGTAACAATTTATCTTATTGAGTATCTTTAACATTAAACCAAAAACATTTTTCTCTAGAGTGTAAATACCTTTCTATGAAATATGAACAAATCTTTATGAAGTGTGAATACATTACTATGAAATATGAACAAATCTTTATGGAGTGTGAATACATTACTATGAAATATGAACAAATCTTTATGGAGTGTGAGAGCGAAAAACTGTCTGGCAGCCATCGTTCCAAATATCCATCCATCAATCAAGACAGTAAAATTCTCTCACAGTCCCTCTGCCCCAGGCAACCACCTAGGTACTCCCGATGAATTCATAAATCTTTATCAATGCATTTGAAACTATGATGCAATTAAATACACATGAAAGCCCCAGCAAACAAAATACTATCCAAAATGTCCACTCTGAGGCTGGTCAACCCATCGGACCCTACAGTGGATCTCTATCCCTGCCTAGACTCCCTGTCCCTAAGCATTCACGAAATAAACAAAAACATCTAAGATCCCCACATGTATCCAATAATCATCAAATATCATTCTACAAAAATTAATACCTAAGAAAATGACACACATTATGTATTACACATGCAAATATGTCTATATTTCATTGCAGACACTGGAATGTAGTCCACTACACTTAATCTCCTCCGTAGTCTCCTCTTCCAATGCATCTTCGATGATGGAATCGGAACATTTCCACACCTTCCTTGTTCCATCTCCTCCAGTTCCCTTCATATTGTCCTTGTTTGAGTATTTCAATCTCTACATATTCCCCCAAATGCTTCTGGAAGAAAAGAAAAGACCAAACAGTATCTTTTGCAAAACAACACTTTCAAATTAAAACATCAATATCAACTAAGAATATAAAAAATGATATAAAATGATATATGAATCACATCATCCTATTTCCCCCCTTTGATTCATAACATCATACTAAAATCACACTAATATTGATTTTTTTTTTTTTTAAATGATCAAATAATCAAAAAGGATATTTATCCATCAATACTCCATCCAGTCCCACTTGTCCATCTTCATCCAGATCAGGAACAGTCAACAACGGCATCTGAGCGTTGTCTCCAGGCATCACAACTCCAACCTATCTCAATATCATAGCTTTCTCAAAGGTCAGTAACAAATTACAAAAGAAAAACATCACACACAGTGCTATCAGAACTGCCATTAAAATCTAATCCATCACTGCTCCCACTGGGCCTAACTGATCTTGGAACCAAGTCTTTGCTGACCATCCAGCTCCTTCAGATCTACCAAACGCATCCCTTATTTTCTTCAATGCATCTATAACTATCTGGAATCAAAGTATAACTAATATTATCAATATGATCTTCCCAAATGTTACCCCATCCCAAGTCCCCCCTTCTCTCTTAGACTTATCCTCCAATGATAGGCTTCAAGACTATGAAATGTCGCCATGTCTCTTTTCACCCTATTTCCAAACCTAGATTCAGATTTATCTGTGTCCGGTGCTACCCCTCTTTTAATGAAACCTCATATGGAAGCTTCAACGTTGACATGTAACAACATCCTGTCCATCCATAGGGTAAGAATATATACGCTTTATCACCACAAACCCTCCATGTTTTATTAGAACAAAAACAATTTTTAGCCCTCACTGGTTTCATCCAATGCATCAGGGTTCGCTGTTACCTGATTTTCCTTCCCATCTAACAAATTCACATAAGTTAATTCACTTAACCCAATAACACCTAAACCTAGTGTCATAATCTAGTGCCGTAAAATCAAACGTGTCGTAATCTAGTGTCGTAAAATCACACGCATGCGCGGTACATTCAAAAATACGATTTCACCGTGGAAGGGAGATTCTTAGTTCTCTCTCCAACCCAAACACACAGTTAACAGTCCTGCTGTAACTCCGTTTTCTTCTCATAGTCAAACAACATTTAACAGAGCTCACAGAACATAGAACCGAAATTCTACACACACAAACATAATTTAAGATGCTTTATTCCATCGCAGTGGACCTCTAAGGTCACATGTTAGCATGCAGCATATTGCATTTAGCATTAGCATTAGCCTGTATGCACCATGTAGCATGAAACAATGTACCCGACATTGCGCCTTAAATTATTTTTCTTTTATAACTAACTTTAGGCTGCCGTGAGTTATGGATAATCTATGAGAGGTTACATCAGACAAATGCTTCGTCAACCACCAGCTCAGCGGTAACATGCAATAAAATGCATATTCCAAACCCCAGTCCCAGACTGACCTAGTCACACCGAATGCGTTATCAGGATTTATGGCCCACCCTAGGGGTCGCCTCGCTGAGGGCTTATCAAATCCACAATGTCCTAACTTGTATACATATCTTGGCCTTATTCACTTCCATCGATTGTTCTTGACTTCCTATTCAAGCAACATATCTCTATAGCCAATCTATAGGCTCTCCCCCCTTTTGCGCTGTTTACCAGATAGCATCCAAACTAACAAACTCCCAAAGCGGTGAGAAAAAAAAAACTCACCCTTATCTGGCCATGACTTCAGAACGAGTTAGCTTGGCGCTTGAATGGAACAAAGAAGAGATGCAGACCCTCCCTTTTCGTGACGCCATTTGTAGTATCGGGTCAATGCTGGCAATTATTGCTGATAAACAAAGGAGTCCGCTCATACTGAACCTTTGATCATAAGTTTTATTCATATCACAAGATTTCAGCATGAGGTTACAGGTGTCAAGATCACCCGGAGAACGGCGTCCCAGATTGCAATGGCCGCTCTAACCTCTTTGTCGTTTTTACCCAGTATATATAATCTTCCCAATATATGGGTGGCTCCCTCTACTGTCCAATCCCCTGTCTACAACACACAGACTTCTCTGTCCTATCCGGGGTGTCACACTAAAACCATTCCCTCTGACACTAAAATAAACATCCTCTCCGGATCCACTTAAAAACATTAACAACGTCATAATCTTAATACACTACAAAGTACATCTGCAAGCTGAAGAATTCTGTTAGTGGGGAAGGGGAAGTCAGCGAGACAGTTGGAGAGGTGTTTGGCTCAGGTGAGTGGACACTCATAAGTGTGCTACTGTCTTATGTATTGATATGTCAGTAACACTGCCAGTGTTGTAGGACATTTTGAATGCTGCACTATGTTGAAAACAATCAGTGAGGTTTATTATGTGGAGTTCAACAGCAAACAAACTGCTTTAGCGGACATATACATTATGTTATCAGAAAGTGTTTATGTGTGTGTGGACGTGTGTATGTGTGTGTACATGTGTGTTTTCGTGTGTGTGTGAAACAACATTTTCGGTAAACTTTCCAAATGTCGACAAAACAAAATACGCTAGACAAGGTTGGATCTTTAATTGCGCTTTTATGCGCTTTTATGGTTATAATAACCATCATATCGAAATAAACTTGGTCACGCGATGACATGTTGTGTGGTCCTCCTACTACGACTCGGGATAGCATGCAGTTTATTAGGCTACAGATTAAACAAATGATGATGAACTTCACAGGGTGGTGAATGTGCAAGGTGATGAGTTTCATGCTCCTTTCCAATAAATATTGACGTTCTTATTCTGGTGACATGATGATCGATGCTTTGTTGCAATTTGATAAATACAAATAATTTCGCTCTTATCCATAATAATCTCATAATGTAGATACCTTAGCTGTAGATAACAGTTATGTAGATAACAGTCTATATAACACAACAGTCTATATAACGCAAAAGATTTGGACAAACCATCAGTAGAGTGTAAAATGCGATGGAAACCCAATTAAACTTGTATTTTTTATTCGGTACATGGGAATTTAATGGCATAATTTGTATTTTCACTACGTCATCATGCAGCCTTTTATCCACAAAAACTCAGTTTAATGGAAACATATCTCTGGTGGGAAAATGTGCATATTGTTTTATGCAGATTTTTCAATATTCACATGAAAATCAGTCGCAAATTGGATGGAAACCTAGCTGGTGATATAATAGTGGACAGCCTCAGAGGCAGGGTGTACCCAAAGATTTTCATCTATGGTGTAGCGTAGATACATTTCCGCTCCAGTGGTGGTGGTGAGGGGGCAAATACTGGCAAAATGGGCAGACTAGATAGGCCAGGTACGCCCAGCAAGCAGAATTCTTGACATAAAAAGTAAAGGTTCATAATAATGTCACTTTCAATGCCAATAAGGTTAGGACCACATATTCATACCCTAACCATAATGTGTTACCCTGGATACATTGATACTCTTTTACATGTATGAAATGTCTGCTTTTCCAGATCTTTATCATAAAGTGGGAGGTGAGCTCGTGTTGAAGCCAGACAAGTCCACAGTGCCTGGCCCCATCACAGGCATCATATGGAAGCATGGGAAGAACAAGGTGGCAGAGTGGGTCAAGGATTTTGGTCTGGACATCTATGCTCCCTTCAATGGCCGCACAACCCTGGACCAGACTACTGGAGAGCTGAGAATCAGTGGATTGACGAAAACAGACAGTGGACTTTATTCTGTGAAGTTCAACAGCAAACTGCTTGACAAGACATATAAACTGTCTGTTATCAGTAAGTGTTTCTGTGTGTGTGTGTGTGTGTGTGTGTGTGTGTGCATACATCTGTGTGTATGTACATGTGTGTATGTGTGCGCGTGGTCGTGCACGAAACAGCAGGTTATTCAGTGCCTCACAAGCATTTTCCCAAATTATTCCTGTTTCTTTCCTCTATTTACAGAAGCAGTCCCGAAACCCACAATCACTTCATCCTGTACCCCAGACAAAACCTCCTGCACTCTGACCTGTGAAGGTGACACCACTGATGCTGAACCCATCACCTACAGCTGGAAAGTGGGAGAGGGGGAGTGGGAGGTCTTAGATAAACAGATGAATGTCTTTAAGAGCGACACTGGCAAACCAACAAATGGTTACAAGTACATCTGCAAGCTGAAGAATTCTGTTAGTGGGGAAGGGGAAGTCAGCGAGACAGTTGGAGAGGTGATAGATTAATTTGTGTATTAAAAATAATGACTAAAGGATTTCACCCCAAATACAGTAGAAATGTGTATACGATATTCGAATTATCATGTAGTGTCAACCCACTAACAGAGGGGGTACTAAACATTCAAGGGTAAAGGAGGAGGCGGGAACTGTTTAAGAAAGCCACCTAAAGGTGGGAGGAGCATAGTGCCTTTGTTTGTCAAGAAGTATAAAAACAGTATGTATGTGTTTTTAGCGGGAGAGCTCTCTCCATGAATAAAAATACATATAAGTCTTGTGAGTTGTGGACCTTGAATCATTGATGATTAAAACCAGAGCCTTACAACCTCTAGTAATGATTCAAGCTTAGTTTGAATTAGAGATAGAAATTCACATGACAGATTGGTCCTTCGAGCCGGATCTTAATACATCTTTATCGTTCTAAAGTCACCGAAATCCGTGCACGGGCGGTTGATAGCAGTCCGTAAAAGAGTCCTGGCCTTCGACGTTAAGGTTATAAACAGGCCGGTGATTACTCTTTATGAACGATAAAGACGTTAACAAGTTTGAAAAAGCATTTTAATCCAGACTGCGAGGAAAAGGTCAGTAATTTTTATTCATGGATTTTGGTAAAATGATTTGAACTTGTATGAGAGAGTGAGAGAGGGCAGAAAATTGTTACCAAAGTCTCAAAGGAAGTAATAATTATTACGAAACAGGGAGGGTCCGCAATTGACCCTAGGTAAATAGCTATAACCAGAATAATCTAGTCCGAAATGACAAGGGGTGAAGGCCATCACCAATGTAAACTAGTTTTTTATTGAGACTGTATTGGGTACAGTACTACGATAAAACAGGGAAAGGGATGATTTTCGTCGTGTGCTATGGATAAACGGGTCAAAAGTCGCGTATACGACTGGGGATTTGCTAGAACTCTGTGTGTTTCATGAAACTAGAGCAGTTACGACCTCTAGGTTACAAATAGGTGTAGCAAATTATTGTATAATGTTGTGTACGTGTGAGACTTAAGAATCCATCAGTATACGTGATAATTATTTCTAGGAAGGAGCTAAAAAATTAGGTCGCGTGAGAAAAAATGGTTATCGACCCCTTTCATGAAACCGGAGTTTTAAATAAAAGCTCTGGGTTAGGGGTTAAATAATTTTAAATGGTTAATTACAAAAGCAAATCATACGTTGGCTCAAAAGACGCACTAAAATAATAGCTCCTAGAACAATAATTCTGGGAATTATTACTAGAGGGGGGATTTTTATTTTTCCGCCAGGGGAAATAAAACTTCTAAAGAGATCGAAGAAATATGGTTTATGGATCCATTTGTGAGAAGAGGTATGAATTTATTGGGCATCTCGGAAAAAAGTAGGCAGATGCATATCAATTGAATTTGAAAAAACAGCGAAAGGAGGGGCTAGGGACAGCGAGTGTTTTTTTTAAGCGCGAAAGTGCTTCAACGGTAACAAAGGAAAAGATTTGAAAAAATGATTAGTGTCAATTAAGAATTGGCTAAAAACACCACAAAGCGATTATGTGAGAGGTACCTATAAAGTCCAACGATGCATATGTATGAACTTTCGCACTCAAACGTAGACGTACGTAATGAGTGAGAAAGTAGAGAATAATTACATTTGCATTTTTGGTCATTTGGCAGACGCTCTGGTCCGGAGCGACTTGAAGAGCCAATAGAGGTTTGCATGGAACTATTCTGTTGTGTTGGGCATTTGAATGGCATAAGGTGAAATATGTGTGTATGAGGGAATTCAATGGCGGGTATAAATGATAACCGATACTACTTAGTATTTGGTTGGTTAAATGCTGAATAAAAGATTTGAGGCGTGGTTATGGGGTAACTAGGAAGACGCACTTATTCAATAAGGAATGGGTGGAGAGAGAGAGAGTTTTTTTTACGTGTATTAAAAGTTGCATTAGATAGCTTTAGTAATATTCTAGATATGTCTATGAAAATATGTTATAAGTACGAATGACATTATTTCCTAAGAAGGAAGATTGTAGGGAAGTTTCCCGCGCCTCCCCCATATTGTAGGAAGGGGGGGGGGGGGGGGGCGAGAGACAGTAAATAAGTTCAGATGGTAGGAATGTCATGTATGCTGATCAACGATATCAAGCATTTGTTTTATTGATTGGGGCCGAATCAGAGAGAACTGTTAAAGATATTGAATAGCGAACTGAAATGGGTTAGCGGGAAAATACAAATAGTTGGAAAATTTTAAAACGATAATTTATTTTCGTTACAGGGAAGCAAGTGGCATTGGCTGTTGTGCTGGGGGAATAGCGCCAGCCTGTGGTGGGTTCTGGATTTGTTATAAATAACTTTATATTTTAAACTAAAGTGATGGAATAGACTACAATTATAACATCAGAAAAAGGACAATATAATTCGTAATAGTTATTATAATTATTATTGATAGTTATTGCAGTTATTATTATCCTGAGTGGCGCAGTGGTCTAAGGCACTGCATCGCAGGGCTAACTGTGCCACTAGAGATCCTGGTTCGGATCCAGGCTCTGTCGCAGCCGGCAGCGACCGGGAGATTAATGGGCGGCGCACAATTGGCCCAGCGTCGTCCAGGGTAGGGGGGAAAATGGCCGGCAGGGATGTAGCTCAGTTGATAGAGCATGGTGTTTGCAACGCCAGGGTTATGGGTTCGATTCCCACGGGGGGAGGCCAGTAGGAAAAAAAAAGAATAATAAAAAGAATAATATGTATTCACTAACTGTAGGTCGCTCTGGATAGGAGCGTCTGCTGGGTGACTAGAATGTAAATGTATTATCATTGATTCAGTAATGATAGGAGGGTAGAGAGGGAAGAGGCAGGAAAAGCTAGAGAGAGTAAACACAGAGAGTTTAAAAACAGGGAGTTAAAAAGATTAGAAAACTACAATAAGCCAGGGAGGCAGGTTAAGGGTAGAGTTAGATAGAGAGAAAGAGGTAGTAAGAGCTATAGAGGGTGTAGTGCACCATAAGACAGGAACAGAGGGGTTCAGGAGGAATTTGGAGAGTTTAGCAGCAAGCTTTAAGCTAAACACAGGGGAAATTGAGAGGACAGTCAGAACCCTAGTTGGGAAAGATTGGGCAGCTGTTCGGGTACAGTGGGTTTCAGGGGATGCCAATGGAGCAGTCCTACCATGGGCAAATGATGGGTAATATGTTGGGAAAATAACTGAGTTGTGTAATAATTTAAGGGAACCTTACCACCGACATGCTGACTTCTCCAAAGTACATGAATGTAAACAGGAAGACAGTGAGACAATCAGCCAAGTGGATCAAATAATTGATAATGGATCATTTGAATGAGATCACATGTAGCAGATTTAGAGTAATCAATTAAATAATCATTGTATACTCGAGGAATTTTGAGGAATTTTATGAAGTTAGGCAGTATTTAGGTCATAAGAGGGAGCTACCAAATTAAGTTGAGCCTAACTATCTTTGATTGATATTTTTCAATTGGGTTTTTCAAATAAATAAAAAAACACACCCAGCATGATGTTTATAAAGGGTTGTTATGTTGAATTTAGGGGATTTTCAACAGTTCATAGGTGGTGTTTACTATGCTGTGGGATGGAACGGTTTATTGGGTGATATTTGAAACTAAATTAATGGAATAAGCTGCAGTAATCAGAGGAATGTACAATCTAAGGCGAGACAACTATTGCCTAGATCATTGATTTAGCAATAGGATTAGGTAGATAAGGACTAGAGAAAAAAAAAGAAATTAGATGAAGGATGATGAGCTTTTTGGTAAGGATAGACTGCTGTAAAGCTTGGGTACTCCATTATGTACTGCATACGGGTAAATTAAGTGATCTTATCTATGGGAAGGCAATGGCAGCCCATGATAAAATCATTTGGAACTCTGAGGAGGAAGAACAGTTTATGTTGTTGCTCTCTTCCCAAACAGTCTTAGCTTTTCATACATATATCAGGGATGTTACCCAAATGGTAGATGGAGGGATATGACATTGGTCGTGATTTAAAGATGAGTTTTTTTTTGGTGGGCTATTAGAGATAACTGGGTTAATCACGAACATAGAGGTTTTTATTCTTTGTTGCTAGGCAGAACACTTAGGTGACCCAAATATGGACTTGTCATGTCCAACAATCAGTCTTCAGGTCAAGCCCGGGTAGAACAGAGGTTGAATTAAACATAAGTGTTTTTACAAGATAAGAGATTGTTTGATTGGATTACTAATTGATTCTGAATAAATGAAAGTCGAATTTAGCCGCCATAAAGACAAAGGAAGTGGGAGGAGCAATAAAGAAGCAAAAGACAATCTCAAAAATGAAAGGCATGGCAATTGGTTGATAAATTACCTAAGGGAATGTTTAGGAAGGTGGTAAAAAATTGACACATAAGCAGAAATATGTGTCAAGAGGGGGGAAGAGGCTAATTGTAGGATTAAATAATATACGAAGGAGAGGACAAAATACTTTTTTTTTTTTAAACATTTTTTTAGATACAGTCTAAAAAGAGAATGCAGTCAGAAATTGTTACATTAATCTGAACATGTGTGAAGATAGTTTATTAACCACACCCGTATGTCAGAGGTTTTGTGCCCCACAGGTGAACTAAAGGAGAAGGTGACCCACTATCTAACCAGGTGACTGGTGAGCATCCAGTCACTAGAAGGAAAACTGGAAGCAGGCCTGTTGGGAAGGGCCCTATCAGGTTATGTTGGTCACCACCTTGGCCATTAGAATAGCAGAGAGAGGAACCTGGGTCCATGTTACCCACTGCAAGAAGGTAAGACCACATACAAGCACCGCTTAGCACACGCAGAGTTGACGAGCAGAACTGGGCCACAGGGTCCGGGGGTCACCTCTGTCAACGAAGATCTCCTACCCAGACCTATCATCACTGTAGTGTGTTCCTAGGGTGTGAGTATGGGGTGGTACCGAGCAGAAGGACTCAAGACAGGAGAGGGTTGGCGGTTTTTGGGAATATGGGTGACCCTGAGCTGCATCATAGTCTCGGCAATAGTCGTGGTATGTCAAGATCCACCACCACCTCGCACCAATTACGCTATGGCCTTACCATTATTAAGAAATAAAGGGAAAGCGACCCGACATACTGACCATCAAGGGCGAGTGATCTACAAAATAGGAGTCAGAGAAGGGTGGGGAGTAAGATTCAAAATTATGATTAGGGATCTTATCAGAGCGGATAAGCAAGCTACATGGGATTATAAGATCCCGTTGTATTTATGTTCAGCCCCCTCAGCGGATTGTTCCTGGGCTCAGGTATTTAGACATACTCGGGGAAGGAGATATGAGACGGGGGGGGCTGGACGTCCAGATGGAGGATAAGAAGGTATAACGACATCCCCACGGAGATGGTAGTAACGATAGTAAAGGTCACTAAAGAGGACATGAAAATAACTTACTGGGCTTGCGCGGACGTATACGGACGGGATACTTGTCTAAGATTATATTTAATGGAGTCAAAAGATATAGAGGGATCAGGTACTGTCATTAATCCATTAATGGCAATAGACCGAGTAAATCAGTCAAGGGATGACGGAGTCAATTTGACTAACCCGTCCACTATGAAAGATTTTCTCCTCCAAGACTGGAACAATTGTCAGAACGCTGAGTGTGGATGTGGTGCAGGGAATCAAGCGCAGGAACAAGGGTGTTCGTCAACAGACTTTAGTAATCCAAAATAGTAACTCCAAACAGGTGAATAGCCAACCCAACCGGGAGGCATGAACAAATTACGCACACACACAACAGTGCGTAAAAACAAGAAAAGGCGCACGCAGTGCGGACTCTCGATACAAACAACACGAGAGAGAAAACCCATCAACAGCAACAGCTGACATAACAATCACACATAACAATCACACATAACACCTGACCCAAGACACGATAACTAAATAGGAAACAAAAATCAAACACTAACAAGGGACAGGTGTACAAACAGACAAAACCAAACAAACATGAAACATCGAACGGTGGTAGCTAGTACTCCGGGGACGACGACCGCCGAAGCCTGCCCGAACAAGGAGGAGGAGCAGCCTCGGCCGAAACCGTGACAGTACCCCCCCCCTTGACGCGCGGCTCCAGCCGTGCGCCGATCCCGGCCTCGGGGACGACCAGGACGACGCGGAGCAGGGCGCGTAGGATGACCCCGATGGAACTCGGTCAGCAGGGACAGGTCTAATATGTCCCTCCTCGGCACCCAGCACCGCTCCTCCGGGCCGTACCCCTCCCACTCCACGAGATATTGGAGACCCCCCATCCGGCGTCTCGAATCAATGATGGACCTCACAGTGTACGCCGGAGCCCCCTCGATGTCCAACGGGGGCGGAGGAGTCTCCTCTATCTCATAGTCCTGGAGTGGACCAGCTACCACCGGCCTGAGGAGAGACACATGGAACGAGGGGTTAATATTCCTGTAATCAATAGGCAGTTCTAACCTGTAACACACCTCGTTTAACCTCCTCAGGACTTTGAATGGCCCCACAAACCGCCGACCCAGCTTCCGGCAGGGCAGGCGGAGGGGCAGGTTTCTGGTCGAGAGCCAGACTCGATCTCCAGGTGCGTATACAGGCCCCTCACTGCGGTGGAGATCGGCGCTCGTCTTATGCCGACGGATGGCCCGCTGCAGATGGACGTGGGCAGCGTTCCATGTCTCCTCCGAGCGCCGCACCCACTCATCCACCGCAGGGGCCTCAATCTGGCTCTCGTGCCAAGGTGCCAGAACCGGCTGGTACCCTAACACACACTGGAAAGGGGTTAGTTGGGTGGAGGAGTGGCGGAGAGAGTTCTGCGCCATCTCGGCCCACGGAACGTATCTCGCCCACTCCTCCGGCCGGCCCTGGCAATAAGACCTCAGAAACCTACCCACATCCTGGTTGACACGTTCAACCTGCCCATTACTCTCCGGGTGGTAACCCGAGGTAAGGCTCACCGAAACCCCCAACCGTTCCATAAAGGCTCTCCACACTCTGGAGGTGAACTGGGGGCCTTGATCAGACACTATATCCTCGGGTACCCCGTAATGCCGGAAGACATGGGTAAACAGAGCCTCAGCGGTCTGTAGGGCAGTAGGGAGACCCGGCATGGGAAGGAGACGACAGGCCTTCGAGAACCGATCCACAACGACCAGGATGGTAGTATTCCCCTGTGAGGGGGGAAGGTCTGTAACAAAGTCCACCGAGAGGTGGGACCAGGGTCGTTGTGGAACGGGCAGGGGTTGTAGCTTACCCCTGGGCAAATGTCTGGGCGCCTTACACTGTGCACACACCGAACAGGAGGAGACATAAACCCTCACATCCCTGGCTAACGTTGGCCACCAGTACTTAGTGCTAAGGCAGTGAACTGTCCGGCCGATACCTGGATGTCCAGAGGAGGGGGACGTATGAGCCCAATAAATGAGGCGATCGCGTACCTCGAGCGGAACGTACGTCCGACCCACTGGACACTGTGGAGGACTTGGGTCGGTGCGTAACGCCCGCTCGATCTCTGCATCGACCTCCCATACCACCGGTGCCACCAGACAAGACTTTGGTAGTATGGGAGTGGGCTCAACGGACCTCTCCTCCATGTCATACCGCCGAGACAGGGCATCTGCCTTCCCGTTCTGGGACCCAGGGATGTAAGTGATTTTAAACACAAACCGGGCTAGAAACATAGTCCAGCGGGCCTGGCGAGGATTCAGTCTCCTAGCTGCCCGGATGTACTCCAGGTTACGGTGGTCCGTCAAAATGAGGAAAGGGTGTTGAGCCCCCTCAAGCCAATGCCTCCACACCTTTAGGGCCTGTACCACGGCTAACAGCTCCCTGTCCCCTACGTCATAATTCCGCTCCGCCGGACTGAGCTTCTTAGAATAAAAGGCACAGGGGCGGAGCTTAGGTGGTGTGCCAGACCGTTGTGAGAGGACGGCCCCAATACCGGCCTCGGACGCGTCTACCTCTACCTGGAATGGTAAAGCGGGATCCGGATGCGCCAACACCGGCGCCGAGGTAAACAGGTCCTTCAGTCTCCCAAAAGCCCTGTCCGCCTCAGCAGACCACCGCAAGCGCACCGGACCCCCCTTCAACAGAGACGTTATGGGAGCTGCCACCTGTCCAAAACCCCGGATAAACCTCCGGTAATAATTCGCAAAACCCAAGAACTGTTGCACCTCTTTCACAGTGGTTGGGGTTTGCCAATTACGCACAGCTGACACCCGGTCAACCTCCATCTTCACCCCTGACGCAGACAACTGATAACCCAAAAAGGAGACCGACTTCTGAAAGAACAGACATTTCTCTGCCTTGACATATAGGTCATGCTCCAACAGTCTCCTCAAACTCGGTGCACCAGGGCTACATGCTCAGCTCGGGTAGAACTGTACACCAGAATATCGTCTATGTACACGACTACTCCCTGCCCCTGCATGTCCCGGAAAATCTCATCTACAAAGGATTGGAAGACTGAGGGAGCATTCATTAACCCATATGGCATGACGAGATACTCGTAATGACCGGAGGTCGTGCTAAATGCTGTCTTCCATTCATCGCCCTCTCTAATGCGCACCAAGTTATATGCGCTCCTGAGATCCAATTTTGTGAAGAACTGAGCACCGTGCAATGACTCCGTCATAGTCGCAATCAGAGGAAGTGGATAACTGTACTTCACCGTAATCTGATTGAGACCGCGGTAATCAATACACGGGCGCAAACCTCCATCTTTTTTCTTCACAAAAAAGAAGCTCGAGGAAGCGGGTGAAGTGGAGGCCCGTATGTATCCCTGTCTCAGAGACTCGGCGATGTAAGTTTCCATCGCCTTCCTCTCCTCTTGAGACAAGGGATACACATGGCTCCGCGGGAGGGCTGCTCCTGACTGGAGATCTATCGCACAATCCCCCTGTCTATGAGGCGGCAGCTGCGCCGCCCTAGTCTTACTAAACACCAGTTTCAAATCCTCATACTCGGGGGGAATATGCAGTGCTGGCATTAGATTCGGACTTTCCACCGAGGTCGCCCCTATGGAAACACCCAGACACAGCCCCTCACACTGAGCAGACCACCCTTTAAGAGCTTTCTCTCGCCACGAAATAGTAGGGTCATGGGTAATCAACCAGGGAAGCCCCAGCACCACCGGATACGCAGGAGAGTCAATCAGATAGAGCTGAATCGTCTCCTCATGACCCCCCTGCGTCACCATCTTAAGGGGCGCTGTGACCTCCCTAATCAACCCAGATCCTAACGGACGGCTATCTAGGGCATGTACAGGGAAAGGCTTATCAACGGGAAGGAGAGGAATCCCTAACTCTACACAGAACTGGCGATCTACAAAATTCCCAGCTGCGCCTGAATCTACTAGCGCCTTATGCTGGGAACGAGGTGCAACCTGTGGAAAACAAACAGGCAAGGTTATGTGAACGACAGAAAGCTCTGGGTAAGTAGGGTGCCTACTCACCTGGGAGGACTCCCCAATGCGTGGCCTGCCTTCACCTCCACCGGGGGACCTTCCCCAACACCTAGCCGCGGTGTGCCCTCCACGGCCACAGTTGGTGCAGGGAACGGCCCCCCTCGGGTTCCTACTCCTCCGTTCTCTAGCGCCAGCACCTCCGAGCTCCATAGGGCTCGGCTCGGAGGTGCCGGAAGGTGGAATGGGCAACCCCCACCCGGGACGTCCACGGGTGGCGAGCAGGGTGTCCAGCCGAATGGCCATATCGACCAGTTGGTCAAACGACAACGTGGTATCCCTGCACGCCAACTCTCTCTGGACGTCCTCCCGGAGGCTGCAGCGGAAGTGGTCTATGAGGGCCCGCTCATTCCACCCTGCATCTGCCGCTAGAGTCCGGAACTCCAAAGCAAAATCCTGTGCGCTCCTCATCCCCTGTCGGAGGTAGAACAGACACTCCCCCACCGCCTTCCCTTCTGGTGGATGGTCAAACACGGCACGGAAGCGGCGGGAGAACTCCGCATAGGTAATAGTAGCGGCGTCTATTCTCCTCCATTCGGCGTTGGCCCACTCCAACGCCTTGCCGGTGAGACAGGAGATGAGGGCGGAGACGCTCTCGTGTCCCGAGGGCGCCGGGTGTACGGTGGCGAGGTAGAGCTCCACTTGCAGCAGGAACCCTTGACACCCGGCAGCGGAGCCGTCGTACGCCCTCGGGAGCGAGAGCCGAATCCCGCTGGGTTCCGGAAGGGGGGCAGGAGGACTGACCGATGGGGATGGTCCGGTAGGTGGGGGCGTGGGTACCCCGCTGCTTTCCCATCGGTGGAGAGTGTTCATCACCCGATCCAGGGCGTGACCGATCTGGTTGATCCTGTCCTCCTGCCCACGAAGACGGTCCTCCATAATGTCCGTTGGCGCGGTTGCTCCTGCTGATTCCATGGGTGGATGTGTGATTCTGTCAGAACGCTGAGTGTGGATGTGGTGCAGGGAATCAAGCGCAGGAACAAGGGTGTTCGTCAACAGACTTTAGTAATCCAAAATAGTAACTCCAAACAGGTGAATAGCCAACCCAACCGGGAGGCATGAACAAATTACGCACACACACAACAGTGCGTAAAAACAAGAAAAGGCGCACGCAGTGCGGACTCTCGATACAAACAACACGAGAGAGAAAACCCATCAACAGCAACAGCTGACATAACAATCACACATAACACCTGACCCAAGACACGATAACTAAATAGGAAACAAAAATCAAACACTAACAAGGGACAGGTGTACAAACAGACAAAACCAAACAAACATGAAACATCGAACGGTGGTAACTAGTACTCCGGGGACGACGACCGCCGAAGCCTGCCCGAACAAGGAGGAGGAGCAGCCTCGGCCGAAACCGTGACAACAATGGGGAAGTGGAGGGGGTCCCTGATGAGAATCTCTGGTTAAAGTGGATGAAATACACCGCTAGGGCCTTGGGGGAGACCAATTGTTATGCATGCTCCATTGGGCGACCGACAATGTTGACCGCCCCAATGCCAAAGGCAATGTTTCCCTGTGTATTAGACCTGGGGTCCAATCAAAAAGAGCCAAATTGCACAGGGATTGGGCTGGCAAAATTGACATACTGGGCCAG
The DNA here is from genome assembly GCF_964263955.1 of Coregonus lavaretus. Classification (NCBI taxonomy): domain Eukaryota; kingdom Metazoa; phylum Chordata; class Actinopteri; order Salmoniformes; family Salmonidae; genus Coregonus; species Coregonus lavaretus. The sequence goes on along the minus strand of NC_140022.1, from coordinate 10,274,937 downwards.
CCCACCTAGATTCACTTTAACTCCTGGCGAATACCAGTGTTACAGACAAAGAAATGGCACCCGTAACTTGGGTGATTTTGATGGCTGTAAGGAGATAATTAATGTGACTGATTTAGATAAGGAAGGGAGGAAAAAAAATTAGGAGCCTAACCATCCCTCAGACTGATGTGTGGTGGGCATGCACTAACAAAGGGAGCATTCGGCAGACATTACCAGAGGGATGGGTGGGTACTTGTGCACCAGTATTGTTGGTCCAACCTGTAAGAATTGGTCATCAAAGACCAGTGACAGGAAGAATAATTAGGAGAAAAAGAAATATAAGTCAGGAAGGAAATAGCCCAATTTGGATAGATGGTATAGGCATCCCCAGGGGTGTTCCAGACGAATACAAAGCTATGAATCAAATATGGGAGAGTTTTACTACAACATTTTTCTGGTGGGTGACAATAAACAAAAATATGGATTGGATAAATTATATCTATTACAACCAACAACGATTTATTGACCAGACTAGAGATGCAGTAAAGGGGATCTCTGAGCGATTATCCGCCATCCCGCTCATAACTTAGTAGAGGTTGGTTCTAGATCAGGCAGAAAGGGCCGGTGTCTATAGAAAGATAAGCCATTATTGCATATTTATCCCTAACAACACCACACTGGATGGGACAGTCGCCAGAGCTCTTACAGAATTAACTGCACTAAGTGAAGGATGAACTGAACTCAGAAGTTAGTACATTGTGGATAGATGGTTTGATGAAATATTTGGTAAATGGAAAACCATAGCAGCAACCATCTTAGGGGCAGTCAGTGTTTGTATGGGAATTATTGTATTATGTGGTTGTTGTCTTGTTCCCTGTGTCCGAGGATTGGTGAGCAAGGCGTTGGTGAATGCAGTATCTCACCAAATGATAAGAGATGGACCGACTCCGGACTCTGACCAGGAGAGCGGGAAATACAATCCTCCAGGCTTGGGGGATAACGACGACTTTGACCCTGAAAGACCGCAATTGGATGAAACGTTTATTGGTTCTGATGTATGAAGGTCATAGGGAAAATCCTAAAAAGAAGACCTATGATTGGAAGTAGATAAATAGAACTGATCTCTGAGATTAAACATGTTTGTAAATACATTTATCCTGAAGATGAAACCATTTAGTCAAAAGGGTGGATTGATAGATTAATTTGTGTATTAAAAATAATGACTAAAGGATTTCACCCCAAATACCGTAGAAATGTGTATACGATATTCGAATTATCATGTAGTGTCAACCCACTAACAGAGGGGGTACTAAACATTCAAGGGTAAAGGAGGAGGCGGGAACTGTTTAAGAAAGCCACCTAAAGGTGGGAGGAGCATAGTGCCTTTGTTTGTCAAGAAGTATAAAAACAGTATGTATGTGTTTTTAGCGGGAGAGCTCTCTCCATGAATAAAAATACAGATAAGACTTGTGAGTTGTGGACCTTGAATCATTGATGATTAAAACCAGAGCCTTACAACCTCTGGTAATGATTCAAGCTTAGGTTGAATTAGAGATAGAAATTCACATGACAAGAGGTGTTTGGCTCAGGTGAGTGGACACTCATAAGTGTGCTACTGTCTTATGTATTGATATGTCAGTAACACTGCCAGTGTTGTAGGACATTTTGAATGCTGCACTATGTTGAAAACAATCAGTGAGGTTTATTATGTGGAGTTCAACAGCAAACAAACTGCTTTAGCGGACATATACATTATGTTATCAGTAAGTGTTTATGTGTGTGTGTACGTGTGTATGTGTGTGTACATGTGTGTTTACGTGTGTGTGTGAAACAACATTTTTCGGTAAACTTTCCAAATGTCAACAAAACAAAATACGCTAGACAAGGTGGGATCTTTAATTGCGCTTTTATGCGCTTTTATGGTTATAATAACCATCATATCGAAATAAACTTGGTCACGCTGTCACGCCCTGGCTCTGGGGACACTGTTATGTTGAGCCAGGGTGTGTAATTCTATGTTTGTATTTCTTTGTTGGCCTGAGTGACTCCCAATCAGAGGCAACGAGTGTCAGCTGGTTGTCTCTGATTGGGAGCCATATTTAACTGTCTGTCTTTTCACTTTGTGTTTGTGGTTTCTTGTTCTTTTTTGGTTTGTGTTAAACCGTAGACATCACGTTATCGTCCGTTGTTTTGATCGTGTGATCATTCTATTAATAAATATGTACGCATTCAACGCTGCGCCTTGGTCTCTCCCTGACGATCGTGACAGAAGAAACCACCAAGATGTGACCAAGCAGCGTGTCCAGGAGCCATCGCCAGGGAGATCCCTAACAGATCTCCTTCGCCTCCTCGACTGGGTCAAGCCGAGTGAGGAAGAGAAGGGCTTGACCTTGTGGCAGAAGGGCGAAAGGCTGGCGAGGGACATGGAGACCTGGTCCACGGGTAGGAGAGACGCCCCGAAAATTTTTAGGGGGGGGCTAACGCCGTGGACGACGGGCCAGCAGGAGACCGCGGCAGAGCGGCCCAGCGGATTGGCAGAGGAGGCCGCCAGGTTACGGGGGCCACTGGTCGAAGAGGGGGTGGAAGATGTAGAGGCACGGCGAGAGGTACTGGCGTGTGTTGCCAGTCCGGTCCGGCCTGTTCCTGATCCCCACGTAGGGCCAGTGGTGTGTGTTCCCAGTACGGTCCGGCCTGTTCCTGCCACTCGCACCAAGTCTACGGTGCGCATCGCCAGCTCGGCCCGGCCCATTCCTGCTCCCCGCACCAAGTCTGTGGTGCGCGTCGCCAGCCCAGTCCGGCCCATTCCTGCTCCCCGCACCAAGTCTGTGGTGCGTTTCGTCAGCCCTGTCCGGCCCGTTCCTGCTCTCCGCACCAAGTCTGTGGTGCGCGTCGCCAGCCCAGTCCGGCCCATTCCTGCTCCCCGCACCAAGTCTGTGGTGCGTTTCGTCAGCCCTGTCCGGCCCGCTCCTGCTCCCCACACCAAGCCAGTGGTGTGCGTCGTCAGTCCAGCACGGCCTGTGCCTGTTCCCCACACCAAGCCAGTGGTGTGCGTCGTCGGTCCGGCACGGCCCGTGCCTGTTCCACTGGTGCCTGGTCCGGCACCGGTCAGATGCGTTACGCCGGAGCTAGAGCAATCCGCTCCATCAGTGTGCAGTCCAGCTCCGGCCAGCGGGGCCAGACCGGACCAGGGGTACTTTGGGGGGTTGGAGAGGGAGTGGGGATCAGGCCCGGAGCCGGATCGGCCGCCAAGGCGGAGTGCCCACCCGGTCCCTCCCCTGTGGTATTTAGTTGGCGCGGTCGGAGTCCGCGCCTTTAGGGGGGGGTAGTGTCACGCCCTGGCTCTGGGGACACTGTTATGTTGAGCCAGGGTGTGTAATTCTATGTTTGTATTTCTTTGTTGGCCTGAGTGACTCCCAATCAGAGGCAACGAGTGTCAGCTGGTTGTCTCTGATTGGGAGCCATATTTAACTGTCTGTCTTTTCACTTTGTGTTTGTGGTTTCTTGTTCTTTTTTGGTTTGTGTTAAACCGTAGACATCACGTTATCGTCCGTTGTTTTGATCGTGTGATCATTCTATTAATAAATATGTACGCATTCAACGCTGCGTCTTGGTCTCTCCCTGACGATCGTGACACACGCGATGACATGTAGTGTGGTCCTCCTACTACGACTCGGGATAGCATGCAGTTTATTAGGCTACAGATTAAACACATGATGATGAACTTCACAGGGTGGTGAATGTGCAAGGTTATGAGTTTGATGCTCCTTTCCAATAAATATTGACGTTCTTATTCTGGTGACATGATGATCGATGCTTTGTTGCAATTTGATAAATACAAATAATTTCGCTCTTATCCATAATAATCTCATAATGTAGATACCTTAGCTGTAGATAACAGTTATGTAGATAACAGTCTATATAACACAACAGTCTATATAACGCAAAAGATTTGGACAAACCATCAGTAGAGTGTAAAATGCGATGGAAACCCAATTAAACTTGTATTTTTTATTCGGAACATGGGAATTTAATGGCATAATTTGTATTTTCACTACGTCATCATACAGCCTTTTATCCGCAAAAACTCAGTTTAATGGAAACATATCTCTGGTGGGAAAATGTGCATATTGTTTTATGCAGATTTTTGAATATTCACATGAAAATCAGTCGCAAATTGGATGGAAACCTAGCTGGTGATATAATAGTGGACAACCTCAGAGGCAGGGTGTACCCAAAGATTTTCATCTATGGTGTAGCGTAGATACATTTCCAGTGGTGGTGGTGAGGGGGCAAATACTGGCAAAGTGGGCAGACTAGATAGGCCAGGTACGCCCAGCAAGCAGAATTCTTGACATAAAAAGTAAAGGTTCATAATAATGTCACTTTCAATGCCAATAAGGTTAGGACCACATATTCATACCCTAACCATAATGTGTTACCCTGGATACATTGATACTCTTTTACATGTATGAAATGTCTGCTTTTCCAGATCTTTATCATAAAGTGGGAGGTGAGCTCGTGTTGAAACCAGACAAGGCCACAGTGACTGACCCCATCATAAGCATCCTATGGAAGCATGGGAAGAACAAGGTGGCAGAGTGGGACAAGGATTTTGGTCTGGAAATCTATGCTGCCTTCAAAGGCCGCATAACCCTGAACCTGACTACTGGAGAGCTGAGAATCAGTGGATTGAAGAAAACAGACAGTGGAGTTTATTCTCTGGAGTTCAACGGCAAACTGCAAGACAAGACATATAAACTGTCTTTTATCAGTAAGTGTTTCTCTGTGTGTGTGTGGGTGTGTGTGTGTCTGTGTGTGCATACATCTGTATGTATGTACATGTGTATATGTGTGTGGGTGGACTTGTAGAAACAGCAGGTTATTCAGTGCCTCACAAGCATTTTCCCAAATTATTCCTGTTTCTTTCCTCTATTTACAGAGGAAGTCCCCAAACCCACAATCACTTCTTTCTGTAACACCAACAAAACCTCCTGCATTCTGTCCTGTGAAGGCGACACCACTGATGCTGAACCCGTCACCTACAGCTGGAAAGTGGGAGAGGGGCGTGGGAGGTCATAGACAAACAGCTGATTGTCTCTAAGAACAACACTGGGAAATCAAACAATGGTTACACCTGCAAGCTGAATAACGCTGTTAGTGGGGAAGGGGAAGTCAGCGAGCCAGTTGTTGATGTGTTTGGCCCAGGTGAGTGGACACTCATAAGTGTGCTACAGTCTTATGTATTTATATGTTAGTAACACTGCTAGTGTTGTAGGACATTTTGAATGCTGCACTCTGTTGAATATCTGATCAACTCCTCTCAAAGTCTTCTGAAGTTGGTGGTCTTGTTGCTTTGGTTGCCATTTTCATTGTAGCTGCTGTTGTCGCCGCCATAACAGGTAAGAACAGCACCTCTATAGTAACAGAGCACTGCACATGTACATATTTCTGAAGCACAGATTGACATAACAGCAGCAACAACAGTGAGCTATACCCCCTGAAGGGGATACCTGTTCTACCTGTATTTACAGTATTGTTCAGGCTACTGCTACAGACAAGACAGGGGGTTAGATGCACCACCTGCCGTAGGGGACAGTCTTCATAATGTGTCACAGTGAGGCACCAATTTGGACCTCGCACAGTATGGATTAGCCTAATCTGAATTAATTAATTAATCAGCAAAAAGGACCGTAATCAATTTGTGGTAACCTAAAAATATGTTTAGAGTTCAATGGATATTAGATGTGAAATCGCTGGCTATGTTATTTTACAGGGGTGCAGGTACTCTATGTAGGTTGTTTATTGGTGCTCTCAGAAATGGTTGCTTATTGCAGTTTAAGCATGTAATTGTGGGTAAAGTCATATTCAATAGCTGACATAATATTAATGCAGACTTGTAATTAAGAAGACACCATTTTGTATACATCTGGCCCTTCATTGGACACTGTGTTAACAAACCTCCAAACAAGCTTCAATGCCATACAGCACTCCTTCCGTAGCCTCCAACAGCTCTTAAACGCTAGTAAAACTAAATGCATGCTCTTCAAACGAACGCTGCTTGCACCCGCCCGCCCGACTAGAATCACTACTCTCGGCGGGTCTGACTTAGAATATGTGGACAACTACAAATACCTAGGTGTCTGGTTAGACCGTAAACTCTCCTTCCAGACTCACATTAAGCATCTCCAATTCAAAGTTAAATCTAGAATCAGCTTCCTATTTCACAAACAAAGCCTCCTTCACTCATGCTGCCAAACATGCCCTCGTAAAACTGACTATCCTACCGATCCTTGACTTCGGCGATGTCATTTACAAAATAGCCTCCAACACTCTACTCAGCAAATTGGATGTAGTCTATCACAGTGCCATCCGTTTTGTCACCAAAGCCCCATATACTACCCACCATTGTGACCTGTACGCTCTCGTTGGCTGGCCCTCACTCCATATTCGGCGCCAAACCCACTGGCTCCAGGTCATCTATAAATCACTGCTAGGCAAATCCCCGCCTTATCTTAGCTCATTGGTCACCATAGCAACACCCACCCGTAGTATGTGCTCCAGCAGGTATATCTCACTGGTCATCCCCAAAGCCAACACCTCCTTTGGCCGCCATTCCTTCCGGTTCTCTGCTGCTAATGACTGGAACGAACTGCAAAAATCTCTGAAGCTGGAGACTCTTATCTCCCTCACTAACTTTAAGCATCAGTTGTCAGAGCAGTTTACCGATCACTGCACCTGTACACAGCCCATCTGTAATTAGCCCACCCAACTACCTCATCCCCATATTGTTATTTATTTTGCTCATTTGCACCCCAGTATCTCTATTTGCACATCATCTTCTGCACATCTATCATTCCAGTGTTAATACTAAATTGTAATTATTTTGCACTATGGCCTATTTATTGCCTTACCTCCATAACTTACCACATTTGCACACACTGTATATATATTTTCTGTTGTATTTTTGACTTTATGTTTTGTTTACCCCATATGTAACTATGTGTTGTTGTTTTTATCGCACTGCTTTGCTTTATCTTGGCCAGGTCGCAGTTGTAAATGAGAACTTGTTCTCAACTGGCTTACCTGGTTAAATAAAGGTAAAATAAAATAAAATATTTGTATTTTTACTCCCCAGTTTGGTTGGTGTGGAAGAAAAAAAACGGTAGGATGATTCTCTGTCTCTTCCTGGTTCAACTATTCATACTCACTGATTCACCAAAATGTTACACAATGTGAATTTCATTTGTATGAAAGTGTCTTGATAATGTCTTAAATTTGTGTGTCTCTTTTTCATCTCAGGATATCCCCAAGACACCTGGATCGACTTTTTGAGAAAGTGTTGTGGTGGAGTGTTTGGTAAGTTTTACCCTAACTTGACTCTGATCCATATTCAACCTGCTAACTGGCTCCCCACAGTAATACAAACACAACATTATTATTATTCATGCACTGCACCATATACACATACAGTACTTCCATGCACTGCACACATGGTTCCTCACAGCACAGGACAGCAGTGTTGTTTTTGTCCCATCCCAGAAATCCAGAAATCTCCTATTGTGTGTGTTTGAAATCTCCTAGTGTGTGTGTTTGTGTGAGATAAAGCGAGAGTGCGAGTGCACAGCAGTAATCCCACAACCCAGAATATTTCCATGTTTTCTTATATGCAAACTTAAAGGGCAAATACATCTTAAATTCAAGGAACTTCTTCTACTCTGTTTGCTGTAAACAAATGTTGATGGATGGTGTAACTTTACAGGGGATGCAGTCAACAATCAGAATTCTATTGCCCCGGATAATGTTTATCACACTGTTGGGGATGTTCAGGTTGCCAACTGTGGAGTTTCAGCGGTTCTCTCTGGGGTTACCATGGATACAGTTTATAGCACTGTAGGGGAGAAGTCTTCTAGAGATTACTCCATGAATCAGAATAATAACAATCAGCCCACTAACACAGGTGTTAACACTAACACACCTTTTACATGGTACTTCTATGGGGCCATTTTGACAATGCAGATATGTGGAGATGTTGCCAGAAATGTTTCTCAAATTTGTAGTGGGATTTATTTGAAAATTGTTTTTGTTGAGACATCTACATACCTTATGAGAAGGTGATGATTACTAATGTGAGTTTAAAGTTATCGGTGTGTGGGCTAGCCTATATAAAATGTGAATGATGCAGTTGGAATCTGCAAGGAAAATGTGCTTTAAATTAACTGCCGTGATGAGTATTTGAAATAACCTGGTTAGTTTTGGTTTCTCTTCATATCTATGCATTCGTGCACTGTCAAAATGTCACCTATAGAGGGAACACTGTCGATAAAGATTCTGTCACCTCCACCCTAGTTTGTACGTTCCAAAAGCTAATTATTAAATGTGCTTCAGTGTGAGTCTTCTGCTTTATTTGATCTGCTCTATGGTTGTCAATCAGGACATTTTGAGTTCTGAGAACTGTTTCCACGTTGTTTTGTTTGATATGACTGTTGCTGGTTTAGAGATGTTTGCAGGTTTTGTCGTCATAAAGCAGAAGTAGCATTAGATGTAGCATAGATGCTCATCTCCATATCTCAGAATATCACAAGATCTTAGATTGCTATTTTATTTGAATTATGTTGTTGATGACTGTAAGCAGGAAGTCACTGTGTATGATGCTATGCCCACTGGTATCCTTTATTTTGAAGTGATTCTTATTGTCAAAATGTGGGGTTAGTAAGTGGTAACTTGTAGGTGAGTGGGGGCATGTACTACTAATATCTACACCATTTTGCTGACAGTCATTCTGAAATGATGATACCTGTTCTACCTGTATTTACAGTAGATCTTAGGTGTGCATGTACAGTACGCCAGTTGTTTATTGGTGTTCTCTGTTGTGTCCTCATTATTGAAGTAGCTTAGAGTGGAAATGTAGGAGAAATCTTCGACAGCTCATTGCTTGTAGTCTTGCAACTTTTATTTAATACTTTTTTTTACAGAATCTTGGATTTCCTGAAGTCATGAGCTAATTTTAGACTGTATAAAGGAGAAGCAGCATTAGATGTGTATCTGCGTATCTCAGAATATCAGAGGAACTTGATTGATTCTCTTTGTGTTGTTAGTGATTTCTTCTGAGATGGTACTGCCACAGACCTTTGCTAGAATCAAGCTTTGACGATTCTTCCAAGCAGATGCAGGGTTATGCTGAAATATCATTTGGTGCAACTGTGAACAAAGTTCCCCTCTGTAAGCTACACTACCCACAGACAGGATAGGAGTCATACAGCCCTTAACAGAGGAAGTTGATTTATAGACAAACTTTGCTCTTCTGTCCTCAGGGACGGCTGGCAACAATGCCAACAGTGTTAAGCCGGTGACAAAACCTGAAGAAGGTAAGTCACAGATGGAGGTGATCGTGGCATTCCACTGGAATTCGACAATCGAATAGGTTGAGGATTGTTAGAACAAGTCGGATTTGAAAAACATATATGTTGGTCGGTGGGAGGGCTTGCACTGTCTACGAAACCACTGTTTGGGAAACACTGGTGGTTCAGTAGAAAGGTTGTAGTACATTTTTTACCCTCTCTGTGTGTTTCCTCAGGGGGCAATAATAACACTACAACGGTCATCAGCGTTGGACCAGGGGGCAATGATAAGACTAAAACGGACAACAGCGTTGGACCAGGGGGCAATGATAAGACTAAAACGGACAGCAGCGTTGGACCAGGGGGCAATGATAAGACTACAACGGACAGCAGCGTTGGACCAGGGGGCAATGATAATACTAAAACGGACAGCAGCGTTGGACCAGGTGGCAATGATAAGACTAAAACGGACAACAGCGTTGGACCAGGGGGCAATGATAAGACTAAAACGGACAGCAGCGTTGGACCAGGGGGCAATGATAAGACTAAAACGGACAGCAGCGTTGGAGCAGGGGGCAATGATAAGACTAAAACGGATGGCAGCGCTGGACCAGGGGGCAATGATAAGACTAAAACGGATGGCAGCGCTGGACCAGTAGGCAAGGATGAGACTAAAATGGCTGGACCAGGGGGCGACCTAAACACAGCTGAAAAAGGAGAGGTGAAAGCAGGTGTGTATGGGAAAGGGATAGTTCACCTCAAGTCCCCTGAATAAATGGATAAATGTACAGATCTCAGTCTCAAATAGATGGGAAAGACTGGCATCATCTTAAACTGTCATAAACATTCATAACACAGCAGGAATCAGTGCCATTGTAATTACAGCATTCTTGAATCACATTAATTCTGAATGATTTAATTTCTCCAGTTGAGTTCTCCTATTGCGTTTTCTTGCAGAGGGGTCCATGCTGCTGAACGAAGACAGGGTGAAGTACCACAATGACAATGGAGAGGGGGCAGCAGAAGATAATTCAGTATTGTAGGACGGTAAGTTGGAGTGTGATAACAATGTAGACTGTTTTCACTTCATTTCCTTTTATTGTGCAATACTTCTACCCCACTCTGGCCAACTCACTGTAAGTAGACTGTTAGTCTGTTACCAACTCTTGTTCCTACTGATTTATTCCTAACTGACGTCTCTCTAGCCAGGGAACTGTGGACCAGAGGTACACAGAGGATCATGAAGAGAACCCACTGTCTCATCTGGGCTACCAGCGCTGGAGGACAATGCGCTGTAATGTCCAGAGAACATTTAAATAAATAAATAATTGGTCATTTAGCAGACGCTCTTATCCAGAGCAACTTACAGGAGCAATTAGGGTTAAGTGCCTTGCTCAAGGGCACATCGACAGATTTTTCACCTAGTCGGCTCGGGGATTAGAACCAGCGACCTTTCGGTTACTGGCACAACGCTCTTAACCACTAAGCTACCTGCCGCCCCATTTCTATATCAATAGACTGATTGATGATTGGTGAAAGGGAGGTCCATTTATAAGAGTCACCTGTCCACTCACTTAGTTAAGGTCAGTGTAGTTGAATGTTGTTTTGTAAATAATGTCCAAAGCTGCAGCTTCTACTCTGCATATTTCTGAGCTTCCACCTCTGTCGTCTCTTCTATTTAAGAAGAAGTGTATGTCTAGCAAGTGTGATGCACATGTCAAGATATTGGTCAGAAAGCAGAGTCATTTCACTAGGGGGGGGGGTAATTTGCTTCTCATACTCCTACATAGTTAGTATCCTACTTTGGCAATCAGCATTTCTAATGTTATTTTTCCATGACAATTTGTATCAAACTTTTGGAAAAATCTATCGTTTTTGCTCATATTGACGTAATAATTTTGTACTACAGTTCTTTTAACCTGTATGTAAATCTAATGTTGTGCATGTATGTATGTAATCATATCACTGTGCTGTGTAGTGTAGTGTGAGCAAGGCACTTAACCCTAATTGCTCCTGTAAGTCACTCTGGATAAGAGCTTCTGCTAAATGACTAAAATGTGTGTTCTGCCTCATGCCTATTGTATTGTGTGTTTGTGTCACAGGGAGGCACCAAACAGTATGGAATAACCTAATCTGAATTAATCTGCAAAAAGGACCGTAATTACTTTGTGTCATTGTCAACCTAAAAATATGTTTAGCGTACAATGGATATTGCATAGCTGTGAAATCGCTAGCTAGGTTATTTGACCTTTGTCATAGGCTACATCCATCCTATTTGTTTAAATGGAGTGGCTCAACAGGCAAGTTTGACGTTAACTTTTACAGAAAGCTCATGTCTGCTACGTAGGCTGAATACATAGCCTCAGTCAACATACTATAAAACTGTTTGTTACAAACAAACTAGAAAATTGACTTAAAAGAAAAGGCTCCCAGTGCCTCTGAGGACGATATGGTTGATGAAACTACGGAAAGCCACTCATTTCCAACAGAAGAGAAGCAAAGTGGCGGGGGATTGTTGGGCGCAGGGTTGCCAGGTCAAGCTACAATTTGTAGCGTAATGACTACTCAAAACCCGTCAAAAAGGCATGGAAACTAACCCAATAAAAAAAAATCACGGCAAGAGGAGTTGCCATATCTATTCAATAAACCATTTTCCCATAACGTTATCGAGCCAATGAAGAAGGAATATCGTAGTAACTTGTAACGACGTTAGAAGTAAAATTTGGTTTCCTCAAAATAATAATTGCAAGCTATGACATGACCTAATAAAGGAATTTGAATATGTGGCAAGAGAAAATATAATTTGCCCTTGTTAAACTTGCCAGATCATTTTCCATCAATGGATGTCGATTTAACTCGTTTGACTGCTATGATTAAGCAATAAGGTACAAGGGGGTACGGGTATATGGCCAATATACCAGGGCTAAGGGATGTTCTCAAGCACAACAGACACGGAGTGCCTGGATACAGCCGTTTGCTATGGTATATTGGCCATATACCACAAACCCCCAGGGTGCCTTATTGCTATCATGAACTGGTTTCCAACTAATTAGAACAGTTAAAAGTTATGTTTTGTCATACCCGTGGTATATGGTCTGACATACAACGTCTTTCAGCCAATCAGCATTAAGGGCTCGAACCAGGTTTATAATTGTAAATCAATCCCCTTTGCGCATGTGCATAACTATAGATAAATCCAACAGGAGAGTTTGAGTGATGAAAGTTGGACAGACGATCTCGAAATCTCTGAGCAGAAACACTAGGATGAACATAAAAAAACTAATATTAGGCTATTTTCTGGCAATTGTGCTGTTATGTTCCAGATGTTAAGTCTACAACCCATTATAGATGGCCCATTTGCGAGATTGACTTGTCATTTCAATAGGCATAGGCTACAGACTAAAATCTGGGTTTATGATTCTAATTACATTTTGCCATAGTTTGCTTTGATAAAGGCAGGTAGCCTATAGCCCCTGATAGGCCTACATCTCATTTCAGAGAGTCTACAGTAGCCTAGACAAGATGTAGACAATGCTTAGTCCAAATTAACAGACTAAATTATTCAATATGAATAGCGAGGCGATTTCGCAATAAGAAGTGCTTGTGTTTCCCAATAGCCTGCTGGAATAGGCTACTGAAGATGGGGCCATAATTTCAATCACTGAATTAAATATGAATAATATGTATATGAACTGAATATGCTTGTCAACAACAGCCAGTGTTTATTTTTTAGAATGTGTTTTACCTGTAGCCTAATCTGACTACTGTTACCGTCAATCTAATGCGTTCATAATAACACAAGGCTACAACAACAATAAACTGAAGTTATAGGCTATTTATTACATTGGTTTGCCAGCTCCAGGTAGGCTACACAAGTGGCACAAATTGATTTGCAATGACTCCAGTGATGTTGTCATTTATTGTATCAAATGGTAGCCTACAATGGCATATACATTAATAGGCTACTTGATGGCCAACAGAGGCTAACACTGCTAAAAATATAACATGGTCGCACAAGTATGCTACGTTTTCGATACCATATCGACAACACACTATATCTGTACTATGTGACTGTGCATAAGGCCTATCTGCAGGTCCATATAAGGATGGTTCATTTTGACTGTGTGTGTGTGGGTGGCTTTACCATAAGAAGTAGGGTGTTTCCAGGGTTGGTAGGTTACATGTAATCAGTTACTCCCCAACTCTTGGGGTTTCCACTTCTGCCTCCCAATGATGACATATTATAGGCCTATTGTATTGGCAAGGACAGACATTTTAACAGCTGAAATTGTGCGTGGTAACCTTCACTTACCTCCTGTAGTTTGGCATCAGTTTATTTTAAGGGCTATACATAAACCATGCATAACATAATGTCCACATAGGAACTACATGACACATCATTTAAAACTGACATTAACTGTTATTATGGTTACTGTAGATAATATATATCACGTTCAATGTCAATAGGGCAATGTAGGCCCATTTAGAGTGTTAACCTCTAACCTGGACACAAGTCACTAGTTCACTTTCACGTATGATGTCTGGTTTTCCAAATGAACAGCTCTACAGAAAAGTGGGAGAGTATCTTGTGTTGACGCCGGACAAGTCCACTATAACTGACCCCATCACATGCATCCCATGGAAGCATGGCTTGAACAAGGCGGCAGAGTTGGACAATGATTTTGGGCTGTATACCTATGGTATCTTTGAAAGCCGCACAACCCTGGACCAGGCTACTGGAGAGCTGAGAATCACCAGCTTGACGAAAACACACAATGGAGTTTATTCTGTGGAGTTCAACAGCATGCTGCTTGACAAGACATATACACTATCTTATCAGTAAGCGCGCGTGCATGTGTGTTTACAGTATGTGTGTGTGTGCATGTTTGTTCCAGTTCTTGCAGTATTGCTGTGTGTGTGTGTGCCTCTATATTAAATAGCAGATTATTCAGTGCCTCACAAGCTTTTCTTCCTGCTTGTCTTTGTCTCTCTCTCCTGGATTTATAGAGGCAGTCCCTAAACCCACAATCACTTCTTCCTGTAACTCCAACAAAACCTGTTTTAAAATATAAATTAAAAGACAGTGAGAAACAGAGAACACAAACAGATTGTAAAGAAGAGAACGAGCAAGAGAAAGAAAGAGAGAGAAAGAGAGAGTGTGTGTGCACCACCATGTGTCCTCTGCTATGTGACATACTCCTCCATTTCCATTCACAGACCCAGTATCACAACCTGAAGTCACCTGTGATTTGAGCGGTACCATGGCAACACTTCCCTGCAGTGCTAAAGGTCTGCTGGTGGTGTACCGCTGCGATTGGCCTGACCACCAGGGGGAGATGTGGAGCAGACTAGATAGCACTAGAATATAATAATATAATAATATGCCATTTAGCAGACGCTTTTATCCAAAGCGACTTACAGTCATGCGTGCATACATTTTTTTTTTTGTGTGTATGGGTGGTCCCGGGGATCGAACCCACTACCTTGGCGTTACAAGCGCCGTGCTCTACCAGCTGAGCTACAGAGTCAGAGTCAGACAGACAGCTATACCTGTAAGGCCAGAAATCCAGTCAGTGAGATGACACGAACCTACAACAGCAATGACTGAAAGGCCACAGCTAAACAAGATAGATAGAACAAGCAGATATGGGTGACATCAACAAAGGTACTCTTGAAAGTTGTAATAGTAGAATGCACAAGGTGCCATTTCGAAATTGGGTGGTGCATCATCGGTTCCTCTTGTCATGTTAGTCATTGCATACCTTAGAGAGCTATTTATAAATGTCCAGATCAACTAGCCCATGTCAACTAACGTTTTTCTATTTGTTTTTTTTTAGCTCATAGATACTGTTGTAATTCTTTACTCACTTAAATGTCACATGAATACACATTAGACATGGCAAAATATATAGAATTGCAAGAAATATGCTTTAAAACTGCAAATGTTTATTTGCACACCATGACAAAATGTTTAGAATTTCAGGAAATAAGCTTTAAACCTGCAAAATTCTCTCCACCTACAAGAGGGGTGTGAACAGTTTGTGGTGCGCACGTGGTGCAAGGGGGTCCCGAGTGAAAACGTTTGGGAACCCCTGATCTATAAGACACTCTCATTGCTATCAGATGGGTGTAGAACAAGGAAGCCTAGTAGAAACCCAGAGGAGCAGTGGTCAGGTAGACAGAGAGGGAGGAACACCTGGCCTATCAGGTCTGAGGAGACCCACTAGCTCAGTGTCAGACAGTACAGACACTCCTGATAGAAGCAGTCCAGGATTGTCAGCTGGTCTCAGAGCCACAGCATGTAGGTACACTATCTACTCCAGTAAAATACAGTTCAGGTGCACCCTCTGGACCAGTAGACACCAGCTCAGATACAGCATGTACAGCCATAGAGAGTAGCTCAGATACTCTGTCTACTTCATAGAGAAGTATAGGTAAATCCTCTTGACCAGTAGACACCAGCTCAGATACAGCATGTACAGCCATAGAGAGTAGCTCAGATACCCTGCCTAACTCATAGGGAAGTATATGTAAATCCTCTGTACCAACAGAGACCAGTTGAAAAGCACTTGTTGAATATACACAATATATACAAAAGTTTGTGGACACCCCAGCAAATTAGTGGATTCAGCTATTTCAGCCACACCCGTTGCTGACCGATGTACAGTATAAAATTGAGCACAAAGCCATACAATCTTCATAAACAAACATTGGCAGTAGAATGGCCTTACTGAAGAGCTCAGTGACTTTCAACATGGCACCGTCATAGGATGCCACCTTTCCAACAAGTCAGTTTGTCAAATTTCTCCCCGGCTAGAGCTGCCCTGGGCAACTGTAAGTGCTGTTATTGTGAAGTGGAAATGTCTAGGAGCAACAACGGCTCAGCCGTGAAGTGGTAGGCCACACAAGCTCACAGAACAGGACCGCTGAGTGCTGAAGCACGTAGCGCATCAAAATAATCTGTCCTCGGTTGCAGCACTCACTACAGAGTTCCAAACTGCCTCTGGAAGCAATGTCAGCATAATAACTGTTCGTCAGGAGCTTCTTAGCCACACAAGCCTCAGATCACCATGCGCAATGCCAAGCGTCGGCTGGAGTGGTGTAAAGCTTTCCACCATTGGACTCTGGAGCAGTGGAAACGCGTTCTCCGGAGTGATGAATCACGCTTCTCCATCTGGCAGTCCGACGGACAAATCTGGGTTTGGCGGACGCCAGGAGAACGTTACCTGCCCAACGCATAGTGTCAACTGTAAAGTTTGGTGGAGGAGGAATAATGGTCTAGGGTTGTTTTTCATGGTTCAGGCTAGGCCCCTTAGTTCCAGTGAAGGGAAATCTTAACGCTACAGCATACAATGACATTCTAGAGGATTCTGTGCTTCCAACTTTGTGGCAACAGTTTGGGGAAGGCCCTTTCCTGTTTCATCATGGCAATGCCCCCTTGCACAAAGTGAGGTCCATACAGAAATGGTTTGTCGAGATCGGTGTGGAAGAACTTGACTAGCCTGCACAGAGCCCTGACCTCAACACCATCGAACACCTTTGGGATGAATTGGAACGCTGACTGCAAGCCAGGCCTAATCGCCCAACATCAGTGCCCGACCTGACTAACGCTCATGTGGCGCCGCAGCAAAGTCCCCGCAGCAATGTTCCAACATCTAGTGAAAGCCTTCCCAGAAGAGTGGAGACTGTTGTAGCAGCAAAGGGGGGACCAATTCCATATTAATGCCCATGATTTAGGAATGAGATGTTCGACAAGCAGGTGTCCACATACTTTTGCTAATGTAGTGTATATAGTGGGTTTGACAAATATTTAGATTCTGTAGAGGGAAGGTTTATTTATCTTCAGTAAACTCATGTCTCTTTTCTATCTCTTTTGGGTTAGCCTATTAAGTATCATATTGTTATCCTGTATGTGATGTGCTGTCATGTTTAGCCTACTATAATTTTTCAACTTTGAATAATGTGAATTATAATGAAATGTTGATCCATACAACAAGATGGTAAACATTTATTATATGTTTTGAGGAAAATATTTATTGTGTGAATGTTTTTGTGTGCATGCCACATATACCTATAGGTGAATGACTAGGCTGGTGAATTAAAATCCCTCAGACTCGGTGGAAAGGAGGACAAGTAAATGAACTATAGTTATTAATTTACCTTTGAATATTACAGTATTGTCAACTTTTGTTACATTATAGCACAGAGATCCTATCAATTCTAAATTCTATATGTAATTCTGTGCATTGTAGCCAATTATACACACAGGGAGGCGCCAAAGACCAGGTATGGGCACGACTACATCAAGGAATATTCAAGAAGTGGTTAGATTTAAAAAATAAAGTTAATATAGCATATAAACATAATGCCATGTGTTGGTATACAGTGTGATTGTATTGCAGCTATTAAACATTATTTACAAGTCAAATGGAACGTTATTTTATTTTCCACGAAGAGGACGACTCATGCAGAGGGAGGAACTAAACCACGTTTTACTTTCACTTTCACAGCTTCAGGAAATCTAAAGATCAGAAGTAGGCTAGGCGATGAGCCACACAGGGATTTAGCATATCTCATTTGAACTGAATTGTATTTATTATCTAAACAAATTAACTATATGCCCGAACTAACGCCCATCAGATTGTGCTTCTGGCTTTGTCTTGTACGAACGGTGGTCTCTGGAGGTAAGTTGAAACGACTGGTAGGCCGAATTTAAGTGTTTGGCCTACCTACTATTTGTTAGGCCACTTGTTTGCTATTGTGTGCTAAATGTAGATCCTATCCTACAACATCACATCATAATATTTGATTATCATGAACAATAGGTGTATGTAAGATAATGTCCTTTATAAACACTATGCGCTGCAACTTCAAGTTAGAAGCGCACCCGCCGAGTGGGATTCATATCACTGAAAAACAACAACTTGTAATGACATTATGGATGGACAATATCCTAAACACGCTCTTCCTATTGATTTTCAACATGGAAAGTCAGAATGGTTTTAAACGACGTCTATGTGGGTTTCGATTAGAAATAAGGACCGCGCCCTTCTTATTCAGTTCAGCTACATACAGATCTCACTTCAAGAAGTTATTGAATATTGAGTCCTGGGCTAACCAAGGCTCAAACCTACAGAAGGGTCTGCATGATCATGGCAGGGCCGGTGTTATGGGGCCTGGCCCGCCCTACGGTACCTCCTTGCCCATCCAAATAAAATATTGAAATATTGAACATTTATTTGACCTAAACTCATGCCAACAGAAAGACGCATTAATCTCAGATAAAGCTTCCGAGCGAGCGAAACAGTGCCCCTCAGTATGCGTCGACCATGTATCTGATGCTGTCTGGACCGAAAGAGTATGGCGCCAGAACGAATCAGTTGGTTGGGCATTTGATTTCTATAGGCGGGCCCGTTTTTTTCCAATGGGACCTCCTGTGTGCACGCTTTTGCATTGGTGTTATAATAAATACCATAGGCAGCTCGAGAGTTTCAAGTTTGGAGAAGCTTTCAATGTATCCTACCATTTCAACCTAGCTGCGTGCCAGTTGTTATAATTTTCTATTTGCACATTTTGATGCAATGGTTTCATTTCAATAATAACGTTTGTGTTTCTCAAAATTATTGCCACGTGGTAAATGATAAAAATCTCAATTAAATGATAAAAATCTAAAAGTTAAAATTCAACTAAATGCAAGAGCACCAGCCTTTGCCATATGGACACATTGATCCATTGGCTGCTACATTATTAGGACAGGAAACCACACACATGCTCACATGGAGCGCTCCAAACAAAATACAATTAAACATTTTACAAAACTCCTAAATTATGGTAATGAAATAAACCAAAACGTGTTTCTCACAAGTGTAGCAGGTTGTGAACTTTGCAAACACTGTTTCCACTCCGAGAATGAGAACGGTAAATTACTGTTATTCATGCGTTAACAGTAATTAATGTAACCAAATAACGTGGATAAACGGTACATTTACTAGACCTACTAGTTACATGTGTAATGAGGAATTGATAAAAATAAACAATCAAAGGGCAAATAATTCACACAATGTAACAATGAATGTGCAAGAATTGTCTGGAGACTGCCAAGCACATTCTGGAGAGCTGAGTGCATGCATTCTGGAGAAAGACACCCGTATCTTCAGCACACACCCCTCCCCTTCTTCTTGTCTCAACATTTCATACTGAAAAAAATATAAACGCAACATGCAACAATTTCAAAGATTTTACTGAGTTACAGTTCATATAAGGAAATAAGTCAATTGAAATAAATTAATTAGGCCTTAATAGATGGATTTCACATGACTGTGCAGGGGTGCAGCCATGGGTGGGCCTTGGAGGGCATAGGCCCACCCACTTGGCAGCCAGGCCCACCCACTGGGGAACCAAGGGCTTTATTACAGACAGAAATACTCCTCAGCACTCCCCTTCAGACGATCCCGTAGGTGAAGAAGCCGGATGTGGCGGTCCTGGGCTGGTGTGGTTATACATGGTCT
This sequence comes from Coregonus lavaretus, assembly GCF_964263955.1. Taxonomy (NCBI): domain Eukaryota; kingdom Metazoa; phylum Chordata; class Actinopteri; order Salmoniformes; family Salmonidae; genus Coregonus; species Coregonus lavaretus. The sequence continues at coordinate 10,255,112 of NC_140022.1, read as the reverse complement.
GTGGTTGTGAGGCCAGTTGGACGTACTGCCAAATTCTCTAAAACAATGTTGGCGACAGCTTATGGTAGAGAAATTAACATTCAAATATCTAGCAACAGCTCTCGTGGACGTTCCTGCAGTTAGCATGCCAATTGCACGCTCCCTCAAAACTTGAGACATCTGTGGCATTGTGTTGTGTGACAAAACTGCACATTTTAAAGTGGCCTTTTATTGAACCCAGCACAAGGTGCACCTATGTAATGATAGTGCTGTTTATTCAGCTTCTTGATATGCCACACCTGTCAGGTAGATGGATTATCTTGGCAAAGGAGAAATGCTCACTATCAGGGATGTAAACAAATTTGTGCACATCATTTGAGAGAAATAAGCTTTTTGTGCATATGGAACATTTCTGGGATTTGTTATGTCAGCTCATGAAACATATGACCAACACTTTACATGTTGCGTTCATATTTTGTTTCAATGTAAATTATTCTCAAGACACATTATCTTCACACTTTTTAGATGCTTTTCACTGACAGCCGCAACTCAATAATCAGCTAGGCATATTGCCACATGTGCTGCCCAAATTGCAGGCTTCCCAAATTGCAGGCTTCCCAAATAGGCATCGATTTGTGATTTGAAACAATCCACAGCTATTTTTGTAAAAAATAAGCTAATGATCCTCTGTGGCTAAGTCAAGCTCTCTGGTAAAGTATTTTGAATTATTTTATTTAGACAGCAGTAATTATGTAATTTTGGCAAAACATCAATTTAGTGCACACATTTTCCTTTCTAATTCACAAGTGCCTGAAACCAGAGATCTGTATATATGTGGTCCTCTGTAGCTCAGCTGGTAGAGCACGGCGCTTGTAAAGCCAAGGTAGTGGGTTCGATCCCCGGGACCACCCATACACAAAAAAAGAAAAAAAAAAGAAAATGTATGCACGCATGACTGTAAGTCACTTTGGATAAAAGCGTCTGCTAAATGGCATATTATAATGATGAGATGCTCAGGTCTCCGCCCTAATTATGCGAGTCGTTGTCCCAAAGTCGGGAATGCAGGCGACAAGCTTAGGTCTGCATATTATGCCCATAGAAACGCATTGGGTTTATTTCAGGACAGATTTTTGCGAGAGTGCGAAACAGCGCCCCTCAGTCTTACCATATGTAGCCCATGTATCTGATTCTGTCTGGCCAGAAAAAGTATGACATGCCATACTCCTTTTGTCCAGACAGCATCAGACACATGGTCTACACTTACGGAGACAGAGGGGCGCTGTTTTACTCGCTCGGATGCTTTATCTGAGATTGATGCGTCTTTCTGTCGGCGCGCATCTCGGTCAAATAAATGATCAATATTTCCATATTTTATTTGGATAGGCAAGGAGGTTCGGTAGTGCATTGGCCCGCCCATAACGCCGACCCTGCTTTATGCGCAAATATTGATATAATAGCCATCATATCGAAGTAAACTTATAGTCACACGATGATATGGTATGGGTCTCACTATGACTCGTCAGGAAACCATGCAGTTTATTAGGGTACAGATGAAATAAGTTATGGTGAACTTCACAGGGTGGTGAAGTGCACTGTGATCTTGATGCTCCTGTCCAATAAATATAGAAGGTCTTATTCTGGTGACATGATGATCGATGCTTGACTGCCATTTGATAAATACAAATATTCTCGCTCTTATCCATGATAATCTCATAATGTAGATATCTTACCCTCACTGTAGCTGCGAGCTGTTGGCTAGAGTGCACATGCCAAGACCAGAGTAGGCATTTTGCTATTCAATGCAACAGGTTTTGTGACAAAACTATTAGTGGAGTTGAAAATGTGATGGTACATGAAAACGTAAGCGAAAAAGTACATTTTGTGTGCACTACATCATGACGCACTGATTTTTATCTGCAACAAGTCTGTTGGGTGGAAACTCACCACTGGTTGGAAAATGCGCACATTTTCTTTATGTGGATTTTAGAATATTCACTTGAAAATCTGTCGCCAATTGGCTGGAAACCTAGCTCCTAACCAAGTTTCCATCTAACCTTTTTATGCAGTAAAGTATATGTCAGTAAAAAATATAATGACAGGCCTGATGGAAACATACTTTGTTTGGGGTAAACTTTCCAAATGTCGACAAAACAAAATACTCTAGACAAGGTGGGACCTTTTTGTGTTTGTAACATTTATTATGCGAGACATGGTGGTGGAAATGCTTTTATGCACAAATATTGATATAATAACCATCATATCAAAGTAAACATGGAGTCACGCGATGACATGTTGTGTGGTCCTCCCACTACGACTGCAGTTCATTAGGCTACAGATGAAATAAGTTATGATGAACTTCACAGGGTGGTGAAAGTGCAAGGTGATGAGCTTAATGCTACTTTCAAATAAATATTGAGGGTCTTATTCTGGTGACATGATGATCGATGCTTTGCTGCCGTTTGACAAATACAAATAATATCGCTGTTATCCATAATGATGTCATAATGTAGATAGTTTACCCCCACAGTTTTTGGCTGGAGTGTATGTGCGTAGACCAGAGTGGGCAAACATTTTGCTATATAACGCAACAGTTTTTGTGACAAACCATCAAGGAGGGGTTTGTGCTGATTGTACAGAGATTGTGACAGCCGGTTAAATGGCATTCCTTGACAAGGCAAGAACAAGATGTATGTCAGGAGAAGTGCCGTAGGAGGAGGAATGGAGGGAAAAGGAGAGGCATAGGAGGTCTAAGAGAGAGAGGGAGGAGGAAGAGGGTGAGCTTGAGTCGGTTAAAAATGGTGAATAGAAGGGAGATGGTTTGTTAAAGGGGAATGGTAGAAAGTATTAGAGTGAGTTGAAGACAGTAGGAGAAATGGAAGTGAATGAGGGCGAAGTATCGGAAGTGGTAGGTGTGGTGAAGTTCTCTGAGCCCGAGGCTTGCACCGAGGGTCAGGATAAAGATGAGTCTGTGACAGTAGGAGTGACATTTTTGGAAAAAGTGGACCCTTGCCTTTTGGCTGATCCATTTGTGGTTTCAGGGTGGGTGAAAACAGAGTTAGGTGCTGTGGAATCGGTGAGGGTAACCAGAAGTGGTCTGGTGATAATTGTTTGTGTTTCTGCTGGTCAGAGGAAGCAGGCACTCCATGTTAAACTAATGGGGGCAAGAGATGTGAATTGTTTTGCGCTCAATAAAAGGGCACCATTGAAAGGAGTGATTACTGGGGTAGCAGTAAATGTAAAAGTTGACCAACTGAAGGGGAAGATTCCCGGTGTTTGTGATGCTCGTCGTTTGGTGCGACGCAGACAGGGTGGCATGAGTGGTGAAACAGAGTCATTGTCTGTTCTTTTGAGTTTTGATGTTGAGTCTTTGCCCGACAAAGTGATGTTAGGATATATAAGTTATCCTGTACAAGCTTTTGTGCCAAATACATTACGTTGTTACAGGTGTCAAGCTTATGGGCATGTGGCAGCAGTGTGTAGGAGGGAGGTTCCTAGGTATGAGAAGTGTGCAGAAGGGCATGAGACAAAGGAATGTGTAGCATTGGGGAAAGTAGTGGTATGTGTTAATTGTAGGGGGGCCCATGTGGCTGGGGATCAGAAATGTCCCATGCGAGAGAGGCAGGTTGAGGTTTCCAGGGTTAGAGTAGTGCAGAAGTTGTCATATGCTGAGGCAGTGAAGAAAGTAGAGGAAGATGGGTCAAGGGGGAGGGATAGTGAGAGAAGTGGTGTGAGTAGTGATCTGTACCAGTACAGAGGGATAAACCAACAAGTGATATATGTTTTAATAAGATTGGATTTTGAGCATTTATAGCAATGGTTATCAACTGTACTGCAGGGATGGAACGTAAGTCGCAGAAAATTGAGGTTGTGGTGGCAGCTGCAGAAAGGTATTTGGGTGTGCGAGACTTGACATCAGAAGAGTTACAGGGTGTGTTTAGTGGTGGTGTCCCATGCTTTCAGGTTGTTGGCCTGAGTTAGTACTAAATAGATTGAAATAGTGGAGTAGGGTGGTGTTATTTTTATATTTGTTTGTGAGTGTAGTGTTAGATGGTAGGGTATTTCTTTATTTCTTTATTTTTTCAAACAATGTATAAGGGAGTTGTAGTCCAGTCTAGTTGGTGGCGGTAATGCAACATTTACTGGATGCCAACCGCCGTTAAAACTCATAGAAGAAGAAGGAGGCGCCAAAGAGTAGTACCAGTGGAGTGTAAAACCATCAGTGGAGTGTAAAATGGAAACCCATTTAACTTGTATTTTTCCTTCGGTACATGGGAATTTAACGGCAAAAGTAATTTTTATGTGGAATACGTCATTAGGCACAAAGTCTGCTTGATGGAAAAAATATCTCTACTGGGAAAATGTGCATATTGTTTTATGCAGATTTTAGAATATTTGCATGAAATCTGTCGCAAATTGGATGGAAACCTAGCTGGTGATATAATAGTGGACAGCCTCTGAGGCAGGGTGTAGACAAAGACTTTAATCTATGGTGTAGTCTAGATCAGTTTCCACTCAAGTGGCGATGGTGAGGGGGAAAATACTGGCAAAGTGGGCAGACTACTTAGGCCAGGTACACACAGCAAGCAGAATTCTAGACATAAAAAGTAAAGGTTCATAATAATGTCTCTTTCAATGCCAATAGGGTTAAGACTACATATTTATACCCTAACCATAATGTGTTACCCTGGATACATTGATACTCTTTTACATGTATGAAATTTCTGCTTTTCCAGATTATCTTTATCATAAAGTGGGAGGTGAGGTCTTGTTGAAACCAGACAAGTCCACAGTGCCTGGCCCCATCACAAGCATCCTATGGAAGCATGGGAAGAACAAGGTGGCAGAGTGGGACAAGGATTTTGGTGGTCTGGAAATCTATGGTGCCTTCAAAGAGCGCACAACCCTGAACCAGGCTACTGGAGAGCTGAGAATCAGTGGATTGACGAAAACAGACAGTGGAATTTATTCTGTGGAGTTCAACGACAAACAGCTTGACAAGACATATAAACTATCTGTTATCAGTAAGTGTTTCTCTCTCTCTCTGTGTGTATGTGTGTGTGTGTATATATACATGTGTGTATGTGTGTGTGTGGTCTTGTAGAAACAGCAGGTTATTCAGTGCCTCACAAACATTTCCCCAAATTATTCCTGTTTCTTTCCTCTATTTACAGAGGCAGTCCCCAAACCCACAATCACTTCTTCCTGTAACACCAACAAAACCTCCTGCACTCTGACCTGTGAGGGCGACACCACTGATGCTGAACCTGTCACCTACAACTGGAAAGTGGGAGAGGGGGCGTGGGAGGTCTTAGTCAAACATCTCACTGTCTCTAAGAGCGACACTGGCAATTCAAACAGCGGTTCCAAGTACTTCTGCAAGATGAAGAACTCTGCTGGGGAAGGGGAAGTCAGCGAGCCAGTTGGACAGGTGTTTGGCCCAGGTGAGTGGACAATCATAAGTATGCTACGGTCTTATGTATTGATATGTCAGTAACACTGCTAATGTTGTAGGACATTTTGAATGATGGGCTATGTTGAAAACAGACAGTGGGGTTTATTCTGTGGAGTTCAATTGCAAAGTGCTTGAGAGGATATATACATTATGTTATAAGTAATTTTTTCTGTCTGTCTGTGTGCCTCTATATTAAATAGCAGATTATGCATTGCCTCACAAGCATTTTTCCCTGCTTTGTCTTTGTCTCTCTCTTCTGGATTTACAGTGGCAGTCCCTAAACCCACAATCACTTCTTCCTGTAACTCAATCAAAACCTCCTGCTCTCTGATCTGTGAAGGCGACACCACTGATGCTGAACCTGTCACCTACAGCTGGAAAGTGGGAGAGGGGGCGTGGGAGGTCATAGGAAAACATCTGGTTGTCTCTAAAAGCGACACTGGCAAATCAATCAATAGTTACAAGTACTTCTGCAAGATGAAGAACTCTGCTGGGGAAGGGGAAGCCAGTGAGCAAGTTGGAGATGTGTTTGGCCCAGGTGAGTGGACACTCATAAGTGTGCTACAGTCTTATGTATTGATATGTCAGTAACACTGCTAGTGTTGTAGGACATTTTGAATGCTGCACTATGTTGAATACCTGATCAACTCCTGTCAAAGTATCAATACAAAATGTGTTTTCATTTCAGAACCTTCTGAAGTTGTTGGTCTTGTTGTTGCTTTGGTTGCCATTTTCGTTGTAGCTCTTGTTGTCGCCGCCATAACAGGTAAGAACAGCACATCTATAGTCAAAGAGCACTGCACATGTACAGTGGGGAAAAAAAGTATTTAGTCAGCCACCAATTGTGCAAGTTCTCCCACTTAAAAAGATGAGAGGCCTGTAATTTTCATCATAGGTACACGTCAACTATGACAGACAAAATGAGAAAAAAAAATCCAGAAAATCACATTGTAGGATTTTTAATGAATGTATTTGCAAATTATGGTGGAAAATAAGTATTTGGTCAATAACAAAAGTTTCTCAATACTTTGTTATATACCCTTTGTTGGCAATGACACAGGTCAAACGTTTTCTGTAAGTCTTCACAAGGTTTTCACACACTGTTGCTGGTATTTTGGCCCATTCCTCCATGCAGATCTCCTCTAGAGCAGTGATGTTTTGGGGCTGTCGCTGGGCAACACAGACTTTCAACTCCCTCCAAAGATTTTCTATGGGGTTGAGATCTGGAGACTGGCTAGGCCACTCCAGGACCTTGAAATGCTTCTTACGAAGCCACTCCTTCGTTGCCCGGGCGGTGTGTTTGGGATCATTGTCATGCTGAAAGACCCAGCCACGTTTCATCTTCAATGCCCTTGCTGATGGAAGGAGGTTTTCACTCAAAATCCCACGATACATGGCCCCATTCATTCTTTCCTTTACACGGATCAGTCGTCCTGGTCCCTTTGCAGACAAACAGCCCCAAAGCATGATGTTTCCACCCCCATGCTTCACAGTAGGTATGGTGTTCTTTGGATGCAACTCAGCATTCTTTGTCCTCCAAACACGACGAGTTGAGTTTTTACCAAAAAGTTATATTTTGGTTTCATCTGACCATATGACATTCTCCCAAACCTCTGCTGGATCATCCAAATGCACTCTAGCAAACTTCAGACGGGCCTGGACATGTATTGGCTTAAGCAGGGGAACACGTCTGGCACTGCAGGATTTGAGTCCCTGGCGGCGTAGTGTGTTACTGATGGTAGGCTTTGTTACTTTGGTCCCAGCTCTCTGCAGGTCATTCACTAGGTCCCCCCGTGTGGTTCTGGGATTTTTGCTCACCGTTCTTGTGATCATTTTGACCCCACGGGGTGAAATCTTGCGTGGAGCCCCAGATCGAGGGAGATTATCAGTGGTCTTGTATGTCTTCCATTTCCTAATAATTGCTCCCACAGTTGATTTCTTCAAACCAAGCTGCTTACCTATTGCAGATTCAGTCTTCCCAGCCTGGTGCAGGTCTACAATTTTGTTTCTGGTGTCCTTTGACAGCTCTTTGGTCTTGGCCATAGTGGAGTTAGGAGTGTGACTGTTTGAGGTTGTGGACAGGTGTCTTTTATACTGATAACAAGTTCAAACAGGTGCCATTAATACAGGTAACGAATGGAGGACAGAGGAGCCTCTTAAAGAATAAGTTACAGGTCTGTGAGAGCCAGAAATCTTGCTTGTTTGTAGGTGACCAAATACTTATTTTCCACCATAATTTGCAAATAAATTCAATGTGATTTTCTGGATTTTTTTTCCTCAATTTGTCTGTCATAGTTGACATGTACCTATGATGAAAATTACAGGCCTCTCTCATCTTTTTAAGTGGGAGAACTTGCACAATTGGTGGCTGACTAAATACTTTTTTCCCCCACTGTACATAGTTCTGAAGCACAGATTGACATAACAGCAGCAACAACAGTGAGCTATACCCCCTGAAGGGGATACCTGTTCTACCTGTATTTATAGTAGTGTTCAGATGTTCAGGTACTGAATGCAGGTTGTTTATTGGTTCTCTCAGACTAGATGCCTTGTCATTGCAGCTTAAGCATGTAAATGTGGGTAAAGTCATATTCAATAGCTGACAGAATATTAATGCAGACTAGTACTTTAAGAGAATATTTGAATTTTTACTCCCCAGTTTGGTTGGTGTGGAAGAAAAAAAATGGTAGGATGATTCTCTGTCTCTTCCTGGTTCAACTCTTCATACTCACTGATTCACCAAAATGTTACACAATGTCAATTTCATTTGTATGAAAGTGTCTTAATAATTTCTTAAATTTGTGTGTCTCTTTTTCATCTCAGGATATCCGGAAGACACATGGATCGACTTTTTGACCAAGTTCTGTGGTGGAGTGTTTGGTAAGTTTTACCCTAACTTGACTCTGATCCATATTCAACCTGCTAACTGGCTCCCCACAGTAATACAAACACAACATTATTATTATTATTATTATTAATGCACTGCACCATATACACATACAGTACTTCCATGCACTGCACACATGCTTCCTCACAGCACAGGACAGGAGTGTTGTTTTTGTCCCATCCCAGAAATCTAGAAACCTTTTAAAATCAAATTAGGGACCTTTACTCACTAATATGTGTGTGTGTGCGTGCTCGCAGTGGTGGCAAAAGTACTCAATTGTCATACTTGAGTAAAAGTAAAGATACCTTAATAGAAAATTACTCAAGTAAAAATGAAAGTCACTGAGTAAAATAGTACTTGAGTAAAAGTCTGAAAGTAAATAGACTGTTCTCCCTGCTACCGCACGGCAAGCGGTACTGGAGTGCCAAGTCTAGGTCCAAAAGACTTCTCAACAGCTTCTACCCCCAAGCCATAAGACTCCTGAACAGCTAATCATGGCTACCCGGACTATTTGCACTGCCCCCCCACCCCATCCTTTTTACGCTGCTGCTACTCTGTTAATTATTTATGCATAGTCACTTTAACTCTACCCACATGTACATATTACTTCAACTATCTCAACTAGCCGGTGCCCCCGCACATTGACTCTGCAACGGTACCCCCCTGTATATATAGCCTCCCTACTGTTATTTTATTTTACTTCTGCTCTTGTTTTATTTTTATAAAAATAAATGCACTGTTGGTTAAGGGCTGTAAGTAAGCATTTCACTGTAATGTCTGCACCTGTTGTATTCGGCGCATGTGACCAATAAAAATTGATTTGATTTGAAAGTATCTGGTTTTAAATGTACTTAAGTACCGTGGTGGAAAAAGTACTCAATTGTCATAAGTACATTTACATTTAACAGACGCTCTTGTCCAGAGCAACTTACAGTAGTGAGTGCATACATTTCATACTTTTTTTCATACTGGCCCCCCGTGGGAATCGAACCCACAACCCTGGCGTAGCAAGCGCCATGCTCTACCAACTGAGCTATAAGGGAGGCTCAATTGTAAAAATTAAAAGTAAATGCCAAACCAGGCCAAATGGTACAGTTTTCTTGTTTATTTTTTACAGACAGAGGGGCACACTCCAACACTCAGGCATCATTTACAAATGCAGTATTTGTGTTTAGTGAGTCCGCCAGATCAGAGGCAGTAGGGATGACAACACATTATATTGATAGGTGCGTGGATTGGACCATATTGCTGTCCTGCCTGAGCATTCTTAAATGTAACGAGTACTTTTGGGTGTCAGGAAAAATGTATAGAGTAAAAAGTACATTATTTTCTTTAGGAATGTAGTGAAGTAAAAGTAAACATTTAAAAATATATAATAGTCAAGTACAGATACTGTATGAACTATTTAATAAAACAAAATAAAGTTACTATGACTAAAATAGGACTGAAATGACTGACTAAAACTAGACTAGAATCGTCCAGAGTCGACTGATGATAACTAAAACCAAGGATGAAATGACTTAAATGGGACTAGGATTAAAGGTATTTTAGTCATAAAGACTAAAACTAAATGAACACTGCCACTAAAATAGGTAGTAACACTAACACACCTTTTTACGTGGTACTTCTATGAGGCCATTTTGACGATGCAGATATGTGGAGATGTTGCCAGAAATGTGTTTCTCATATTTTTTGTGTCGGAATTTATTTGAATAAAAAAAAAATTGTGACGTAACTTACATACAGTATGAGAAGGTGATGATTATTAATGTGAGTTTAAAGCTAGCAGTGTGTGTGCCAGCATATATAAAATGTGTACGATGCAGTTGCAATCTGCAAAGATGAGTCAAAGCCTGAGGGTAAGACACAGTGGCATTCACATGGAATTCTGCCACTTAGCATCCTTTTCATTGTCATCCAGAAGTGAATACAACAAATACTAATGTGGTCTGTGTATGAGAATGTTAAGCTAAACTTTTCTCTCTTCTTCTCCTCAGCTAAAGTCAGGTGATGGAGTCCAGCCAGAACAAGGCAAGTCATCCAGTTAATGTAAGACTGTATAAAGCAGAAGTAACTTATTTAAAGATGGACTATACAGAAATCACTCCTCCATTTCCTGGTTGATAAAATTCTAATAGTTTACCTAATTTCAGTTTCTGTGAAAAAACAAGCAGTCATTGTGTAGAGAATCATTGTACCATCTAATCATTGTACCATTCCATAACCAAAAATATTGTATTTTCAGCTATTTGAAGCTGGTGTACAAAACCGGAAGCATAGAAATAGCACACATAGAACAGATTTACCGCTTTTTAGACTTGCTTTCAATGGGAATTAAAGATCTATAACAGTTCTATGTGAATTTGGTTGGGTCGCCCAAAAAGTACCATATTGTACCTTTTAAGTAGAATTTGATACAGTAGGAGAGAGGCTGTAGTTGATGTTTTCCTTCTGTGTGATTCTGCAGGGGTTACGTTAACGGCCAACCCCAAAACAGGGGAATACCACAATGACAAAGCTGTAAAGGGGTGATCTGAAAAGTCATAGTCAATCAATCAATAATATAATAATACTTTTAGCAAAAATGTTTATTTTTAATTCACAATCTGTAGAAGCAATGAGAATAGAAAGGTTCAGAACTTTTGTAAAACATCACAGTACGGTTGAAATATATATGGCAAATAGAAATCCTATATGGATGGTGTTAAGAGATAGATGGGAGGTATTGAATAGAGTTGAAGGATGGGACTAATAACAAATAACAACAAATAATAACAAAGATAGCTAATAATGTAAGCATACTGTGTCCATAATAAGTATATAGGTTGTATGTTGGGAGCTTTTGGGAAAGAGCACAGTTAGAAAGATATGGCATTTAGAAGCAAACCGGATGGACATCATGAAAATGATCGGAGAGGTTGAGAGTAGAAGAAGTTCAGGAGCAAAAAAATCAATATATATATATATATATATATAGAATTATTGTAAAATTAACTCTGTCCATAAGGTGTAGATAGTAAGTATAGACCGGAAGTAGAGGCCTGGGCGTTGTTGTTCACTAATTTACTCCAAGTAGGGAAAGGATGGTGGGGTTGAAAAGTAATAAAGGGGAATATATATATAAAAAATAAAAATAAACATGGGGGATTGGAAGTGATGCAGACAATTACATTGATAGAAGATACAATCTATCTGCAATATTAAGCTGATCCATTCCCCCCCCCAAAAAAAATAAAATAATAATAATAATAATAATAATAATAATAATAAAAAATAAAAATAAAAAAGCTGTAAAGGGGCAGGGGAATGGAGGTGTGTATGAGACTTAAGTGGATAGTTTACCCGGTAACAGAGTGCTCTGGCAGTTACAGTGAACTCCAACCATGTTTGTCCTGATGATTTGATTCCTGTAACATTATACTGTGTATTATAAGTATAGAGGGTTCATCTAGAACAGGGGTGTCAAACTCATTATATGAAGGGCTTAGTGTCTGAGGGTTTTTGGTTTTCCTTTCAATTAAGACCTAGACAACCAGGTGAGGGGTTCTTTACTAATTAGTGACCTTAATTAATCAATCAAGTACAAGGGAGGAGTGAAAACCCGCAGACACTCGGCCCTCCATGGAATGAGTTTGACAGAATTGTGTTCACATTGTTATTACATTGTTATTATGTTTGTGATGATAGGAATACCTGGAATAGTATAACAGCAATACTTCTACATCCCCCCCCCCCCCCCCCCCCCATTTATTTTTATTTTTATATATAGATATATACACTGCTCAAAAAAATAAAAGGAACACTAAAATAACACATCCTAGATCTGAATGAATGAAATAATCTTATTAAATACTTTTTTCTTTACATTGTTGAATGTGCTGACAACAAAATCACACAAAAGTTATCAATGGAAATCAAATGTATCAACCCATGGAGGTCTGGATTTGGAGTCACACTCAAAATTAAAGTGGAAAACCACACTACAGGCTGATCCAACTTTGATGTAATGTCCTTAAAACAAGTCAAAATGAGGCTCAGTAGTGTGTGTGGCCTCCACGTGCCTGTATGACCTCCCTACAACGCCTGGGCATGCTCCTGATGAGGTGGTGGATGGTCTCCTGAGGGATCTCCTCCCAGACCTAGACTAAAGCATCCGCCAACTCCTGGACAGTCTGTGGTGCAACGTGGCGTTGGTGGATGGAGCGAGACATGATGTCCCAGATGTGCTCAATTGGATTCAGGTCTGGGGAATGGGCGGGCCAGTCCATAGCATCAATGCCTTCCTCTTGCAGGAACTGCTGACACACTCCAGCCACATGAGGTCTAGCATTGTCTTGCATTAAGAGGAACACAGGGCCAACCGCACCAGCATATGGTCTCACAAGGGGTCTGAGGATCTCATCTCGGTACCTAATGGCAGTCAGGCTACCTCTGGCGAGCACATGGAGGGCTGTGCGGCCCCCCAAATAAATGCCACCCCACACCATGACTGACCCACCGCCAAACCGGTCATGCTGGAGGATGTTGCAGGCAGCAGAACGTTCTCCACAGCGTCTCCAGACTCTGTCACGTCTGTCACATGTGCTCAGTGTGAACCTGCTTTCATCTGTGAAGAGCACAGGGTGCCAGTGGCGAATTTGCCAATCTTGGTGTTCTCTGGCAAATGCCAAACGTCCTGCACGGTGTTGGGCTGTAAGCACAACCCCCACCTGTGGACGTCGGGCCCTCATACCATCCTCATGGAGTCTGTTTCTGACCGTTTGAGCAGACACATGCACATTTGTGGCCTGCTGGAGGTCATTTTGCAGGGCTCTGGCTGTGCTCCTCCTGCTCCTCCTTGCACAAAGGCGGAGGTAGCGGTCCTGCTGCTGGGTTGTTGCCCTCCTACGGCCTCCTCCATGTCTCCTGATGTACTGGCCTGTCTCCTGGTAGCGCCTCCATGCTCTGGACACTACGCTGACAGACACAGCAAACCTTCTTGCCACAGCTCGCATTGATGTGCCATCCTGGATGAGCTGCACTACCTGAGCCACTTGTGTGGGTTGTAGACTCCGTCTCATGCTACCACTAGAGTGAAAGCACCGCCAGCATTCAAAAGTGACCAAAACATCAGCCAGGAAGCATAGGAACTGAGAAGGTCTGTGGTCACCACCTGCAGAACCACTCCTTTATTGGGGGTGTCTTGCTAATTGCCTATAATTTCCACCTGTTGTCTATTCCATTTGCACAACAGCATGTGAAATGTATTGTCAATCAGTGTTGCTTCCTAAGTGGACAGTTTGATTTCACAGAAGTGTGATTGACTTGGAGTTACATTGTGTTGTTTAAGTGTTCCCTTAATTTTTTTGAGCAGTGTGTGTGTGTATATATATATATATATATATATATATATATATATATATATATATATATACAAAAAAAAAAAAAAACTTTACTACCACTGTCTTTTGTCTAAACTAACACCTGACTTATTTCACCTGCTAGCACTGACTTGTTAAAAAAACGTATTGTGATCAAGATGTAGTTGTCCCTGATTGCACTGACTTTGCTCACAGATGCTTGTTTAAAGAAATGTACTTACTGTGATTGAGATGTGGTTGTCCCACTGCCTATCCTAAGTTGAATGCACCAATTTGTAAGTCACTCTGGATAAGAGCGTCTGCTAAATTACTTAAATGTAAATGTAAATGATGATCAACATGTGGTATTTTTCTTTTAATTTGGATGCAATGAAAGACACACATTGAACAAGTCAGATTGGTGTATTCTTAAAGGAAAGGAATAGCACCTGTTGTTGCATTTATAACATAAGACCAAGAGTTTTTCCTGACCATGTGACCTGACCAGGAAAAACTCCTTGCCCTAGTCATTAGTAATGTTTTGTCTCATGAGCTCTGTTCTCTATTGCTTCCTTCCAGCTGGTGGTCTTCTGGTGGGGAACTGAGGACCACAAAAATGGGGTTTGAAGGCTCTCAGTACATGCCTCCATGTCTGTTACATTGAGACAAATGACCAAGAAGAGAGAAACTGTTGATGTTTTCGATTAACTATAAAATGAAGGAAAACAACAGGCAAACACTGCACAAAGTAACTTTCCTTCAATCAGATGAATCTAAAGTGCTGGAGTACAGAGCCAAAGCAATCAAAAAATGTGTCACAATCCCAATACTTTTGGAGCTCACTGTATAATGTGATGAGTTGTGTGCTTTATAAATTTACAGTACTTCAGAAATATGAGGGCAATATTTGTATCAGCACATTTTTGATGATGGACAAAAACAAGAGATTATCTTATACTTGGAGGTAAATAGCTTTGGATTCTTACCCTTTCTCATTATTCATGACTCGTCTTTACAAATCTAAATCAATTTGTGCAGATTGTTTTTGTTGTTTGAAGCCATAGTATCAATCACTTTGTGGTTGTATGATTCCTTTTCAGGTATTTTCCCCAGAGAACTTTATGCTAACCCACTCCACTTTCTGTTTTTAATCGCATTTTGTGAATTTCTTATAATTTAATAATTCTTCAAGCCTTCACTTGACTTAAGTCAAGGTATTTGTACAGGTTGTTATTGTTTTAGTTATTTTTCTCAGAGTATTTTATGCCAACCCCCACACTAGGCAAAGTCTAGTGTAGGGAGAGAGTGTTGGTTGAGAGGAACCAGGCCTGAGAGGTAGAGCTCATCCTCATCTGCCTTGTAAAGAGAGAGAGATTTTTTTTTTTTTTACTTGATTGGTGAAAGCAATACAGAGGAAGGTCCATTTAGGTCTGGGTTCAGCCATCACCAACATACTGTATCCCTATCTGAACCCTTCAGATCTGTGAATACTGAGCTAGGGAAAGGGACTAGTTGACACTAGACTTAGAGATCAGTCTCTTTGCATGCACTGGATGACATCTCAGCCAGGTTCACTAAACGGATCACACCACAGGACTGACGATTCCTAAATCCTTCCTCCCGAGACATGCTGCTGTGCAAAACAAATGTACTTCAAAGCGCAGTGTGACATCTATCAGCAACGATTGAATTCCGGCCTGTATATACTGCCAATTCAATGTGAATTTTAGGTGTTTGATATTTATATTTTTTCAATAAATTGATGAGTTCTATATTGGATTTGATTTGATTATTATACACAATTTTATTATAGGCGCCAAAGAGTAATATACACGACTAGTCAGGGACTCTTCGGGAAAAGGGTGGAGAATCTGGGGGCTACATTGTAATAATTAAGAAATGTGTTGAGCATGTGATCTAGGATACATTGTAACAATATATATATATATATATATATATATATATATATATATATATATATATATATATATATTAGGGCTGTCAAAAATAGCGCGTTAACGACGTTAATTAGTTGTTTGCTGTTAATTACGTCAATTTTTTAAACGCATTTCACGCATGCGCAGTGTGACAAATTATTCAGGTCAGGAAAGTGGTTGGGAGCTAGAGGCGAGATGGAGCAAGGTGAGCAAAGTGGGCCTATTGACGGATTCAAATATAAAAAGAATGATGATGGTACAGTTAACAAGTACAAGGTTATTTGCAAGATTTGTAAGAAGGAGTTTCAATTTCACCGGAGCTGTTCAAGCTTGAAGTACCATGTCAACGCCAAACATGCGTTTGCTGGGCCGTCAGATTCTGTCATCGCAGCCCTGGACAATCAGGAGCACAAACTCGTTTTGCCGACCGCAGCAGAGTGGGATAAACTGCAGAGGCTGGAGACACTTCTAGAGCCATGCAGGTAAATCAGTCTGTAACTTATCAAATAACATCGCTTTGATTATTTTCTGGAATGAATTAAACCAAGTCAAATATCAATAACATGTATCTATGTAAAAAATAATGATGATGATGATAATAATAATAATAATAATAATAATATGTTGATAACCACTGTTCTAATAATACACTGTCTCTGTGTGCATGTGTGTGTTTGTGTGCGTAGGTATGTAACTGAGCTCCTGGGTGGAGAGGCCTATGTCTCCTGTTCTGTGGTACTACCTTCTCTCTGCCACTTGCGTCTCAAGATGGAAGCCTGTGATGAGGACCCTGCATATGTGGTGAGATTCAAGACCAAGTTCAAGGAGGACCTAGCATCCCGTCAAGAACAGCTCAACAATGCATGGCTCCAGATTGCTACAGTTTTGGATCCTCGTTTCAAAGACTTGAAATGCCTGCCCAAGACAGACAGGGAAGAGGTGTGGACCACACTTGAAGGGATGCTGCAACAAGAATCACCCAGAAGGTCTTCACAGACACATGATGATGGGCCACCCAGGAAGAAAATCAGCCTTCTGCAAATGGGCTCAGATTCAGAATCAGAAGATGAAGAGGTCCAACCTGCCATACAGAGGTACAGAGCAGAGCCCACCATTAAATTGGAGGACTGCCCCTTGAGGTGGTGGGCATCTCATTCAGGAGCCCATGAGAAGCTGGCCTCACTAGCTCACAAATATCTAGCCACTCCTGCAACCACTGTTCCCTGTGAACGACTTTTCTCAGTTGCAGGTCACATTGTGAACAAGAAAAGGTCAGCTTTACTTTCAGAAAATGTGAACAAGTTAGTTTGCCTCAGCAACTGGCTGAAAGATGATGAAGCTCAGTAGATTTGAAAGGTGATGTTCAAACAAAAAGACCAGTTTCAGTGCAACATGTTATAGTAGTTAGCAACTGGATTTTTGAGCAACTGGATTAAAGAATGGAGGAAAAGGTAAAAGATTGTTCTTTGGTTTGATTTAAAAGTTTTATTGAAAATGTTTTTTTCCACAGATGACTCAAATTGTGCAAAAATGTGGTAGGTCACTGTTATGATTTGACTACATTTATTGCTTTCTGTTCAATTGAATACTGTAAATTGTACATCCTGGTTAAGAGGAATGCCAAAGAGGAAGTGATGGAACATTACAAAGACAAATATTATGGTGTGTAGTATGTTTCAGCTTGATTTAAAACACCATTATTTGGCTGTGTTAATAAACAGACATAATATGAAAATTATGTATCTGTGTCCTGTTATTTATCTTTTGGTATGCATTTCAGAAAAAAAATGGTTAGGATTCAGGTGTAATTGCAAATAGTGATTAATCATGATTAATCCACTGAAAATTCTGATTAATTTGATTAAAATTTTTAATCATTTGACAGCCCTAATATATATATATATATATATATATATAGTTGATCATTCTAACCATTAGCCAACAAATTCTTAGCCACATGATTGTGCAATTTCATGTCAAGAAGTTCTCTAGTAGGAAGTTGACTTTCACTTCGACTTCTTAGGCTACGAAAAGGGAGCTTTCTCAGAAAGATCAACATGTAATGTAGCCTCGTAGGCTACTGAAATAGCAGCGACAAACAGATTTGACGAATTATCATTGGTTGTGCATGGTTTTCTCATTCTAGTTTTTTATTAGGCTATTGTGTGCGCCTTACAACTAAGGTGCATATGTCAACAACAACAAACCACAGGAAAAACAACGTGTGTGCTACACAAGGCTCAAACGTTGAAAGCGTCGGGGTGAACTGAAACTTTGACAATGTAAAGTAGTCTACCTACCACCAACATAATCGTATGAAAGTGGTAAAAAAATACGCTTTCTTATTCCTATCGATAAGAAAAACGACCACACCCTTTACTGCAGGCTACATCCAGTGGACACAGACGTCAATTCAACGTCTAGTCCAAGTTGGTTCGACGTAATTTCATTGTTTCCAGTGGGATAGCTAAGCAAGTGTGTGCCCAGTGGGATACCGTTAGATAGGCTTAGTGTGAGCTGGTTACCTAGAGGCCTAACCAAAGTAATGATCAAGAAGATATTTTGTTAATGAGGTATAACTTCTCTCTCATTTATAAATATGTGGCAGAAAACATGTGTTCATGCAATGGGATGAGAAGGCCACACTAATCTGCAGGCCTTGTGTATACATGTATAGAGACAGTATACTGTAGCTAAATCAAATCAAATTAAATTGTATTTGTCACGTACACGTGTTTAGCAGATGTTATAGCGGGTGTAGCGAAATGCTTGTGCTTCTAGCTCCGACAGTGCAGTAATATCTAACAAGTAATATAACAATTTCACAACATATACCCAATACACACAAAACTAGTAAGGAATGGGATTTAAGAATATATACATATATGGACAAGCAATGACAGAGCGGCATGGACTAAGATACAGTAGAATGTTATAGAATAGAATGCTGTATATACATATGAGATGAGTAGTGCAAGATATGTAAACATTATTAAAGTGACTAGTGTTCCATTTCTTAAAGTGTCCAGTGATTTCAATAGGCAGCAGCAGCCTCTAATGTGCTAGTGATGGCTATTTAACAGTCTGATGGCCTTGAGAGAGAAGCTGTTTTTCATTCTCTCGGTCCCAGCTTTGAGGCACCTGTACTGACCTCGCCTTCTGGATGATAGCGGGGTGAAGAGGCAGTGGCTTGAGTGGTTGATGTCCTTGATGATCTTTTTGGCTTTCCTGTGACATCGGGTGCTGTATGTGTCTTGGAGGGCAGGTATTTTGCCCCCGGTAATGCGTTCGGCAGACTGCACCACCCTCTGGAGAGCCCTGCGGTTGTGGGCAGTGCAGATGCCATACCAGGCGGTGATACAGCTCGACAGGATGCTCTCAATTGTGCATCTGTAAAAGTTTGTGAGGGTTTTAGGTACTAAGCCGAATTTCTTCAGCCTCCTGAGGTTGAAGAGGCTCTGTTGCTGAGCTATAGTTAATGTTGTACAAACTGGCGCCGACGAAGATGGCGGCCTCGCGACTAGCTCTTAGGAAACTGCAGTATTTTGTTTTTTATGTATCATTTTTTACATTATTAGCTCAGAAAGTGTTTTGCATCATTACATACAGCCGGGGGGAAACTATTGGATATCAGAGCGTTAACTCACCAGCATTACGACCAGGAATACGACTTTCCCGAAGCAGATCATTTGTTTGCTCTCCCCAGGGCAACTGAACTGATTCCAGCGGCTGACCCAAAACATCGCCGGCGGAGGAGAGGCACTCGGAGCGGCCTGCTGGTTCGACTTAGGAGGCGCGCACACATGAAAGTAATAGTAAGTGTATGTTGTGTAGTAAGCTGTTAGTAGCCCATGTGCCTCACCCTAATAATTTGGTCCCTTTCCCCCTCATAACATAGGCCACTGTTCTGACTTGTTGGTGCACATGTAGGCTATAGCCTGTTTTAGAGAAATGTCATCAGCAAATATTGTAAGAGCTTTCATTGTCTGCTTACTGTATCTCCCTGGCATATTAGATCATTTATGCAGCAGCATACAATACATTTTTGGACTTGAACAGGAAGGTGCCGCGGCGGTCCTTCTTGTGTGCAAATTTTGTCATGAAATTTGTCATCAAAGCCTGGCATTCTCTGGATTGTTGGTGCTTTCAAGACAACTGTGAACTCTGAAAAAAACAAAGTTGAATCATGACGTCAGTGATCTTCAGGTCGGAGCTCTAGAAAGATGACAGAGTTCCCGACTTGGAATTCCGAGTTGGATAACCATTCGAAACGTATTTTCCCAGTCGGTTCCAAGTTGTCTTGAACTCACTGAAGTCTGCGATTTCCCAGTACCGAGTTTCCAGTTGTTTTTAACCCGGCAGAACTCATGCTGAATTGACAGCATGGCCAATGTATTCAACCTTTTCTGGCCCATTGTGTTGCGTGTGAATGTTTATCCTTTTAAGGTTGGAAAAGAGACCCTTAAACCCAGACTTGGACCACACACCCTCTCCACCAAATAGCAGGCAGGGGAAGCAAAATAGTGATTGCTTTGCAAGGCTTGCAGTTAACCACTGATTCCTTCCAAACCATTAATTGTTGAATTTGCGATTTCCAACTTGTTGTGTAATGTTTATGTCCAATGGCCGATGAGCACCGATACGTTTTATCTATAATTTCTCATCATATGACAAGGATTGAAAAGGATTTGCCAGTAGATTGTCGACGTGATTCATGATGATGACTGCTTGTCTAGCTTGCTAGCTAAGATTTTGAAAGTATGATGTTAACATGATCAGTCCAATCAAAGCTACGGTAGATATAACATGATTTGACATCATTTTATCTGTGGCCAATGACCTTGAGCCTTCTTGGATGGGCACTTCTAATGTAAATCTATGGCAGCACTCAAGGGGGCTTGAACTTTCTAGCTCTCCCTGTATCTTTTGCGGTGATGTAGTGGCCCCATGATTGACAGAACACTGAGCCAATCACGGCGCAACTAGAGAAGATTACCAACCCCTACGCTCTGTATTTTCCGCTGGCAGCCCCTCCACCACAGAAAGCACTGATCTAGGCTGAAGTCTGCATTTTGGAGCTGCCGTACTCAAGAAAGCAAAAAAGAGACCATGTTTGTATGCAGCTTTATTAACTCAATTTATAAAACAATTATATTGTTTGCAACTGATATGTGACACGTATTACTGGCAAAGTAACAAGGAGGCTTGCACACTGTTAAAGCTCCCAATTCACCGCTTTAATGACAACGTCTCGATACAAAACAGATCTTCCTCAGGTCAAACAAACAAACTGAGTGCTCACATCCCAAAATATACACATTTCACCTCACATGACCATTAAGCACATGACGCAAAAAAACTATTTGTGTATCTCTAATAATTTGATAACAATGAGATGGGCACATGTAGTAGTTACAGACAATAGTATATATGTATAAAATGACCAAGGAGGAGACCTGTAAGGCAAGACAAATCAAAGTGACATATTCATGTAAGAAATGGTCTGATATCAAACTCTTGGTCCAAACCTTTAGGAGACATTGTACATAATCCTAACAAGGATTGAAAAGGATTTGCCAGTAGATTGTTGACGTGATTCATAATGATGACTGCTTGTCTAGCTTGCTAGCTAAGATTTTGAAAGTATGATGTTAACATGATCAGTCCAATCAAAGCAAAGATAGATATAACATGATTTGACGTCATTTTATCTGTGGCCAATCTTAGCTCACTGGTCACCATAGCAACACCCACCCGTAGTATGCGCTCCAGCAGGTATATCTCACTGGTCATCCCCAAAGCCAACACCTCCTTTGGCCGCCATTCCTTCCAGTTCTCTGCTGCCAATGACTGGAACGAACTGCAAAAATCTCTGAAGCTGGAGACTCTTATCTCCCTCACTAACTTTAGGCGTCAGTTGTCAGAGCAGCTTACCGATCACTGCACCTGTACACAGCCCATCTGTAATTAGCCCATCCAACTACCTCATCTCCATATTGTTATTTATTTTGCTAATTTGCACCCCAGTATCTCTATTTGCACATCATCTTTTGCACATCTATCATTCCAGTGTTAATACGAAATTGTAACTATTTTGCACTATGGCCTATTTATTGCCTTACCTCCATAATTTACTACATTCGCGCACACACTGTATATATATTTTCGCTTGTATTTTTGACTTTATGTTTTGTTTACCCCATATGTAACTCTTGTTGTTTTTATCGCACTGCTTTGCTTTATCTTAGATCTTAGAATAGTTAATGATGCTATTCATGCAAGAGCACCCCTGGTGCCAAACACAGTTACAGTGGCTTGCGAAAGTATTCACCCCCCTTGGCATTTTTCCTGTTTTATTGCCTTACAACCTGGAATTAAAATTTGTATCATTTGATTTACACAACATGCCTACCACTTTGAAGATGCAAAATATTTTTTGGGGTGAAACAAACAAGAAATAAGACAGAAAAAACAGAAAACTTGAGCGTGCATAACTATTCACCCCCCCCCCCCCCCCACAGTCAATACTTTGTAGAGCCACCTTTTGCAGCAATTACAGCTGCACGTCTCTTGGGGTATGTCTCTATAAGCTTGGCACATCTAGCCACTGGGATTTTTTTACCATTCTTCAAGGCAAAACTGCTCCAGCTCCTTCAAGTTGGATATGTTCCGCTGGTGTACAGCAATCTTTAAGTCATACCACAGATTACCAATTGGATTGAGGTCTGGGCTTTGACTAGGCCATTCCAAGACATTTAAATGTTTCCCCTTAAGCCACTCGAGTGTTGCTTTAGCAGTATGCTTAGGGTCAATGTCCTGCTGGAAGATGAACCTCCGTCCCAGTCTCAAATCTCTGGAAGACTGAAACAGGTTTCCCTCAAGAATTTCCCTGTATTTAGCGCCATCCATCATTCCTTCAATTCCCAGTCCCTGCTGACGAAAAACATCCCCACAGCATGATACTGCCACCACCATGCTTCACTGTGGGGATGGTGTTCTCGGGGTGATGAGAGGTGTTGGGTTTGCGCCAGACATAGCGTTTTCCTTGATGGCCAAAAAGCTCAATTTTAGTCTCATCTGACCAGAGTACCTTCTTCCATATGTTTGGGGAGTCTCCCACATGCCTTTTGGCGAACACCAAACATGTTTGCTTATTTTTTTCTTTAAGCAATGGCTTTTTTCTGGCCACTCTTCCATAAAGCCCAGCTCTGTGGAGTGTACGGCTTAAAGTGGTCCTATGGACAGATACTCCAATCTCCGCTGTGAAGCTTTGCAGCTCCTTCAGGGTTATCTTTGGTCTCTTTGTTGCCTCTCTGATTAATGCCCTCCTTGCCTGGTCCGTGAGTTTTGGTGGGCATATTCTTTCCATTTTTTAATAATGGATTTAATGGTGCTCCGTGGGATGTTCAAAGTTTCTGATGTTTTTTTATAACCCAACCCTGATCTGTACTTCTCCACAACTTTGTCCCTGACCTGTTTGGAGAGCTCCTTGATCTTCATGGTGCCACTTGCTTGGTGGTGCCCCTTGCTTAGTAGTGTTGCAGACTCTGGGGCCTTTCAGAACAGGTGTATATATACTGAGATCATGTGACAGATCATTTGACACTTAGATTGCACACAGGTGGACTTTATTTAACTAATTATGTGACTTCTGAAGGTAATTGGTTGCACCAGATCTTATTTAGAGGCTTCATAGCAAAGGGGGTGAATACATATGCACGCATCACTTTTCCGTTATTTATTTTTTAGAATTCTTTGAAATAAGTAATTTTTTTCCTTTCACTTCACCAATTTGGACTAGTTTGTGTATGTCCATTACATGATATCCAATTTAAATTACAGATTGTAATGCAACAAAATAGGAAAAACGCCAAGGGGGTTGAATACTTTTGCAAGGCACTGTACTATTCTTTCCCAAGTTCCCCCAGGGAGCTGTTTTTTTCGGTTATAGATTTGGCTAATGCATTTTTCAGCATCCCTGTTGACCCTGGGTCACAGGATTTGTTCTCTTACGTTTCTTGGGAAAGAATTGACTCGGACGATGATGCCACAATCTACGTTGAATCACCTGGAAGGTTTTATTCTCCCTGGAGGTAGTATTGTGGTTCAATATGTTGATGACCTGTTGGTCTGTTCCTCATCTGAGGAAATCTGTCACGAAGATACTAAGGCATTGTTGATTTTTTCTTAGCTGAAAATGTTCATAAAGCTTCCCCCTCTAAGATGCAGTTGTGTAGAAGTTCTGTTAAATATTTTGGTCATGACATTACTTCTGAGGGTCGCGCCCTCTCTACAGATAGTCTTGAGGCGATAACGTCCCTGCCTAAACCTGTTACTAAGCATCACATGATGTCGCTGTTGGGAGTGGCTGGCTACTGTCGCCCATGGTTGAAAGACTATGCGGAGACAGTACAGCCTCTGCAGGATTGTATTTATGGCAAAAAGATAGAAATGTCTGAAGGCTGAATTAGCCTTGATTAAGTTAAAGCAGGCTCTAATGTCGACCCCCTGTTTGGGCTTGCCTGACCACACCAAACCATTCCATCTTTTTGTCTCTGAGAATCATGGGTTTATGTCTGCTGTGTTGACACAGTACCACAGAGTTGTCTATAGGCCTGTGGCGTACTACTCTAAGCGTTTAGACACTGTTATCCGAGGCATGGTTTCCTGCTTCCGCTCTGTTACTGTGGTAACTGAGGGGGTTTTGGCATGTTCTGATATTGTAGCGATGTCTGAGCTGATAGTGCATGTTCCCCATGCGGTTCATGCCACTATTACACAGGCTGAAACTGCCCATCTTACACCTGCCAGATTGCTAGATTATCAGAACATCCTTTTGACGATGTCTCATGTTACACTGAAGAGATGTGCTGTACTTAACCCTTCTACTCTCATCCCTACAGCTGATGCCGTTGAAGAACATGCCTATGAATTGACCTTTGAAATTGACTGTAGCCCTAGGCTTGACCTAAAAGACGTTCCTATTTTGAATTCGTACTTTGAGTTTTTTGTGGATGGCTCTGCCCAGCGAAACGACAAGGGTGAACCTTTAGTAGGCTATGCTGTTGTCACCACTGTTCAAACTGTGGAAAGTGCTAGACTTTCCTCTCACTTGTCTGCTCAGGCAGCAGTTATTTGGTTTAACCAGAGCATGTATTTTGGCAAAGGATTGCTCTGTTAATATCTACACTGATAGATATGCATTAAGTGTTGTGCACAATTTTGGCACGTTGTGGAAGAATAGAGGATTTTTAACTTTGTCTGGAAAAACTATTGCTCACAGTCAGTGGCGGCTCCTGAAAAAATTCTCAGGGGGGGCAATTTTTCTGATGATTTAGGTGACCTACACACATTTTAAAAAATATATGTCCAGCAACAACATGAAGACAGGGGCAGCATATAAGTCAATACCAGAAGCATTTATTGACTGATCTCAAAAGTGTTGGCTTACCAGGGTTGGTGGAGCCCTCAGTTTCATCTTTGCCTCGCAAAGCTAACTCAAACACTCCGCAAAACTTCACACACTGGATTAGCCGGCTGAGGATGTGGCGGTTCTTGCTAATGTCGTAGTAAATATATTTGTTATAGTGAATATGGAATATGATATGTTGAGTAAAATGTTGTGCTAAGATCTATTTAGGTCAGGAGCTGGTTATAAGTTCTGTTCCTATCCAATAACAATGGACAAAAGGGTCCTATCTTGTCAGCCAAGGACAACACCCACGCCATAGGCCTCTCAGTTCTTCCAACTCACGAGTTCTTGCTCTGAGGACACACACACACACACACACAAACACACACACACACACATCATCACTGTTAAACACACACACACACACACACACACAAAAATCCCCTCTCTTAGGCTGAACATTTGAAGACAGAGAACCCGACTCAGAGCCAATGCAACAGTGACAGTAGCCTGGAGGGGACCTCGCCCAACTCATCAGGACCAATCAGAAGATCAGAACTACTAGATTCAACCTACTTCATTTATTGCATAAAATGTCTGCACACAATGTTTCGGGGCTCTCTTCAGATAATAATAATAATAATAATAATAATATGCCATTTAGCAGACGCTTTTATCCAAAGCGACTTACAGTCATGCGTGCATACATTTTTGTGTATGGGTGGTCCCGGGGATCGAACCCACTACCTTGGCGTTACAAGCGCCGTGCTCTACCAGCTGAGCTACAGAAAGTGGATACTCATGGATGCGCATCGCAATTGTCAAATGTCAACACAATTGGAGACACCACGTCATTTTTGGAGACATGTTATTGACAGTAAACTATTGTAGATGCGACTGCTAACTAAATAAAACATTTTAGCTGGCTAGCTAATCATCTTAGCTAAATGTGGGGCAAACAATTCAGTTATTTACCGTTAATTTGAGGGATTGGGGTGAAAGAAATCGAGTTACATAGTGATACTTTACGATATACTGTATTGACAATATCGCAATATTTTAGCGCTAGTTGGCTGTACCTGCACCAAAACACCATTATTGTTCCTTCATAGCTTGTTCTCAATCTTTTCACATTGGGAGCCAATTTGTTTTCAGCACTTTTATTTCCATGACTGATCAAAACTCGTTCTCATGGCTTTCTGATCCCTCTGCAACAGACATATGGTGCGCAATAAAATCACAGTATCGAATCGCAATACGTATAGAATCATGAGACTCGCAATGCATATATCTTATCGTGAGGTTCCTGGCAATTCCCAGCCCAACTTCATTTGCCACAACAAATCTCTTCGCTAGCAAACGCGATGTCTTCTCCAAAACGGCAATGTGTCTCCAGCAATGTTTACTTTTTTGACGTTCTATGGCATCTCCACTTTCCAAGCATATATGACCACATGTAATATTTTGGTAAGTGATGCAAATAGTGAACTATGTAGGGCCAGGATGTAAAATATATGTAGCTGCAGTAATTTCTCTTATCTGATATGGTAAGTAATGGGGCTTAATGTATAGCTCCCTAAGAGTTTGACGAACGGGTCCGTGCACGCGATTCCAGATATCTTTACCTCTGAATAAACTGCCTTTATTATACCATATCCACCCTGTCCAAAGTCTCTACTTGGTCTCAGTTCTCCAGTAAACTTGTGATTATCAACACTAACCTCATCGTTGTGGCGGCGGACAGCTAGCCTGTATCCCTCATCCAGTTGAGTGGCAATGTTCTTTTTTCGTTAGTACCAATTTTTGGAAAATCCTCGGGTGTAGGACTTTCCGCCTTTAGTAGAAACCTGTTGAATTATTAAATTTGGTCTGGGAGGTCCTAATTGTTTCGTTGCCAATTTATCTTGATTTGTTCGCCGACAAAAAGGAACTTCTTTCAAAGACACAATCGAGTTGCACTGAAGGCTAGCCATTTTTACAGTAGTAGTGAATTGATTGAGGCTGCTACCCGGTCTTTTCTTAGTTACGTTCATGGTTACGTTACGTATGACGAAAGCGCGTAAGTGCAAGCCCTCAGACACCCATAGAGATTGTATTGAAAGCTCTGAAATTTGAAAAAAATAGATTTTACATGGGAGTCTATGACAGACTTCTGGGCGATTTTCAACCTGACTGAAATCGCCCAAAAAGGGGGGGGGTGGCCATTTGAAGCACGACTTTAGCCTGATTGGACATTTAGTGGCAGATCAGACCAGACACGTCTAGATTACAACACTGATAACTACTGTTGCCGTGATATAATTGATTAGAAAAAAAATCCCTTCCTTTTCCCGTTTGGCAGTGCGTCGCCCATATCGCCCTATTGAACACACCGCCCCTGCTCACAGTGATCTTGTCTCCTTTTTGCTGACGGCCGTTCAGCTCCCCTCATTTATTGCAGTGGTTAGCACACACTTCTGCTAAAGCTGATTTTGTGGCCAAGCTGGCTGCTTCCTCTTCTGTCTGTTTCCCCAAAGGTGGTGGGCTGAACACTGTCACAAGGACACCTCGTGTATGGTTTAATGAATATAATAGACCTGCCATGCCATGTTGTACTTTCTAATACCTTGCTAAATTGTCACATGGTGAAGACCATGTGTCAAAAGGAGGGATGGTTGATCTTGTAAATAAATATTGGAGTACAGTAGGATTTACTGTGTTTGCTGAACATTTTTGTAAGAAGTGTGTGATCTGTATGACTAATAATGTTGGACGCGGCATTTCAGTATCCCCGCGTCCCATCCCAGGCCAGAGGGCCCCTTTGAGCACTTGATGATGGACTTCATTGAGTTGACCCCTTGTGAGGGGAACAAGTATTGTTTGGTGATTGTTGACATATTTTCAAAATGGGTTGAAGCTTTTCCTTGCAGGAGAACTACAGCAGCAGCTGTGGCAAAGGCTCTTCTGAGAGAGATCCCATACAGTGACTGGTCTCTCTCCCCATGAGGTGCTGACAGGGCGACCCATGAGAATGACTAACACGCCATTTCCTCAAAACAGGTTGACGTTACAGGGAATGGAAGAAGACATGGTAGCATACTGTGCCTCACTTAACAGTGTTCTTAAGACTCTCTTCCCACAGGTGAAGGCTTCTCTGCCCAAGCTATCAGGAGGAACTGAGCATTGTCTGCGCCCTGGAGACTTTGTGGTGGTAAAAGACTACAGAAGGAAGAGCTAGAAGGATCCTCGTTGGAGAGGACCATATCAGGACCAGAATCAGGGCCGGGATTCCAACCAGCCTAAATATCAGATGAGAACACTGACTAAGGAATGTGAAGACGGAGAGGGGGAGGGAGAGAGAGAGATAGAGGAGGGGCTCATCTCACCCCATCCAAAGCCCCACCAGATGTCACTTACCAGCAATGGATACAGCCTGAAACACAATCTAACACTCCATACAGGTTCAGGATAAACAGTGGGGGAACCGAGCTGACCAGGGGTTACATGAGGAAAGTGACAAAATAAACAGCCTCTCTCTCCCTCTGTCTCTGAGTCATTTCCTTTGTCACTTTCCTCATGAGGGAGAGGAGAATGATGTAAAGACAACAGGAGGACATTAACTCTGAGGTGGAGCCAGAGTCAGAGGAGCAAGAGGAGGAATCCAGCAGAGCCACACACAACAGCCAGACTGACGGTCAGAGGTCTCTACCAACCCCTCAGAGAAGGGATGAAGATGGAGTATCAGAGAGAGAGGAGGGAAAGAACATAACTTCTTCCAAACAAACACCTCCATACCGAATTCCCATACATCAAGACCCAACTTCTCCTAAAACAACGACATTCCCCCACAATCCCCCACTACGTGTTGCACCAAGACCACCATCTATAAGACACTCGCATGGCTATCAGATGGGTGTAGAACAAGGAAGAGTAGTGAAGACAATGGAAACTCAGAGGAGCAGTGGTCAGGTAGACAGAGAGGGAGGAACACCTGACCTATCAGGTCTGAGGAGACCCAATAGCTCAGATACTCTGTCTACTTCATAGAGAAGTATAGGTAAATCCTCTGGACCAGTAGACACCAGTTCAGATACAGCATGTACAGCCATAGAGAGTAGTTCAGATACTCTGTTTACTTCATAGAGAAGTATAGGTAAATCCTCTGGACCAACAGATACCAGTACAGGTACAGCCTCTGTACCAGAAGAAACCAGCTGTAAAGCACTTGTTGACTATATCGTTTGTTGGACAAATATTTAGATTCTGTACAGGGAAGGTTTGTTTCTGTTCAGTAAACTCATCTCTCTTTTCTATCTCTTTCTGGTTATTATGTATCATATTGTTATCCTGTATATGATGTGCTGTCATGTTTAGCCTAGGATACTATCATTTTTATCAACTTTGAATAATGTGAACAAGATGGCAAACATGTATTATGTTTTGAGGAAAACATTTAATTGTGTGAATGTTTTTGTGTGCATGCCTCATATAGGTCAATGGCTATAGGCTGGTGAATCAAAATCCCTCACACTCAGTGGACAGGAGGAAAATTAGACTAACTATAGTTATTAATTCTAAATTCTATATGTAATTCTGTACATTGTGGCCAATTATACACACAGCCAAATACCAGGTATGGGCACGACTACAGCAAGGAATATTCCAGAAGTGGTTAGAAAAAAGTTGTTATTATAGCATATAAACTTAATGCGAGTTGTAGGTATACAGTGTGATTGTATTGCAGCCATTAAACATTATTTACAAGTCAAATGGAACATAATTTGTCTTCTCCAGCAAGAGGTCATGACTCATGCAGAGGGAGGAACTAAACCACATTTTACTTTCATGTTCACAGCCTCTGGAAATAAAGATCAGAAAGTAGGCTAGGCTGTGAACCACACAGTGTTTCAGCATATCTCATTTTAACTTACTTTTATTTATTATCTAAACACCCTAACTAACTAGCAAATATGCCGAAACTAACGCTCATCAGATTGTGCTTCTGGCTTTGTCTGGCGCGAATGGTGGTCTATGGAGGTAAGTTGAACCGACTGGCCCAGCTGAATGTAGTGTTTGGCATACCTAATATTTGTTAGGCTACTTGTTTGCTATTGTGTGCTAATTGTATAGCCTAGCCTACAACATCACATCATAATCCCCACCAAAAATCTCAAATTTGGACTCATCAGACCAAAGGACAAATTTCCACTCGTCTAATGTCCATTGCTCGTGTTTCTTAGCCCAAGCAAGTCTCTTCTTCTTATTGGTGTCCTTTAGTAGAGGTTTCTTTGCAGCAATTTGACCATGAAGGCCTTATTCACACAGTCTCCTCTGAACAGTTGATGTTGAGATGTGTCTGTTACTTGAACTTTGTGAAGCATTTATTTGGGCTGCAATTTCTGAGGCTGGTAACTCTAATGAATTTATCCTCTGCAGCAGAGGTACTCTGGGTCTTCCATTCCTGTAGTGGTCCTCATGAGAGCCAGTTTCATCATAGCGCTTGATGGTTTTTGCGACTGCACTTGAAGAAACTATCAAAGTTCTTGAAATATTCAGTATTGACTGACCTTCATGTCTTAAAGTAACGATGGAATGTTCTTTCACTTTGCTTATTTGCGCTGTTCTTACCATAATATGGAGCCAGTTTCATCATAGCCCTTGATGGTTTTTGCGACTGCACTTGAAGAAACGTTCAAAGTTCTTGAAATATTCAGTATTGACTGACCTTCATGTCTTAAAGTAACGATGGACTGTTATTTCTCTTTGCTTATATGAGCTGTTCTTGCCATAATATGGACTTGGTCCTTGATTTCTATTTGCCATATCTTTTTAAACTGTGCTGTGATGTTTCACAAAAGTTCTGAACCTTTCTATTCTCATAGATTTTACAGATTGTAAAATATATATATATATGTTTTGCTTTGAGTATTATTATATTATTGATCGATTGACTATGACTTTTGAAATCACCCTATTTGCAGAGGGGGACATAACTTGGCAGGGGGTCTGGGTGTCCTTCCATTGTTGGGGGCATCTAAAGCACATTTCCTGCATTTCTACACAATCTAATATGACCCATGGCCCTTCTAGATGTCTATTTAGAACAACAAAAAGTAAGCAAAAATGTCCACAGTCATCAAGCTAGGTAAGACATTATTAAATATGTTTAAGTGATTGATAAGACTGAACTAGATCCATGATAATTCAATAATCAATATTGTGTTGCACCTTTAACCAATAGCCTAACAAATGAACAACTCTTACAAATAAAGTACAGTCTTAACTTTTGATTGTCTTTAAGACATCCTCTATATCAAATTTCAGCCAGACCGCCTAGACAACCCGAGCTGCCTACACGCCCGACTCCCACCAGTCTAGTCAATAACCTCAACTCTCTCCAACACAACTTCCTTCCCATCTTTTTTTTTTGTCTCAAGGGAAATATTTGGATGAATGAAAACACACATACACCTACACATTAACACACAGAAAGGGTACCCCCTCCATATAATTCATATCTTAGGCCTAATAGTACTGTAGAGCTCTTTCTACTTGCACACAATATAGCTGGGTCACCCCGTCCTGTCCCTAATAACATACTCTTTGCCAGAATTCAGCCAGCCTTCACAAGACCACAACTTATGCAAATATGTCCCCTTTTGTGCTTTACACCTCCAGCAGAATAATACAATGTCTTAGTGCATGATATTCAATTTCACTGGCATATAGTACGTTCTATGGATGGTCTTAAACTGCAGGAATTTATGTCTGAGATTATATGAACATGACT
Source organism: Coregonus lavaretus (assembly GCF_964263955.1). Classification (NCBI taxonomy): domain Eukaryota; kingdom Metazoa; phylum Chordata; class Actinopteri; order Salmoniformes; family Salmonidae; genus Coregonus; species Coregonus lavaretus. The sequence goes on along the minus strand of NC_140022.1, from coordinate 10,223,337 downwards.
GGGCATTCTAACATATCTGTATCCATTCATCGTCATCAATAGCGTCTCCCAGGTCTCCTGTTTTGTGTCATTGGGAAAAGCCTCTATCAACCCTTGATACAGTTTGGAAATCAACTTTGGAGGTTTGTCAGACTACCTTAAAATAGCATCTGGCTTGTCCAGTGTTTGCTGGACAGAGAGAATAAAGTGTTGTATCTGCAAAAATTCACCTCACCTCTGTCACAGACTGGTCTTCCCTGGCTGCCTGACCCTGCTGAGACCCCTGTCACCATCTGATCCTCCTAAAATGAGGCATGACAAAGAATTACCTTGGTGTACATTTGTACATTATATTATCCAATAATAGAATAAATGGTTCAATAATTTAAATGACCATTATTCCCAGATCCCAGACTGTAGCTTTAAGCTTAAGCTGCTGCCATGTAGCTACTGTAGGTCTACCCATCAAATCAAGATGGAACTTTGTATCATTCACTGAATATACTGCAAAATTCACCTGAGCTCCATAGACTGGTCTTCCCTGTCTGTCTGACCCTGCTGGGAATCTTCCCACTCCTAAAAGGCACAGTAGGCTATAAAAATAGCTCAAGAGAAAGTGCAAGTCTCTCCAACTTCAAACTACATCTAGCATATTGGCTGATATAGCCCAGTAATACAATGTAAGGGCCATGTGAGAATCTCTGGTAATTTAACCTTTTTCTGAAGTTATTTTTGCGCATTTGATATTGCCTATAGGGCGGAAAATTGCTGGGACCATGGCTGGCAATGAGTTGCGTCACATACGCCTAAAATAACATTGCGAGACCGCGGTTGGGTTTGGGACCAGTTCTTGTGGTAGCGGGTGGGAGTCGGACAGAAATCCAGCGGGTGCGGGATGAAGAAATCGGTCCCGCACAGACCTCTACTGTGCCCCATGACAGTGAAGCCTGTAACGTTAGAGCTGTTTATTACTTACTGTGTCAGTGTGAAAGTAGGGATTTGCTATGGAAACTGACAGATCAATAAAGTCACATTGCCATACTGACTAATACAACTCACATTGCAATGAAAAAACGTCAGAATATCAATCTTCAATCGTTTGGCCGATGGTTTCATCATTTGGTTCAGGTCTAGTTTGATTGAGGCAGAAATAATAGCTAATGTAAGCCATATTTTGCCCAGCTCTCTCTCTAACAGTACATCAACTGGCGAAAGCTTGCCAAGTTCATTTACTTCTGAAACAGGAGAAAACAAAGGCTACAAAACATTTCCATACAAACAACTGCTTTTAGATAGTAATAATAGCCACCTCATATTGCTATCTGACAGATAACTAGAGGCTAGAGCTGACCTGGCTGTGGTAGCTACTCACTAGCGTAGCTTATTAATTCACCTCAGTCGAGAGGGGATGAAACATTAGCTAACATTACATGTCAGTTACAATACTAGCTCAGCACTGCGAATAAACACTAGTTTCATTTTTTTCCCGATTAAGTTAAACAGCAGTTACCTTGCCAGCTATATCAGTCAACTAAAGAGTAGCCAATTTATGTTCTGCTACCTTTTACAACTCGGTGAAAGACCGCAACACGAACACACTGAATCATGCTCAACTTTCCCGTGCTGGTCCAGCCAGCCTACCAGAAGCTTTGCCTTCACAGCCTGTCAGCCCGCTCTTTGGTGTCCGCGCAGTCCTAAATCCAGTCGACTAAACACTCCAAACAGCCTACCCGACCGCTCGGAGGCGTCCGCATGGTCCTAAAGCACACTGTTGACGCATTTTGTATCACATTCCAATACTAAAACTGGGGGGGGGGGGGGACAAAAGTGCAATTTCAGAATGTGGGGGGGGACATGTCCCCCTGTCCCCAGTGAAAGTTGCGCCCCTGTATATATGTAAGATAATGTGCCATATGAACACTATGTGCGCTGCAACTTCAAGTTAGAAGCGCAGCAGCCGAGTCGGAATGATTTTAAATGACGTCTATGTGGGTTTCGTTGCGAAATAAGGACTGCACCCTTCTTATTCCGTTTAGCTACACACAGAGCCAACTTCAGGAAGTTATCGGATATTGAGTCCTGGCCTAACCAAGGCTCAAACCTACAGAAGGGTCTGCATGATCATGGCAGGGCTGGCGTTATGGGCGGGCCATAGGGGGGCTGGCCCGCTCTACCTTACCTTCTTGCCCAGCCAAATAAAATATTGAAATATTGATCATTTATTTGATAAAGAATCAGAGTGAGCGAAACAGCGCCCCTCTGTCTCAGTATGTGTAAACAATGTATCTGATTCTGTCTGGACCAAAAGAGTATGGCATGTCATACTATTTCTGTCCAGACAGCATCAGATACATGGGCTATATATAGGATGCTGGCTTCCCCTAAAGTATTTACTAGGGATCCCCATTAGCTGCAGCTACTCTTCCTGGGGTCCAAACACATTAAGGCACTTACATTACACATAAAACAGAAGATAAATCAGTACATCTTATAATATTATTACACCACTGTATATCTACAATACAAAATGTATAATACCACCATACAACAATATTACAATGTACGTGCGTGTAGTGAGTGTGCTAGCTTTTGTGTGTGTATGCGTGTTTCTGTACCTGTGTGTGTGTCTCTTCACTGTACCCGCTGTTCCATAAGGTGTATTTTTTTATATTTGTTATATCTGATTCTACTGCTTGCATTAGTTACATGATGTGGAATAGAGTTCCATGTAGTCATGGCTCTATGTAGTACTGTGTGCCTCCCTTAGTCTGTTCTGGACTTGGGGATTGTGAAGAGACCTCTGGTGGCATGTCTTGTGGGGTATGCATGGGTGTCCGAGCTGTGTGCTATTAGTCTCAACAGTCAGCTCGGTGCATTCAGCTTGTCAACACTTACAAAATCAAGTAGTGATGAAGTCAATCTCTCCTCCACTTTGAGCCATGAGACATTGACATGAATATCATTAATGTTAGCTTTCTGTCTACATTTAAGAGCCAGCATTGCTGCCCTGTTCTGAGCCAATTGTAATTTTGCTAAGTCCCTCTTTGTGGCACATGACCACACGACTGAACAGAGTGTTTTGCCACAATTATATAATTACTCCTGTCTAAATAAAAACATTTAAAATACTTCAACAGAGAGCATGACTTAGCCACAGAGGATCATTAAAATACTTCACCAGAGAGCATGACTTAGTCACAGAGGATCATTAGAATACTTCACCAGAGAGCATGACTTAGCCACAGAGGATCATTAAAATACTTCACCAGAGAGCATGACCTAGCCACAGAGGATCATTAAAATACTTCACCAGAGAGCATGACTTAGCCACAGAATATCATTAAAATACTTCACCAGAGAGCATGACTTAGCCACAGAGGATCATTAAAATACTTCACCAGAGAGCATGACTTAGCCACAGAGGATCATTAGAATACTTCACCAGAGAGCATGACTTAGCCACAGAATATCATTAAAATACTTCACCAGAGAGCATGACCTAGCCACAGAGGATCATTAAAATACTTCACCAGAGAGCATGACTTAGCCACAGAGGGTCATTAAAATACTTCACCAGAGAGCATGACCTAGCCACAGAGGATCATTAAAATACTTCACCAGAGAGCATGACTTAGCCACAGAGGATCATTAAAATACTTCACCAGAAGCATGACTTAGCCATAGAGGATCATTAAAATACTTCACCAGAGAGCATGACTTAGCCATAGAGGATCATTAAAATACTTCACCAGAGAGCATGGCTTAGCCACAGAGTATCATTAGCTTATTAAAAAGAAAATATCTGTGGATTGCCTATGCCTATTTTGGAATCCCACAATTTGGGCAGTGGGCGTGGCAATATGTCTAGCTGATTGAGTTGCGGCTGTCAGTGAAAAGCATCAAAAATATGTGTTAAGAGAATGTGTCTTAAGTATAATTTTTAATGTTGCAACAAGAAGAAGGGGAGGGTTGTGCCGATTCATTGTTTCATTGTGTGAATTGTTTGCCCTTTGATTGTTTATTTTTTTAAAATAAATTCCTCATTACATAAAGTATTCAGACCTCTTGACTTTTTTTACATTTTGTTACGTTATAGCCTTATTCTAAAATTGATTTAAGAAAAACAAAATCCTCATCAATCTACACACAATACCCCAGAATGTCAAAGCAACAACAGGTTAGTAGATATTGTTGCTAATTTATATATAAAAAAAAAAACTGATATCACATTTACATAAGTATTCAGACCCTTAACTGTTGAAGAACCTTTAGCAGCGATTATAGCCACAAGTCTTCTTGGGTATGACACTAGAAGCTTGGCACACCTGTATTTGGGGAGTTTCTTCCATTCTTCTCTGCAGATCCTCTCAAGCGCTGTCAGGTTGGATGGGGAGCGTCGCTGCACAACTATTTTCAGGTCTCTCCAGAGATGTTTGATCAGGTTCAAGTCCGGGCTTTCGCTGGGCCACTCAAGGACATTCAGAGACTTGTCCCGAAGCAACTCCTGCGTTGTCTTGGCTGTGTGCTTAGGGTCGTTGTCCTGTTGGAAGGTGAACCTTTGCCCCAGTCTGAGGTCCTGAGCGCTATGGAGCAGGTTTTCATCAAGGATCTCTCTGTACTTTGCTCCATTCATCTTTCCCTCGATCCTGACTAGTCTCCCAGTCCCTAAAAAAATCCCATGCTGCCACCTCCATGCTTCACTGTTGGGATGGTGCCAGGTTTCCTCCAGTTGTGACGCTTGGCATTCAGGCCAAATAGTTCAATGTTGGTTTCATCAGACCAGAGAATCTTGTTTCTCATGGTCTGAGAGTCCTTTAGGTGTCTTTTGGTAAATTCCAAGCGGGCTGTCATGTGCCTTTTACTGAGGAGTGGATTCCGTCTGGCCACTCTACCATAAAGGCCTGATTGGTGGAGTGCTGCAGAGATGGTTGTCCTTCTGGAAGGTTCTCCCATCTCCACAGAGGAACTCTGGATTCTCTGTCAGAGTGACCACCGAGTTCTTGGTCACCTCCCTGACCAAGGCCCTTCTCCCCCGATTGCTCAGTTTGGCCGTGCGGAAGAGTCTTTGGTGGTTCCAAACTTCTTCCATTTAAGAATGATGGAGGCCACTGTGTTCTTGGGGACCTTCAATGCTGCAGACATTTTTTGGTACCCTTCCCCGGACCTCGACACAATCCTGTCTCGGAGCTCTACGGACAATTCCTTCGACCTCATGTCTTGGTTTTTGCTCTGACATGCACTGTCAACTGTGGGACCTTATATAGACGTGTGTGCCTTTCCAAATCATGTCCAATCAATTGAATTGACCACAGGTGGACTCCAATCAAGTTGTAGAAACATCTCAAGGATGACCAATGGAAACAGGATGCACCTGAGCTTAATTTCGAGTCTCATAGCAAAGCTCTGACTACTTATGTAAATAAGGTATTTCTGTTTTTCATTTTTTATAAATTTGCAAAAAAATCTAAAAACCTGTTTTTGTTTTGTCATTACTGGGTATTGTGGGTAGATTGATGAGGTTGGAAAAATAACAATTTAATCCATTTTAGAATAAGGCTGTAACCTAACAAAATGTGGAAAAAGTGAAGTGGTCTGAATACTTTCCGAATGCACTGGGGTATTGATTTTTTTTAAACAATCAAAATGGCAAAGAATTCACACAATGTAACAATGAATAAGCAAGAATTCAATTGATTAGTTCTAAGCAAGCTCCCTCAACGTTATCAGGACAGAGAAACCACACACATGCTCATAACTCACATGGCAAAAAACAATGAAAAAATGTACAACTCCTAAATGATGGTTATGAAATAAACCAAAACTTGTTTCTCACAAGTGTAGGAGGTTGTAATTTTTGAAAACAACGTTTCCACTCCGAGAATGAGAACGGTAAATGACTGTAATACATAATTAACAGTAATTCATGTAACCAAAGAGGGATTAACGGTACATTTACTAGGCCTACTGGTTGCATGTAATTGGGAATTTATAAAAAGTAAACAATCAAAAAGCAAACAATTCACACAATGAAACAGTCAATGGGCAAGGATTGGTGGGAGACTGCTAAGTGCATTCTGGAGAGCTGAGTGCATTCTGGAGAGAGATGCCCATATCTTCGACACTCCGCTTCTTCTTGTCTCAACATTTTAAGTTATACTCAAGACACATTACCTTCACACATTTTAGATGCTTTTCACTGACAGCCGCAACTCAATAATCAGCTAGACATACTGCCGCGCGGACTGCCCAAATTGCTGGCTTCCCAAATAGGCATAAGCCTATGCACTTGTGATTTGAAACAATCCACAGATATTTTTTTTAAAGATGCTCTGTCGCTTAGCCAAGCTCTCTGTTATAGTATTTTGAATGATTTTATTTAGACAGGAGTAATTATATAATTTTGGCTAAACATACATTTACTTTAGGGGAAGCCAGCATTCGAACAGTGCACTGTGCACCCTCCAACTTTCCTTTCTAATTCATAAGTGGCTGAAACCAGAAATCGGTACATAATGACGAGATACTCATGTCTCCGCCCGTGCAATGCAAGTCAATGTCCCAAAGGCGGGAATGCAGGCGACACGCTTAGGTCTGCATGTTTTTCCAATGAAAACGCATTGGGCTTATTCAGGACAGATTTTGGCGAGAGTGAGCCCTCTTGCTTCGCCACTTCCTCTCTGCTGAAACTAGCGAGAGAAACAGTGCCCCTCTGATTTGCTATATGTAGCCCTGATGCTGTCTGGCCAGAAAAAGTATGACATGCCATACTCCTTTTGTCCAGACAGCATCAGATACATGGTCTACACTTAACTAGACAGAGGGGCGCTGTTTTGCTCGCTCGGACTCTTTGTCTGAGATTGATGCGTCTTTCTGTCGGCACGCATCTCGGTCAAATAAATGATCAACATTTCAATATTTTATTTGGACGGGCAAGGAGGTACGGTAGGACGGGCCAGGCCCTCTAAGTCCCGGCCCATAACGCCTGCCCTGCTTTTGGGCAAATATTGATATAATAACCATCATATCGAAGTAAATTTGGAGTCACGCGATGATATGTTGTGTGGTCCTCACACTACGACTCGGGAAAGCATGCAGTTTATTAGGCTACAGATTAAATAAATTATGATGAACTTCACAGGGTGGTGAATGTGTAATGTGATAAATGTGATGCTCCTTTCCAATAAATATTGACAGTCTTATTCCGGTGACATGATAATATCAAATACAAATACAAATACAAATGACAAATAATATCGATAATAATCTCATAATGTAGATAATTTACCCACAATGTAGCTGCAAACTGTTGGCTAGAGCGCATGTGCCAATACCAGAGTGGGCAGATTTGCTATATAACACAACAGTCTATGTAACACAGTCTATATAACACAACAGTCTATGTAACACAGTCTATATAACACAACAGTCTATATAACACAACAGTCTATATAAAACAGTCTATATAACACAACCAGGGGCGGTGTGTTCATTAGGGCGATATGGGCGACGCACTGCCAAACGGGAAAAGGAAGGGATTTTTTTTCTAATCAATTATATCACGGCAACAGTAGTTATCAGTGTTCTAATCTAGACATCTGATCTGCCACTAAATGTCCAATCAGGCTAAAGTCGTGCTTCAAATGGCCCCGCCCCTTTTGGGGCGATTTCAGTCAGGTTGAAAATCGCCCAGGGGTCTCTCATAGACTATCATGTAAAATCTTTTTTTTTCAAATATCAGAGCTTTCAATACAATCTCTATGGGTTTCTGAGGGCTTGCACTTACGCGCTTTCGTCATACGTAACATAACCATGAACGTAACTAAGAAAAGAGCGGGTAGCAGCGTCAATCAATTCACGTACTACTATCAACATGGCTAGCGTTCAGTGCAACTCGATTGTCTCTTTGAAAGAAGTTCACATCAAAGACTATTCAAAACGAGCTACTGGAGTGTATGCTAGCGGTCATGAGGGAACATATTGTGGAGGAGGTGAAGTCGGCGAACTTCGTAGCTATCCAAGCTGACGAGACCACGGACGTTTCTACACAGACACAGCTGGTGCTTGTGCTGAGGTACATAGATAGCAACCACAAAGTGCAGGAGCGCTTTTTTGAGTTCCTTCCCATCTCGGAATCAACCTCAGTCTCAATCGCCAGTGTGCTTTTGGAGAGACTGAACGATCTTTTTGCCGACGACGTGAAAGTCAAACTGTGGTGCACTGGCACTGTACCAGGTTCTCATGAGCTACAACCTCCAGGAGACGTTCTCTGAGACTGTGACTCTGTTGAACATCCTCATAACTACTCCCATGACAACAGCTGAAGCTGAGAGATGTTTCTCAACTTTGACACGAGTTAAGACATTCCTGCGAAATTCAATGGGCCAGGAACGTCTGAATGCACTGGCCATGCTTTCCATGGAGAGGGAACTAGTCCTCAGCATGCCTGATTTCAATGAGAAAGTCATTGACCGCTTTGCTGCATTGAAAGAGAGAAGAGAACAGTTTCAGTACAAGTAATGTAGCCTCTCTCTCTCTTTGTCCCTCCCTGTCTGTCTCTTTAACACACACACGCCCAAATCAGTTCACAGTTGATGTTGTTTAAAATAGTTATTTTTCATTTAAAAAAAAGTAAAAAAATAAATAATAATCTGTTCATGTTCATTTTTACAAATCTATACAATTGGCCAGAATATGGTTGTTCATATTTACAAATCTATACAATTGGCCAGAATATGGTTGTTCATTTTTACAAAGCCATACAGATAGCTGTGTTTACCTTTTCTAGAAATTATTTTCAAATTCTGTTTTCAGGCAAAATGTCTATCACTGTTCATTTTCACAAATCTATACAAGAGGGCAGAATATGGAAGTCTATAAAAATTTATTATTACCAATAACTTGCATCAATGTTTTCAGTAGCCTCTATCAAAAGCTCCTGCTTGCTTGTTGTGAATTATGCTCAGGTGCACATATTTCCAATTCAACCATGAGGCAAAAAATGTGGTAAAAGCTCTTGTTGATCCTGCAATCTGAACAAATACCAAGATGCTGTATTTTCAGCTGATATTTCATTTGTTTATGGAAATGCATATTGTTTATGCAGTGTTTAGGAATGTGAAAGAACACCCTTGATTATTTTTACTGTGATAACTTATTTTGCTTTTGTAAGCCAACACTTTTGAGATCAGTCAATAAATGCTTCTGGCATTGACTTATATGCTGCCCCTGTCTTCATGTTGTTGCTGGACATATCTTTTTTAAAATGTGTGTAGGTCACCTAAATCATCAGAAAAATTGCCCCCCCTGAGAATATTTTCAGGAGCCGCCACTGAACACAACAGTCTATATATTACAACAGTCTATATATCACAACAGTCTATATAACACAACAGTCTATATATCACAACAGTCTATATAACACAACAGTCTATATAACACAACAGTCTATATAACACAACAGTCTATATAACACAACAGTCTATATAACTGTTATGATGAGTTTCTGGTATTGAGAAGTTCATGATGCAAGAGAATATGGGACACAGATGGAGAGTTAATACAGACATCATTTAATGGTTACAATAATGGATTCAATGACAGGCGGTACGGACGTAGCCTCCTGCCATCTGAATGAATTCCATACAAAATCTCTCAGTTTATATAATGCTCTCCCGATCTACTTCTTGATATATATTATCTGTCACTCATCTACCACAATAGTATCCCCGTACTTGATATTGTGTCACCCTAGCCAGGCCATTCCCTCACGTACACCTTCTAAGATTATCACAAGTGGCCCCCAATCTATCTTGGCACGCATACCTTCTGTCCCTTATCTAGTGACCTCTATAACCCATGACGTGTCGTTGTCCTCTCTCCTACATGCAGCTTAGGAGTTTACCAACATTAAGAATCTTGTATCAAAAGTCATTATAACAATAACACAACAGTCTATATAACCCAACAGTCTATATAACAAAGTCTATATAACACAACAGTCTATATAACACAACAGTCTATATATCACAACAGTCTGTATAACACAACAGTCTATATATCACAACAGTCTGTATAACACAACAGTCTATATATCACAACAGTCTATATATCACAACAGTCTATATAACACAACAGTCTACACTACCGTTCAAAAGTTTGGGGTCACTTAGAAATGTCCTTGTTTTCCATGAAAACATACATGAAATGAGTTTGAATAGGACAGCAAAATGCATAGAAATAATGATTTTTAATACAAAATAATAATTGTGTCCTTCAAACATTGCTTTCGTCAAAGAATCCTCCATTTGCAGCAATTACAGCCTTGCAGACCTTTGGCATTCTAGTTGTCAATTTGTTGAGGTAATCTGAAGAGATTTCACCCCATGCTTCCTGAAGCACCTCCCACAAGTTGGATTGGCTTGATGGGCACTTCTTACGTACCATACGGTCAAGCTGCTCCCACAACAGCTCAATAGGGATGAGATCCGGTGACTGTGCTCTCCACTCCACTATAGACAGAATACCAGCTGACTGCTTCTTCCCTAAAAAGTTATTTCATAGTTTAGAGCTGTGCTTTGGGTCATTATCCTGTTGTAGGAGGAAATTGGCTCCAATCAAGCGCCATCCACAGGGTATGGCATGGCGTTGCAAAATGGAGTGATAGCCTTCCTTCTTCAAAATCCATTTTACCCTGTACAAATCTCCCACTTTACCACCACCAAATCACCCCCAGACCATCACATTGCCTCCACCATGCTTGACAGATGGCATCAAGCACTCCTCCAGCATCTTTTCATTTGGTCTGCGTCTCTCAAATGTTCCTCTTTGTGATCCGAACACCTCAAACTTCAATCCGTCTGTCCATAACACTTTCTTTCCAATCTTCCTCTGTCCAGTGTCTGTGTTCTTTTGCCCATCTTAATATTTTCTTTTTATTGGCCAGTCTGAGATATAGCTTTTTCTTTGCAACTCTGCCTAGGTCAGCAACCCGGAGTCACCTCTTCACTGTTGACGTTGAGACTGGTGTTTTGCGTGTACTATTTAATGAAGCTGCCAGTTGAGGACCTGTGAGGCGTCTGTTTCTCAAACTAGACACTCTAATGTATTTGTTCTCTTGCTCAGTTGTGCACCGGGGCCTCCCACTCCTCTTTCTATTCTGGTTAGAGCCAGTTTGCGCTGTTCTGTGAAGGGAGTAGTACACAGCGTTGTACGAGATCTTCAGATTCTTGGCAATTTCTCGCATGGAATAGCCTTCATTTCTCAAAACAAGAATAGACTGACGAGTTTCAGAAGAAAGTTCTTTGTTTCTGGTCATTTTGAGCCTGTAATCGAACCCACAATTGCTGATGCTCCAGATACTTAACTAGTCTCAAGAAGGCCAGTTTTATTGCTTCTTTAATCAGCACAACAGTTTTCAGCTGTGCTAACATAATTGCAAAAGGGTTTTCTAATGATCAATTAGCCTTTTAAAATGATAAACTTGGATTAGTTAAACACAACGTGCCATTGGAACACAGGACTGATGGTTGCTGATAATGGGCCTCTGTACGCCTATGTAGATATTCAATTAAAAATCAGTCATTTCCATCTACAATAGCCATTTACAACATTAACAATTACTACACTGTATTTCTGATCAATTTCATGTTGCTTTAATGGAAGAAAAAATTGCTTTTCTTTCGAAATCAAGGACATTTCTAAGTGACCCCAAATTTTTTGAACGGTGGTGTATATAACACAACAGTCTATATAGCGAAACAGTCTATACAACATCTATATAACACAGCAGTCTATATAACACAGTCAATATAACACAACAGTCAATATAACACAACAGTCTATATAACACAACAGTCTATATAACACAACAGTCTATATAACACAACAGTCTATATAACACAACAGTCTATATAACACAACAGTCTATATACCACAACAGTCTATATAACACAACAGTCTATATATCACTGCTTTAGCAGACATATACATTATGTTATCAGTAAGTGTTTCTGTGTGTGTGTGTACGTGTGTGTGTGTGTACATGTGTGTTTACGTGTGTGTGTGAAACAACATTTTTCGGTAAACTTTCCAAATGTCGACAAAACAAAATACGCTAGACAAGGTGGGATCTTTAATTGCGCTTTTATGCGCTTTTATGGTTATAATAACCATCATATGGAAATAAACTTGGTCACGCGATGACATGTAGTGTGGTCCTCCTACTACGACTCGGGATAGCATGCAGTTTATTAGGCTACAGATTAAACACATGATGATGAACTTCACAGGGTGGTGAATGTGCAAGGTTATGAGTTTGATGCTCCTTTCCAATAAATATTGACGTTCTTATTCTGGTGACATGATGATCGATGCTTTGTTGCAATTTGATAAATACAAATAATTTCGCTCTTATCCATAATAATCTCATAATGTAGATACCTTAGCTGTAGATAACAGTTATGTAGATAACAGTCTATATAACACAACAGTCTATATAACGCAAAGGATTTGGACAAACCATCAGTAGAGTGTAAAATGCGATGGAAACCCAATTAAACTTGTATTTTTTATTCGGTACATGGGAATTTAATGGCATAATTTGTATTTTCACTACGTCATCATACAGCCTTGTCATGAGCACTCTCTCTCCCTGGTAGCAACATTAATTGCATTCAAATCTCTGCCACTCTGCTCACTCTCTCCCTACTCTGCCTAACGAGCTCCACCTGGCTCCGCCCTGCTCTGCTCTTGTTACCTGGCCAGCTGCACTGCATTTCCCACTCACCATCCTCACCTTGCCTCACTCTGTTCTAATTACTCTGCCAGCTGAACTGCATTTCCCCACTAACCTCTCCCAGTATATCAAGCCCTGTTTTTCAGCCAAGCCCTGTCAGATCGTCTTCAAACCCGGACCAGTAACCTGCCTGTCTGCGCTCTGACTCCTGTTTGTGATACCGATCCTTTCTTGACTGCCTCCTTGTTCTACTGCCCCGTCTATCCCGACCTGCCTTCTGGACCTCGACTACTCTCCGATCTTCAGCCCCTCCGGTAACTCGATTCTGCCTTCTGTCTCTCACCACGATATTTGCCCAGCCCTGATCTGTACTTCTGCCTGCCATTCATATTGCTGTTGTGTGTGTGTTCCCCCAGGTCTCCGACCACCAGATGAGCGTGCCCAGACGCTTCACCACCCTCAGCCCGATACGCCGCTCCATCACTGGGGAACACACACACTAAGCACTTGGACTGGACACCCCCGGACATTTGGTGACCCCCGGAGCACAGGTACCCACAGGACCCTGTAAAACCCCAGAGCCCCAAGCACCCCTGGAACCCCTGACACCCCTGGCACTCCTCTTCCCGCCTGAAACCTTCAATAAAGAACTCTGAATTTGAACTTGCGCTCTTGGGTCCTCTTCTGTCCGTGACAGAACGATCTGACCATCATGGACCCAGCGCACTCCCTGACCACGATGGAAGAAGAGCCAGAGATGACTGCCCTACAGCGACTGGAACGCTCTGAGGGAGACATAAATCGGATGGCTGGCGACATCGCTTCCCTTCTCCAGCTATTCAACCAGCAGCAACAACAGTTCCAACTGCAGCAACAACAGCTAGCCCAAGCCCTGCAACTACTCTCAAACCCGGCTACTCCACCTGCACCCCCCCCTGGTCCTTCTGTTCCTGTACCACCGACACTCCTTCATCCCTCCGCTGGAGGTCCCAATGCTGCAGGCCCGGCAGTGCTGCCACCAGATCCCCACGCTCCTGAACCAAAGATTGGGAACCCGGAACGTTTTGATGGCAACCAGAAGCAAGTAAGACCATTCTTGAGCAGCTGCCGAATCCAGTTTGCACTACAGCCCAGGACTTTCTCAACAGAGGGAGCCAAGGTGGGGTATGTCATCACACATCTCACCGGTCGAGCTCGGTTGTGGGGAACGGCGGAATTCGACCGGCAAACCCCAGCCTGTGCCTCCTTCAGTGCCTTTGAGGAGGAGATGTTAAAGGTCTTTGACCTAGGCTCGCCAACAGCCGAAGCGTCACAAGCTCTGCTCACCATCCGTCAGGGCAATCGGACAGTGGCAGACTTCTCCATTGACTTTCGTACCCTGGCCAGTCAAAGCTCGTTTAACCCAGAGGCACTGGTGCAAGCCTTCCTCCATAGCCTGGCGGACTATATCAAAGACGAGCTTGTTTCCCATGACCCGCCCTCAACGCTTGATGCCGCCATTGACCTTGCCGTCCGCATTGACCGCCGTATACAGACCCGGAGGAGGGAGAAGGGCCGTCTCAGTCAACCTGCCATCCGCACTCGGGTCGATACCGCTTCTGTCCAGCCCCTGCCTGTCAAGTCCCATAGCCAACTCAATCAGCCTGAGCCCATGGAGATTGGCCGTGCCTCTCTGACTCCCGAGGAGCGTCGGCGCCGTCTAAGCTCCAACCTTTGCCTCTACTGTGGTGGCGAAAATCACCGTGTCGCCACTTGTCCGGCAAAAGCCGCAGCTCACCAGGTGTAGGGGAGATCCGGGTGAGCTCAACAAGCCTTCAGTCTCCCTCCATCCGAAAGACCCTGCTTCATCTCCGCCTTCAGCTTTCTGACAAGACTCATACATTGGCCGCCCTTGTGGATTCCGGAGCCGAAGCAAACATCATGGACCCTGAGCTTGCACAGCAACTGGGCGTGAACCATCATCAACTGACACAACCCATTCCTGCACGAGCCCTGGATGGGCATCATCTTGGCACTGTCACTCATATCTCCGCCCCTGTGACAATCCTGCTGTCAGGAAACCACCAGGAGTCCATCCAGTTTCACCTCCTACACTCACCTGGCCAACCACTCATTCTTGGATACCCGTGGCTCCGTCAGCACAACCCCCACATCGACTGGGAGACAGGAACAGTCCGTGAGTGGGGAAGGAGTTGTCACCAGACCTGTTTAAGGGGGGCCACCCTGCCCGTTCACCGGGAAAGATCTAGCGCTACCCCCGACATATCCAATGTTCCGGCCTGTTACCACAGCCTGAAAGAGGTGTTCAACAAATCCAAGGCGACATCTCTACCCCCACACAGACCCTATGACTGCGCGATTGATCTCCTGCCTGGCACAGCACCTCCCAAGGGTCGTCTGTATTCACTGTCAGCCCCGGAAAGAAAGGCCATGGAGGACTACATTAATGACTCTCTTGCCGCCGGGATAATTAGACCGTCATCTTCCCCCGCAGGAGCGGGATTCTTCTTTGTCGGCAAGAAGGACGGTTCTCTTCGTCCATGCATAGATTACCGGGGTCTGAACGACATCACGGTTAAGAATCGCTACCCACTGCCCTTACTTTCGTCTGCCTTCGAACTGCTGCAGGGAGCCACTGTATTCACAAAGCTGGACCTTCGCAATGCCTACCATCTGGTGCGGATGAGGGAGGGAGACGAATGGAAGACAGCGTTCAACACACCAACCGGCCACTATGAATATCTCGTCATGCCCTTCGGCCTCACCAATGCCCCAGCAGTTTTTCAAGCCCTAGTGAATGATATCCTCAGGGACATGCTAAATACGTTCGTATTTGTGTACCTTGACGATATTTTAATATTCTCAAAGACTCTGTCAGAACACACGCACCACGTCCAGTTGGTCCTGCGCCGCCTGCTGGAGAACTCTCTTTTCGTGAAGGCAGAGAAGTGCGAGTTCCATGCCAAAACCGTTTCATTCCTGGGGTATGTGGTGACCGAGGGCAGCATTCAGATGGATCTCACGAAGGTGTCGGCTGTCACTTCCTGGCCAGTTCCTGAGTCTCGGAAAAAGTTGCAACAGTTCCTGGGCTTTGCCAACTTTTATAGGAGATTCATCAGAAACTATAGCACAGTGGCTGCACCCCTCACGGCGCTAACCAGCACTAAACAACCGTACCAATGGACATCAGCTGCTGATAAGGCCTTCAATATCCTCAAGACATGTTTCACTTCTGCTCCCATCCTCCAGATGCCAGATGCAGCAAGGCAGTTTGTGGTGGAGGTAGATGCTTCGGACGTGGGAGTGGGTGCAGTGCTTTCTCAAAGAGCAGCTGAGGATGGCAAGATGCACCCCTGTGCCTTCTACTCCCGTCGGCTAACCCCTGCCGAATGCAACTACGACATTGGGAACCGCGAGCTGTTGGCTGTCAAGCTCGCCCTTGAAGAATGGCGGCACTGGTTAGAGGGGTCAAAGGAACCATTCGTAGTGTGGACAGACCACAAGAACCTGGAGTATATCCAAACAGCCAGGAGGCTGAACTCCCGTCAACAGCGGTGGTCTCTGTTCTTTACGCGCTTCAATTTCACGCTCTCCTACCGCCCGGGATCTCGCAACATCAAACCTGATGCTCTTTCCCGGATGTTTCAGAAGGACGAGACCACCGCCATGACAGCCCCCATTCTTCCCAGCCACTTGGTCGTAGCGGCCCTCACCTGGGAGATCGAGAAGCAGGTCATGGAGGCTCTTCGGGACCAGCCAGGTCCAAGCACCAGCGCCCCCAACCGTCTGTTTGTTCCAGCAAATCTCAGGTCACCTGTGATTCAGTGGGGGCACGAATCCCGTCTGGCCTGTCATCCCGGCATCACTCGCACCCTTCATCTGGTCCGCCAGCGGTTCTGGTGGCGGCGGATGAGACGGGATGTCAGAGAATTCATCCGAGCTTGTCCCACTTGTAACCGAAACAAGACCCCCAACCAGCCTCCTGCTGGGTTGCTGCAACCCCTACTCATACCCAAGAGGCCCTGGTCCCACGTTTCACTGGACTTTGTTACGGGCCTTCCGCCCTCTGACGGACACACAGTCATCCTTACCATTGTTGACCGCTTTAGTAAGATGACCCACTTCGTGCCCCTTCCCAAACTACCCTCTGCTAAAGAGACCTCCCAGGTGGTCCTGGAACATGTGTTTCGTATCCATGGCCTACCCCAGGATATAGTGTCAGACCGGGGCCCGCAATTCTCAGCAACCTTTTGGAAGGAGTTCTGTCATCTCCTTGGGGCCACCGCCAGCCTATCGTCTGGATTCCACCCGCAGTCAAACGGCCAGACTGAACGCATGAACCAGGAGCTGGAGAAGGCACTGAGGTGTGTGGCTTCCCAAAATCCCCGGGCCTGGGCTCAACACCTGCTCTGGGTGGAATATGCCCATAATTCACTCACCAGTTCCTCCACCGGGCTCTCCCCCTTTCAGTGTGTCTACGGGTATCAACCTCCACTGTTTGCCAGCCAGGAGGCGGATGCCACCTGTCCGTCTGCTCTTGCGTATGCCCGCCGCTGCCGCCGCACTTGGGCCCAGGCTCGCACTGTGCTCCTGAAGTCTGGAACCAGCTACGCCGTCGGTGCCAACCGACGGAGGACCCCAGCACCTACTTACCGGGTTGGTCAGAAGGTCTGGCTGTCTGCCCGGGATCTGCCGCTGCGGGTTGAATCACGAAAGCTGGCCCCTCGCTTCATTGGTCCTTTTCTTGTGCAGAAAGTCATCAGTCCAACGGCGGTCCGACTTCAGTTGCCCGCTTCCATGCGGGTCCACCCCACCTTCCACGTCTCCAAGGTCAAGCCGGTCCATGAAAGTCCCCTGGTCCCTGCAGCTCCGGCGCCACCTCCTCCGCGCCTCGTAGATGGCGGTCCTGTCTTCACCGTCCGGCGGCTGCTCCGCTCTAGGCGAAGGGGTAGGGGTCTCCAGTACCTCGTTGACTGGGAGGGATATGGTCCAGAGGAGAGGACCTGGATCCCGGCCAGGAGGATAGTGGACCGGACCCTTATCACTGACTTCCACCGACTACATCCTGATCAGCCTGCAATCCGTAGGGGCCGTCCAAGAGGGGTTCCTAGCCGTCCTGCCCGCCCTGCTTCCTGTCCTGTGCCTGACCCTGCTCCTGTCTCAGTGCCTGTCCTGTCTCCCGACCGTGACCCTCCAGCTCCTTCTGAGGATGAGGAGATTCACTCGGACCGCTCGGAGGAGTTCTGACCCGCCGCCTGCTCCCCTCCACCCTCCCGGCATGATGTTGTTCTTGGGACTTCTGGGGCCGTCCCTTGGAGGGGGGGTCCTGTCATGAGCACTCTCTCTCCCTGGTAGCAACATTAATTGCATTCAAATCTCTGCCACTCTGCTCACTCTCTCCCTACTCTGCCTAACGAGCTCCACCTGGCTCCGCCCTGCTCTGCTCTTGTTACCTGGCCAGCTGCACTGCATTTCCCACTCACCATCCTCACCTTGCCTCACTCTGTTCTAATTACTCTGCCAGCTGAACTGCATTTCCCCACTAACCTCTCCCAGTATATCAAGCCCTGTTTTTCAGCCAAGCCCTGTCAGATCGTCTTCAAACCCGGACCAGTAACCTGCCTGTCTGCGCTCTGACTCCTGTTTGTGATACCGATCCTTTCTTGACTGCCTCCTTGTTCTACTGCCCCGTCTATCCCGACCTGCCTTCTGGACCTCGACTACTCTCCGATCTTCAGCCCCTCCGGTAACTCGATTCTGCCTTCTGTCTCTCACCACGATATTTGCCCAGCCCTGATCTGTACTTCTGCCTGCCATTCATATTGCTGTTGTGTGTGTGTTCCCCCAGGTCTCCGACCACCAGATGAGCGTGCCCAGACGCTTCACCACCCTCAGCCCGATACGCCGCTCCATCACTGGGGAACACACACACTAAGCACTTGGACTGGACACCCCCGGACATTTGGTGACCCCCGGAGCACAGGTACCCACAGGACCCTGTAAAACCCCAGAGCCCCAAGCACCCCTGGAACCCCTGACACCCCTGGCACTCCTCTTCCCGCCTGAAACCTTCAATAAAGAACTCTGAATTTGAACTTGCGCTCTTGGGTCCTCTTCTGTCCGTGACAAGCCTTTTATCCGCAAAAACTCAGTTTAATGGAAACATATCTCTGGTGGGAAAATGTGCATATTGTTTTAATGCAGATTTTTGAATATTCACATGAAAATCAGTCGCAAATTGGATGGAAACCTAGCTGGTGATATAATAGTGGACAACCTCAGAGGCAGGGTGTACCCAAAGATTTTCATCTATGGTGTAGCGTAGATACATTTCCGCTCCAGTGGTGGTGGTGAGGGGGCAAATACTGGCAAAGTGGGCAGACTAGATAGACCAGGTACGCCCAGCAAGCAGAATTCTTGACATAAAAAGTAAAGGTTCATAATAATGTCACTTTCAATGCCAATAAGGTTAGGACCACATATTCATACCCTAACCATAATGTGTTACTCTGGATACATTGATACTCTTTTACATGTATGAAATGTCTGCTTTTCCAGATGATCTTTATCATAAAGTGGGAGGTGAGCTCGTGTTGAAGCCAGACAAGTCTACAGTGCCTGGCCCCATCACAGGCATCATATGGAAGCATGGGAAGAACAAGGTGGCAGAGTGGGACAAGGATTTTGGTATGGAAATCTATGCTCCCTTCAATGGCCGCACAACCCTGGACCAGACTACTGGAGAGCTGAGAATCAGTGGATTGACGAAAACAGACAGTGGAGTTTATTCTGTGGAGTTCAACAGCAAACTGCTTGACAAGACATATAAACTGTCTGTTATCAGTAAGTGTTTATGTGTGTGTGTGTGTGTGTGTGTGTGTGTGTGTGTGCATACATCTGTGTGTATGTACATGTGTGTATGTGTGCGCGTGGTCGTGCACGAAACAGCAGGTTATTCAGTGCCTCACAAGCATTTTCCCAAATTATTCCTGTTTCTTTCCTCTATTTACAGAAGCAGTCCCGAAACCCACAATCACTTCATCCTGTACCCCAGACAAAACCTCCTGCACTCTGACCTGTGAAGGTGACACCACTGATGCTGAACCCATCACCTACAGCTGGAAAGTGGGAGAGGGGGAGTGGGAGGTCTTAGATAAACAGATGAATCTCTTTAAGAGCGACACTGGCAAACCAACCAATGGTTACAAGTACATCTGCAAGCTGAAGAATTCTGTTAGTGGGGAAGGGGAAGTCAGCGAGACAGTTGGAGAGGTGTTTGGCTCAGGTGAGTGGACACTCATAAGTGTGCTACTGTCTTATGTATTGATATGTCAGTAACACTGCCAGTGTTGTAGGACATTTTGAATGCTGCACTATGTTGAAAACAATCAGTGAGGTTTATTATGTGGAGTTCAACAGCAAACAAACTGCTTTAGCGGACATATACATTATTACATTTACATTTTAGTCATTTAGCAGACGCTCTTATCCAGAGCGACTTACAGGAGCAATTAGGGTTAAGTGCCTTGCTCAAGGGCACATTTACGTCATTTAGCAGACGCTCTTATCCAGAGCGACTCACAAATTGGTGCATTCACCCTATAGCCAGTGGGATAACCACTTTACAAATTTTTTTTTTTGGGGGGGGTAGAAGGATTACTTTATCCTATCCCAGGTATTCCTTAAAGAGGTGGGGTTTCAAATGTCTCCGGAAGGTGGTGAGTGACTCCGCTGTCCTGGCGTCGTGAGGGAGCTTGTTCCACCATTGGGGTGCCAGAGCAGCGAACAGTTTTGACTGGGCTGAGCGGGAACTATGCTTCCGCAGAGGAAGGGGAGCCAGCAGGCCAGAGGTTGATGAACGCAATGCCCTCGTTTGGGTGTAGGGACTGATCAGAGCCCGAAGGTACAGAGGTGC
This sequence comes from Coregonus lavaretus, assembly GCF_964263955.1. Taxonomy (NCBI): domain Eukaryota; kingdom Metazoa; phylum Chordata; class Actinopteri; order Salmoniformes; family Salmonidae; genus Coregonus; species Coregonus lavaretus. Next base: position 10,202,710 of record NC_140022.1, on the reverse strand, counting down.
CGTTCCCCTCACTGCTCCATAGGCAAGCACCATGGTCTTGTAACGGATGCGAGCTTCAACTGGAAGCCAGTGGAGTGTGCGGAGGAGGGGGGTGACGTGAGAGAACTTGGGAAGGTTGAACACCAGACGGGCTGCGGCATTCTGGATGAGTTGTAGGGGTTTAATGGCACAGGCAAGGAGGCCAGCCAACAGCGAGTTGCAGTAATCCAGACGGGAGATGACAAGTACCTGGATTAGGACCTGTGCCGCTTCCTGTGTAAGGCAGGGTCGTACTCTCCGAATGTTGTAGAGCATGAACCTGCAGGAGCGGGTCACCGCCTTGATGTTAGCGGAGAACGACAGGGTGTTGTCCAGGGTCACGCCAAGGCTCTTCGCACTCTGGGAGGAGGACACAACAGAGTTGTCAACCGTGATGGCGAGATCATGGAACGGGCAGTCCTTCCCCGGGAGGAAGAGCAGCTCCGTCTTGCCAGGGTTCAGCTTGAGGTGGTGATCCGTCATCCATACTGATATGTCTGCCAGACATGCAGAGATGCGATTCGCCACCTGGTTATCAGAAGGGGGAAAGGAGAAGATTAGTTGTGTATCGTCAGCGTAGCAATGATAGGAGAGGCCATGTGAGGATATGACAGAGCCAAGTGACTTGGTGTATAGGGAGAAAAGGAGAGGGCCTAGAACTGAGCCCTGGGGGACACCAGTGGTGAGAGCACGTGGTGCGGAGACAGCTTCTCGCCACGCCACTTGGTAGGAGCGACCGGTCAGGTAGGACGCAATCCAGGAGTGAGCCGCGCCGGAGATGCCCAGCTCGGAGAGGGTGGAGAGGAGGATCTGATGGTTCACAGTATCAAAGGCAGCAGACAGGTCTAGAAGGACAAGAGCAGAGGAGAGAGAGTTAGCTTTAGCAGTGCGGAGAGCCTCCGTGACACAGAGAAGAGCAGTCTCAGTTGAATGACCAGTCCTGAAACCTGACTGGTTTGGATCAAGAAGGTCATTCTGAGAGAGACAGCAAGAGAGTTGGCTAAAGACGGCACGCTCAATAGTTTTGGAAAGAAAAGAAAGAAGGGATACTGGTCTGTAGTTGTTGACATCAGTGGGATCGAGTGTTGGTTTTTTGAGAAGGGGAGCAACTCTCGCTCTCTTGAAGACGGAAGGGACATGGCCAGCGGTCAAGGATGAGTTGATCAGCGAGGTGAGGTAGGGGAGAAGGTCAGCGGAGATGGTCTGGAGAAGAGAGGAGGGGATGGGGTCAAGCGGGCAGGTTGTTGGGCGGCCTGCAGTCACAAGTCGCAGGATTTTATCTGGAGAGAGAGGGGAGAAAGAAGTCAAAGCATAGGGTAGGGCAGTGTGAGTAGGACCAGTAGTGTCATTAGACTTAACAAACGAGGATCGGATGTCGTCAACCTTCTTTTCAAAGTGGTTGACGAAGTCATCCACAGAGAGAGAGGGGGGGGGGTTGGGGGGGGATTCAGCAGGGAGGAAAATGTGGCAAAGAGCTTCCTAGGGTTAGAGGCAGATGCTTGGAATTTAGAGTGGTAGAAAGTGGCCTTAGCAGCAGAAACAGATGAAGAAAATGTAGAGAGGAGGGAGTGAAAAGATGCCAGGTCGGCAGGGAGTTTAGTTTTCTTCCATTTCCGCTCCGCTGCCCGGAGCTCTGTTCTGTGAGCTCGCAATGAGTCATCAAGCCACGGAGCTGGAGGGGAGGACCGAGCCGGCCGGGAGGATAGGGGACACAGAGAGTCAAAGGATGCAGAAAGGGAGGAGAGGAGGGTTGAGGAGGCAGAATCAGGAGATTGGAGGGAGAAGGATTGAGCAGAGGGAAGAGATGATAGGATGGAAGAGGAGAGAGTAGTGGGAGAGAGAGAGCGAAGGTTGCGGCGGCGCATTACCATCTGTGTAGGGGCAGAGTGAGTAGTGTTGGAGGAGAGCGAGAGAGAAAAGGAAACAAAGTAGTGGTCGGAGACATGGAGGGGAGTTGCAGTGAGATTAGTAGAAGAGCAGCATCTAGTAAAGATGAGGTCAAGCGTATTGCCTGCCTTGTGAGTAGGGGGGGACGGTGAGAGGGTGAGGTCAAAAGAGGAGAGGAGTGGAAAGAAGGAGGCAGAGAGAAATGAGTCAAATGTGGACATAGGGAGGTTGAAATCCCCCAAAACTGTGAGGGGTGAGCCATCCTCAGGAAAGGAACTTATCAAGGCGTCAAGCTCATTGATGAACTCTCCAAGGGAACCTGGAGGGCGATAGATGACAAGGATATTAAGCTTAAATGGGCTAGTGACTGTGACAGCATGGAATTCAAATGAGGAGATAGACAGATGGGTTAGGGGAAAAATTGAGAATGTCCACTTGGGAGAGATGAGGATTCCTGTGCCACCACCCCTCTGACCAGATGCTCTCGGGGTATGCGAGAACACATGGTCAGACGAGGAGAGAGCAGTAGGAGTAGCAGTGTTTTCAGTGGTAATCCATGTTTCCGTCAGCGCCAGGAAGTCGAGGGACTGGAGGTTAGCATAGGCTGGGATGAAGTCAGCTTTGTTGGCAGCAGAACGGCAGTTCCAGAGGCTGCCTGAGACCTGGAACTCCAGGTGTGGGGTGCGTGCAGGGACCACCAGGTTAGAGAGGCAGCAGCCACGCGGTGTGAGGCGTTTGTGTATTCTGTGCAGAGAGGAGAGAACAGGGATAGGCAGAGGCATAGTTGACAGGCTGTAGCAAATGGCTACAATAATGCAGAGGAGATCGGAATGAAATGAACTAAACATCTGGGAGAGGAGAGAGCAGGGCCTCCCTCACCAAAACTTCCACCTCAGAAACTATAATTGTTTCACTGAACCACCCGAACAAAAACTCTCCCAACTTCCACCTTTAGAAATCAGAATTGTTGTGAACCACAGCGGTTCAATGTTTAAAGGAATAGACTCAACCCACTTTATTCAGCTAGCTAACTATGACACCATAGCTAACTAGCATGCTAGCATCCAATAACACACAGTTTAGCACCAACACTTGGTGTCACGGTTTCGGCCGAGACTGCTCCTCCTCCTGGTTCGGGCAGGCTTCGGCGGTCGTCGTCCCCGGAGTACTAGCTGCCACCGATCTATGTTTCATGTTCGTTTGGTTTTGTCTGGATGTTGTACACCTGTGTCTTGTTAGTCCTCGTTAGTGTCCTATTTAGTTCTCGTTGTGTGTGCTTGTCGTTGTGTGTGATTGCGCTTCTGTTTCGTGTTTGGAGCTACATTTTTCACTCCAGTGTTTTGTAGAGGGTTGTTTGCACATGTTTGTGCGTCATTCGTTTTGTCGCCTGTGTGCGTCGTGCTTTTTGCCTTCGGGCTTATTGTGCTTCTGTTGTATATATATAATATATATTGCACTAAAGCCTTTGGACTGAGCCTCTGCGTCCTGCGCATGATTCCTACACCACACCCACCTTCAGCACGCCTTGACAGAATCACACACCATACAATGGAATCAGCAGGATCGGCAGTGTCGCTCGGCTGTGTCGCTCGAGGAGCATCTCCGTGGGCAAGAGGACCAGATCCAACAACTGGAGACCGCTCTACAGGAGGTAATCAACATCATGCACCGATGGGAGGCCAGCAGGGTACCCACACCTCCACCTACCCTGTCCATTCCATCGGTCGGTCCACCAGTCCCAGGTTCGGAACCCAGGGGGATTCGGCTCTCGCTCCCGAGGGCGTATGACGGAACAGCTGCCGGGTGTCAGGGGTTCCTCCTGCAGGTGGAGCTCTACCTGGCCACTGTACACCCGGTGCCCTCGGGATACGAGAGCGTTTCCGCCCTCATCTCCTGTCTCACGGGCAAGGCGTTGGAGTGGGCTAACGCCGAGTGGAGGAAGATGGACGCCAACACCATCACCTACGCCGAGTTCTCCCGCCGCTTCAAGGCCGTGTTCGACCATCCACCTGAGGGCAAAGCGGCGGGGGAGCGTCTAGTCCATTTGAGACAGGGGAGGAGGAGCGCTCAGGTGTTCGCTCTAGAGTACCGGACTCTAGCGGCGGATGCAGGGTGGAATGAACGGGCTCTCATCGACCATTTTCGATGTAGCCTACGAGAGGACGTTCAACGTGAGTTGGCCTGCAGGGATACCCATCTTACCTTCGACCAGTTGGTCGATATGTCCATCCGTCTGGACATCCTGCTGGCCACCCGTGGACGTCCCGAGGGGAGTCCGTCCATTCCGCCCTCCGGCACCTCAGAGCCGAGCCCTATGGAGCTCGGGGGTGCCGGCGCTAGAGAACGGAGTAGGAAGAGCCCGAGGGGGCCTGTCTCCTGCACCAAGTGCGGTCGTGGAGGGCACACTACGGCCAGGTGCGGGGGAGGGTTCTCCGGGAGTAACGACAACAGGCCACGCACTGGCGGGGCCTCCCAGGTGAGTAGACGTCCCACTTACCCAGAGCTTTCTGTTGCACACTTTTGTATACCTGTTTGTTTTCCACAGGTTGCACCTCATTCCCAGCATAAGGCGCTAGTAGATTCAGGCGCAGCTGGGAATTTTGTTGATCGTAAGTTTTGTTTTGAGTTAGGGATCCCTCTCCTACCTGTTGACAAACCTTTTCCCGTTCATGCCTTAGACAGCCGCCCGTTGGGGTCGGGGTTGATCAGGGAGATCACAGCGCCACTTCGGATGTGTGCGCAGGGGGGTCATGAGGAGACTATACAGTTGTATCTGATCGACTCTCCTGCGTACCCAGTGGTGCTGGGGATTCCCTGGTTAAGCACCCATAACCCTGCTATTTCGTGGCAACAGAGGGCTCTCGATGGGTGGTCTGCTCAGTGCGAGGGGCGATGTCTGGGTGTTTCCGTGGGGGCGACTTCGGTGGAAAGTCCAAACCAAGTGCCCGCACTGCACATTCCGCCTGAATATGGGGATTTAGCACTCGTGTTTAGCAAAACTAGGGCGACGCAGTTGCCTCCTCATAGACAGGGGGATTGTGCGATTGATCTCCAGGCAGGAGCAGCGCTCCCATGGAGCCATGTGTATCCTTTGTCTCAAGAGGAGAGAAAAGCTATGGAGACTTATATAGCCGAATCTTTGAGACAAGGATACATTCGGCCCTCCACTTCTCCCGCCTCCTCGAGCTTCTTTTTTGTGAAAAAGAAAGATGGAGGGTTGCGCCCGTGCATTGATTACCGTGGTCTCAATCAGATTACTGTGAAATACAGTTATCCACTCCCTCTGATTGCGACCATGACGGAGTCATTGCATGGAGCGCGGTTTTTCACAAAACTGGATCTCAGGAGCGCGTATAACTTGGTGCGCATTAGGGAGGGTGACGAATGGAAGACAGCGTTTAGTACCACGTCAGGTCATTTCGAATATCTCGTCATGCCATATGGGTTGATGAATGCTCCATCAGTCTTCAAATCCTTCGTAGATAACATTTTCCGGGATATGCAGGGACAAGGGGTGGTCGTGTACATTGATGACATTCTGGTGTACTCGTCTACCCGAGCCGAGCATATAACCCTGGTGCGTCGTGTATTGAGGAGGCTGTTGGAGCACGACCTATATGTCAAGGCAGAGAAATGTCTGTTTTTCCAGGAGTCGGTCTCCTTTTTGGGTTATCGGTTGTCCGCGTCAGGGGTGAGAATGGAGGAGGATCGTGTGTCCGCTGTGCGTAATTGGCAAACCCCAACTACTGTAAAAGAGGTGCAGCAGTTTTTGGGCTTTGCGAATTACTACCGGAGGTTTATCCGGGGTTTTGGACAGGTGGCAGCTCCCATCACGTCCCTTCTGAAGGGGGGTCCGGTGCGCCTGCAGTGGTCAGCCGATGCGGACAGGGCCTTTAGGAGACTGAAGGACCTGTTTACGTCGGCTCCGGTGCTAGCGCATCCGGATCCCGCATTACCCTTTCAGGTCGAGGTAGACGCGTCTGAGGCTGGTATAGGGGCCGTTCTCTCTCAACGGTCCGGCACGCCACCTAAACTCCGCCCCTGTGCCTTTTACTCTAAGAAGCTCAGCCCGGCGGAGCGTAACTATGACGTTGGGGACAGGGAGCTGTTAGCTGTAGTTCAAGCCCTTAAGGTGTGGAGGCATTGGCTTGAGGGGGCTCAACACCCTTTCCTCATTTTGACTGACCATCGGAACCTGGAGTACATCCGGGCAGCGAGGAGACTGAACCCTCGCCAGGCTCAATGGAGTATGTTTCTCACCAGGTTCGTATTTAAAATCACGTACATCCCTGGGTCCCAGAATGGTAAGGCAGATGCGCTGTCCCGGCGGTATGACACGGAGGAGAGGTCCGTTGAGCCCACTCCCATACTACCGGAGTCTTGCCTTGTGGCACCGGTGGTGTGGGAGGTCGATGCCGAAATCGAGCGAGCGTTGCGTACCGACCCCAGCCCTCCACAGTGTCCTGAGGGTCGGAGGTACGTTCCGCGCGAGATTCGGGATCGACTCATTTACTGGGCTCACACGTCACCCTCCTCTGGACATCCGGGTATCGGCCGGACAGTGCATTGCCTTAGCACTAAATACTGGTGGCCCACTTTGGCTAGGGATGTGAGGGTTTATGTCTCCTCCTGCTCGGTGTGTGCCCAGTGTAAGGCGCCCCGACATCTGCCCAGGGGTAAGTTACAACCCCTGCCCGTTCCACAACGACCATGGTCCCACCTCTCGGTGGATTTTGTGACAGACCTTCCCCTCTCTCAGGGGAATACCACCATCCTGGTCGTTGTGGACCGGTTCTCTAAGGCCTGTCGTCTTCTCCCTATGTCGGGTCTTCCTACTGCCCTACAGACCGCTGAGGCCCTATTTACCCATGTCTTCCGGCATTACGGGGTACCCAAGGATATAGTGTCTGATCGAGGTCCCCAGTTTACCTCTCGTGTTTGGAGAGCGTTCATGGAGCGTTTGGGGGTCTCGGTTAGCCTTACCTCAGGGTACCACCCGGAGAGTAACGGGCAGGTAGAACGTGTCAACCAGGATGTGGGTAGGTTTCTGAGGTCGTATTGCCAGGACCGGCCGGAGGAGTGGGCACGGTACATTCCCTGGGCCGAGATGGCCCAGAACTCTCTCCGCCACTCCTCTACTAACCTAACCCCCTTCCAATGTGTGTTAGGTTACCAGCCGGTTCTGGCACCCTGGCAGCAGAGCCAGATCGAGGCCCCTGCGGTGGATGATTGGATGAGGCGCTCGGAAGAGACGTGGAACGCTGCCCACGTCCACCTGCAGCGGGCCGTCCTTCGTCACAAGGCGAGCGCCGATCTCCACCGCAGTGAGGGGCCGGTGTACGCACCCGGAGATCGAGTCTGGCTCTCTACCAGAAACCTACCCCTCCGCCTGCCCTGCCGGAAGCTGGGTCGGCGGTTTGTGGGGCCCTTTAAAGTCCTGAGAAGATTGAACGAGGTGTGTTATAGATTACATCTACCTGTTGAGTATAAGAATATTAACCCCTCGTTCCATGTGTCTCTTCTCAGGCCGGTGGTAGCTGGTCCACTCCAGGACAATGAGATAGGGGAGACTCCTCCGCCCCCACTGGACATCGAGGGGGCTCCGGCGTACACCGTTCGGTCCATCTTGGACTCTAGACGCCGGATGGGGGGTCTCCAGTATCTCGTGGAGTGGGAGGGGTACGGCCCGGAGGAGCGGTGCTGGGTGCCGCGGAGGGACATCCTAGACCCATCTCTCCTGTCGGAGTTCCACCGGGACCATCCCGCGCGCCCTGCTCCGCGTCCTCCTGGTCGTCCCCGAGGCCGGGGTCGGCGCACGGCTGGAGCCGCGCGTCAAGGGGGGGGTACTGTCACGGTTTCGGCCAAAACTGCTCCTCCTCCTGGTTCGGGCAGGCTTCGGCGGTCGTCGTCCCCGGAGTACTAGCTGCCACCGATCTATGTTTCATGTTCGTTTGGTTTTGTCTGGATGTTGTACACCTGTGTCTTGTTAGTCCTCGTTAGTGTCCTATTTAGTTCTCGTTGTGTGTGCTTGTCGTTGTGTGTGATTGCGCTTCTGTTTCGTGTTTGGAGCTACATTTTTCCCTCCAGTGTTTTGTAGAGGGTTGTTTGCACATGTTTGTGCGTCATTCGTTTTGTCGCCTGTGTGCGTCGTGCTTTTTGCCTTCGGGCTTATTGTGCTTCTGTTGTGTATATATATAATATATATTGCACTAAAGCCTTTGGACTGAGCCTCTGCGTCCTGCGCATGATTCCTACACCACACCCACCTTCAGCACGCCTTGACACTTGGTCACAACAAACCACCAATAGTGTGTTAACACACTAAGCAGATAATTCGTGTCCGTGTCTAGTTCCTTTCATAACGCAGCAATAATTAAACGTTGGCTAGCTAGCACAAATATATTGTATTTAGCTGCCACAGTACAGCACACAATGGCTACTGTGTTGATTCTGTTCGAAAAACGGCTAGCTAGCTAGCTTCGTGCTACACCCGGCACCGCCGAAAACAATGCCAACCTACAGTAACTACCCACAACAGCCCACGATGCCTAACTATGACACCATAGCTAACTAGCATGCTAGCATCCAATAACACACAGTTTAGCACCAATACTTGGTTACAACAAACTACCAATAGTGTGTTAACACACTAAACAGATAATTCGTGTCCGTGTCTAGTTCCTTTCATAACGCAGCAATAATTAAATGTTGGCTAGCTAGCACAAGTATATTGTATTTAGCTACTACAGTACAGTTAGCTGGTCGTGTTGGCTAGCTAGCAATGGCTACTGTGTTGACTTTGTTTGAAGAACGGCTAGCTAGCTAGCTTCGTGCTACACCCGGCACCGCCGAAAAACAATGCTAACCTACAGTAACTACCCACAACAGCCCACGATGCCTAACTATGACGCCATAGCTAACTAGCATGCTAGCATCCAATAACACACAGTTTAGCACCAATACTTGGTTACAACAAACTACCAATAGTGTGTTAACACACTAAACAGATAATTCGTGTCCGTGTCTAGTTCCTTTCATAACGCAGCAAAAATTAAACGTTGGCTAGCTAGCACATTAACATTGGAAACAACTCTCCACCATTGCTAAACGTTACCAGTAGCTACCCGCTAGCTAGCTAGCCTCGTGCTTCGCCGGGCTCCGGCGTAAACAATACTTACCTACAATAATTACCTACGGAAACCTACAATAACTACCTAAATAACTACCTAAATAAACTACCTACAATACCTAACTACAACTACCTACCTACGATCTACATACATGGTTTAAGCTTTACTCAACACCATATAAGAAGCCAAGCTTACCTCCTGCTAGAGAAAACACAACCTCTCCCGACCACTGCAGAACGACCACGTAAGTGTTTATGTGTGTGTGTACGTGTGTATGTGTGTGTACATGTGTGTTTACGTGTGTGTGTGAAACAACATTTTAAGGTAAACTTTCCAAATGTCGACAAAACAAAATACGCTAGACAAGGTGGGATCTTTAATTGCGCTTTTATGCGCTTTTATGGTTATAATAACCATCATATGGAAATAAACTTGGTCACGCGATGACATGTTGTGTGGTCCTCCTAGTACGACTCGGGATAGCATGCAGTTTATTAGGCTACAGATTAAACAAATGATGATGAACTTCACAGGGTGGTGAATGTGCAAGGTTATGAGTTTGATGCTCCTTTCCAATAAATATTGACGTTCTTATTCTGGTGACATGATGATCGATGCTTTGTTGCAATTTGATAAATACAAATAATTTCGCTCTTATCCATAATAATCTCATAATGTAGATACCTTAGCTGTAGATAACAGTTATGTAGATAACAGTCTATATAACACAACAGTCTATATAACGCAAAAGATTTGGACAAACCATCAGTAGAGTGTAAAATGCGATGGAAACCCAATTAAACTTGTATTTTTTATTCGGTACATGGGAATTTAATGGCATAATTTGTATTTTCACTACGTCATCATACAGCCTTTTATCCGCAAAAACTCAGTTTAATGGAAACATATCTCTGGTTGGAAAATGTGCATATTGTTTTATGCAGATTTTAGAATATTCACATGAAAATCAGTCGCAAATTGGATGGAAACCTAGCTGGTGATATAATAGTGGACAACCTCAGAGGCAGGGTGTACCCAAAGATTTTCATCTATGGTGTAGCGTAGATACATTTCCACTCCAGTGGTGGTGGTGAGGGGGCAAATACTGGCAAAATGGGCAGACTAGATAGGCCAGGTACGCCCAGCAAGCAGAATTCTTGACATAAAAAGTAAAGGTTCATAATAATGTCACTTTCAATGCCAATAGGGTTAGGACCACATATTCATACCCTAACCATAATGTGTTACCCTGGATACATTGATACGCTTTTACATGTATGAAATGTCTGCTTTTCCAGATCTTTATCATAAAGTGGGAGGTGAGGTCGTGTTGAAACCAGACAAGGCCACTGTGCCTGGCCCCATCCCAAGCATCTTATGGAAGCATGGGAAGAAAAAGGTGGCAGAGTGGGACAATGATTTTGGTGGTCTGGAAATCTATGCTGCCTTCAAAGGCCGCACAACCCTGGACCAGACTACTGGAGAGCTGAGAATCAGTGGATTGACGAAAACAGACAGTGGAGTTTATTCTGTGGAGTTCAACGGCAAACTGCTTGACAAGACATATAAACTGTCTGTTATCAGTAAGTGTTTCTCTGTGTGTGTGTGTGTGTGTGTGTGTGTGTGTATATACATGTGTGTATGTGTGTGTGTGGTCTTGTAGAAACAGCAGGTTATTCAGTGCCTCACAAACATTTCCCCAAATTATTCCTGTTTCTTTCCTCTATTTACAGAGGAAGTCCCCAAACCCACAATCACTTCATCCTGTAACACCAACAAAACCACCTGCACTCTGACCTGTGAAGGTGACACCACTGATGCTGAACCCGTCACCTACAGCTGGAAAGTGGGAGAGGGGGAGTGGGAGGTCTTAGACAAACAGATTAATGTCTCTAAAAGCGACACTGGCAAACCAACCAATGGTTACAAGTACATCTGCAAGCTGAAGAATTCTGTTAGTGGGGAAGGGGAAGTCAGCGAGACAGTTGGAGAGGTGTTTGGCTCAGGTGAGTGGACACTCATAAGTGTGCTACTGTCTTATGTATTGATATGTCAGTAACACTGCCAGTGTTGTAGGACATTTTGAATGCTGCACTATGTTGAATACCTGATCAATTTCTTTCAATACAAAAATGTATATATATTCTTTTTCAGAGCCTTCCACAGTTGGTGGTGTTGTTGGTGGTGTTGTCCGTGGTTTACTTGTCGCAGGGCTTGCTATCACCATAATAGGTAAGAACAGCACCTCTATAGTAACAGAGCACTGCACATGTACATATTTCTGAAGCACAGATTGACATAACAGCAGCAACAACAGTGAGCTATACCCCCTGAAGGGGATACCTGTTCTACCTGTATTTACAGTAGTGTTCAGGCTACTGCTACAGACAAGACAGGGGGTTAGATGCACCACCTGCCGTAGGGCACAGTCTTCATAATGTGTCACAGTGAGGCACCAATTTGGACCTCGCACAGTATGGATTAGCCTAATCTGAATTAATTAATTAATCAGCAAAAAGGATGGTAATTACTTTGTGGTAACCTAAAAATATGTTTAGTGTTCAATGGATATTGCATAGATGTGAAATCGCTGGCTAGATTATTTTACCTTTGTCATAGGCTACATCCATCCTGTTTTTGTTTTTTTATCGAGTGGCTCAACAGGCAAGTTTTACTTTAACTTTTATAGCAAGCTCATGTCTGCTACGTAGGCTGAAGACATAGCCACAGTCAACATACTACACAACTGTTTGTTACAAACAAACTAGAACAATTATTTCAAAGAAAAGGCTCACAGTGCCTCATGAAAGCACTGAAAGCCATTAATTACCAATGGAAGAGTAGTGAAGTGTGCGGGGGACAGTTGGTAGCATGGGCGAGGGTCCTGAACAGGGCGGGAACAAAGTTGGGGAAAACTGAACTTTATGCAAATGCTTCCTGCCATCGCTGCATGCTTGAAGTACATCACATCGCAAGTCAATAAAACATAATGTTAGGAAACTGCTAGTAATAAGCCATGTGTAGAATTTCAATTGTTTACTCCTTGCTTCCTTCTCAAAAACCCATTGGAGGAAAATGTCATAGGGGAGGGACCTATGACTTTCTCATCCAATGGGTTTTGAGAAGTAGGAGAGAGGATGCAAGGAGTATGCCATTGAGATTCTCCCCTAGTCGCACAAGTATGCTATGTTTTCGATACCATATCGACCATCCACTATAACTGTACTATGTGACTGTGCATAAGGCCTATCTGCAGGTCCATACAAGGATGGTTCATTTTGGCTGTGTGTGTGTGTGGGTGCCTTTACCATACGAAATATGGAGTTTCCAGGGTTGGTAGGTTACATGTAATCAGTTATTTGTTTTCAGGGTCAGCATTTGAACTCGGCCTTGTAAGCTTTGTTGTAATCTGATAGCCAGGGAATTGGGAGGTGGGGGAGTCCTCCTTTTTGGTGACCATTGGAAACCAAAAGCTATTTTATTGCTATTAAAATATAGGTTGTGATAGCTGTAGCCTAATTGGTACCTTCATTCATTCGGCCCAGTAGGCTAGTTCAATTTTGGTTTCATGTATTGTTATAAAAATAAACACAACTGAACAACTTCCCCAAAATACAAGTCCTTTTTTTTATATAAAGCTTGGCTACTTATGGTTTTTAGTCCTCTGCAGTCGTTTGTGTGCTCTCCTCCTGTGTCATTGAAGACACTATAATGACTTCCCACCAACATTGTCTCGTGCTCTTCCCATTTCTACAAAGACGTTGGTGGAAAGTCATTATAGATCTACACTGTATGCACCATTCCACAAGGATGGCTATAGCCTAGGGGTCAAGGGTGGCTATAGCCTAGGGGTCAAGGGTGGCTATAGCCTAGGGGTCAAGGATGGCTATAGCCTAGGGGTCAAGGGTGGCTATAGCCTAGGGGTCAAGGGTGGCTATAGCCTAGGGGTCAAGGGTGGCTATAGCCCAGGGGATCGGCATCCTTTTTCATCTGGAGTGCCAATTTCTAAAGTTCAGCGTGCCAGTTATGATTTTCATATATGCATTGTAGGCTACCTAACCGTGCCCAGAAAATGTCTAACTGCCCAAAGACTGAATAATTCTATAGCTGTCTACTAAACAGAGGCACTGTCCATTTTGAACCACGCCACGGAGCTCCACTATTCCTACCTGTACCGAGGCACTGTCCATTCAGTGGTGCTGAATTACGGACACAGCCTTACACGCTGACTAGACCGGGCACGCGCGTGCATCCGCGTGCGCCATCGCGCACATGTTGATTTTGTACACACCAGATGCAATCAGGACACGCAGTTTGAAGTGTCAAAACGAACTCTGAACCAACTATATTCATTTGGGGACAGGTCTCCACAGAGGAACTTTGGAGCTCTGTCAGAGTGACCAGCGGGTTCTTGGTCACCTCCCTGAACAAGACCCTTCTCCCCCGATTGCTCAGTTTGGCCGGGCAGCTAGCTCTAGGAAGAGTATTGGTGGTTCCAAACTTCTTCCATTTAAGAATGATGGAGGCCACTGTGTTCTTGGGGAACTTCAATGCAGCAGACATTTTTTAGTACCCTTCCCCAGATCTGTGCCTCGACACAATCCTGTCTCTGACCTCTACGGACAATTCCTTCAACCTCATGGCTTGGTTTTTGCTCTGACATGCACTGCCAACTTTGGGACCTTATATAGACAGGTGTGTGCCTTTCCAAATCATGTCCAATCAATTGAATTTACCACAGGTGGACTCCAATCAAATTGTAGAAACATCTCAAGGATAATCAATGGAAACAGGATGCACCTGAGCTGAATTTAGAGTCTCATAGCAAAGGGTCTGAATACTTATGTAAATAAGGTATTTCTGTTTTCTTTTTTTTAAATACATTTGCAAACATTTCTAAAACCTGTTTTCGCTTTGTCATTATGGGGTATTGTGTGTAGATTGATGAGGATATATATTTTTTCATCCATTTTACAATAAGGCTGTAACGTACAGTTGAAGTCGGAAGTTTACATACACTTAGGTTGGAGTCATTAAAACTTGTTTTTCAACCACTCCACAAATGTCTTCTTAACAAACTATAGTTTTCGCAAGTCGGTTAGGAAATCTACTTTGTGCATGACACAATTGTTTACAGACAGATTATTTCACTTCTAATTCACTGTATCAAAATTCCAGTGGGTCAGAAGTTTACATACACTAAGTTGACTGTGCCTTTAAACAGCTTGGAAAATTCCAGAGAAATGATGTCATGGCTTTAGAAGCTTCTCATAGGCTAATTGACATAATTTGAGTCAATTGGAGGTGTACCTGTGGATGTATTTCAAGGCCTACCTTCAAACTCAGTGCCTCTTTGCTTGACATCATGGGAAAATCAAAAGAAATAAGGCAAGACTTCAGCATTTTTTTTGTAGACCTCCACAAATCTGGTTCATCCTTGGGAGCAATTCCCAAACGCCTAAAGGTACCACGTTCATCTGTACAAACAATAGTACGCAAGTATAAACACCATGGGACCACGCAGCCGTCATACTGCTCAGGAAGGAGAAGCGTTCTGCCTCCTAGAGATGAACGTACTTTGGTGCGAAAAGTGCAAATCAATCCCAGAACAACAGCAAAGGACCTTGTGAAGATCCTGGAGGAAACAGGTACAAAAGTATCTATATCCACAGTAAAACAAGTCCTATATCGACATAACCTGAAAGGCCGCTCAGCAAGGAAGAAGCCACTGCTCCAAAACCGCCATAAAAAAGCCAGACTACGGTTTGCAACTGCACATGGGGACAAAGATCGTTCTTTTTGTAGAAATGTCCTCTGGTCTGATGAAACAAAAATAACTGTTTGGCCATAATGACCATTGTTACGTTTGGAGGAAAAACGGGGAGGCTTGCAAGCTGAAGAACACCATCCCAAGCGTGAAGCACGGGGGTGGCAGCATCATGCTGTGGGGGTGCTTTGCTGCAGGAGGTACTGGTGCACTTCACAAAATAGATGGCATCATGAGGAAATAAAATTATGTGGATATATTGAAGTGACATCTCAAGACATCAGTCAGGAAGTTAAAGCTTGGTCGCAAATGGGTCTTCCAAATGGACAACGACCCCAAGCATACTTCCAAAGTTGTGTCAAAATGGCGCAAGGACAACAAAGTCAAGGTATTGGAGTGGCCATCACAAAGCCCTAACCTCAATCCTATAGAATATTTGTGGGCAGAAGTGAAAAAGTGTGTGCAAGCAAGGAGGCCTGACTCAGTTAAACCAGCTCTGTCAGGAGGAATGGCCAACATTCACTCAATTTATTGTGGGAAGCTTGTGGAAGGCTACCCAAAATGTTTGACCCAAGTTAAACAATTTAAAGGCAATGCTACCAAATACTAATTGAGTGTATGTAAACTTCTGACCCACTGGGAATGTGATGAAATAAATAAAAGCTGAAATAAATCATTCTCTCTACTATTATTCTGACATTTCACATTCTTAAAATAAAGTGGTGATCCTAACTGACCTAAAACGGAATTTTTACTAGGATTAAATGTCAGTAATTGTGAAAAACGGAGTTTAAATTTTTTTGCTAAGGTGTATGTAAACTTCCGACTGTAACAGAATGTGGAAGGGGTCTGAATACTTACCGAAGGCACAGTATGTGTAAATGTATTTTGCAATGCGAGCAGTGTGGTCAGCATGTTAGCGCCCTTTAAAAAGGCATGTGTATATTTTGTGATTTTTGTCATTCTTTGAGTTTGTTTGTCTTCATTTGTCATTGTCGATTGGAGGCCTAAATAAGTCCCTTGATGTATGCCTTTTATTTTGATGCATGTGTAGGATTTATCTAGCATAGTTTGCATTCGTCATCAGCTGTTTTATGCACCGGTTACTTTCACATTGATGTTGGCATTTGAAGTCGGCCTTGTGCAGGTACTGTAAGCGTGCTCTCGGAAATTATGTCTTCTTGTTGCAGCTTAAGCATGTAAATGTGGGTGAAGACATACTCATTAGCTGATAGAATGGTTAATGCACAGACTTGTACTTTAAGAGGGGTTATTACTAACTCTGTTAAACCTAACACATAAGCTACAGAACCATGGATCAACCTGGAAAATAAAATATGTATTTTTTTACCCCTCAGGAATGTTGGTGTGGAAGAAAAAGAAAGGTAGGATGATTCTCTGTCTCTTCCTGTGTCAAAGGCGTCAGTGAAATGCGGTGGGCGAAGTCAAACGCAGGACACAGAGCTGATCCGAAAACTTACTTTACTTGAAAGTAAACTGAGAATACACAATCTCCACACAGGGAGGAAATAACCTGCACACTAACGACTGCCGATCACGAATACAATCACACACAACACACAGTGGAAGACAGAGGGTTAACTAGGGAAGACAATACAACATAATGGGAAACAGGTGTACACAATCAAGACAAAACAAGTCGAACACAGAAACATAGATCGGTAGCAGCTAGTACTCCGGTGACGACGTACGCCGAAGCCTGCCCGAGTAAGGAGGAGGGGCAGCCTCGGCTGAATCCGTAACATCCTGTCTCAATTCTTCATACTCACTGATTCACAAAACAATTAGAACATTTGGATTCCAGTGAAAACCAAGAACCATTTGAATGAAAATGTTAATAATGTCTTACATTTGTGTCTCTTTTTCATCTCAGAAAATCCAGATGACACCATGAGGGAAAGTTTGAGCAAGGTTTTTTGTGGAATTTGTGGTAAGTGTTACCCTAACTTGACTCTGGTCCCTATTCAACCTGCTAACAGGGTCCCCAAAGTAATACAAACACAACATCATTCATTCCTTCCATTATTCCTTTCATATTTTCAACCTTCCATGTGCTGCACACATGCTTCCACACAGAACAGGACAGGAGTGTTGTTTTTGTCCCAACCCAGAAATCCAGAAACCTCTTTTAATCGAATTAGGGCCCCTACTTAGTAACAGGTATCTCCTATCGTGTGCGCTTGAATGCGTGCCTACGTGTGTTTGTGTGAGATAAAGCGAGAGTGCGAGTGCACAGAAGTAATCCCACAACCCACAATATTTCGTTTTCTCATCATAATCTTATGCAAACTTAAAGGGCAAATACATCTTAAATTCAATGAACATCTTCTACTCTATTTGCTGTAAAAAATGTTGATGGATGGTGTAACTTTACAGGGGATGCCGGCAACAATCAGAATTCTGTTGCCCTGGATACTGTTTATAGCAATGTAGGGTAAGTTCAGGTCGCCAACCTTGGATCTTCAGGGGTTCTGTCTGGGGTCGGCATGGATACTGTAGGCACTGTAGGGGAGAAGTCTCCTAGAGAACACTCCATGAATCAGAATAATAACAATCAGCCCACTAACACAGGTAATAACACTAACATACCTTTTACATTGTACTTCTATGGGGCCATTTTGACAATACAGATATGTGGAGATGTAGCCAGAAATGTGGTTCTCATATTATTTGTGGTGGCATTTATTTGAAGAACAAGTTTTTGTTACATCTACATACAGTATGAGAAGGTGATTACTAGCGTGAGTTTAAAGTTAGCAGTCTGTGGACTAGCCTATATAAATGTGTATTATGCAGTTGGAATCTGCAAGGAAAATGTGCTTTAAATGAAGTGCCGTGATGAGTATTTGAAATAACCTGTTTGGTTTTGGTTTCTCTTCACATCTATGCATTTTTGCACTGTCAAAATGTCGCCTATAGAAGTAACACTGTGAATAAAAATTGTCACTGTCGCCCCTTGCTAGTTTGTACTGTTGAAAAGCCAATTATTTCACAATCTTCTGCTTTATTTGATCTGCTACATGGTTGTCAATCAGAACATTTTGAGTTCTGAGAACTGTTTCCATGTTGTTTTGTTTGATATGACTATTACCGGTTTAGAGATGTGCCTTGTTTCAGAACGTCCCAAGACCTTTGCAGGTTTTGTGTCTTTAAGAGCTTATGGTTAAAGCGTTCATCTACTGCAGGGGTAGACAACCCTGGTCCTGGAGGACCGCAGGCACTTCATGTTTTTGATTTAACCGACCTGGAAGACCAGGTGTGTTGAATTTAGGCAATCACTGAACTGATCAATTAACTCAGTTGATCTGGTGTGGTGCCTAGTTGGAAGAAAATCATGCAGTACCTCCAGAACTCCAGGAACAGGGTTGCCTATCCCTGATCTACTGTATGTTACAAATCAAAAAGTTGGATCATCATCATTCAAAATTGTCACAACAAAGATGTTTGAGAATGCTAAACTGATCTCTTCTCTCTTCTTCAGCTAAAGCCAGTGATGGAAACAACCAAACCACAGGCAAGTCATCCAGCTAATGTAAGACGTCATAAAGCAGAAGTAGCATAGATGCTCATCTGCATATCTCAGAATATCACGAGAACATAGATTGATTGCTATTTGATTTGAATTATGTTGTTGATTACTTTAAGTAGGAAGTCGCTGTTTAAGTCAATGAAACTTGATGGTAAGGCACAGTGGCATTCACATGGAATTCTGCCACTTAGCATCCTTTTAATTGTCATCCAGAAGTGAACACAACAAATACTAATGTGGTCTGTGTATGAGAATACTAAGCTCAACTTTTCTCTCTTCTCCTCAGCTAAAGTCAATGATGTAGTCCAGCCAAAACAAGGCAAGTCATCCAGTTAATTTAAGACTGTATAAAGCAGAAGTAACTTCTTTAAGTAGCATTTGATGCAGTAGGAGAGAGGCTGTAGTTGAGGTTTTCCTTCTGTGTGATTCTGCAGAGGGGGTTGGGATAGTGTCCATCAAAACAGGGGACGATGACGCCGACAAATTGCAGGGGAATGGAGGGGTGTATGAGACTTAAGCGGATAGCTTACCCCATAATAGAGCTGGAATCAGTGCTTTGGCAGTTACAGTACACTCAAACCATATTTGTCCCGGATGATTCCTATAACTGACATTTTCTTAAAAGCTAAATACAATATATTGTGTTGTATTACAAGTATAGAGGGTTCATCTAGAACAGGGGTGTCAAACTCATTCCATGAAGGGCTCAGTGTCTGTGAGTTTATTGTTTTTCCTTTCAATTAAGATCTAGACAACCAGGTGAGGGGAGTTCTTTACTATTAGTGACCTTATTTCATCAATCAAGTACAAGGGAGGAATGAAAATCCACAGACACTCGGCACTCTGTGGAATGAGTTTGACACGTGATCTAGAGGGTTACTAGAAATGATCTAATTAGCAGCTGAAGCCAGTGGATCCAACAGTCCTAAAGATGAGTCAAAGCCTGAGGGTAAGACACAGTGGCATTCACCTGGAATTCTGCCATCTACTAGGTTGTTGTTTACCTTGAGGATTGGTAGAGCCAGTTTGTGGTTCAGAATAGACAGGTATCCCTGTACTATTTGATTGTTGTAGCTTATGAGGGTGTGAAAGGAGACCAGGGATGTGTGTGTGTGTGTGTGTGCTTGCGCGCTTACCTGTGTGCCTACTTGCATGTGTGTGCACTTGCGTGCGTGCCTACGTGTGTGTGTCTGTGTCTGTGTCTGTGTGTGATTAAGTCCAACTGTGTTTTCTTGCCAGAAGCCACCCCGTTGATGGAGAAGAAATAATCCAGTGTTTTAGGATGGTAAGTATGAGTCTGAGAGACACCAACCACAACATTTATTAAGAAAGCATTTGGAAGTGCTCACATTGTTATTACATTGTTATTATGTTTGTGATGATCAACATGTGGTATTTGTCTTTTAATTTGGATGCAATGAAAGTCAAACAAATGAACAAGTCAGATTGGTGTTGGTATTCTTAAAGGAAAGGAAGGACACCTGTTGTTGCATTTATAACATAAGACCAAGAGTTTTTCCAGACCATGTGACCTGACCAGGAAAAACTCCTGGCCCTAATCATTAATAATGTTTTGTCTCATGAGCTCTTTCCTCTATTGCTTCTTTCCAGCTGGTGGTCTTCCTGGTGGGGAACTGAGGACCACAAAAATGGGGTTTGAAGGCTCTCAGTACATGCCTCCATATCTGTTACATTGAGACGAACAACCAAAAATAAAGAAACATGTTTGAACTGTTGGATTTTTTTTAAATGAAATATAAATTGTAAATTAAGGAAAACAGGCCAACATTGCACATAGTAACTTGCATTCAATCAGATGAAGTACAGAGCTACAAAAGTATTGGGACAGTGACACATTTGTTGTTGTTTTGGCTCTGTATTCCAGCACTTTGGAATTGAAATTATTCAAGGACTATAAGGTTAAAGTGCAGACTGTCAGCTTTAATTTGAGGGTATTCTCGTCCATATCAGCTGAACCGTTTAGAAATTACAGCAGTTTTTGTACATTGCCCCCCCCCCCCCCCATTTTAGTACAAATTCACTTATGTGTATTAAAGCAGTCAAAAGTTTAGTATTTGGTCTCATTCCTAGCACGCAATGATTACATCAAGCTTGTGACTCTACAAACTTGTTGGATGCATTTGTTTTGGTTGTGTTTCAGATTATTTTGTGCCCAAAAGAAATGAATGGTAAATCATAATGTACTTCATAGTCATTGTATCATTTCAAATCCAAAGTGTTGGAGTACAGAGCCAAAACAATCAAATAATGTGTCACAGTCCCAATTCTTTTGGAGCTCAATGTATAACGTGTTGAGTTGTGTGCTTTATGAATTTACAGTACTTCAGAAATATGAAGGCAATATTTGTATCAGAACATTTTGATGATGGACAAAAACAAGAGATTATCTTATACTTGGAGGTAAATAGCTTTGGATTCTTACCCTTTCTCATTATTCATGACTCATCTTTACAAATCTAAATCAATTTGTGCATATTGTTTTTGTTGTTTGAAGCCATAGTATTAATCACTTTGTGGTTGTATGATACCTTTTCAGGTATTTTCCCCAGAGCGCTTTATGCCAACCCACTCCACTTTCTGTTTTAAATCGCAGCTTTTGAATTTCTTATATCATTTCATAATTTCATAATTCTTCAAGACTTCACTTGACTTAAGTCAAGAAATTTGTACAGGTTGTTATTGTTTTAGTTATTTTTCTCAGAGTATTTTATGCCAACCCCCACAATAGGCAAAGTCTAGTGTAGGGATAGAGTGTTGGTTGAGAGGAACCAGGCCTGAGAGGTAGAGCTCATCCTCATCTGCCTTGTAAAGGGATAGAGCTAGTTGACTCTAGACTTAAAGATCAGTCTCGTTGCATGCACTGGATGACTTCTCAGCCAGGTTCGCCAAACGGATCACACCACAGGACTGACGATTCCTAAATCAAGTGTCAGCTCCTTCCTTCCGAGACATGCTGCTGTGCAAAACAAATGCACTTCAAAACGCAGTGTGACGTCATCTATCTGCAAGGTGTGAATTCCGGCCTGTATATATTGCCAATCCTTTGTGAATTTGAGGTGTTTGATATTTAGATTTTTTCAATAAAGGAGTTGAGTTCTATATTGGATTTTGTTTTATTATTATGACCTCAAAGTGATAAAGTTGGACTCTGTAGCTCAGCTGGTAGAGCACGGCGCTTGTAACGCCAAGGTAGTGGGTTCGATCCCCGGGACCACCCATACACAAAAATGTATGCACGCACGACTGTAAGTCGCTTTGGATAAAAGCGTCTGCTAAATGGCATATTATTATTATTATTATTATTATTATTAAAGTGGATTTTTTCCCAAACCTGATTGGTGAAAGCCATTGTCATCCGGTCACAAGGAGCCGCCAAAGAGTAATATACACGACTAGGCAGGGACTCTTCCGGAGAAGGGGAATCTAAGGGCTACATTGTAACAATTAAAAAATGTGTGTAGCTTGTGATATAGGATACATTGTAACAGTTATATAAAAAAAAGAGTTGACAAATTCTTAGCCACACGATAGTGCAATGTCATTATCAAGAAGTGATCTAGTAGCAAGCTGACTCACTTCCACTTCATAGGCTACGAAAAGGGGGTTTTCTCAGAAAGATAAGCACGCAATATAGGCTAGGCTACTGCAATAGCAGCGGTAAACATATTTGACGAATTATCAATGAGACTTCAAATAATATGTCGACTACACTTCTGACTGTCTTTCTGGCGGGAGCAATACTCTACGCAGTTTCAGGTAGGTTTTGTTGCGCGTGGATTATCCACGTTTTTCGATTGTCATGTTATGGGTGGCGGCAAATTCTCTCGTTCTAGTTTTTATTAGGCTATTGTGTGCGCCTTACAACCACGGTGCATATGTCAACAACAACAAACCACAGGAAAAACAACGTGTGTGCTACACAAGCTACAAAAGTTGAAAGCATCGGGGTGAACTGAAACTTTTACAACGTAAAGTAGGCTACCTACAACCAGCATAGTCTTATGAAAGTGGTAACAATACGCTTTTTTAGGACTATGGATAAGAAAAACGACCGCACCCTTTACTGTAGGCTACATCCACTCGACAATTCAACGTCTAGTCCAAGTTGGTTCGACGTAATTTCATTGTTTCCAGTGGGATAGCTAAGCAAGTGTGTGCCCAGTGGGATAACGTTAGATAGGCTTAGTGTGAGCTGGTTACCTAGAGGCAAAGTAATGATCAAGAAGATATTTTGTTAATGAGGTATAACTTCTCTCTCATTTATAAATATGTGGCAGAAAACAGAACAATATGGTTGGAACGTGTTCATGCAATGGGATGAGAAGGCCACACTAATCTGCAGGCCTTGTGTATACATGTATAGATAGATATAGGCTATCAGACTCCTCCTAACCTGGATAGGCTACACCTCCTTGGTTCACCTCCATGGTTCATCTCCTTGGTTCTCTGTTACAAGTATGAGATATTGTCTGGTTTTCAGCTCAACAGCTCAACAGAAAAGTGGGAGTGGATCTTGTGTTGATGCCGGACAAGTCCACTATACCTGACTCCATCACAGGCATCCTATGGAAGCATGAGAAGAACAAGTTGGCAGAGTGGGACAAGGATTTTGGTCTGGACATCTATGCTGCCTTCAAAAACCGCACAACCCTGGACCTGACTACTGGAGAGCTGAGAATCAGTGGCTTGACGAAAACAGACAGTGGAGTTTATTCTGTGGAGTTCAACAGCAAACTGCTTGACAAGACATATACACTATCTGTTATCAGTAAGTGTGTGTGTGTGTGTGTGTGTCTGTATGCTTGCCTGCCTGTGATTACAAGCATTTCCCTTTTTATTTATTTTTTCTGTCTTGATCTTCTCCGTTTACAGAGGCAGTCCCCAAACCCACAATCACTTCCTCCTGTAACTCAGACAAAACCTCCTGCACTCTGACCTGTGAAGGCGACACCACTGATGCTGAACCCGTCACCTACAGCTGGAAAGCGGGAGAGGGGGCGTGGGAGGTCTCAGGACAACAGAAGATTGTCTCTAGGAATGACAGCACTAAAATCATCTACACGTGTCAGCTCAAGAACCCTGTGAGCGAGGCCAGTGAAGACTTTGATAAAGACCTTTTTGGGACAGGTGAGAGGACTGGACACTCATAGTTTTTACGCTGCCCAGTATGTTGTTATACTAGTAGTAATTATATGTTTGGGTATAAATCAGGGTTATTGTTGATAGGTGAGGTATTTGGGTAGATAGGAAAGCATCTGGAATGGAATGTTTTATTAAATGTTCATGTTAAATGTATTCCTTCCTAACTGTAGGTGGCTGGTTGACCAAGGCCAGGTTATTTGGTATTTCTCTCTTTGTTCTGGCTGTTGCCGTTGTTCTATTGTTCATTTTTGGTCATAAAGCTAAAACAGGTAAGGGCAAATTATGTTTATTTTAACGTTTACTTACTTACACCCGTATGAGGTGGGTTGTCTTGGACAATAAATGTATTCTTCTTTTTCTACATCACAGGAGTTTGGTTCTATGAGAAAGGTAGGATGATTCTCTGTCAGTTTTTCACGTTTCACATTTTATTAGTCGTGTGTACAGGATACACATGGTATACACCGTCCAACGAAATGCTTACTTGCAGGTTCCTTCTCGACAATGCAACACCAATAAGAAATAATAAAAGATACGAATATGAACATAAAGTAAATGGCTCAGTAGAATAGAATAAAGATTTTAGCATAAGTATAATTTATAGTCCAGTGTTTTAGGGAGCAAGTGTTTAAATTGTGGAGTATTTAACAATAATAATAATACTGTCTGTCTGTAATCTTGGGTAATAGTTGTGATTTGATGAAAGTATAGTAATCACCTTTTGCTTTTTTTTCAGAAACAATGCCATGGAATGGAGGTAGGAAACATTCATTACTTCTGTTTTGTAGAAATGTTCATTTATGTTCCATTAATTGTTTTTGCTGCCATCACGATTCCTCACGATCATGTCCCTTTGCTCCGGTGAAAGGGAGATGAACATGTTACGTGTGTGTTACTTGTATTAGTCACTATTGACTTCATTGACTTAACTGAATATCTCTTCTCTGTTTTCCATTACTAGAATTTTGGAAAAAACAGAGAGAAGTGGGAACTAGTAAGTGTTTCCTTTACTTGACCACAACAAACAGGATCTGTGTATGATAAAGCTAAGCTAAACTATTCTCGCTTCCTTGTTTCAGCCACTGACGCATCAACTGGAGTTTCTGCATCCACAGGCACGTCATAAAGCTACTTCTAGACTGCATAATGCAGAAACGGCATCAGAAGTATCATTAGATGCATATCTCAAAATATCTGAAAATCTTGATTAGTCTATTCCGTCATAGATGGGATATCTACAGTATTACACCAAGTACTGAGTGTAAAAGTCACAAAGCAGACATGATCTTTATTTGATATCAATTATTGTGCTTTTTAGCTTGTTTATTGGTCGTTTATAGACTTATATAGATGTTTATAGATTCTTTATAGGGGGGCTGTAGTCAACGTGTTTCTCCTCTACGTTTCCTCAGGTGTCTCCTACTCCGTTGTTAACACACCCGCAGCTGAAGAGGGGCGGGGGAAGGATGGTATGATGCCCAGTATCTTCCACTTCTATGTTTGATCTGAAGGGACCAAATAGGAGTTAGGAATATAACTTTAACCTCATGGGCCACCCAGGTGAAAAATGTATGCACGCATGACTGTAAGTCGCTTTGGATAAAAGAGTCCACATATGCTAAATGGCATATACAGTATTATAGTTAGGTATTAGCAATATGGTGGTGGCTCTATCTGGCTTGGCAATGGGACTTTGTGCGCTCCAACTATACTGTTTTGTGTGTTATTTTGCAGAGGAAGACCTGGCGAGGAAAAATGATCATAAAGATGATTCAGTAATGAATTCAGTATTGTAGGACGGTAAGTTTGACTGTAAATATAATATATACTGCATCCACCTCATTTTCTTCATTGTGAGCCAATTTAGGCCTGGCTCTGGCCAACTCTACCACTGTGTTACCAACTGTTGTTCCTACTGATGTGTTTTAGCTGTGGACCTGTGGGCCAGAGTATCACTGTGGATCAAGAGAAACGAATCTAGACAACGAGCACTGGATGAAAAAGGGAATGCTCTACCACTTTATTGTACCCATTAAAACAATGTTACATCCCGATCTGAGAAATAGAGGTCAATTTGAGTTACAGATGTAGGATCTTAATTTGAGCTAGTTTGTTACTGCAGGAAAATAGTCCTGCAGCAACAGGAAATGTAAATTATGTGGATTATAATACATTTTTAATTTATAATACATTTTGTAGGGGTTGCTACATTTTTCGGACAGGAAAATCAAGTCAGAAATTTCAAAGTGGAAATTACAAACTTCAGAAGCCTCTTTAAGCCCTGAGTACACTACAGGTTGTACATGCATTGCAGGAAAGTTCTCAGGATGATCAAATTAAGATCCTACATCTGCAAGCTTACAAAACAATTTGCAAACTCAATTACAAGTTGCAAAGTAAATTGATAAGCCTTACAAATTCTTAGGATCATAGACAAACCTATGACACCAATGACTACTACATTGAGTATGTTTACATGCACACTAATTATTCAATATTAAGCTAATTAGGGTAATACTCTGAGTTTGGCAATAGTCATGTCCTCTGTAGCTCAGCTGGTAGAGCACGGCGCTTGTAACGCCAAGGTAGTGGGTTCGATCCCCGGGACCACCCATACACAAAAAAAATGTATGCACGCATGACTGTAAGTCGCTTTGGATAAAAGCGTCTGCTAAATGGCACATTATTATTATTATAACACCTTACTCAGATTTTCTTAATTGGCGTAAAGGTCATAAGTGAAGTAAGCATATGCCGATTAAAACACCTAGACATAGATTGTTTTGATTATATTGGCATGTAAGAACCTTAATATCTCTTCGGGGGACCAGTATGAAGAAAAAAATATATATGTATTCACTAACTGTAAGTCGCTCTGGATAAGAGCGTCTGCTAAATGACTAAAATGTAAATGTTAATCTGAGTTTCAGTGGTGTATTTGATCTGCGCATGTTCTGGAGCAGCGCGAGCCTCCCTCTGGCACAAGTGAAGTGAGTTTGTAAAATCTGAAAGTATGCATCTTAGAAATAGTTTTCACATGCAAACTTTATACAGTATGTCCAAACTCTGAATCAAATAGGCTTCCCAAAAATTATATGATCGATGTGATAGAACATGTATTGTGATTGGTGATTTTCAGGTTGCCTGATTATGGCCTGTCCATGTAAACCGGATTGTAGGGGAAATCGTTCTTCTCGCAAAGCATGTAAACATTTTAATCAAACTATTATAATAATCAGAGTATTCACACTAATCATATTATTGAATTCAATAATATAAACATACCCATTATTACATGAAATGCAGTCGTTTGTAAAAAGACTTAACTTAAAGTTTGTGCTTATATAGAAATATGCAGTTAAGTGCAATTGCTCAAACTAAAGCCGTGTGCCTTTAAAGCCTGCACACACTTCTGCTCTGCCAGTGTGTATCTCTGTGTGTATCTCTGTGTGTATCTCTGCTTCCACCTCTGTTCTTTATTAAGCTTACTGCAGTACTAGCAAACTTTACAGTGACAATCTTAAGATGTGTGATGTGATTGCAAGATCACTGCCTTACCTTTCATAATCAATAATAGCAAAGTCAATTTTTACCCAGTGCTGTCTAATTGGAATGTAAATATCCTATCGTTTTACATGTTTATTTCCTGCAGCTTAAACCAATGTTGATTTTGTGTTGAATGTACCAGTATGTTTTATGTACAGTACCAGTCCAAAGTTTGGACACACCTACTCATTCAAGGGTTTTTCTATATTTTTTACTATTTTCTACATTGTAGAATAATAGTGAAGACATCATGTAGTAACCAAAAAAGTGTTAAACAAATGTATTTTATAAGTGAGATTCTTCAAAGTAGCCTCCCTTTGGCTTGATGACAGCTTTGCACACTCTTGGCATTATTATTCTACAATGTAGAACATATTAAAAATAAAGAAAAACCCTTGAATGAGTAGGTGTGTCCAAACTTTGGACTGGTACTGTATATATTTCCATAGTGGCCAAGGTCTCAGTTTTGTACATGTATTTTGTGGGAGTGAAGCCTGTCTTTTTAACATAATTGTAAAACTGTCACTCTTAGAACAGTAGTAATAAAGCAGTGGTTTTCTTTTTAATCATTTGAATGTGCCTGATACCATAGACATCCTACAAGCCTGTTCTGTACCTGGCATTGCGTGGTACACCAAAGATACTGGTAACTAACCCAAGATATCCCATCCGTGTCGTTTCCAATGAGAGCAAATGAAGCATAGTAGACAGAACAAGCAAGGAGGTGGGCAGAGCCAAACACGAGCTAGCAAGATCCTATTGGCATGTGTTTGCATGTATTTAAATATTTCCGTTAGTGCGTTGTGTGCAATAACTCAATTCGCCCTTGCACTCCTAAACAACACCATTTTTTGAAACTTTGGCAAAGGGTCAAGTCTACAAAACTTAGTGAGTGGAACTTCTAAATGGATGCTTCAGATTTATAAATCCTGTGAGACATCTGGCTACTTCTATCTGTGGGACACTTTGTGACAGTTGAACAAAAGAGTCTCTATTGCACCCCCTAGTCAACTCACACGATCACTGCATCATAAAAAGAGGAAGGGTGTTGCTTAGTTGTTACTATCTGATCATGCTAGAAACAACGGAACTTTCCAACCACAGATTCTATTTAACCGCTACCCCTAACCTTAACTATTACCCAAACCTTAACCCTAACTCTAAAACGAGTACCAAAAATGTACGTACTTACAAATTAGTTCTGACAAAATCGCAACTTTAGTTCTTTCTAGCATGGCCATCTACATTAGTAATAACTACAAAGTTGTTTTTCTCTGCACTCTTTCAGTTACTCACAGATGCACCCTTCTGGATGTATAGCCAAAACCACTATGGACACCGTTGTGGCCAGTTTGTGTTGTTAGAGTATGTCTAGTAGTGTGTGTGTGTGTGTGTGTGTGTGTGTGTGTGTGTGTACCCACAATGCCTGCATGTGAGTTTGGAGCCCCACTTGTTGTTCAAGTCTCTACCCTTGAATGACACTCACCTTGAGGTTCCGTTCCCTGCCCTCAGCAATCGATTAATAAACTACAAATGTCTTGATCTTCTGAACCTTCGGTTTCACCACACCTCCTGTTCAGTTTTAATAGTAACCCTTTCTGCGCTTGTCAACTGCTGACCCATCTCATTTACCCTTCAAAGCTAAATGACACAGTGTCCCAGAGTCCACTTGTTTATGACATCCTCCATAGTTAATCCTAGACTAAAGAACAAGGATTTTCTGAACCTTTCATGTCTAGGTTGATGAACACCGACCTTCACAATGTGTGTAATCTTTGTGCTATTGCCGGTTAGTGTCAGAGTCCTAATAGTGATCTTTTCAAACTGGCAGAATCACAGAACAGAACCCTGCAAACGGAATGTTAATTTCGGAGTAGAATTCATTGTCAAATGTTACAGGTCCGTCTCTCTTACTTGACTGTAGACAGCTCAGACTCAATTATTCAACTGGAAAATGTTCCTTTGAAGGCCTAATAATACTCTATATGTTACACTGTAAGATCAAGCCCATTGACATGCTGTGTGATTCACAGTCTCACACATTGACCTAATGTACTAAGCGAACTGACTTCAGGGTGAATATCCTTCATCTCTGTGACATTGTTTATGACCTGGTAGTAATGGTCTTTATTAATGTATAACTATGGCAGAGGGATCGGCAGCTTTCATGGTACGTAGTTCCACTGACCCTGTGTAATAAAGATAACCTTGTCCCCAGAGAGAGAGAGAGAGAGAGAGAGAGAGAGAGAGAGAGAGAGAGAGAGAGAGAGAGAGAGAGAGAGAGAGAGAGAGAGAGAGAGAGAGAGAGAGAGAGAGAGAGAGAGAGAGAGAGAGAGAGAGAGAGAGAGAGAGAGAGAGAGAGAGAGAGAGAGAGAGAGAGAGAGAGAGAGAGAGAGAGAGAGAGAGAGAGAGAGAGAGAGAGAGAGAGAGAGAGAGAGAGCCGGCTGGCGGACGAGAGTACAGTAAAGATAACTTGATAAGACAGAAAGAGCTTAAACAAGCGCTGTGTGCGCGCATGTGTGTGCATGAAGCCCTGACAGTGCTTCCCACTCCAGAACCATGCGTGCCAAGTGTGTGAGTACATGCTGTGTGTGTGTGTAAAGCCCTGCCAAAGAGCACAAAGTGCTGCCCACTCACATGACCATGGCATCTGGTGGCTCTCTAGAGCAGGACATTTTCACTGCAAATAAAGAGAGATAGAGGGAGGATATTCAGTAATGGTAGAGTCCAAACTGCACAGTTGTATTGTTAGTAATGCCAAGGAGTGAGAGAGAGGTGTATTTCTTGTTTCTACCAGGAGGAGGCAGTACTAAGCCAAGCGTTTTGCACTGCTGGCTGCACCCATCAGTACACACAGTGACTGGGAGTAGTGTGTCAAACACACACAGAAATAAACACGTTTATTTACCCATTAATATTGTATACTGTAATGTCTTGTAATGATCATAGGATTTCCTGGAATCAGACTAGATTCTAGAGAGACATAAAGAAGGATTATGGAAAGATTATGTCCTATAAGAAACCAGGAAGTTCACATGGGAGCCAACTGATCCATTTGTGTCACTCAGTGGGAGTTGGTGTCTAACCTCTTCCCCCTTCTCATTATAGGAATCAGTATGACGGCTATGAGCCATTGACCAACTCATCATTTTCAGCTGCTGACGCCACAAAATCTACACTAGTGTCCACATCACAGTTCCACATGAGTGACTGCCATGTCCGCTCTGTCTCAAAATGTTTAACCCAGAACCACTGCATTATAACTTGCTTATCCTCTCAAAATGTTGCTTCCTCAACAGTTTCTTCAAACTGTTTTGTATATATTTACTGTATATATTATCTAGCTATTAAACTGTCTTAATGACATCTCTCATTTCCTTATTACTGTAGTGCCTCCATGGTAACAGCGTGAGCATCCTTAGATTATTCCGCAGCCCACTAGTGAGCTAATCTAAAACCAGCATGGGGGAGGCAGACCTCCTATTATAACCCTTTGTAGAGGGAGTTTTTAGAATGTTATTCTCAGAATTCTACCCCACTCACAGAATTCTGCATTCTACCTCCCTTTTCCAAGTGACGCTAGATAAAATAATGCAAGCAATTCTCTTTCCAAAACTGTCAGGTTCCCCCCACCTCCTCAACATTATATGTAAGCTGTTAGAAGCTGGTGTTTTCATTCTGTGTATCCATGGAGCTCACATCTGACCATGGTCACTGAGCGATGGGCTGTACATGCCATGGTGATATAGGGGGACCATGGTTTAGGGGAATGCTATTGTAGATTTTGATGTATTGGGGTTTGCTTTTTGATGAGTGGTGAAATGATTATCCCAGACAGTGTGGAAATGTAATCCAGATACCGGTAAATTAATCATTAGATATGCAAATTTTTCATACCAAGTAATTAATTAAGCTTTCATTATGTGTGTGTGTGGGTATGTGTGTGTGTATGTGTGTGTGAGGGAAAAAGAGAGCAGGGAAGAGTGAGAAGCAAGAGAGAGGGGTGAGAGAAATAAGGAAGAGAGAGGGGGATAGAGTAGAGAGAGAGAGACACACACAGAGAATGCATAGTCTGTATAACCTCACAATTTACTATATTTGTTGATAGTGTTTTAGAGATGATAAGACCATTTCCCACACATTTGGAGTGGCCCTTTCTATCACCTATAGCCACCTCCTACAGTAACATTCATCTCAAAATCATCAAATCTCATTTTATTTGTCACATGTAAACAGGTGTAGACTAACAGTGAAATGCTTACTTACGGGCTCTTCCCAACAATGCAGAGAGAAACAGAGAAATCATTGAAAAATAATAACATGAGGAATAAATACACAATGAGTAACAATAACTTGGCCATATACATGGGGTACCAGTACCTAGTCGATCTGCAGGGGTACGATGTAATTGAGGTAGATATGTACATATAGGGAGGGATAAAGTGACTAGGCAACAGGATAGATAATAAACAGTAGCAGCAGCGTATGTGATGAGTCGAAATAGTTCGTGCAAAAAGGGTCAATGCCGATAGTCTGGGTAGCTATTGGTTAACTATTTAACTAACTATTTAGCAATCTTATGGCTTGGGGGTAGAAGCTGTTCAGGGTCCTGTCGGTGCCTCTTGCCGTGTGGTAGCAGAGAGAACAGTCTATGACTACGGGTGGCTGGAGTCTTTTTAGGGCCTTCCTCTGACACCGCCTGGTCTAGAGGTCCTGTATAACAGGGAGCTCGGCCCCAGTGATGTACTGGGCTGTACGCACTACCCTCTGTAGCGCCTTGCATTCGGATGCCAAGCAGTCGCCATACCAAGCCAGTCAAGATGCTCTCAATGGTGCAGCTGTAGATCTGTATCATCTCTCACAGAATATACTGTATATATCTAGTTATCACCTATAGCCACCTCCTACAGCAGCGTTCATCTCTCATAGAATGTACTGTGTGTATAGAGTTCTGATCTGGCTGAGGGCTGTGGGCTGTGGGATTATGCAACCTGATTAGGCCCCAGGAATCTGAGAGAGACCTCCCATTGTTCACAGCCATGTGACAAAGGTCAGGGTCAACTGTAAAGGCATGCCAACACAGGGGCCGGCCGGACTGTAGAAACACACTGAGGAGATTGGAGAGGAGATGTTTCACGTCGGTGCAGCTGAGTTGAACTGGCAGGTTGCTCAGAGAACACTGAGACAAGTGCCGTGGCAAGCAACAAGTGATTGAATGTTCTTGAGAGTTAGCCACAGAGATAGAAGTTTGTCTGACATTTGGTTTACTTTGACTGTCAGTGAGAATGTAAATGTCTAGGAGATAGAGAGTGTAGGAGGTAGAGAGGGTCTGGGAAGAGAGAGAGAGAGGGAGAGGGAGCGAGAGGGAGGGAGGGAGAGAGAGAGAGAGAGAGAGAGAGAGAGAGAGAGAGAGAGAGAGAGAGAGAGAGAGAGAGAGAGAGAGAGAGAGAGAGAGAGAGAGAGAGAGAGAGAGAGAGAGAGAGAGAGAGAGAGAGAGAGAGAGAGAGAGAGAGAGGAATGAAAATAAGAAAGTGTGCTCTACATTACTCATTTATATGAATGGTATTAGGCTGTAGGGGAGAGTAGGAGGAAGAGAGAGAGAGAGGGAAGAAGGAGAGGGTCCAAACTCCACAGAGCTTTCTTGTTAGTGTTGCCAAGGTCAGGTCATTTAGAACCCAACCTCCCTCACCAGGCACAAATGGTTAACCCTTTCCTTGGTCCAGTTCCCACTTCCCAGCCCTGTCTATGGCTATAGGCCTGGCAATGATATGAATGTGGAACTCGCTCAACTACTTTCTAGACAAAAAATATAATTATGGCTGGTTGCTAGGAGCTAAGATACCTTCAGTTATGTCCATATACAATTGTAAGGGCAAGCACTCATTTGATGTAGTTGGAACAATTTGCTCTAATGCTTCCTCGAATGCAGCATGTCATGATCACTGTTGCGATATAAAGGGAGTGCCCTTTTTTACACTGTGCATATAAAACTGACAAGCAAGGATACCTCTATCCCTCCCTTTCCTCACCAGCCATTTTGTGACATGCAACCATCTATCAACAGATTGTAGATCAGCGAAGAGACATTTTAGCTAATTGCACTAACGGGTATGGCGACCCTTGCATCAGGGCGACAGAAATCATAGTGTGGCGACAACAGGGTTGGCACTCAACTGCTACAATATGATATGTATAGTGTGTGTGCGTGTTTGTGTGTGTGAGTGTGGTGGTGAATTCAGCAGCACTGGAGAGAGTAATCTGATCATATAATGTTATCAATAATGAAAAGTCTTTCTAAACAGATCTCGCTGTACTCAAAGCTCTCTTCAAAACTCACGAAACAGTATGATTTACAACACAGAGGACTCAAATAAAATGAAGAAGAACAAGTATCACTTCTTTCCCTGCGGGTGCAATATAATGGTTCTTACATGGATCTCGGGCCAGCTCGACCTTTCTCTGATAAGCGTTCAGCTAAGAGTCTGCAGTATCTGAACACTTTGAGTATTTCATTAGTAATCCTAAATGTCCATAACAGCCTTAGCTCAGCTACACATACCAGTGTTTTTGCTACACTCTCCCTAGCTCTGGAGCCCCTCAGCTCACTGGAAAACATGGCACCGGACTCTAGACCCTGAGTGGGTGGAGACTGAATAATGTAAAACATGGTACTGGATTCTTGGCCAAACTGGATCAGGTACCAAGTCTGCTGGATCATTAACAAAAGTGAATGATTGGTTCAGTTGGCAATGGGATGGGAATTGGGAGAGGGGCCATTGTGTTTGCAATAACGACCTTTATTATGGCTAGCTCTGCATGTTAGCAACAGAACAGTTCTGCGTTGGACTCAGATGGACTTTATGGCTTTACTGCTATCACTGTATATCAGCTGCAGCTAGATTCACTACATGTTGCAGGGCCAGTGGATCATTAAGGATGGTTAACGACTGGCTAACGACTATGTTCCAGAGAAAGAGATGGGGATGGAGGGTTGACAGTGGAAGCAGAGTTAGCAGCAAAAGGCTTGATTACAGCTATATTAGCAGCGAGGGCAGTAATTGAGTACAGGGGCGGTGGTTGGTGTTGATGAGCTTGTACATCACCAGACTAGCAGCAGCTGCAATGTTTTTTTTTGTCTCGTGATGTCTTCTACGACTCTCAGGGGAACCCCTGGCCCTCTAAGCTAGACTTCTATCGACCAAACGCACGATGCATAACGCCCCTGCTCCCCCTGTTGCACTGCTCTAATGTCTGAAAGTTGCGTGTCTATTTGAGAGTTAGTGGATGGTAGATGGAAGGAAGGGACCTGAGGGGTTAGTTCAAGTGGGAAGAAAATTACCATCTGCAAGATTCAGTTGATTGGCTATTTACAATTTACAATTCATACATATCCCAGTCAACTTCTTTTTTTTTTAAGGTAAAGGTAATCCATTGATTCTACTTCACTCTGAAAACAAGACTTTAGAATCTGAGTTATTCCTCTTACCCATGACTGTTGTTTAACACTGAAAGACAACAAGGGGCAGATATACCCAGCCTCAGTGTCAGTCTTATGTTACACAGAGAAGCCACATTAACTTTATGGTATCCTCTTGGCATGGAGGTTGTTCCCCACCCACCCTGTCTCTCTGCTCCCACCAAAACAGTCATTAGCACTAATGATAGTAATTGTTGAAATCCGTGGGAATCCTAACAATATAGGTACCCAACACACAGCATCATAATTCCTAATGCAGAGGGGTATCAGTGTGGGTGTGTGCGACTGTGCTTTACACAGGGCAATAAACTGCCACAGCCCTATATTTTCTGACGAAGTAGCTATTGATTACCCTCAGCGAACAGCACCGGATAATTCAGCTGATTTACATGATGTATTGGTGAATACTGATCATCACCTCAGTGGAAAAACCCCAGTTTGGTCAAACACACGTCCCTATGATTCCTCCTTAAATGAGCCAGTGGTGGGTATAGACCGTGGTGTGGAAGGGCTCAGCTGTAGCCTTCACCGTCCATTATCTGATCCTTTCATCCATATGGTGAGCACACCTGTGCAATCTCAGGAATACAATACAGGAGATAGGGGTGTTAAATGCAGACGTTATGGCTCTATATCAATGCCTTGTATGAAATGGTGGGAAATGGTGAGATGAGTAGGAAATAAGTAGGATAAAAGTAGGAAATAAGTAGGAATAAGTAGGAAAATGGTGGGATGTTTTTTACTTTTTTTAGTACATCCTCATCCACTCCATCTCATTCTGCCTCTCAGTTTCAGCTCGTTTCTTTCTCTCGTTTCTTTCTCTCGTTTCTTTCTCTCGTTTCTTTCTCTCATTTCTTTCTCTCATTTCTTCTCTCTCTCTGTT
This sequence comes from Coregonus lavaretus, assembly GCF_964263955.1. Taxonomy (NCBI): domain Eukaryota; kingdom Metazoa; phylum Chordata; class Actinopteri; order Salmoniformes; family Salmonidae; genus Coregonus; species Coregonus lavaretus. The sequence goes on along the minus strand of NC_140022.1, from coordinate 10,167,289 downwards.
TCGTCTTTAATCTTCATCTTTCTTCTTTTCTTTAATTGAAATGTTCTTCCTCATCACCATGCTTATCCAAATGATGGGGTCTAAATAGAATATTGATTGAGCTGGCGATGCGTTCATCACCATTTACAGAGAACAGAGGCGAACAGAGACTGGTTTGTACTCATTTCCTGAAGAGCGGGAGAACAAAGCGTCTCATTTCCTGAAGAGCGGGAGAACAAAGCGTCTCATTTCCTGAAGAGCGGGAGAACAAGGCGTCTCATTTCCACTGTAGAGGTGTGTAGGTGGAGATGAGAGACTATGGGTACATCACAATAGTTCCAAAAGGTCTCCTTTTATGTTCACGCAGAAGAAGGAAAGGAGATGAGGATACAAGGAGAGGAAGCCACTGTGGACTATTGAGAAGCACCCTAGACTGCTGCTGCCTTGGGGGGGGAGAGAGAGTGAGAGGTGTATTTCTTGTTTCTACCAGGAGGAGGCAGTACTAAGTCAAGCTTTTGCACTGCTGGCTGCACCCATCAGTACACCCTCCCTCCATTTCCTCTTCTCTTCCTGCCTTTCTCTCTTTTTCCTCCTGTCTGTTTTCCTTCTCTCTTTCTGACTCACTTTCTCGCTCTAATCTTTTTGTCAAATTACTCTGAGGACACAGACTTTGCATCTTTGTGTTGTGATAGAATGACGGCCGATGGGGTTCAGAGTTGCAGGAATATTTCATGTACAGTAGGAATGTAAAGCGAACACCAGACCAATCCTTTCTGCTTATCAGAGATGTTGTGGTGAACTAAAACATCACTCATAAGGCCTCATTGCCAGTGCATGTTTACTCCAGAGAGAGAGAGTGTGAACGAGAGAGAGAGAGGATTTGCCAAGTAATTTAGTGAGGAGAGAAGGGGATTGTCAGGGATGGCTGGGTAGGGATCAAACCCTGTGTGGTGCCCGGTTTGGAGCGAGGTGGGTGGTCTGGTCTAGCACCACACAGCACAGGGTAATGAGACAACTATGACTGTACGATAGAAGCAAATTGCTCAAATTAAGCATGCTGTTGTATTCTATCTAATCTATTCTGTTTTGGGGCGTACCTGGGTTCAAGAGTGCAATACTCAAATCAAAAACTAATAATAATTGTCACGCGCTGAATACAACAGGTGAAGACCTTACCCTGAAATGCTTACTTACAAGCCCTTAACCAACAATGCAGTTCAAGAAAGAGTTAAGAAAATATTTACTAAAAAACAAAAGTAAAATTAAAATAAAAAGTAACACAATAAAATAACAATAACAAGGCTATGTACAGGAGGTACCGGTACCGAGTCAATGTACTGGGGTAAAGGTTAGTCGAGGTAATTTGTACATGTAAGTAGGGGTAAAGTGACTATGCATAGATAATAAACAGCGAGTAGCAGCAGTGTAATAACAAAGGGAAGGGGGAGGTGTCAATGTAAATAGTCCGGGTGGCCATTTGATTAATTGTTCAGCAGTCTTATGGCTTGGGGGTAGAAGCTGTTAAGGAGCCTTTTGGTTCTAGACTTGGCGCTCCGGTACCGCTTGCCCTACTGCACAATGGTATGCAACAATTCCCACTTCACTGTTTCAATTCCCGCTTCACTGTTCCGCAAGTGTTTTGTATCCACAGAGCCAATCCAATTCAAAATAATGTTGTTTTAAAATCATTTACAGTTTTTCAGCGATGCTGAACAGAGTCCAGAAATCGGACTGTCAGCAAAACCTGCAGCCAATATACTGCAGCCAATATATTGCAGCCAAAATACTGCAGCCAACATACTGCAGCCAATATACTGCTGCCAATACTGCAAGAACAAAGATATATCAATGGGGATATTCATGGCTGCGTTTAGACAGGCAGCTCAATTCTGATCTTTTTTTCCACTAATTTGTCTTTTGACCAATCAGATCAGCTCTGTAAAGATCTGAAAAGATCTGATGTGATTAGTCAAAAGACCAATTAGTGGCAAAAATATCAGAATTGTGCTGCCTGTGTAAATGCAGCCACTGAAGCCTGGAGACTGTCACAGAACAGCAAGCTGAACAAAAAAGGAATATGATGGTCAGTCAAAAGATAGATGAGGTGGCTATTAAATGGGAAACGTCTCAGAGGACAATAAGATAAGAAAACTAGAGCCTACAGTTACTATCCTGCAGTGGATGAATTCAAGAGATTAAATTCTCTAAATTGAATGTGCAAAGAGATATTCACTCAGCCATTCTTGGAGGAAAATGGAAGCTCAATAAAACAAGTTTATTTGTCATTAAAAACCAATCTCTTTCAGTATTGCACACATCATCAGCACGTGATGGATCCTAACGCTGAGCGGCGGTGCGTTGAGCGCTAACTGTCAGAACCATCTGTGGTGCCACTGAGCCAGCAGGGAGCTATCCTAGCACATTACATGAAACGATCAGCAACCAAACTCTAACGTTGCCACAACGCTGTCATAACCATACAGTAGTGAGATGGGGGAATAGATGTACAATGAAACGTAACTGTTGGCAAAGTGAAGTTGGCAGATTGGATTACTTGAGTATTCTTTATGTAACTGTTCTCTGTCTCAGTATATCTCTCTTTCTGTCTTTCCCCTCTCTCTTCATCTCTCTGTCAAACCGCTATAAATGTCTCTTAACAAAGTCATGTAATATTGATGATGTATGATCTTAAAATGTGATACATTGATTTACCCCCCCCCCCCCCCGCCTCACTCTGTCTCCTTCCCCATTTATCTCTTCACACACACACGCACACACACACACACACATACACACACACACACACACACACACACACAAACACAAACACACAAAGAATTATGGCAAAACAATCCAATCAGAACCAGTACCAGAGCCCTGGCAGCCCAGCTTTTCCAGTCCAGACATCACCCAGAGTTATTGTATTATCCCCATTAGTGAGGAGTCTAAGGATGTTTTATTGTGCCTCCACATTGGACATCAACAGGATTTAAGACAGAGAGACGGACGGAGAAAGAGAGAATGTTTTAATGGATGCTTTCATCAGAGGGAGAAAGCAAAGCAACACACCATAATACCAGTCTACATACAGATTGGTATTTCCTTGTTGCTGTATGTTAATGATGTTTTTCCTCTCTGTGTGTGCAGGCCGATGCACTGTGCTGTTTTTCTGCCACTGGTTTTTACTCTCTTTTTTGTCTCTCTTCTCAATCTTTTTACTTCCTATGTTTCCCCATTAGTTTTCTTTTTCTCTTTCCCTTATCTATGTCATCCACTTATTGTTCTCTAAATCCATATTTATCTCTCTCTCTCTCCCTCTCTCTCTCTCTTTCTCTGTCTCTCTCGCTCACTCTCTCTGTCACTCTGTCTCTCTCTTTCTCTTTCTCTCTCTCTCTGTCTGTCTGTCTCTCGCTCTCTCTCCCTCTCTCCCTCTCTCTGTTGTTGTCACCGAGCATCTTATTCATGAGAAACTAGTCAGACCCCTGCTTCCACCAATCATTTATTATTCATGACTCTGGCACACATAGAAATGAACACACATCTCTATGGTGGTAGAGCATGGAGTCTAGGGTGGATGAGACTGGGTATCAGAGCTGTTGTGGCTCTGTCGTACCCTGCTGCTACGTGGGCGGTGCTCACAGGCTTTCAGATCCACAGCAGGTCCTTGTGTGTTGGTAGGAAATCAATTTGGTAGCACTTTACTTAAAGTCAGCATGCATAATGCAATATTACAGTGTATATGGGCCATTTTATAATGTTTTAGTATCAATGCAAACGCTGCCTTTCTATCTGGCAATGGTCCAAAATATTAGAAATGTCCTCCAATTGATTATGATTGCATACTATTTCATTATACATGTTAAAACTTTAATAGCAAAATATTACATTAATTCTCAATTCGTAAATGGCTGCCAGACTCAACAAAGGAACAAAATATGAGAAATGGGAGGCAAGTTTCTTAGTTTATTTTCTATTTTCATTTTAAAACAGATTCAGTCAGCCAGTTGGGGTAAAGGCCACACAGTCCCAGCTCCTGCCATGCTGGCATGCCGCTAACTACGACCCTGTCCAAAACTAGACCTCCCATCACCACACTGGGCACCCAACAACACATACACACACACACACACACACACACACACATCCGCATCAGATGGCCTGGTATAAACAAAGGTCTATATAGTAGCTTCTACAGTATGTGGAGGATGGATGTAATGATGCTATTGGTAAGCCCTTCTTATGGTGCCTGAGGACATTGAATCGTCTTGTATTGTCTTTTATTGTCTTGTATTGTATCACATGAGTGTGTGAGCTGAGACGCCACTACAGAATATCAGTTCTTCAATGTGTCTTTGTATTCCCCTGTTAGTCCTCATCTATACACCCAGCCAGACAAGGTGAGGCTCTGTGAGCTCCCTGGGCAGGCCATACAGAGCTAAAAATAACTATCTTTCTTTCTGTCTCTACTCCCTCTCTCTCTACACGTTCACAACAACACCCAAGCACAGACGCGCGCGCTCACACACTCCCCTGTCCCCCTTCCCCCATCACAAATACACACACACACTCCCCACTCACTTTCTCTAGAACATAAAACAGTTCCACTGCCACAATCTCTCAGCTTTGGCCCTGATACACACTCTCTCTCTCTCTCTCTCTCTCTCTCTCTCTCTCTCTCTCTCTCTCTCTCTCTCTCTCTCATCTCTCTCTCTCTCTCTCTCTCTCTCTCTCTCTCTCTCTCTCTCTCTCTCTCTCTCTCTCTCTCTCTCTCTCTCTCTCTCTCTCTCTCTCTCTCTCTCTCTCTCTCTCTCTCTCTCTCTCTCTCTCTCTCTCTCTCCACCTTGTCATATGCTTGATGGTAACAGATGGTGGACGTGATAATGACCAAACACAGACCAAAAGCGAAGATATTTCTGTCTCTCAAACCAACCTGATTTCTGCCTGCAAGCCAACTGGCTGGTGACGGGCAATGCTGTTCTGGGAGGGTTATTAAGGCAATGGAAACATGCATGTGCACACACACAGCTACACACATTCACAGACACACACGCACGCACCCAAGTAAACACGCAGACACGCGCGTGCAGAGAAACAGAGCGTAAAAGCTGGCCCTCCTCATAGAGATTCAGCTGCCCTCTTCACAAACACAGAAATGTATCCGCATCCCTATACAACCAGCCCTGAGCTGGTGGATGATCGTGATGATCGTGAACCATCTAATAGCACACAGGGTATAAACTCCAGAGACGCTTCTCTAACTCAACAAAAATATGTCCCTTGAGAAAACACTGATTACTTAAAGCCTCTACAACAACACGGTTAAAACCCACTCACCTGGAATAAGTAACATGATGTCTTGTGTTGAATCAGCACTGTGCAACATCGTAAACATGTGAGTGATTAAATGTGGAACTGCCTCACTGACAGCGTAATCCAGCATGGTGAATTACACCAGTGGGCTATATATATCATAATTATATCTTAACTAATAGGAAAACTCCTGTATAATACAAATGAGGTGAGAGTTCCTCCTCCCATCCCCCCGAGCAGTAGCCACTACGCTATCAACATTTCCTTCATCTATGGGAAATGAGCACCAGTGTGTGTGTGTGTGTGTGTGTGTGTGTGTGTGTATAGGCCCTGTATGTGAAGGCCTATGAGTGCCTTTGTGGCCGTTTGTGTGTGTGTGTGTAGTGTGTGGCCCCCGGGGGCTGGTTTACCTGCCTGCTGTCTGCTCCTCTGGCTCAGTGACTTTGTGAGCCACCATTTAAATACAGTGATCCATCCCATCTCTCTATACCCTCACACAGCACACATAATGGCATAATGGCAGTAGCTCACACAGAATACACCCCTTTTCTTTGAAACCCATTTCTATCTAATCAGTTGCTACCTCTCAGATGGGTCCCTTGCCAATAGACCTGTTATCCTCTGTGTCGCTCATGTGTTTCTGTGGGTGTGTGTTGCGGTGTGTGTCGATTTGTATTGTGTGTTTTCCTATCCGTGCATGATGGACATTTAAATAAATTACCTGTTTCACTCCACGCAATCCTTATTTTGACAACTTACCATCAATAACATACCGATTTGCTTTCAGCACATTGCTGTCTTTTCGAACATCTAAAGAAAAGTTATCTTTGACAATACCCCATTATCATATCATCATACATTATCATTGTGGCGACATTTTGTCAAGGGAACTTTTTGCTTTGAAATGGCCCCTGTAGATTGCAGTTTTCTTGTATCATATTTATCCTCCGATAGTCCTACTATATGACCTACATCAATAAGGTGTGATTATTTTTATGATGTGGGATTACTTGCCTTTATGTAAAGCCTACTTGTGAGGTGATATGATATGCAGTTTTCCATAGAAAAGGCTATATTCTTTTCTATCCATGTGATGTTGTTATTACTTAGGCCTACTTGAATTTCTGTTTTATTCTCCATTCTCTGTATGTGATCAGCTGCTTCCATGACTTGTGTCCTGTCCAGCTGTTGATTACACTAGCTATCCATCCCTCTTTTCCTCTCTTCACGGGCTCGGTCCTTAGTAAACCCAGCTGCGAGCCTCGGAGGATTCCTGCCGAGGCGAGTAGGGGAGCTCGGGTGACTCACATCGACTTGTAAATACAACGAAAACACACTCATTACAACGGTATCACTGCTATTACTACGAAAATGTAACGGATTTGTGTAAATGACAGTTGCTTGCGAAAGTAGAGCATTTTATTTTAGAGTAGCCTACTCGCGAGTGCGACGTGCTACCGCCATTCTCCCATCAACAGCCGCTGTGAGTGAGAAAATGAATGTAGCCTAGGACTGTCACATCAGCGCACGTCCGATGAGCACACGCGATTAATCTGGCGCGGGAACCCACAAAAGCTCATTAATTTTCACCTCTGCTCTGTTGTGTTTGAGTGTCTGACTTCGAAGGTGTCTGACTTTTTGAGCTTCTGACTTCATGATGGATGAGTCAAGAAAATAATACCCCCCGCATGACATGAAGATGAAGTGAGTCTGCTGTACAATAAACTTGACTATATTCATATTTTAACAGAAGATAGAGGCCTATAAAGGAGATGTTGGCAGCTAGCTAGCTAGCAGTATGCTAGCAACAGTGGTAGCTAGCTGGCTAAACTCTATCTACTAGCTAACGTTAGCTAGCTAGATACTTTCCCAGAATAGCTAGCTGGCTAGACAGAGCTAATTTAATTAATTGGACACCCTCGTTTTATAAATGGTTCAAACAATAGATAAACAACAATTTCTCAACTTTTCCTAATAAGACTAGTAAGCCGGCCTGTCTAATTCCATTTCATAACTTATCCTAATTGTTCTGCTTATCAAAACGTTGGAAATGTGTGTTTTGTATTCATAGGCATTAGAAGTCTTCTGCCAAACATAATGGCAGTAGCTCACAGAATACACCCCTTTTCTTTGAAACCCATTTCTATCTAATCAGTTGCTACCTCTCAGATGGGTCCCTTGCCAATAGACCTGTTATCCTCTGGCAAAATCCAGAAATCTAATTTAATCTCATACAATCTAATGAAGGTTACTACCAGGAAACCACAGTGATAGTTCCAAGAAACTCAGGAAGCAAAATATGATAATGTGCACAGAAACCCCACTTTCCAAACCCTCTAATCCTTTGATAGGTTTGTGCTGCTAACAATCACAAGACTTGTCAAATCAGTTATAATGGCTATAATAACATATTGTATTGCGGAATATCCATTGAATACCAATGATTTAATGTCTATTACCATATCAACTACATGAAATACGTCAGACATGTTTGTTAATAGCCACTCAGGGTGAATACATTGTCAGTGATGATCCACAATGGTGCACAATCTGCTGAGCAACTACAGTAGATTGCCTTGTTGTTTGCTCCCCTCATTGCTAGTCACAGAGAGAAGCCCCGCTCGCATGCAAGGCCTCTTGGTGGGGGAACGAGACCAGCACTGCAATAATGAACAGCTCCAGAAAGACAAACGCTTCCAGTCCGGGAGAAGTGAACCCTGTTCCCCCTACTGCCACTGGTCAGAGCTCCACAAGAGCTCCATTGTTTTGGTGCAGCTCCCCTTTGCCATGGTTCCGCTGCCAGTGCCAGCCGGTTAAAGCTACCTTTAGCCAGGAAACAACCAACAGAAGCTCGCCTGCCACCTTTGGAAGCAGAGCTGTGCTGTGGTTCAGTTTATTCGATGAAAGGCCTGCTTGACCGAGAGCTTTGGCGAGCACATTGGAAATTGTGTGGGCCAGCGGGGATGACGTCTGTGTAGTTAAGATGAACGACTCGTACCGAGATCCTATTCATCGCTCCCACCAGTGTCTCTCCAGATCGACACTACACGCTACTAGAGGGTCTTTAAGATACAGCGACGCTCTCGTTATAGGAAATTAGAAATTCAAATGAGCTGTGCAGGCCAGGTTATTAGCGGCAGCAGGGAAAAAACCAAGCTAGCGTTAATTTAATAATTTCTCCAAACCTCTCAGCTGCAGGAAATGTAAGACCCTCCAGCTTTTTGGGCTGGCATCCTCCACTCCTTTCCATCTCCCCTTCTTTCTTTAGGGCCTATTTCTTTCCTTCCTGATGTTTTTCAGATTCTATTTAATACAGTCTGGAGGACCGCAGTCATCTTACTTCTTAGTTCCTGTGCTCCATCATTGACTGGTTCTGTCCCTCTAGGGGGGAACGCCTGCTGTGTTGCAGTGGGATGGATGTGGATTAATTCTGTCTCTCTATCTTACAGTCTGATCCAGGGAGATAGCTAAAACCCTGCTCTGATAGAGGCTATGTCCGAGGCAGGACAGTCGAGAGCCTTCCAGGGATTGTGTTGATTCAAAGAGGCATAGCATGGAAGGAAATCTGGTCGCCCAAGCTTACATATTGTAAACATGCCCTATTGGAATAGGCCTACTTTAAAATTAATCCTTCCTTCCTTCTTTGAATGAATGATTGATCTGACATGACTGGATGGATGAAAGCTATGTAGTGGAACCCTTGCTTTCACCTGTCCAATTAGTCATTGCTTTCACCTATCCAATTAGTGATAACTTCAAGGAAGGAAGTTGGGAACGAAGGATGTGTTTTTAAAGTATTCAAACAGGGCCCTTGAACACTTTCTATGTTGGATCTTATTTAGGGCACAATAACATTTATCATCCATTTCCCTTTGTACTGTGTACTTAAAACGCCATTAGAGAGATTGTCTACGGTGCTCGTTTGGCACAGAAACTGTGTCAGTTTCTCTTCAAGGTTTCAGCTCCATTTTTAATGAGTGCAGAGGTGAGAGCAGTAAGCCCCATCTCCTCCCTGAAGGCGCGCTACAGCCCATTAGCGCCGTTAGCTCCACAGTAAAGAGAGCTCTGGAGAGTGGAGGGAGAAATAGAGAGATCCACAAACACACTGCCTGTAAGATTAAGATCTCTTTATTGGTCAATTGCACACATGGTCCAATCGAAATTTGGCTTCCGCTTTTATCCCAATACCGCCGAAAGACACACATACACAGACATATACAGGTTTTGGAGCTAGCCCCCTGGGTAACCACAGAACAGGGACCAGTGCTCATCAGAGCTCCCTCGTAATTTTCTGCCTCATTTGAGGCTTTTAGAAAAGCAATGGACACTCATTCAGTAGGTCGACTGCAACAGGAGACAGTGTTGTTAGCTACAGTCACTTCCTGCTCTTTCCTGGTCTCACTACACTTTCATCTATAGTTCCAGTTACCTTATGGCTCAGTGCTGTGTTACACCTAAAAGCCTGAGGGCTGGCTTCTTGCACTTGTCAAATAAAAAGCTTTGTACGTCACAGGAGGCTGCTGAGGGGAGAACAGCTCATAAATAATTGGCCAGAACGGAGCAAATGGAATGGCATCAAACACCTAGAAACCATGTGTTTAATGTATTTGATACCATTCCACTGATGCCGCTCCAGTCATTACCACGAGCCCGTCCTCCCCAATTAATGTGCCACCAGCCTCCTGTGTTGTACGTAGCCACGTAGTATCTGTTTGAAGACCACTTACAGCTGTAACAATAACAAACAGTTAGCGCAGCACTGCAACTGCAAAACCGTAAAGACAATGTACTAGCGTGCCTCAGGAAACAAATGGACTCAGATTGTCGACTCAAGACTGCATTAGCCCATTGAGTTAAAGCCTAGGCGTTAGCTTTGGGAGTTATAACTCATCTTCATTTTCCAAGCAAGGCGACTCATCACGGAAGCTGAACCAGCTCCACTATACATGGAATAAGGGTGGCTGTCTGTGCAGCATGGCAGCAGGCTATATAAGGACAGTAGGCAGTTGATCTTATCCACAGCGAGGCCCAGCGCCAGACAGAGCTCTTTAACAGAGCCAGCTGAGGGGTCTGGATGAACTTAATCAGATGGGCCAGGCTACAGAGGGACAGCCAGACCATGCAGTTATTGTACTGGGTTCAAACAGATTTCAGTAACAATTTTAGTCAGGATTGACTTCATATCACTTTTAGTCTGGATTGACTTCATATCAATCATATCATAGTCATAATCATATCATAGTCATAATCATATCATAGTCAATCATGTCATAATCATATCATAGTCAATCATATCATAATCATGTCATAGTCAATCATATCATAGTCAATCATATCATAGTCATCATATCATAGTCAATCATAGTCATAATCATATCATAGTCATAATCATATCATAGTCAATCATGTCATAATCATATCATAGTCAATCATATCATAATCATGTCATAGTCAATCATATCATAGTCAATCATATCATAGTCATCATATCATAGTCAATCATAGTCATAATCATATCATAGTCATAATCATATCATAGTCAATCATATCATAATCATATCATAGTCATAGTCAATCATATCATAGTCATAATCTTATCATAGTCATCATATCATAGTCAATCATAGTCATAATCATATCATAGTCATAATCATATCATAGTCATCATATCATAGTCAATCATATCATAATCATATCATAGTCATAGTCAATCATATCATAATCATATCATAGTCATAGTCAATCATATCATAGTCATAATCATATCATAGTCAATCATGTCATAATCATATCATAGTCATGATGGTATTAGTCAGGCAGACTAGAGGTAGGGGCATCTAAAGGATATTTGGATCAGAAGAGGTTGGCACATTATTTTAACCCTCTTTCATAACAGTGTTGTAATACTGACTTACCAGATGTGTTTTAATGAATACCCTAGACCAGGGCTCTCCAACCCTGTTCCTGGAGAGCTAGCCTCCTGTAGGTTTTTGCTCCAACCCCAATCTAGCGCACCTAATAATTAGCTGGTTGATAAGCTGAATCAGGTTAGTTAGAACTGGGGTTGGAGTGAAATGCTACAGGAGGGTAGCTCTCCAGGAACAGGGTTAGAGTGAAAACCTACAGGAGGCTAGCTCTCCAGGAACAGGGTTGGTGAAAACCTACAGGAGGGTAGCTCTCCAGGAACACCGTTGAAAAGCCCTAGACACTGATATATTATGAAACTTAACATCAACAGAACAGAACAACAACTGGAACTGTACAGCACATATTGTAAAGCCTTGGCTCCTAACCTAGGCTATACTATGGTCAAATAGAATCAACCCTCTCATTTCCATGGTCATAGTAAAACCCACTCCCCATCTCCAGTCATGTATAGCAAACACAGACCAGCTTAACTTCTGCTGCCCAGAAGTCAAACAGTGATTAGAGAGGCTACAGCCGCCTTTCCCCTCCAGTAGCCAGGTATCGATTATCACCTGCTGCCTCGACACGCAAACTCCAGGAAACGGCTGCATATTTCAACAGGGGCATCGACGGAATCTCTGACTGGGGGTTCTGGAGAACCAGACCCCCTGTAGATGATGGAAGAGCAGGCAGGCAGGTGTGTGATTTGGAATGTGATGCAGAAGAATCAGAAAGAGATTAAGCCCAGTACTCATTGGAAGCCAAATGTTCCAACTGTACTAATGTTCTATTCCATCGACTGACTGAGAGTTCCATTTGACTATTCAGTCTAAGGAGAAATACAGGCCTAGCACAGAGGAGGAAGCAGCAGTCCCTCTCCAGGTCTAAATGAGGCAGAAAATACTGAGGGAGCTCTGATGAACACTGGTCCCTTTTCTGTGGTTGCTCAGGGAGCTACATCATGTTTGTGGAAGTGTTTCTCTCTTTCTCCCTCCACTCTCCAGAGGTCTTTACTGTGGAGCCAGCGTCATTAATGGGCTGTAGGGAGGAGATATGGCTCACTGCTCCGATCTGCACTCATTCAAATGAAGCTGAAACTTTAAAGAGAACCAGACAGACACCATTTTTTAACAGCACACACCTTAGTGCAGTAAACTAAGCACACCGTATAGTGAGGTGTTGGTGCTTGGATCAAAGAGATACCATATGATTGCTTATGATCTGTAACAGTCTATCCGATATGTAAGTTGTTGCGTGAATGTAAAAGGTGCTCCTATCTGGCCTTTCCTGACCTTAAAAGTTTTCAAACACAAGATGTCATCGAGCAGCATACGCTCTGTTCCCGGTAGAGGTTAAATTACAGAATCTGAATCCCTTGAGTGTTATGGAACACTGAGTGCCTTAAAATATAAACATGAAGTTCCAATGAAAATCAGGAAGTGATAGGAACTTCCACCGACAGGCTATTGATGACAGAAAAGTTGCAGAAAATTCCAACTATGACCTTCAGTGACTACGGAACCACTAGTCTACACTATTTAACTGTTGTACACATTCTAATATTTTTCATGATGACATTTGTAGTGTAAGATATGAGTGAAACCACATTCCTTCTCTCACAGTGTTGTTTAAACAGTCTACCTTTCGATAGGCCTACACCATGAATGAAAAGAATCTTGAATGGGGCTGTATTCAGCCAAATCACTATAGAAACCTCAAAGTTCCACACGGTGCAGGAAGTCTGTTTGTTTCCATGCCTACTGTTCATGTGAGCCTTAACTACCATAGAACTGAAATGGGGCAGATCTAGAATGGTCATTCTCATTAATTGAATGCAGTGTTCTGTGTGGAAGTTTATAATTCAGTATGTTTTTCAGTGCAAGAATGTAGTTGGCTGACATTTTGGTAGGTCTGTGTTAAATCAAGTGGAATTTGTAGCCATGTCTGTTTTACCTATTTCTAGCCTCACCCCTCTCATTTTTGGCCTCTTTCCAGACCTGCTAAAGACCTGCCAGAAGCACCCCTGGGAGATAGAACTTCTGTAAGTATAACGTTTTAAAAACTTTCTATTTAAAGGATAGTTCACCTCAGTGGTGCCAATCTTTCCCATTCATTTGAATCCTGAGACATTTAGGCCACATTTGAGGCCTGACAAACTTTGGCTTTGGAGAATGAACTATCCCTTTAACTGGAAGCCACATAGGCCGTCCTATGAGAGTAAGGGAGGGGTGTGGAGATTGCACAGTGCTGTCAACCCAAACGCTGTTTCGCAGCCTGACCAGAGACGGAAGAGAGACATCCCACTCCCAAATCGTTTCTGGTTCATATACAGTCAATGAACTAAGCAGACCCAGCTGCTGTCGTATTGGTGTCTATGGGAGAGCCACCCCTTAAGCAGACTGGACTGTGACCATTTTTTTCAATGGTAAAGCCTGAGTAATACATCTTCTTTTATCCACAATCTTTGGCCTGACATGAAGTCTGGTAGGGACTGACAAAACTGGACTGTGCACTGACACAGAAAGCCCAAGCTTGGGGATTGTGACCTTATGACAGTTTTCTTTCCTTGTGTATGGATGTTGTGCACTGTCGTCTCAAGCGTCTTCCACTCCACAGACAGACTGGATGTGAAATGCCTACTTTGGTATTTTTTGTATTTTATTAGGATCCCCAATAGCTGTTGCAAAAGCAGCAGCTACTCTTCCTTTAGCAAGCTGGGTTAAATTGTAGTGTGCTCAGTCGGAGTGGGGAGTTATCAATTAAATGTTTTTGGTAGTAGACCGGTTTTCTGAACAGTAGGTAGCTTCGCTTCTTATTTCGATAAGTCTGGTTGCAGCTTTCGACAAACAGCCCTGTAGATAATGTAGCCTGCAGTAGATCTACATTTTCTTAGTTGTCAATGCTGCAGAAGTGGTTGTTCCTTTCACCATTTCTATGGCAGGTTCAGAGAAATCAGGAGTTCTCCTTCTCTTGGCCATGCCGTCAGAGGTGGGACTAGAGGTGGGACTAGAGGTGGATAAAAACCGTTTAGCTCCGTTCCCAACCCTCAAGCGTAGGATATTGGATTAGGCATTCCATAGCTACTTTTAAAAAAACACCCACCCACAGGAGAGCATTGCTACTGTAAACTTTATACAGTGGGTTTGAATTAAATATACAGTGAGGGAAAAAAGTATTTGATCACCTGCTGATTTTGTATGTTTGCCCACTGACAAAGACATGATCAGTCTATAATTTTAATGGTATGTTTATTTGAACAGTGAGAGACAGAATAACAACAAAAAAATCCAGAAAAACACATCAAAAATGTTATAAATTGATTTGCATTTTAATGAGGGAAATAAGTATTTGACCCCTCTGCAAAACATGACTTAGTACTTGGTGGCAAAACCCTTGTTGGCAATCACAGAGGTCAGACGTTTCTTGTAGTTGGCCACCAGGTTTGCACACATCTCAGGAGGGATTTTGTCCCACTCCTCTTTGCAGATCTTCTCCAAGTCATTAAGGTTTCGAGGCTGACGTTTGGCAACTCGAACCTTCAGCTCCCTCCACAGATTTTCTGTGGGATTAAGGTCTGGAGACTGGCTAGGCCACTCCAGGACCTTAATGTGCTTCTTCTTGAGCCACTCCTTTGTTGCCTTGGCCGTGTGTTTTGGGTCATTGTCATGCTGGAATACCCATCCACGACCCATTTTCAATGCCCTGGCTGAGAGGAGGTTGTTCTCATCCAAGATTTGACGGTACATGGCCCCGTCCATCGTCCCTTTGATGCAGTGAAGTTGTCCTGTCCCCTTAGCAGAAAAACACCCCCAAAGCATAATGTTTCCACCTCCAGGTTTGACGGTGGGGATGGTGTTCTTGGGGTCATAAGCAGCATTCCTCCTCCTCCAAACACGGCGAGTTGAGTTGATGCCAAAGAGCTCGATTTTGGTCTCATCTGACCACAACACTTTCACCCAGTTCTCCTCTGAATCATTCAGATGTCATTGGCAAACTTCAGACGGGCCTGTATATGTGCTTTCTTGAGCAGGGGGACCTGCAGGATTTCAGTCCTTCACGGCGTAGTGTGTTACCAATTGTTTTCTTGGTGACTATGGTCCCAGCTGCCTTGAGATCATTGACAAGATCCTCCCATGTAGTTCTGGGCTGATTCCTCACCATTCTCATGATCATTGCAACTCCACGAGGTGAGATCGGAGCCCCAGGCCGAGGGAGATTGACAGTTATTTTGTGTTTCTTCCATTTGCGAATAATCGCACCAACTGTTGTCACCGTCCCACCAAGCTGCTTGGCGATGGGCTTGTAGCCCATTCCAGCCTTGTGTAGGTCTACAATCTTGTCCCTGACATCCTTGGAGAGCTCTTTGGTCTTGGCCATGGTGGAGAGTTTGGAATCTGATTGATTGATTGCTTCTGTGGACAGGTGTCTTTTATACAGGTAACAAGCTGAGATTATGAGCACTCCCTTTACCTGTATAAAAGACACCTGGGAGCCAGAAATCTTTCTGATTGAGAGGGGGGGTCAAATACTTATTTCCCTCATTAAAATGCAAATCAATTTATAACATTTTTGACATGCGTTTTTCTGGATTTTTTTGTTGTTATTCTGTCTCTCACTGTTCAAATAAACCTACCATTAAAATTATAGACTGATCATTTCTTTGTCAGTGGGCAAACGTACAAAATCAGCAGGGGATCAAATACTTTTTTCCCCTCACTGTACATATTAAGCCACAAGAATGTTATCAGCAGGGTTTTAATACTCAAGTGCTGCCAGTTGATAAGGCTTGCCTTGTGCTACTGATAGAAGTTTGTTCCCATAAGATGGATGAAGGTTGCTCTGACACAGGCTTGCTAGTGTGTGTAGATAGTGTTTAATGTCAGGCAGTAGATGGATAACAAAGTGTGATGTGAATGGGTCAAAAGGTGACATGAAATATGGTCTACATACAGTACTACAATGAGTGAACAACTAGCAGTGTTAGTTGACTCCATAATGAAAGCAGTGCTCATGGTTTAAACTGAGTGAGGAAGTGGAGAGAATCTCCAGGAAGGATAGGAAAATAATGACCTGAAGATCTGTTGATGCTGTGCTTATTCTGGCAAGTCTCCAAGTTACACTGAGCTCTGCTGTGCCAAAAAAAAAAAAGTACAAGGAAACGTGCAAGCACACACACACAAACCATTGACACCAAAGTGGGAACTGACTGAAAGTTTATTTATATTACTGTTAAAAACATGTATAAAATTGGTCCTGTTCCAGAAACAAGGCACACAATGTCAATGTCTTGGTTCATCATTGCAATCTCAGGGTTTTAGTATCAAGCATTCCCTATATAAAAACACATCCAAATTTTACAGAACTTAAAATTCCGAGCAGCAAGACAACCATGCAAGAACTTGAGCGATGCAAACTGGATGCTTTCTAGTAGTACGTCTCCCTCTCCACCCAACCTAAAACAGAGAAGATAGAAAACAGGATTTAGAGATCAATTACCTCTGTCAAACAGGTGGACTAAGGAAGGCTATATCGTACATAAACAATGATCATGTTAACTATCAGTGTGTGGTTCAGATGATCACTGAGGAAGATAGTCAAGTGACCGACATCTTTAACATCAACTTCGTCTCTGATAGCATACCGGTTTAAATCACACCAAATGCATTTTATAAAGCCCTTTTTACGTCAGCAATTGTCACTGGAGTGGATTAGACTCCCAAACTTGTCCGTGTCCACTGTCTTGCACTGACTAGTGCATCGGAAAATTAAGCTGCTGCTTAAAGATTTAGACTTTGCTTGTTTGCCAGATAGGCTACCTAAATATGCAGCCTTACTATCTTCCTGAGAACAAGGGAAAAGCTTGTGGTTTTGAGAGCCAAACTGAGGACCTTAGGACTTGTATGAACAAGTACGGCAGATAGTCACAGTAATAACTAAAGGGATTTAGCCTCACCTCCTGGGCTGCGTCGGATGATCAGTTTTCGGATTTCATCATAAATAAAGATGAGGAGAGAGTATGGGAAGGCGCAGAACCACCAGCTGGGTCTAAGGAGAAAAGAAAAACACAACATAAAACAAAAATAACAGATCAGAAATGACTCCAGACCGGAATACACCAAAAACAGATGTTAGTATTTTAAGCAACACATAGATAAGCTTAATAGAAGTCCTCCTAGGGTTTAGTCTTTATTGGAAAAATTGTTTTTGGTTGTACAAAAAAAACAAAAAGAGATGAAGTGTACCCAACTGAAGGGTCTTTACTTACTTGAGTGGGTACATTCTGAGAGCGATGCCCATTCCAGGACAGTAGGACAGGAAGGCGGCCAGGGCTGTCTCCTCAAACAGGCCAAAGATGAGAATCTTGTTCCTGAGGTGGACAGAAGCAGCATTTAAATCGTCCTTTCTTTGACAACAAAAACGAACAACAGCCGATGCTCTTCAAAATGGCCACTGAACTCACCTCATTCCCTGTTGGAAGACTGAGTTCCTCCTGGTCTTACAGATGATCAAGTCGGCCCACTGTACAACCACGATACTGGCGAAGAATGCTGTGTGGCAGGTGAACTCCACAATCTTTCTCTGTTCATAAGTCTGAGGGAAAGAAAGTCAGCAACAGAGGGAGAAACAGTCAAAACAGTCAGCTAATCATCTAGAAATCAGACCAATCAACTAGGCTCGTGAAAACCACATTGTTGTCTGCATACTCACCCACTGCTGGCCATAGCTATCCTCCAGGTCGTTGCAAAATTTGTTGTCCCAGTCCACACGGATACCTAGCAGTCTGGAGGGTAAGAACCCGTTCTCAGCAAGGATCACAAAGTATGTGAAGAACCCAGCCAAGGCCTGGATCATACCTGTGGAGAGATGGGGAGACAGGATCAGATGGGTGCAATTGTATCAGATTATATCCATGTCATTCTGTCTGTTGGTTTTTCCATGTTGCACCAATCTCCATAAAACAAATTTAATAATTGATTGTCAGATACACCGGATAGGTGCAGTAGAATGTGATGTTTTACAGGGTCAGCCATAGTAGTACGGCGCCCCTAGAGCTAATTAGGGTTAACTGCCTCGCTCAAGGGTACGTCGAGAGATTTTTCACCCTGTCGGCTCAGGTATTCGAACCAGCGACCTTTCAGTTACTGGCCCAACACTACAGTGATTACCAAGGAGTATCACATTGGTGGGAGACGTTCGCGACCCATGATATGATGCAACAGCAGTATGTGAATGCTGTCCATATCAGTGTTTCCTCTTAAGGAAAGTCCTGCTCACATGGAAACCTCTGAGTTAAACCTATTTTTGTCTCCATCAGCAAAGTGGGAAACTCTTTGAGCCAGAGACATCCCATCATCACTCAGAGACCCCTTCTCTTATCACCAGGGAGGCGATTTCTGACGCATACCCCACTCCCAGCTAATCCCAAAAACACCCAGTCAACTTAAAGAGTCTATAATCCACTTTGAGGTGTATGAGATGTTCATCTAAGAATGAAAATATTTTGTTTTGCGCAAGTCAGGCTTTGTGAAAAGGGGTCTTACCGATTTGACCATAGGCTATGCTGATAAGTCTTTCGTTCACCAGTTTGTCTGTTTTGGAGTTTCTGGGCTGTCTCTTCATGATGTCGCTCTCGGCAGCTTCGTAGGCCAGAGAGATAGCGGGGACCTGGAAAGTTGAGGAGGATTTTAAGAATTTGAATAAAGCAGAACGGTAAACAAAGAATTCGAAAAAAATCAAAAAAAAAAAAAATCAGGAAAATTCACAAAATCCTCACCATGTCAGTTCCCAAGTCGATACAGAGGATGGTGACGGTTCCTAGGGGCAGTGGAATGTTGGCGATGATGAAGAAGAGGAAGGGTGTGATTTCTGGAATGTTACTGGTCAGGGTGTAGGCTATGGACTTCTTCAAGTTGTCAAAGATCAGACGACCTAGGAAAGGTACATAACGTTAGTGAAAATAATGCAAAATAGACGGAAGCCCCAAAATTATAAATCCACTGAAATGCTGCGTCTACCTTCTTCGACACCAGTCACGATGGAGGCAAAGTTGTCATCTAGGAGGATCATGTCGGCAGCCTGCTTGGAGACATCCGATCCAGAGATACCCATAGCAACACCGATGTCAGCCTTCTTCAGAGCAGGAGAATCGTTCACACCGTCACCTGTCACAGCCACAATAGCGCCCTGTTGATAAGGAGGAAAGGTGTTTGAGTCTAAGGAGAGACAGGAGTCTAGAGAGAGAACTGGTAAACACATTTGTAATTTTAAAGGAATTTATCTACGCTACATTCACTCTGTTTACTTCTCTTGTGAGATAGGCCTAGTGTCTTTAAGTTGAGCTGAATATTACCTGGCGCTGGCAGCCCTCCACGATAATAAGCTTCTGCTGAGGAGAGGTTCTGGCAAACACAATCTCTGTGTGATATTTGAGGATGTCGTCCAACTGTTCAGCGCTCAGGTCCTTGAGGTCACCGCCATGGACCACACAGGCCTTGGCATCCCTGAGAAGAATTGACCCTTTATTTATGGGAAATCCCATTGAAATGAAGACATTTCTATAATGTCTATAAGAGCTCATGAGAAGGCCTTCAAAACTGAAAAATGTTGCGAAACTTTCCAACAACAGAACTTAAATACTTTTTTTGTATTACCTGGGGTCAACTTCGTTGACTGGAATGTTCAGACGAGCAGCAATGTCCTCAACAGTCTCGTTTCCTTCAGAGATGATGCCCACACCCTTGGCAATGGCCTTAGCAGTGATGGGATGATCACCAGTGACCATGATAACCTAAGGGAAGGAAGGGAAGAGGAGTGGTCTGATCACAGTGGCTGCTATGTGGATTGACTGAAGAGTCTTGTGTCAAGTATTACATTACCATACCTTGATTCCAGCACTCCTGCACTTGCCCACAGCGTCAGGCACAGCAGCACGGGGAGGGTCAATCATGGACATTAGGCCAACGAAGCACAGATTCTCAGTGGGGAAGTTCACCTCTTCACAGTCAAACTGGAAGCCCTCAGCAAACTGGTCATCAGGGAGCTGGAAATGACAGAAACCTAGAAGGATACAAAATGGTAAAAATGTGAATTGAAAAAAGGAGCAAAAGCACAACTGTACAGCTCACATTGGATCATTTCACAACACAGATGGAATAACAAAAAATACAGTAGTATTGACTAGTGATAACTGAAATCAATGACTATTACCCAGCACTCGCTCTCCCAGACCACCCAGTTCCATGTAGGCGTTCTGGAAAGAGTCTTTCAACTCATCATCCAGAGGCTGTTCTTTGCCCTGGATCAAAATGGTGGAGCAGCGGTCCAGGATCCTCTCAGGGGCTCCCTTCATCACCAGCAGGTGCTTGGACTCACCCTCATTCTTGTTTAGGTGAACGGAGAGCTAAGGGATACAATTATAGGGGCAGCCATTTTGAAAACAGATTACCAGAATAGGGATAACCATTTTGATCTCTTTGCCAAAAGGAAGGGTTTTCAAAGACTTACAGTGAAACATATATCCTTATTTAGTGTGGCAGGTTGCTACCCTGCCATTGACCTACCTGATATTTGTTGGTGGAGTTGAATGGGATCTCAGCGACCTTGGTGTACTGGTCTCTCATGCCTTGCACAGACCCACAGCACAGCTCGATACACTTCAGCAGGGCAGACTCTGAGGCATCACCAGCCACATCTCTCTGCGAGGGGGAAACAAGTAGGAAGATGAAGGGACGTGGTATGCTGCTGGTGCACACTCTCTTTCACACACTAGCACCTCCGAGGACCCGAAGTATCCTTCCATGCCCCAAGACATTAAAACGCTCTCCATCAATTTAAACAGATTTTATAAGAAGGACATCTTTGTAGATTGAGCCTGGTAGAAGAAGACAGACGGTGACAAAGAGAAACTGAAAGCAAGGGGTGGAATTAAGTGTGATAATCACAGCTAGTCCAAGGCGAGATGATTAACGGAGAGTGGAAATGAGAGGTTATATTCCAGGGGATTGCAAGGGCTGAGGCGATACGAGGCACTCAGGCGACACGGGGGGACCCAAGGGACAGGGGAGGAATTACATAAGGTGAAAGACAACCCTGTTGAGCCTTTTCAGCAGCTTTACATGATGAACTCCTTTCGATAGCTCCATGTGTATACTGTTGTCAATTCACTCTGGGGAAATGGAACATTAAAAAAAGACTCACTTTAAGGATAGGAATACCGCTCTGTTCTGCCAGGAAGACGGCACGGTTACACAGGCCAGCGACTCTAGCCAGGGCAGCCCAGGTGGCAGAGCTCCTGTCGAAGGAGGTACCGCTCTGGTTCTCTGTGGTGTCAGCCTCATGGATCTGGTTGTCGAACCACATGTGAGCCACGGTCATTCTGTTCTGGGTCAGGGTTCCGGTCTTGTCAGAGCAAATGGTGGAAGTGGAGCCCAGGGTCTCCACAGCTTCAAGATTCTTCACAAGGCAGTTCTTCTTGGCCATACGCTTGGCAGTCAGAGTTAGACACACCTACAGAGAAAGGCAAAAGTCACTTAACATGACTGTCAAATAAAATTGGCAATGTACTGGTTTTTGGAGCCATATGTGAAGTGTTTGAAAAAAGCACTCCCGAAAGACAGTACTCACAGTTACAGTGGCCAGGAGACCCTCAGGCACGTTAGCGACAATGATTCCGATGAGGAAGATGACAGCCTCCAGCCAAGAGTATCCAAGGATGAGGGACAGGACGAAGAAAGACATGCCCAGGAAGACGGCCACACCAGTGATTATGTGGATGAAGTGCTCAATTTCAATGGAGATTGGGGTACGTCCGACTTCCAGGCCAGAGGCGAGGGTAGCAATACGACCCATAACAGTGCGGTCACCAGTGTTGATGACAATACCTCTGGCAGTTCCTGCAGGAAATAACAATCATATTTACTACTGTTGAACAGCACAGCTGACAGTAATTCAACCTCAGAAATAGTTGAAATTCTGTATACAGCTACAGGACTTCATCAAAGCTGGCCCAGTCATGGTTTGTTTTCTTTTATTTATTTGTCAGGGACCATGTACAACATGCCCTTGCACCATATGTAGCTAGATAGCTAATTTTCAACTGTAGTCCCTGGGAAGAAAACATTTTATTAGGTTTGTTTCATCTGAGCAACTCTGCTCTGTTAAAGTACCTTCAACACAGTTGGTAGAGAAGAAGGCAATGTTCCTCGTCTCCAAGGGGTTGTCATTGGAGAAATCCGGAGTACGTGTCTGGGGCTCAGATTCACCAGTGAGGGAGGAGTTGTCCACCTGAGTGGGGAGAGAGAATAAGATTAATACAATAATGAATGGCACAGACGTGGGCGGAATGTGACGTATTTGAAGCAAGGGGATTTTAAAGTACCCACTTTGCAGCCGCTGGCAGAGATGATTCGCAAATCAGCGGGAATCCTGTCTCCACCTTTCACCTCCACCAGATCTCCAACCACCACTTGTTGAGCGTTGATGTTCATCTTCTCACCGTCACGGACAACCAGGGCTTGCTACAAGGCAGAGGATAACAAGATTCATCTTTAGATTTAACAATAAGAAAAAAATACATAAACATAAGTGTTTCTAAAAACAGGTAGTACCTGTGGGACCAGGTTCTTGAAGGAGTCCATGATCTTTGAGCTCTTGGCCTCTTGGTAGTAGGAGAAACATCCAGTGACAATAACGACAGCAGAGAGTACAACACCCAGGTACAACTGTGTGGGACAAAGATGCAGAACGTGTTAAAATTAAGGAAACTCCCCACACAAACACCAGTACAAAAGTTCTACAAAACCCAAGCATCATCTGCTTCCAATTCCATCAATGTCAATTAAAATCAACATTCTTCATCTTAGATTCTTACGTTATCATTGGCCGGCTCATCCTCCATGGCTGCCTGGATTCCGTAGGCCAGGAAGCAGAGGAGAGCGCCAGTCCACAGCAGCATGGAGAACCCGCCAAACATCTGCTTGCAGAACTTCACCCACTCAGGGGTAGTGGGAGGAGGGGTCAGGGAATTTGGGCCATCACGGGCAAGGTTCTCAGCAGCCTTAGCACTGGATAACCCCTGAGGAAAAACAACATTGTTTGTGTTACGTTACATGTTGAGGCCTCAAATTAGGATGCTGTAGGATGACTTTATTTTAAAGGAATGGGTGCTCCCCTCCCACCCAATCTTTTAAGGTGATACCATTATTGACCCTTGCTATAGTCAGGCATATCTAGCCACCCCTTCTTGAGATTCTCTCTTGTGCCACATGATAAAGGAGAGGAATCAAATTGTCAACAATAATATCTCTCTGTGAGGTCTGTCAGTGGTAGACAGACACTACAGGTCCAAGTCATAACTCTAATTTCACATAAGGCAGATAAACAAGTCAATGGGGCTCTGGAGAGAGTCGAGGTGCTGGCAGTTGCCAGGCAACTCACTGCAAACAATGAAAACAGGGCCATCTCCTCTGCTGGGTTTGAGCGCATCCTAAATCTGGGCTGAGGTGTTACGAGCCTGCTGCTTGTGAATTATTCAAAAGGACCGCTCGGCTGCTAAGCTGTGCTACCAAGTTTGGAGGCGGTAAGCTACTATTCAAGAGTTCATTTGCATGGATGTAAAAGGGGGATAAAGCATCTCTCGTATTGCCTCCCCTCTGATCGCCTTGGATGTTTTTCACGTCCAATTCTATGATAACCCCCTTCTTCCACGGTTTAACAATTGGAAGAGATCCCAAGAGTCCGAAACCCATAACTTGAGCAGAACTTTTCAATTAATAATTGAAACTATACGAATTGAGGAGAACCGAGCTGAATTGGTCGATAAGCAACTCATTTGTTAACAGAAAACAGTGCAGGGGAGATGAATGAATCGTCAACTGAAATGAAAATGAGTAATGAGTGAAGCGCCAGACTTACCCTACTAAGGTCGGTGCCGTATTTGCGGTTGAGCTCATCCAGGGTCAGTTTATGGTCATCCTATTGGACGGAGATTAGGAACATGTCACTGACAATCGTATTGCACTGAACCTCTGCACTCTGAATGCGTTCGGACACTTAACGCCAAGGTTTTCATGTTTACTCAAGATTGCTATCAAGATAAACATACAGTACATTACGTGCGTCTCCAATCTTGACACCAACACATGAGTTACCAAGACTCAGTTCCTGAAAGACAGGATGAAAGTGAGAGAAGCCGACTCACCAGATCGACTTCCTTTTTCAACTCATCCATGTCCCTCTCCTTCTTCATGGCCTTGGCATTCTTCTTCTTGCCTCCCTGCTCAGAGGTCGCCGCCAGCTCATACTGTTCCCGTCCTTCCTACAGAGAGAGGGCGAGAAGAGATTGTTAGGAGAGAACATCACTATATATATATATATATATATATAATACAAACAAAAAAAAAGGTAGAAAGAGGCCATTTAGAGCTCTGCCTGAGAAAATAAAATCAACTCATGCTAAAGCCACTGATGCAGAATCAGTTTTCATAGTAATGTATAGTTTTCCATAGTGCTTCCGAGGCATGCATAAAACCCAAGTCTGGGGGCCCACTCTTGAAAGGTAACTCATTGAGTCAATATGAGAGACTCACACATTTGAAGAAAGGATAAAATGCTACTTTGTTTACAAATGACTTACCAACGACTTGTGGGATATTGATGTAGCATTGTTCTACTGAACGTAACCCCAGTTAACATTTACAAAACAAACGTGACCTAGACAGGTATGGTGCAACAGGTGCAAAGATAGTCCAAAGGGACAACGGCCACAACTATCACCTGGTAGGCGTTCACCTTTTAGCGTCTATGACCTGTGATAGATAGCCCAATTACTTTCACTACTCAGCAGAAGAAAGTCAGACGTTTTAAAATGGCATCTGTCTGAAGATCATGAGGAATGCTTAATGAACAATCATGTCACTTTGCTCAACTGCATCAATAAGAAGACCTGTGGAATGGTGGGGCTGAGGTTCATTTCAACATATTCCACTGTAATCCAGGAATGTCAGACTATTAGGCTCTATATCACAATACCTTGTCCAAAATAGGGGTAAAATGAACTCTCCAGAGGGGAAAAGATGCACACCATTGGCTCTGTTGTCTTGAGTACACACAGAACTTTCTTCTGGAGTCATCTCATTGTGAAAGTCCAAAATAACCCTGGCGCCTCACCTTCTGCAAACACCACATTGTTCATTCACTCTTTTCCCTTTCTCCATTATCAACCTGTCACTTTTGCGGAAGAGGACAAAGACCTGTTGAAGAATGCTCGTCGGCTAGACAACTGAAAAGGGGAGGGCGTTGTGACACTGTACCAGCCAGGTGCGGCAACAGGATAATGCACAGTACCAGATAAACATCGGTCAGGCAGTTAGCGATCATAAATTATTCAGGTTATACTGGTGTTCAGAAGTGTTTTGGCTGTGGAGGAAAGAGCTCTACATGCTTTTCTTGATTTGACCCTATGGGGTTACACAAAAGCTGCTTGACTGTAAGGAAGACAGTTCCTGGTTCAGAATGTGATCCCCAAGTCACAGGGGCATGACTGATTATCAAACTTTGTTTGGTTACAACTGAATCCAACATAAGGGGTCCTACTAGTTTTTTTTGCTGTTGGAACACTAAAGGGTAGAGGTGGAACGACAAGTCCTGCTGGCGTCTTCCGGGCCCCCTCAAGGAATCTGTTGTCGCAGTCCCCTGTGGTCTTTCTATTAGTTGACAGGCACATTGACTTGCCCTTCTTGGAAAAGCACCCCCCCCCTTCCTACTAATACTATTTAGAAATATCCCTTTTACTTTCCCAATATTGTACGGATCAGTTATTACCACAATGAAGCGAGGCTGCTGCTTTGAAAGTATTACTCAGCTGTCTTTCAAACTTAACAGGAGGCTACTGCACTGAAAACAGGAAAGAAGCGTGGATTTCAGCAATGGTGTTGAATCTCTCACAATACCGATCACGCAAACAACAGGTCCCGCTACAAGCCTGAGAACAATGAGGCTTTGTACCTCTGTTTAGGATGAAAAACAGGGCAGAGAAATATCTTTAGAGTGACTTTATTCTGGACACAAACTGTACAGTCACAGAATTTATTCAGACCCTGTTAGCAAAACACTTAAAATACCAGTCTTACCGCATTCTTACGTGGGATTACTGTAATGATTTGATCTGGGAGTGGGAGCAACACCACTGTGGTAAACAGGCCTTGGGTCTGCATGCCATTTTTCCCATAGTTCAGAGTAGTATATTCAACTGCGTAGTCGTTGTTCTCATTAACGTTGCATATGGGAGGGAGTGAGTGTAATAAGTCAGGGAGAGAAGAAAAAAAAGAACGGTGTGTGAAAGAGAGAGAAAGTACGTAGGGTGGGTGGAGAAGGGGGTGAAGCCGGCAAGACTTCCCTTTCAAAGAGGACAGAACGAACCCATTTGAAAGAACGACAACCGTCCTCATAAAAACAACGGCGATAGACAGAACAGAGCCTCAGTGAGACGAGGGGCCTCTCACTTTTACGCTAAAACAACACCACCGCCAGCTCAACAAAAGTTCATAAGAGACGGTCGAACGGGTGCATATTTTACAGCCAGGGTCGAATTCCTATGAACACCATTCCTGGTTCTGTTCCTGTACGTGTGCCAAATACAAAAGCTGCTCACTCAAGCATATTGGCTCCTCCTCACCCTGGGACTTTGCCCCGTTGCTACAGGCGACATAACCACACCTCTCAGATATCTGAATGGACAGAGTCACGTGTTACTCTCCTCCCCCTTTTCTCTCCCTCTTCAGTTTAGAAAAAAGTACATTTATTCACAAGAAACATGTTTAAAACTCCCACCACGTCCTCTGGAAGAGTCACTGTTTCCAAACAGAACAAAAGATGGTGAATGCCAGTGTTTCTCCTTAAGACCCCAGGAACCACAGTTAAAAGCATAATACGAATCAATGGGATGCAACTTCCTCAATTGCGTTGTGAAATGTAGGTTAGAACAGAACGCACGTGGCTATTGCGAAATGCCGATTGTGAGTAGGCCTATGTGAAAAATGTTTTTAACAAAAGTATTTTTTTAAATTCCTCAGCAGTTGGAACAATAGAAATTACCGTGGAGGAAACTGAACGTGTAATATTCTCCATAATGTTTAGGCAGCTAAGCTAAACCGGGAGAGAGTCTCTGTCACAGAGATGGGGTGGCGGGTGACAAAAGGGATGCCTAATACATAGTGACCGTTGAGCGGAAAGAATGTTAAATCCTCAGGGGAGAGAGAAAGAGAGAGCGCAAAATAGAGGAGAGAGAGGATGAGCAACCAAAAATAAGAAGAGCGCTAGGGAGCGAGAGATCGCAGGTCTCTTGGTTCCACAGTGGACCCCTGGGGGGAATGAATGGTCAGCTGAGGCCACAACCTGATAGCAGCTCAGAGGTGGAACACCGGAGAGAAATAAAGAAGTCCCCAATTACACCGCCAAATAAAAAGGCCTTGTTTTGGACATATTCTAGACCTCATTTGTTTACAGTGGAGATTTTCCACAAGCCACTTTCCATCGCACTCAGTGGTGGAATTTTTAAAACAATGACAAACCCCCCCCCCCCCTTGATGAAAAATGTCGAGAAAATACGCGGAAAAACTAAGAAAGAATGCCCCCTAATAACGTTACAGGAAAACGGCCTTGTTTTCAGATCATCACAGTTTATTTTGAGAGTTGGAAACAATAGCCATAGAATTCAATTTTGGGAAGGAACTTTTGTGCGTTCCAATTTGTTGACAGTGAGCAGTTGTATCCCATCATGCCTCTTGCTTTTCCATTTCATTACAGAAAAATGAGAATAAAGCTGCATTTTTACTCCATTCAATCAGTTCAGAAAAATTCAGCCAGCTCCCCTCTGAACTGGAACCTATGAATGATGACAATGCAGCAACTGGTGCCTCCCATCTTCACAGCAGTCTCCCTTCCTTCCAAATACCTCACCACTCTCTTACCACCCCTTGCTCCCTCCATCCCTATACCACCCTCATTCTCTCCCTGTACCCCTCACTTCCCCCCTCTCTCATGCCTCTCTGTGGACTCCTGGAAATCATTAGTCCGGCTATTCAAGCATCTGTGCCTATTGCGCGTGTACTGGACCGGAGAGAAGGGGTGGGCTCAGAGTGTTCACCACCATACAGGGGAAAGAATCAAAAACAACACTTGGAGGTTTGCTGCTCTGCATTCACATCATACAACACATCTGTCTCTCTAGCCACCCCTCTCTTACTGTAGCTGTGAATGCATAATTGAACACTGTGCCTGTATAATCAGTTGCCCAGAAGGGAGTGGCGAGCCTTTTATATGATGCGATTACCCTCCCCGATATCCCACCAGTCTGCCATACAGTAGTCAATACAGTACCCAAATATAGGAGTCACAGGTAGCTGTAAAGAACTACTAAATAATAATAAAACATTTATAAAAAATAAAAATCACTCCAATAATTGATACATTTTCCATCACCATAAATTGCAGGTAGTTATTTTGACAGGTGTGATGACAAACTATATTGCCTTCAAGAGAGAGGAATATACAAAAAAATCTAGTGTATTGAACATCATTGAGCAACTGGGTGATTTGATTTGTCTTGGACCGATTTGTATCAAATTTAATACAAACAATTTAATTTTTTTAAAGCAATCGCTTTCATTAATAAATAAGGGGGCTGTAGTTGATGTAGGTATTCCCAAATACACTTTGTAGGCCTATCTTTCTGAAAAGTTAACATTCACAGACTGTAGGCTATGCTACACAAGAAATGTCATACACAACCATATGCCAAATCCTTATGCGACCATGTAGCCTTCAGGAGGAATACTTTATTTTTATTTTTTAAGAGATTTTGTAGGAGCTCAAATGTTATGAAGGGACAGTTCGGTATTTTCCCCGCAGAGTCAGATGACGTCGTGGATACCATTGTTAGGTCTCTGCGTCCAGTATTACGAAAGTTAGAGGTAGTTTCGTGAGCCAATGCTAACGACTTCAAGTCATTGCGCTAACGCTAGCAATTTCCTTCAAACTGAACGCAGACATAAAAATGGTATCCACGAGTTCATCTGACTCTGGGGAAGTAGATGAGGACTTCGTGCTAAAAATCCAGAACTATCCCTTTAAGCAGCCACGGTGACTTATTCCAACGTAGGCTAGCTACATAAAAATAAACAACTACATTCGTTCAACGACCATGAAAAAAAAACTTCGGCGCATGAATGATATTGTGACAGTAGGCTGGACTACGGTTATTATTCAAAACAGAGACTTTCGCAATAGCCTACAGTCGCAACTACATTTAACCAATTGATTAGGAATCTGAATATTACATATTTCTCATTGATTAACATACAATTCAGTCAAGCGGGTTACAAGTCACTATGAAAGACTCATTGAAACAAAGACCACTTCTATTTAGAAGTGTGCTACAGGCTCTGGATGACCGTGTATCTCAAAGTAACAAGTCACAAGATAGCATGTCTGTCCCCACTTCCCGCAACTCGAATTTAAACAGGCCACGCTACATTTGTAGCCACCTTTGTGGCTGTTTACTTCGATGAAAAGAAACATTGTATCAATCTTCAAACTTCTCTTAAACCGCCAATTCTATCATCGCAGAGTTTACAAGCTTTTCTCAATGGCGACTAGATCCAACCTAACCAACCTGTGGCTCTTCAGTATCAATGTAAAAAGAACACGTTTTTAACCCTAATTGACACTCGATCAAGACACTGTATGAAAGCAACTTTTGTTCAGCCTACAAAATGCGGAAGTCACTTTCCCCTCGCAGGCATTTTGAAAAAATGCGGCCATCTACGTACATGTGATAATTTCAAAACAACTTCGTTTTGTTTTCAACAACCCCCTGTATTATAATAATAAAAACTCCATACCACTTTAGTAGCCTACAATTAAGAATAGCGTAAATTAGGCTACAGTAGAATTTCATGGAGGAGCTGGAATGTGAAGATGGAAAGAAAAAGCGCACTTACTCCACGTCCCATGTTTGCAGTTTTGTGGAGGAAAAAAACGTATTGAACAATCAAATCCCAATTTACTTAAAACGATTTGAAAAATGTATTGCCCCAGGATGTGCCCTTATCCACACGTGTCACTCCTCCCGGACACGCATCCAAGCTCCCCGTCTCATTAAAACGTCCAATACTTATATACAGTGTTCTTTCGATCGTGACGTCTGCACTTTTTGCCATGGTAACATAGAATGGAGGGGCGGAGTCCCCATTATTGAACGTTTTACGATTATCGGCCTTCATAAAGTACGATTGAATCCATGGCGTGACAATGGACTTTAGTCTCTGTAACTTCAAATATTTCTGAAGGAAAGTCACTTGTTTTCTTCTGTGCAGGCTTATTCATATCAGGATGAAATCTCTGTCAATATCTCTCACCACTCCTATTCATAATGGGTACTAGCCTATCCTCAATCCTCTTTAAGAATATCTCTACATTTTTTGTTTGTCCCTTTTCTCTTAATTTCCCCATAGATTTAAGAATGAACATTATTTAAACACACGCACACATACTCACTCAATCTTTCTCTCTCAATCGCTCTCTCTCCCTTCATTCAACTTATTTTAACCTCATTTATGGAAAGCGATCATTTCAATTTAAACTCCATCACTGGTCTTTAGGAGTTTAAACTAGAACGAACCAGGCCGTTAAACCCCGGAGGATGTAAACTTCCCTCCTGACCCTGTCATGAACACTTCGTGGACAATGTGACCTTGTCAGAAGAGTAATGGAAGCCTGGAAGATGACAGGTTGTTGCATCTACAAATTATTAACTCTTTAACTGTGGCATCCTAACCATTAACCCCGTCTCAAGGTCCTGTTTTATGTCTTAACTTCACCCTTCAGTTCGGACTCCAGTAGGAGTGCTAATCTAGGATCAGTTAACCTTTTAGATCATAGTGAATAATATTATATGGACAGATCCTAGATCGGCACTCCTAGTCTGAGTTGCTTTGTGGATACAGGCCCAGGTATTTCACGGCAGAACCGGACAGAGGCAGATTCAACCACATGTCTATAGCTCACTGTAATTAGTGTAGCATTCTACTTGTGTGAGGTAGAATAGAATAGAAGAACACATCTTTATTGTCCACCCAAATATCAACCTTTCCCTTTGGCTTCACCCTACAATAAGACAATCTACATAAAAAAAAATAATGAGCATTACATACAAACTCTAATGAAAACACATTCACTCAGACACTGACATTTCCACCACCAGTGACAGGTCAACTAAAGTCGAAGAAAAACCCTTCGAAATGCTAATTATATTGAATTTAATATTTTTATACACAAGACTTTGCTTCATGATTTATGCCGATGTACAGTATCATCTAGGGCTTGTTGTACCCAAGAAGCTGCTTGAAAGCATTAGCATGAATTCTACTTGGAGAGACTTGATGGACAGATGGACAGACAGCAGCACACTCAGGCACAGTGTGTGTGTGTGTGCATGTTCAAAGACAGAACTAAAAATATCTCAAATTGTATATACAAGCTGTGAGCCCGATCCTATAAATGAGTTGCCATGGAAACTATCACGTTCCTGTCGCTGCCGAGCGAGCGAGAGGACGCGCCTCTCTCTTTATCTGCATAAAGCCCCCTAGTGGGGAAGAAATACCAGTCAACACGTTGGTCTCAGAGTAGGATGAAGCTGTCCCTAGTAGGCCTATAGACTGATCTAAGTCAGCTTTGCATTTGACCCATACACAAATCCAAACAAATCCAGGCTTTCTTTCATATAACAACACCATTGTTTTGGTTTAAGTTGCTCCCTTTTCACTGTATGCATCAAACAGCAGGTGATAATATGTTATTTTTCAGTCGGTACTCTCGGTACAACACAACTATGGGGAGTAGCACTCTCGCGACTTCGATTGAAGAAATAAAATCACGGCTGACAAGGCCAATGAAATCCGCACCTCGCTGGAAGCCTCGGCTTCCACAGGTAATAAGCCAGAGGTTCAGATTAATTCCTTCAATTCTTCTGCTCTTCACCTCGATGTGAGCAGGAACGATTCACGCTACTAAAAACAAACATTTTTGGAACACAAGACAATCTGACTTTGTGGTAGAGTGTGCTCACACCCTGGACATTGTGTGCTGGAGTTTGTATTTGTTCTCCTAGCTTCTTGTAGCAATGAGATTAAGATGGCTAACAAGCTGGGTTCGGGTCGCAACAATGCCTGAATGAATACAAATATAGTAATGTTTGTTGTCTTGTATGTCTCGGCTCGGTGCATGCTCGGACGGTGTCAGTTACAGTTGCTTGCCCGCTTCCCCTAGTCCACGGCGCCGGTTCTCTTGACAATCGTATAGCATTCTTGAGGGGGCTTGGTCTTTCCGATAGTGACTTCCTCTCCCGGGTGCCCGTACCTCGGCTGAGTCTGAGTTGCGGGATGCGGAAATGGATTGGGTCTTTGGTCGGAGCAAACGTCTTATCTGTATGTCAGTGGTGGCGTACATCAAGCGATGGGGGGAGACTCAGTCTCTTCCTCTTAATCTTGGGGCTCGCTCCCTATTGCTGGGGAGAAGTGTGTGCACATGCACTCTCTTAGGGCAACGCATGTCCCCGGTTGCCTCAACTCAGGTGCAGATCTTCTATCCAGGTGGGGCCCTCTCTCTCAGTAGTGGAGGCTATACCCCTGGCTGGTTTCCCGAATATGGGAAATGTTGGGCAGGGCCGACGTAGATCTTTGCGCGTCACGAGAAAATGTGCATTGTCGTCTCTTTATCCGTATAAGTGGCAGGCGTTGGGGCTTTTGTGCAAAATAAAGGAATTGTTTGTTTTCAGAGTGCACATGGGGACATTTTAATGTCCCTACATGAGCTTTTTGAGCAGGGTTGGTCATTCTCCACTTTAAAAGTGTTCATGGCGGCTATTTCAGCGTGTCATGTGGGAATTGATGGCGCCACTAGCCCTTGCGGTGTGGTTCCTAAAAGGTGTGTGCCGTCTCATACGGGTTTCTAAACCTATTTTGCCCATTTGGGATTTAGTTTTGGTTTTGGATGCTATGTTTGAGGCCCCCTTTTGAACCACTGGAGTCTGTGGATCTGAAGATCCTCTCCTACAAATCCTCCTTGCTCGTGGCCCCTGGCGACTCTAAGGTGACGTTGCATCCTAATGGCGCCTTCGCCCCAAAGGTCATGATTATGCCCTACAGGTCTCTAGCTTTGAGCTATTTCCCTTTTCACCTCGTCCATTTGTTCTGAGAAGCAACTGCAGTTACATGCCTTGTGTCCAGTACAATATTTGCGCACGTACATTGAGCGGACCTGGGATATCCGGTTATGTGACCAGCTTTTTGTCTGTTTTGCTAATCCAGCTCAAGGCTCTCTAAGCAGCGTCTCTCCCATTGGATTGTGGAGGCTATCTCCCTGGCATATGGCAGCAAGGGGCAACAGTTACCTAGCGGTGTACACACCCACTCCACTAGAGGTCTGGCAGCATCTTAGGCATTATTTAAAGGGTTGACTGTGGGGGATATTTGTGCTGCGTGAGTTGGGCATCACCACACACTTGGTGGTTACAGCTGGGACAGGAAAGGGTATGCACAATACATGTGGTAGAGAGGTCAATGGAACTTGACCAAAACAATGGAATGTAATGGAAAGATGCTGTGAGGGAAAGATCCTGAATCTCCTCATTGCCCCCCAGCAAAATTACCCTACATTTAGGCTGTTGTTTATATGTGTATTTCACACTATTTTGAGGTAAAAATCTGGGTATAATCTTGTTTGGATGTCAACCCCGATACATGTTCATGTCATTGTCACCAATCCACTGCATTACAGTTAAAAACGACTTTGGCTATTCCACTGATTTCTCTATGCTAGCTATGCTACCAGATTATACGAATGGGAGTTAGCATTTAGCAGTCACGTCTTCTAAACCTGAAAATGGACGACTCATAAATGTTATGCAGCGAAAACAGCCCAATATATCCAAACTGGCCTGTTACAATACATCAATCATGACAGATTTGATGAGTATCCTAGCCTAGCAGTTAAGCTCGTTGGGCCAGTAACTGAAAGGTTGTTGGTTCGAATCCCCGAGATGTCTAGGTGAAAAACCTGCCGATGAGCCCTTGAGCAAGGCATTTAACCCTAATTGCTCCTGTAAGTTGCTCTGTATAAGAGCATCTGCTAAATTACTAAAAAGTAATGTAAATGTCGATTTGTTGAATGTGTGCCAATCCCCCATGGTCTGCGTTCCATTGTCCTCTTTACCGGATCTATACCCAGACTACTGCATCTTGCTGGGTGGTCTGCCATGGGCCATTTCATTTGGTATCCGTTGGTATAAAAGTTCTACCTGTTTATGTCATAAATAGTTGGTTTTCAAACACTATGAGATTTGCGGTGATGTGGAGAACAAGAACATACCCTCCCTCTGTCTAGAAACTTGTTGCAGGTTTTGAAAATCACTGTAAAAAAAAACAAAGAAAAAAAAAAAAAACGTTTAATCATGGGTTTGAACCGGTTCAGGGAACAGAACAGAAAACCGGAAAAAAAACTAAATTTTTCGAGGAACATCTATACTGTTCTGGAACAGAACCGTTATTTTAAAAGCATGGTAACCAGTTAATAACGTTATTTTACGTTCCGGGCATTTTCAGTCCCACAAAAAATGCAACAAAGCGCCTATGCAAAGCCCTCACTCTGTCACTCAGAAACTTATTTCAGTGTCTGCCTGCCAGCTGAAAATCTTTGCCAGTGTGTGTGTGTGTGTGTGTAGGATACCTGCCCCTCCCCCTCCGAAGTATAGGTTACTGTAGCCTACTGACATTACAAGCGTGATTCAGAATTAGGGAGAGAGATTTTTAATTAACTTTTTCAATGCTAGTTAAGGATACTATAGTTATCACGTTTCACATTGGATTTATTAACTACAAAATTGTATTTTTGGTGCCGCTCTGCACACACAAGCTTGTTGGCTAGCTAGCTAGCTAGCTCTGGTCCAACGTTAAGCCAACTCTCGGAAGTTCAAAGACATTAAAAGTTCCTTCATAGAAGCCGCTCCTCCGTAGGTATAATATGTGGTCCTGATTCAGATAATGCATGTCAAAACAAGATGCCCAGCGCTTCAAGCCAAGCCTCCTCCTCCACCCTCGATTTCTCTCTCTCCACCCGCAAAAATTCAGTCGCATCTCGCGCCCTACACTTGTCTGTCCAATGCATGTAAATAACTATAGCTTGCCTGCTCCATAGCAAGCTGCTCTATCCACACTGATTGGTGAAGTCATTTAATGTTGAGCTAAATGTTTTAAAAAATCTATTTCCGACGTTTAGAAAGGAACAGAAAGGAACAATGTAAACCGTTACTTATTTTTGCTTCGAATTGGTTCAGAACTTTATTTTGCTGGTCGGAAACAGTGTAACAGAACAGGAAACATTTTTTTCTTTTCAGAACCAAACGATTGGAAAGTAATTTTGGTTCCAACCCCTGCTTTTAATCCTACCCTGTGATGTCACAGAGCATTTCCTTTGAACCTTTCTTCTTATATTTTTAACCGCAGATCATAGAAACGTGCCGTTTTCACATACAGTATGTAGACACTGGTATGGTGCTGGAGATAATGAATATGAGGTTGGAAAGTTGCGGCCCTGTAATAAAGCACTACACTTTCCATGAACCCATGTCTCATTCAGAACTGGATAATAAAGCCTGTATCCAGTTTGGAGCTTTCCTCGTCAACAATGGACCTCTCTCCTTTTCCTTTGTATCCATTTGTACTGTCCATCCCTCCTGTATCATTCAAGGCCTCAACTGAGACCACTGATTCTCTGGTCTTTGTAGACTTAGTGGTGACCATCATCTCACCCTCTCTTAGTTCTAGCCCCCCCAAACCCCCAATCTCTGACCCCCATTGTCCAAGACAGTGTAAAATAGTTGCCAGTGACTGGGTGTACTTTACAGGAAAGTAAACAATGTAGAGATAGCACAAGAGAGCGGGCCCAGTTTATTATCACTAAAGCCCAAGGTTGTGTTAGTGTGGTCAATAGTGAATACTATTCAGTCAGACAGGCCCTTAAGATAATTGAGGATAGGGGCTCAAACAGAGGAGAGAGGGTAATCAAATATGGCCAGATGGAATCCTTGATTAATAGCTTTAGCATACCAATACCTTTACACCATTGTGTGCATGTGTTCCGTATGACTCGTATGATTTTGAAGCCGTATTTGGCTTGACTTGAATGGATTTCACATGTTTGTTTGCAATGTTTTCATATTTCCACCCTCTCATTGTTTGTCTGGCCTAGTAATCATATGTAAAAATGGTCAGCTAACAGATACCATTACCGAAAACAACCTATATTTACTTAACATACCCTCAACCTTGCTGTTGTCAGCATCAAAACAAAGCAATAATAATAAGCCATTTAGCAGACGCTTTTATCCAAAGCGACTTACAGTCATGTGTGCATACATTTTTACGTATGGGTGGTCCCGGGGATCGAACCCACTACCCTGGCATTACAAGCGCCATGCTCTACCAATTGAGCTACAGAGGACCACTGAATCTGTGTCACAGGCCTTGTGTTTTCTATCTATAACCATATGGAGGGAGTTTTAGAATGTTATTTTAGGTGTTCTATTTTGGAATCCTACAGTTCAATGAGGGTAACAGTGTTCAGAATTTCAACAGAGAATAACATGTGCAATACCAAATTCTCAAGGGTTTAAAGGCCCAGTGCAGTCAAACACTCGATTTTCCTATCTTTTATATATTTTTCCACACTATGAAGTTGGAATAAAACTGTGAATTTATGAAATAATGATAATGCCATTTTAGTGTAAGAGCTGTTTGAAAAGACTGCCTGAAATTTCAGCCTGTTTTGGTGGGATAGAGTTTTGGCCTGCCTGGTGACATTACCAGGTGGTAAATTAGTTAATAGACCAATAAGAAAGTAAATAACAGCAAGTTTTCAGTTTTCCCCACTCAGACCACTCCCAGACAGTCCTAGCAAAATTCTTGGTTGAGAAATTGCTCTTTGCTTAGAAGCTATTAGTTTCTTTTTGACCATGTTCATTGAAAACTATCACAGTAAGGTACTTTAATTGTTACCCAAAAATAATTTGATATTGAGATAAAAACGTCTGTGTTGGACCTTAAAAGTAACTGTGAAGTTAAAATCTAACTTTTAAAAGTTAATATTCTATTAACTCACACCCAAATAATCTTGTTGACTCGTTGTATACTCACTCATATCTGTGGCCAAAGCATAAATTAGAGAAGAAAAACACACAAGTACCCCCCACCTCAAACAGACGGTTTAAAAGATGCTTGCTATTTCCTCACATACCATGACATCACGTTGGCATATTGGCTGAGCTGGCCAATCAGTGTAAGGGTTGGGGTGAGGAGTGACCCAGGTGCGGTGCAGGATATACAGTAGGCAGTAGGCAGAGATGGTGAAACAAGGATCTTTACTGGTGGTCCCGAAGCCAAAATACAACATAACGGACTTATCAAGATAAAAGAAAGGCGGAGCAAATAAGTCAAAATATGAAATACTACCTAAGACTGAAACAAATAACGAAACAGGGAGAACACTTCTCAAGTACCTGTACATAGATCTCCGATCAGACACTGAGTAGAACTGCTGGACATAGAGAAGCTAGCAGAGAAAACTGAGCAAGGGAACACAGGGAAGTGAGGGCATAAATACACAGGTGAACCGATAGACACAGGTGACACCAATAGGATGATGATTAGTCCCGACTGTGAGTGAGGAGGTGCCTAAGGTTGTCGGAGGATGACACCTAGTGGGTCACTCCGGAACTGCGACCCCCTCCTGTAACAGTGCCCCCCCCCCCCCGACGAACCGCCCCAGCCGTTCACCTCGGCGCCTCCGGGTGGAGCGGTCCTGGGTGTCCCTCCTGGGCACCCAGGACCGCTCCTCCGGCCCATAACCCTCCCAGTCCAACAGAAATTGGAGACCCCTCCCCATCTACCGGCAGTCCAGGATCCGGTCCACAGTAAAAGCCAGCTGCCCTCCGACGAGGCGCAGCTTGAGGAGGGAAACATGGAATGTGGGATGCACCCGCATGGTGGGGGGAAGTTGCAGGCGGTAGGCCACTGGGTTGACTCGCTGGACCACTCTGAATGGCCCGATGAACCGGGGGGACAGCTTCCTGGACTCCACGCGGAGGGGAACATCCCGCGTGGAGAGCCACACCCTCTTTGTCCCGGGCGAAAGACCTGGGCCGGGCGATGCCTTCGGTTGGCCTGATGTTGAGACCTGACCGAGGCCCATTAAGCGCCGCCCGACGCGCAGCGTGGGCCCACTGAACCCTGATGGGGAGAAAAGTCCAGGAGTCTCTGGAGTTGGGGTTTTGGTTCCGGCTCGCTAGCACCCCTCCCGATACTAGCGAGCCCTCCCGTTTCCCGGCTTCTCCGGGCATGAGTCGCAGTGGTGACCTGCCTGGCCGCAGTACAGGCAACGTCCCTGGCGCAGACACCTCTGCCTCTCCATCCTGGACAAGCGCGCAGCCCCCAGCTGCATAGCCTCCTCCTGAGGTGTCTCCTCCCTGAATCGGCGGAAAGCCTCCAGGTTGATAGGGGGACGCGAAGGCGCGCCTTGCATCATCCCTCTCTCATGCGCCCTCTCACAACGACGGTTATCTTCCCACACAGAGAGTTCGACGAGGTCATCCAGTCGCTCAGGCAGCTCCCTGAAGAAGAGTTTGTCCTTCATCCCCTCCGATAGCCCCTGGGCGTAAAGGACGACCAGGGCGGCCTCCTCATATCCTGCCTCTCGAGCCCGGGTCCGGAACTCCACGTAGTAGTCCGCCACCGAACGGTCACCCTGCCGATAGGCCATGAGCCACCTCCCAGCCTAGTGCCCCGACACCACTCGAAAGGTGTCGAACACCTTGCGTAGCTCCCGGGTGAATTGGTAGGAGTCGGAGCATGCCAGAGTTTGGCTCTCCCACTCCGCGGTAGCCCAGGAAAGGGCCCGACCCGTCAACAGAGTGATGATGTAGGCTACCTGGCCCTGCTCCATCGGGAAGGAGGAGGGTTGTAGGCTGAATACCAGGGAACACTGGGTGAGGAATTCCCTGCAGCCCTCTGGGCGTCCGTCATACCTCTCCGGAGATGGTAGTCGGGGTTCCCGCAATGTCGCAGGCGAGCCTGAAGACGCCGCTGCCGCGGCTTCCGCTCCACCGGCTGCTGGGGCTGGTTGTGTGTCCACCCGGCCCTGCACGGCGGTCGTCAGCTGGCGGAGATTCTCGGTGGTCTGCTGCAGGCTGCGGTCGTGTTGGTTCAGCAAAGCTCTCTGTGTTGCCAATGCACTCTGATACTGTGCTGCCTCCGCTGGGTCCAAATTGGTTCAGTTTTCTGTAAGGGTTGGGGTGAGGTGTGACCTAGGTGCGGTGCAGGATATACAGTAGGCAGTAGGCAGAGATGGTGAAACAAGGATCTTTACTGGTGGTCCCGAAGCCAAAAAACAAAATAACGGACTTATCACGATAAAAGAAAGGCGGAGCAAATAAGTCTCCAAAAACCGTCTGACAGCCAAAATATGAAATACTACCTAAGACTGAAACAAATAACGAAACAGGGAGAACATTTCTCAAGTACCTGTACATAGATCTCCGATCAGACACTGAGTAGTACCGCTGGACATAGAGAATCTAGCAGAGAAAACTGAGCAAGGGAACACAGGGAAGTGAGGGCATAAATACACAGGTGAACCGATAGACACAGGTGACAACAATAGGATGATGATTAGTCCCGACTGTGAGTGATGAGGTGCCTAAGGTTGTCGGAGGATGACACCTAGTGGGTCGCTCCGGAACTGCGACCCCCTCCTGTAACAAATCAGCTATTTAATATTTTCTGTTGTTGGAGTACGCCCACACCATTCAAACACAGAAAAGCTGCCTTTTAATATACTTAAATACAATTTCTTGGAAGGAAAAACTATTTCACTCATATCGTAATTAATTATAAGTCATATTTCATAGAACTATACAAACACTGGCCAGTTACTTTAAACAAATAATATGCAACTATACTAGGTTATTTCTCCCATAGATGAAACACAATCTAAGCTTACATGTCTTACATTAAATCCAACACATAACCAAATAATTCAGACAACAAAAAATGAATACAGTCTTAAGCATTAGTGCTAAAGTGATGTTTATTCCAAATTGCATTATCACAATCAAGAACTCCTCAATGTAGCTCAGTGCATCATCGCAGTGTTCATTGAATGAAATGGTAATGTAGCAGATTGAAATGTAGTGTAATGTTGTTGGTTGAGATGCAGCAGCAGAGTGACATTGAGTGATCCTGGGGATAGCCTCTTTGTGTCAGTAGTAGGTCTCCTGTTCCACCCAACCTTAAAGAAGAGAACATTCAGAGAGAAGAACAACATTTGTTAGATTTCATCTCGCCACTGAAAATCTCCATGAGACAAATTAAATAATTCGGCATTCCCAATCCTACATGCCATTGTCATGTTATTACACAATAATTAACTTTGATGTAAAATTTTTGACGTTATCTTAACAGCTTGTTTTCGTCCATAGTCTCTGAGCACTTACCTCCTGGGTTTCGTCGCAAGAGGTATCTCCTACCCTCATCATAGAGGAAGATGAGGAGAGAGTAGGGTAAGGCACAGAACCACCAGCAAGGCCTGAGGAAAGAGAGAAGAGAGAAGGAAGGAGAGAAGGAAAGAGAGAAGGGAAAGAGAGAAGGAAAGAGAGAAGGAAAGAGAGAAGGGAAAGAGAGAAGGAAAGAGAGAAGGAAAGAGAGAAGGAAAGAGAGAAGGGAAAGAGAGAAGGGAAAGAGAGAAGGGAAAGAGAGAAGGAAAGAGAGAAGGGAAAGAGAGAAGGAAAGAGAGAAAGAAAGAGAGAAGGAAAGAGAGAAGGGAAATAATAAAGAGATTAAGTTGAGCGTAAAACAGGGCGGTAATGCGCCTACAGGGCCCCTAAATGTCAAATGGTGTTTCCTCTCTTGGTTGGGCAGTAAACCCCATTACACTTCAGCTAACTAGTGAACCCCAACTGATCCTGAGGCCACAGTAGTCTCCGCCCATTGTAATATACATCCATTTTACCACTCATCTTTTAAAACAGTGGTGACCTTTGTTCCAAGCTGATATACAGAAGAGAATCTGATGGGTCTACTCACTTGAGTGGGTACATTCTGAGGGCGACATCCATTCCAGGGCAGTAGGACAGGAAGACAGCCAGGGCGGTTTCCTCAAACAGTCCGAAGATGAGAATACGGTTCCTGAGGTGGGAGGAAAAACAAAATAATAATAGTGGTTAAATTGCTGGCTTGACAGTCGCTGGACCCGGGTTTGAGTCCTGGTTCTCTACAATATACTTATACTGTACATTTGTATATCCTCTCTGTAAATTAACTCTTACTCTTCAGTTTTATGCACACTTTATCAATTTTGTGAAATTGCTCTGTCTGTATTCGGTCTCTAATGCTGTCTATTGCTAACAGCACCATATCACTAAGTACAATGCTGAGTATGTGTAAATGTACTTGACGAATAAAGCTGATTCTGATTCTGGTGATGTGAGCAGAGGTCAAGTCAAAAGCAGAGTAGTGAACATCAATCCTAAGAAAAAACCTCTTAGACCCAGACCTAGACCAAGACCACAAAGATAGATGTGTGTACTCACTTCATTCCCTGCTGAAGGATAGAGTTCCTCCTGGTCTTACAGATGATCAAATCGGCCCACTGTACAATTACGATACTGGCAAAGAATGCTGTGTGGCAGGTGAACTCCACAATCTTTCTGCGCTCATATGTCTGAAGGATGGATTGTAGACCATAGAAAGAGAGAGTGTGTAGAGAGACATATGGATAAAAACAAGAGAGAGAGGACATCATTATTACATTGTTACATTACAGTAGTGACGATTGCTGACTACTCTGTTACCAAATATGCGGTGAGCCTGTGCGCCAGCGGCAGTAGTGGCATCCACAAGAGGGTGCTGCACAAATGGTAGTTCTGGAGGACTAGTAGCAAGCTATCTATGAAGACCAAAGCACGGAGAGGACGTTAGGGACTGTGAGGTGCACTGCTGAGGCTACGGACCTGTCTGTCTGAATCCCTAGCAGTGACTGAGATGCTCTGTCTTTCTCAAGACCATCGATATTTCCTCTGCTGACTATCTGAAATGCAAGCTGTGCAACAACCCTGATCCGTGATCCCATCCATGACTTCTCAGCTTTCTTGATACTGTATCACATTTATTGATTTATTTTGTTATCTTGAATGGCCTTATTTATGCTTTTAGCTGCCATGTATACTGGAATAAACTAAACCACAAAATTGGGAGAGAGATTGAAAAAGCTCTCATCGAGAACTTATGACATCAAAACAAGGCCAATGCTAATCCGTTAGTACAGCAAAAAGCAGAGCGGTGTTTGTGTACTGACCCACTGCTGGCCGTAGCTGTCCTCCAAGTCGTTCATTAACTTGTTGTCCCAGTCCACACGAATACCCAGCAGATCCATGGGCAAGAACCCGTTCTCAGCCAGGATCACAAAGTATGTGAAGAAACCGGCTGTGGCCTGCATCATACCTGTGGAGAGTAAAAATGAGGAGAGTATTTTTGTCAATGAAGAGACATTGATCAGATTGTTAATGTGCTATGAAACTGACTGGTCAACATACAACGCAACAAGACCCAGTAAAGGTAGGCAAAACAGAAGCAGGGCCAAATTAACGCCTTACCGATTTGACCGTAGGCTATGCTAATGAGCCTCTCGTTCACCAGTTTGTCAGTTTTGGGGTTTCTGGGCTGTCTCTTCATGATGTCGTTCTCAGCTTCTTCATAGGCCAGGGAGATAGCTGGGACCTTGAAGGTAATGATGGGAAAGATCATCCAAATTAGAAACATTTTGTTGGTAACTTCAAAGACCTTCCAAACAACCTCTAAAAAAATTAATTGTTCTTCATAATGCACCAGAACACAAGATCAGATTGTTCACAAAGGAGGAGTATCCACATCTGAAAGACCCACCATATCAGTTCCCAGGTCAATACAGAGGATGGTGACAGTTCCTAGGGGCAGTGGAATGTTGGCGAGGATGAAGAGGAGGAAGGGTGAGATTTCTGGAATATTACTGGTCAGTGTGTAGGCTATGGACTTCTTCAAGTTGTCAAAGATCAGACGGCCTGAGGGGAAATAGAGGATGGGGGGAAGGGATAGTCAGGGTGATGAGAGAAGGATGGAAAAACCCAGCAGATTGATGGTCATCGCCAGAGCTTCTCTTACCCTCTTCAACACCAGTCACGATGGAGGCAAAGTTGTCATCCAGGAGGATCATGTCTGCAGCCTGCTTGGAGACGTCAGATCCAGAGATACCCATAGCAACACCGATGTCAGCCTTCTTCAGAGCAGGAGAATCGTTCACACCATCTCCTGTCACAGCCACAATAGCACCCTGTGGATAAATAAGAGAGGTTTTTACAGATGTTAGAAATTCCAAAAGTAAGATGCAATCATCCTGACTGACTCATGAGCATGCATTAATTAAATAAAATAGTACCTGACGCTGGCAACCCTCCACAATGATCAGCTTCTGCTGAGGAGAAGTTCTGGCAAACACAATCTCAGTGTGATTAGCCAAAATGTCGTCCAACTGTTCGCCGGAAAGGTCCTTCAGCTCTCCACCGTGGACAACACAGGCCTTGGCATCTCTAGAGGGTACAAAGATGGAAAATAAAAAATACAAGCTAAATATAGGGGCTTGTATTGGTCTGTTCTGATGAAGCCCCCAAAAGGCTAAATACATGTTTCTGTCACTCCTCTTTAAGTGTAGATAGTATGATGACATACACTGAAATGATCCCAAACAAACTGCAACATACCTTGGATTGACCTCAGAAACTGGGATTTTCAGACGAGCAGAAATGTCCTCAACAGTCTCGTTTCCTTCAGAGATGATGCCCACACCCTTGGCAATGGCCTTAGCGGTGATGGGATGATCACCAGTGACCATGATAACCTAAGGGAAGGAAGGGAAGAGGAGTAGTGTGATCACAATGGCTGCTATGTGGATTGACTGAAGAGTCTTGTGTCAAGTATTACATTACCATACCTTGATTCCAGCACTCCTGCACTTTCCCACAGCGTCAGGCACAGCAGCACGGGGAGGGTCAATCATGGACATTAGGCCGACGAAGCACAGATTCTCAGTTGGGAAGTTCACCTCTTCGCAGTCAAAGTCAAAGCCTACGGCAAACTGGTCATCAGGGAGCTGGAAATGGCAGAAACCTGAAAAGGACACAGAGTCAGTGACACGCTAGAACCAATCCTGCATGTTCTAGACCAGTCAGGGTCGAACTGCATTGCGGTCGCAAATAAATAAAGAGTACAGATTATTGTATGGGACAATATACAAATGGTTTTGAGAAAGATCATTTTAATATATTGTTTATTTATGGAGAAAATATTTTTATTGGTTTCTTTTCATTTTGAAAATGTAATGAATTGAAGGTTAGTTGTTGATGTAAAAATAGACATTTACCAATTTTAAAGCGGCAATCAGCAGTTGAAACAATAACAAAGCGGTCTCCACACCCCTGGTTCGGTAAAAAGCTGAGGGATGGGGCTGGAGAAATGATACCCCTCATAGACAGAGCTATAGATGCAAGGATTGACCATCCATGATATCAAAATGATAGTTTAACCATGTTTTGACGCTATATAGTGTTTGTTTACATTTACTTTGTTTACAAACATTGGGTTATTTTGG
Organism: Coregonus lavaretus; assembly: GCF_964263955.1. Taxonomy (NCBI): domain Eukaryota; kingdom Metazoa; phylum Chordata; class Actinopteri; order Salmoniformes; family Salmonidae; genus Coregonus; species Coregonus lavaretus. The sequence continues at coordinate 10,122,310 of NC_140022.1, read as the reverse complement.
GTTATGATGGTTTACGACAGTTAAACTAAGCTCATGAGGCATTTATTCAATGGGTACTTATCAATAATTTACAAGTCAAAAAATGGATGTAGCAACTCGAGATTGCCACTTTAAGGTTATGTCATTAGATTTGGGGTGGGGTCACAATAAATTCTGGTGGAAAAAATGGGGTCCCCGCTGAAAAAGTTTAAATACCACTGTTCTAGTCTGTTCATTCAGTCCAAAACCTTTGAATGCATATTATCCCATATTGGCGTGTGCCCTGTTACCGAGCACTCTCTCTCCCAGCCCTCCCAGCTCTTCGTAGGCGTTCTGGAAGGCTTCCTTCATCTCGTCATCCAGAGGCTGTTCTTTGCCCTGGATCAAAATGGTGGAGCAGCGGTCCAGGATCCTCTCAGGGGCGCCCTTCATCACCAGCAGGTGCTTGGACTCTCCGGCCAGGATGTTCTTATGAATGGAGAGCTAGGGGCGAAATGAATTGGTTTTTGATCAGATGACACCATGAAGAGAGTTTAAATTTAAATTAGCAGGCAATGACCAGTGAGTAGCCTACAGTGCCTGGTAAACTAAAGTTCTGGCAACTTATTGGATGTCGATACAAAGTGGCATTTCCAAGCTGATTGAGAAAAGCCATCCATCCTGATTTTAAGTCACACCACCTTCTACAACTCAGTTTAACCCTTTGTTAACCCACAGATACTACAAAGAGCGCATGTGGTTACCTGGTATTTGTTGGTCGAGTTGAAGGGAATCTCAGCGATCTTGCTGTACTTTTCTCTCATGTCTTTGACAGATCCGCAACACAGCTCGATACACTTCAGCAGGGCAGACTCTGAAGCATCACCAGCCACATCTCTCTTGAGGATTGGTACGTTGTTCTGTTCTGCCAAGAAGACGGCGCGGTTGCACAGGCCAGCGACTCTAGCCAGGGCAGCCCAGGTGGCAGAGCTTTTGTCGAAGCAGGTACCGCTCTGGTTCTCTGTGGTGTCAGCCTCATGGATCTGGTTGTCGAACCACATGTGAGCCACGGTCATTCTGTTCTGAGTCAGGGTTCCAGTCTTGTCGGAACAGATGGTGGAGGTGGAGCCCAGGGTCTCAACAGCTTCGAGATTCTTCACCAGGCAGTTCTTCTTGGCCATACGCTTGGCAGTCAGAGTTAGACACACCTACGATAGAAAGCCATAGCAGACAGTTAAAAAATCAACAATGAGACAAAATAAGTTTTGTTGTTAGGACTAAAGTTTTTGTTAAACATGACTCTTCATCGGTACTCACAGTTACAGTAGCCAGGAGACCCTCTGGCACATTAGCGACGATGATTCCAATGAGGAAGATGACAGCTTCCAGCCAACCATATCCCAGAATGAGGGAGAGGACAAAGAAAGACACGCCCAGGAAGACGGCCACACCGGTGATGATGTGGATAAAGTGCTCAATCTCTTTGGCTATAGGCGTCTTCCCACCCTCCAGACTCGTGGCCAAGGTGGCGATACGACCCATTACAGTGTGGTCACCAGTGTTGATGACGATACCTCTGGCAGTTCCTGACAAAACATGGAGAATATGGTTTAGAATAACAAAATGGCTTAGCGATACATTTAAAGTTATTTGAACTATTCAATCACTACGGCTAGTTACAGAAGTTATTTACCTTCAACACAGTTGGTAGAGAAGAAGGCAATGTTCCTCGTCTCCAGGGGGTTGTCATTGGAGAAATCCGGAGTACGTGTCTGGGGCTCAGATTCACCAGTGAGGGAGGAGTTGTCCACCTGAGTGGGAAAAGAGAATTGCATCAATACAACATTGAATGACACTAAAGGTGTCCGCATGCTTCCCATCCAAAACAGTTCAGAACAGCTTGTCATATATTATGACGACATTTTGAGGCATTTTTATTCGTTTTGGTCTTCGGCAAGTTTTTGGGGGGCTGTCCGTGCACACAACATTTTTCTCGAGGCCAGCCGAAGTTCGGGAGCCGAAGTCTACGCCCCTTCGTCGGTCATTGGTCAACAGTAGGAATTCCTCAATGAAGTGTTTGTTGTTGTTCGACTCGTTTTCATGCACATTTTTTCACTTGAGAAATACTGCACAAAACAGCTTAGTTAGATTGTGCGACTAAGATCTCCTTAGCAAAAACTACAACATTTCAGACAGATTTCTTGAATTATCTTACATTAATTCTGACTATTTTGAGAAAGTGTATACTGCCTACGGCGTCTCAAAATGGACAAACAGTACTATTGGTCTTTTAGGTCTTTTAAGGGAGTATGCGAGCACACTCGTTCGGTTCGCCTAACTGAGTTCGGACCAAAGTTTTTGGAAGGCTACGTGTGTGACACATGATCTTGGATTGTAAAGTACCCACCTTGCAGCCGCTGGCAGAGACGATACGCAAATCAGCTGGGATCCTGTCTCCTCCTTTCACCTCCACCAGATCTCCAACTACCACTTCTTCAGCGTTGATGTTCTTCTTCTCACCGTCACGGACAACCAGGGCTTGCTACAAGGCAGGTGACAGGATTACAATCCGTAGACATGACAATATAATCAAGTTCTTCTCAGAGGTGTTTGAAAAGGCAGAAGTCTAACCTGTGGGACCAGGTTCTTGAAGGAGTCCATGATCTTTGAGCTCTTGGCCTCTTGGTAGTAGGAGAAACAGCCAGTGACAATCACGACAACAGAGAGTACAACACCCAGGTACAACTGTGAGGGACAGAAACGAAGAGGCAGAAAGACTATGAGACTATTACGTTACGGTTAAGTGAGAAAACCCTTTCAGGCACTGGAGGCATCGTAGTTTTTGTTAAGTCAAAAATTATCTCAGAATTCTATGATTCTCACATTATCATTGGCCGGCTCATCCTCGGAGGCGGCCTGGATTCCGTAGGCCAGGAAGCAGAGCATAGCTCCGATCCATAGCAGCATGGAGAACCCGCCAAAGAGCTGCCTGCAGAACTTCACCCACTCAGGGGTAGTGGGAGGAGGGGTCAGGGTGTTGGGGCCATCGCGAAGAAGGATCTCCTTAGCCCGAGCTGAGGTTAGACCCTGGGTGGGGGAGGGATGAGAGAAAAGGAGAGAGGGAAAAGGTAGAGTGAAGGGAAAGGAGGAGGGAGGGAAGAGGGAAGAGCAAGAGGTAGAGTAAGAGGTAGTAGAGTGATTACCTATGGAACTCAAAACTTCCCCCTCCCCTTGTGTCAGCAAGAGCACATAGTGCTTTCAATGTTCCCGTGTGAATGTGGCCCTTGTAGTGGAAATTCTGCTTAATCCCTGGATCAAATATCAACAGATCATTATCTATGCTCCATCACCAAAATAGTGTTTAACTGTTATCCTTTCCACACAAAATAATGTTTAGGCCTGTCCTAATTGTACACCACACAAAGCTGAAGATATTGCACCAATTGTGTGCCCTGCATTAGGCCTATCCAATGGCTTGTTTAAAATGGTTCATGTGTATCTGACTTGTTCTCACACATATGGAAAAAGTCTCATCCATATGCAATATGCACCGTTTTAACTTGTGTTTTTATGTTGGGTTTTATGTTGTATTTACTATGTATGCCACTTTCCTGGCCAGGGCTCACTTGTAAAAGAGACGTAAATCTCAATGTGACCTCTGGTTAAATAAAGGATTAAATAATAATAATAATAATAATAATAATAATAATGTGAAGGGAGTCACACTATCGGAAAATATATATTTGACTCCAAACTCTGTGTAAACTTTAGGAAGATATAGATATGTTTCATATGCAAAGATTCAGTGGTAGATAGTTCTACCTACGATATGACCTCGTGCCGTAACCTCCATAACCTCAATGCTCTTCAAATTACAGTCAGCAATAATCCTTAGGAGCAACAGATCCAACTGGTTGTCAGTTTAAAAGGCACACATGCACACACACACATATACACTCACTCACCCTGGCTAAGTCTGTGCCGTATTTCCTGTGAAGTTCATCCAAGGTCAACTTGTGGTCATCCTAAATCAGAGAGAGAGAGAGAGCGAGAGAGAGAGAGAGAGAGAGAGAATGAAAGAAAGAAAGAAAGTTGCTTGTTGAACTAGGGAGTTCTCTCAACTTTTCCCCATGGCGAAAGTATATGCAGAACATTCATAGTTATGAAACACATTCCTCAAACAATTTGAAATGATCCTAGGCATGATAAGGTCATGCTGCATCGAATTTTAATATAAACCATAGATAAGTCATGCGTTTCTGTATGACGGATGGAATTGTTTGGTTCACATTCCTTCCCTGAAAGAGTACTGCACAGTGCACACGTACGTTTTTATTCCTCTGCATGTTTAAAAACAAGTTGTTTCCAAAGATAGGCTACAGTTCCTCTAAAGTTTAAACGCAGGCTATTGGGGTTTTAAAACGGCCTCCAAGACTCACTGCAGAGTAATAGCAAGGAAATTCAAATGCAGATGAGTACCCAAATACAAATCTAGAAACAAAAGAGCTTGATGCACATTTGAAAGGTTGTATGCTGCATCTTTTCTGGTCCACAGAGACTAATAGGCTTCCTGTTTACTTAAGTATTTTCTTGCAGAAAATAATGACATTTTTTATGCTATATCATACTATTTTAATAATCTCTGGGACTACGGATTAAAATAATTTTTGCAGCCAACTCAAGTGCTTTGATGTGAAAATTGCATATGGATTAATGTGCATTGTTCATGTCTACTAAATTCGATTAATTGAATTAGTCAATTAATACATAACCAGTTTTCCTCACCAGGTCAACTTCCTTTTTCAGATCGTCCATGTCCTTCTTCTCCTTTGCTTTCTTCACCTCCTTTTTACTCTTTTTATTTCCATTGTCCTCTGAGGTCGCCGCCAGCTTATAATCATCTTTCCCCTTCTGTATGTCAAAAGGTACGTTAATGATGAGAAAGTGTAAACTATCAATGTGCCTCTTTCCTAATCAGGGTTTAGATAAGGAGTACATTTAGAACTTCATAACATGTAGAACTTTATAAAACAAACTAAGAAGCAGCCATGAACCGAGGGCTAAACGTTTAATATGAACTGCAAAAAAACAACATATTTTTTAAAGTTGAAAGAACACAATATAAGTAAATCCAAATCCTGATACTCAAAAGTGTAATCCAGACTTACTCCAAGCCCCATACTTGCACTGCTGTCCTAGGACTCTCAATCCCAGTGGTTTGTAAAGAGAATATACTTGCTCCTTATCCTGAGAAACTCCACCTGTTACACGTCTACGTCTCTCTCTCGCTTTCTCGACGTCTCGAGGCACCCCAGAGCTCCCTGGATAGCTAACTCAGGTTTGAATATATTTATATACCCGACTGGTTTACCTGCCCAAGGGGAGGTACACAGGAGGAATGAGGCAGGTGAGTGGAGAGGGGGCTGAGGATGGGAGGGGTTGGGGAGAAGGAGGGGGATCTGTGAAATGTAATTTATTTATTTATTCAACCTTCACCTATACAGCTTGGTCATTTTGACGACAAGGCCCCTGAAAGAAAGAATCTGTCTGAACTTGACAGTAATAACATTGTGTAGTGGAATGGAAAAGAAGTTGACAGTAATAACAGTGTGTAGTGGAATGGAAAAGAACAAGAACAATGAACGAATAAAGATAATTTTCTTTCTCTCTGCTGTACTTACTTTCTCACTTGTTGGTTGATTGAAAGAAATCCTGCACCTTTGAAGCTAAATAATATCACGAAAAGCTGTTGAAGTGCGCATAGAGAACTGTGTTTGTACATTCATTCTCACACATGAAACATAAGTTGCCAGTATAGAAACCAAGGCCATGAGCCTTTGTGCGGTGGCGTGTTGGTTGTTGCAATTATAACAAACAATACTGACTTTGACCCAGAGGCCATCTTATCCGCCTTCCAACTGGACAACGTCACAGCACATTAATTCCTTGACCTTTGGTGTCACATGTAAATCCACAGGTTAAGATGGAGGCTGTGGGGAACTGTGCATACCCTTGACACACAGGGAGCGGTTGTCCTTCTGGAGGCAGGGTGGAGGGCCGTGGGTGTCTATTTAGTAAACGTCTGGCTGTTTGTGGTTGTCAGTCTGTGGGTAGAGGCGGGCGGTAAGAGAGGTGGGGGGGGGTGTAGATTTCACATTTACATTTTAATCATTTAGCAGACGCTCTAATCCAGAGCGATTTACAGTTAGTGCATACATTTTTTTTTTCATACTAGATGTATAACACCAGTTAATTAAAACAATAGCAACATCAAAACTTTTATGCTTTATTAAAAACACAACATTATCAGATAGACTCTATTCATTTTACAAAGTTAAAAGTGCATACCTTTAAAGTTGGTAAGCCATACTCTCTCCTAGCTATACATTAAATCGGCAATATGATAATTATTCCATAGTAGCCGTTATACCTTGTGGATGGAAATATAGAGAAAGAAATAATTACATGATAGATGAATAGATGGAAAAAGAGAGAGAGTTTGTGAAAGAGTGTGTGTGTGCGTATTTTAGAGATATGTCAACTGTACTGCGCCACCTTTTTTATACACGAGGGGAGGTCCTCGGGACAAGTTAAGTACAGGGTTGTCAAATGATTGAGATGAACAATAGTTAACCAAAGTGCCAAGGTTTATTAACATAGAGGGCACACACAATGGATTAGCAGCAGGGCAAGAAATACTACCAAGTTTTCAAGGCTCAATCCTTGCATGTAAAACGCTTCAAGGAGAATATCATGCAAATGTAGATAAAGTATATTCACAATCGTTTTAAGATAATACACTTGTGAGAAAAAAAAAACTTTGTAAGATAGCACACGTGATGAAACATTCTTTGTAAGATAGCATACTCAAGATGAAACACTCTTTGAAAGATAACACACTTGTGATAATTTTCATGCTAAAGCACACACATGAATTCATAAGAGTTGCCACTGCTCTCTAACCAAAATAGCCCCCCAAAAGACAACCAGCCCTGGAGGGTTCTGGGGAAGTGGTGACAAAATAAGACAAATATACAAAAAAAACATATAACAAAGACAGTTGAACTAGTCCGACTGCCAAAGCAACCCCAAATATTTTGCCTGAATACCAGCTTCTCAACAAAAAAATGAAATCCTACCTACCTAATGTAAGGGACACAAACTAACATTAAGTAACGTTTTGCTAATACTTTCTTCATTCTCGATTCGGAAGAAAAGCGTATCTTATAAATGTCTGTTCAGTTGCAGGTGGTTCTCCCAAAACCAGAGAATATTTTAAAAAGTTGATCAAATCCAAGTTTTGCACGTTTTCCACCGAGTGAGGAGTTCCCTCGCCATTTTAGCTGCCAGACATCTAGCATTTCCCAACATCTTTGCAGGAACTAGTCATTTCTATGCGACGCGTCCATGGCCACGTGTAAAAGTTGATGACACCGCATCACACAGTGCGACCAAAACAAAGATTTAAACACATGCATGAGGCATTTCTCTCTCAATACAAAACGTGGATTTTTCCTATCTTTCTGAATATTCTCTGGTTTTTGGAGAACCACCTTCAACTGAACACAGACATTTATAAGATACACTCTTCTTCCTGAAGCGAGAACGAAGAAAGTATCGGCAAGAACAGGTCCTCGTTTCCCAGTTGCGATGTAACTTAAGCGTTACGATGATCGTACCAGATGCATCATTATTTACACTATTTAACTTTTTAAGTGTTTCCTCAAACAAGCACGTAGAGAGAACGTTCGCTAAGTGCGTCGTTAGACAATGTGTCGATACTGATAGGATCGAAAGACAGGCAGCGCTGCTCTCGGGTCAGCTTTCTCCATTCAAATATTACCTTAACATTATAATTATTCCACAATACTGATGACGGATCAGCTCCTAGAGAGAGATTAGCACCTATGGCTACAAACAGGCTAATGAGATGGCTTACTATGCTTACCCAATAATAATGCACTAAATCACAGGTTGGGCCCATCATTGTGCACGTTTTCACACATCAGGAAACACATTGAGGCAAAAATTTCAGACAGTAGCCTAGTCGCAAAATAGAACTCAATTGATTGACCATAAAATAGATTTCAATATGATTGAAATAGCCTATATAGGCCCATGTAGCCTATGTATCTTTTAATGCAGTCATCTCAGTTTTCATTTGAAGCATTAATTTATCCTTCACTTGTTTGTAACTATTGCAAATACTTTGGACACTTTGTATTTGTAGTCAACTTCGTTCTGAAGTTATCAGCAGTCACAGTCAGATAGATAGAATCAAGATGTTTAGGCTATGTTTAGCGGAGATCTTCTATGAATAAAGTGACGCGGAACGGCAAAAAAGCATCTAACGAAGCACTTTGGCTGCTCTACGTGTGGTCTGGATCACTCGTAGATGTGCAAAGGTTTTTAAGAGCCACTTTACTAATGAAGGCTATCGGAAACACCTCGGCGACTAAAGATACATCGTAAGAAGGTTCTAACGATGATCTTAACTCTACAAAGGCTCTGGGCAACAAGGCCCTGGTTAGTTGAAAATCTGCTTCCAACCCTTTCTACTAGCCAAGGTATAATGGCAACTATGGCAGAATTCACATATCGCTAACTCTCTCCAGGCCTACGCAACCAACAAAACGGTGTCAATGCTGCGTCTCGCAGACAACGTTGATCCTGTCTCAAAACAGCGGCGAACACGTCACTGAAACACAAATCATCGTTTTACATGGCTGTCGTATACTTTAGCAAGCGGTAAAACATTCACAGACCAACAAACAAAAGTTAGCTTACCCAAAGTTCGACTAACTTTGACAAACACAGCCAGCATGGGTGAACAGTGATGTGCACCGTCCCTTGTCCTCCGGGTCGGAAACAAAGCTCCCAAACAAAGGTATTTATGGCATTGCTCACCTCATCTCATACCAGCCCCTAGGTGCGACTGACTACAGAGACAAGGGAGGGGAGAAAGACAGAGAGAAACTGTGTGTGTCAAAGAGAGACCTGTTCCATATTTAGAGCAAACATGATCAGTGTGTACGCTTCTTAGAGGTGACCCCTCCCTGCATTGTGGACAAACAAACACAAAATTGAACTGGCACCTGTATTTGAAATGCTTGAGCCACATCCGCTCTCACCGTTTCATTTGTTGCTACCCAGATAACTGCAAAAGAGGAAAGTTCTTGGAAAACTGACATTCAAAGCTGATGTTTATGATTCTGAGACATTAGCATTAGCACAGGGGCCTGTTTTCATATGTTTAAGACTCCAACCGTGAATAGTTTCTGTTTTGAGAGGTAACTCTGCAATGATCCCTCAACACCTGTGGAATTCCAACACTCACTGACTAGAGAGAAAGGGGGAGAGAGAGGGGAAACACACAACTGCACATAACTTCACACACACATCACTGTGGATGAGAACAGTGGGCCCTGGATAGTCCTGCTCTTCTCCATCTTACTTTGACATGGCTTTGTCCTCTACCCAGACCTGGACACAGAGAGATGGGGAGAAAGAGGAACGGGGGGTGTAGATGAGGATGGAGGGATTCAGGACAGAGAGAGCAGGGGAAGAAAGACAATTGTAGAAGGAAGGAAAGAGGAAGAGCGGTTAAGAGCTCATCACAGTGTAATAAAACCTTATTGCTCTGAGGCTTACACACACAAACGCGCACACACACACACACATACACACACACACACACATACACACACATGCACCCTAAACAGCCTCTTTGATTATGTGGGATTATTGTGGATTACACAAGGTTAGACCACTATGCATTTGTACCAGTGTGAAGGACCTAAACCAGGGGGGATTCATATCCGGGCCTAGAGGTCTGAGCAATCAACCCGTCGGCCATTCACAATCTCTCCATTCCTAATCCCACAGGGATACACATCTGGCCAATCCAGCCACAGTTTACTGTCTTGATTAGAAGCGAGTGAGGGAGAGGAGGGGAAATTAAAGGATGTGGAGAGACATGCATTAGGGAAAACATGAGAGGAATTGAGAGAGAGACCCAGGTGTGAGAGAAAGAGAGTGAGACGGAAGAAAGAGATGGAGACAGAGAAATAGGGGTGGAGAAAACGAATAGAGAAAGGTGGTAAGAGAGAAAAAAGGAGAAAGAGAGAAAGAATGTCTACTGGTCTCTGGTGGGTGTCCCTGTCTCCTAGTGAAGCTGTCATGTGACCAAGCTCAGCGTCTCTCACGTTTCTCTACCACAGGATCACATCCATCATCACAAAGGGAGGGAAATAACTAAAGAAAGTTTGAAAGAGAGAACGGAAGAAGCGAAAGGTGGAAAAAAAATCAAGAAGGGAAGTAAACAGAAAGAGAGCAAGAGAGAAATACTGAAAGTTTAGTAGATAAAGTAAAAAACAAAAGAATGAAATAAAGGAGAGAGAGCAGCAGGGCTCTGCCAGTACCAGCCTCCTCGCCTGAGCTGAGACTTGGCACCACAAACAAAGAGCCTCTGTCCAAACCCAGAGAGGGCACACACACAAACACACACACAGTCACACACACACACACTATACACACTTGGTGGCCTGCTGAGTGTGTATGGAACAGCAGGGGAACACTCTGGGGATGTCATGGGGAGTCAGACACCAGAAGTCTTTCTCTTCACTCATCACTGAGTCCTGAGTAACATTGAGAGCTCACACACACACACCTACTTTTGAAAAACTAGATTATTACTTCTTGGATTACTTTTAAATTCAGAAACAACTGTAGCAGAGATTTCTGGTACATCTTTCAATTGGGTTCACACACGATTTAGAACTTAATGTTTGTTATTGTGCATGGTTAGTTTGAATAGAGATATTCAAAGTGTAACATTTGACCGATTTTGAAGAAATATATAATTGTTTCATAAATTTTTGGGGGGGATTAAAACAACAGCAATACAATAAAAAACAATATGAATGGCCGCTACCATCAGAGGGTGCACTCGCCCCCACCCTCCCCGAAATGCCGTCAGAGCGAAGCCCCCGCCCACGGCCTAAAGAGATTTTCCAAGGGCGGGAAGGACATAGTTAAACCAAAACAACAAACATACATAACTAAACACAAAACATCCCCACCCTCACTCCTGATTGGAGGAACTCAAACCTTAACTTTATGCTGTGCATGTGTGTATGTATTTACAACCCTCATTAATTCCAACCTTCAGATCAACCCATCTTTCCCAGTAAATCATAATTCTACCATTTCCTCTTGCAATACATCCCTCCATTCTACCATGGTCTCACTAGGGACTTGAACCTCCCCATCTCCAAAACGAAACATTTTACCCAAGAGCACAATGATATTTCCTATTGACTGACGGTCGGTGGTCCTTCAAATCCCCCAACAAAACAGTTTGCAGATCCAACCACTCCCTGATATTATGACATAGCAACCATTCCTGGACCTGACTCCAAAAGCGAGCCACCGATGGACAGTACCAAAAGGGATGCTCTATTGATTCTGTTTCCACGTGGCAGAGTCTGCACCGGTCTCACTGTTCAATGCCCTATAAAATTCTTTTTGTAATGAGAATTTTTGTATAATAGCTTAAATTGAAAAGAATGGATTGATGCATCAATTATGTTTTGTATATCAGTTCATAAACCTGATACCAAGGTATTGGGACCATGAAGATCTGTTCTCAACTATCTTTAATTTTATGCGCCATAGTTGTCAAACCTCTTGACTGTAAGTGAAACTGATACATTTTACTATTTATATTGGTCATTTAAATGTTTTATTGGTTGCAGACAAACTAATTCATTCCTTTCTCTTTTAAGTAATTGCCTCTTCCATTGTTATGGCGGCGCTGCAATGAGTTGGTTATAATTTTGTATTGAGCATACATCTCCATACAACTTGATTCATTGCTTGTATGACATAATTTTACCATCGTTGTATACAATGTCATTCATAAACATGATACCCATATGCATTCTCTCTGGTTTATCCTCGATCAGTACATTAGGAGTTTAGCCATATTATTATTTGCTGTAATATATATTCTGCCTCTTCTGGAGGATGTGGAATTGGAATTGAAGCCAACTCTGTAAGGCTATATTTAAGAAGGAGGATACTTTAAACAGGGTTCCATTGTCAATCCACCGGAAATTGATAGTTTTAATCTGTATAACAGCAAAGAGACCCTTTTTAAACATTGGAATTGCCTCTCTTAGTAGCCTACTGGAAAACCAGTTTACATTTAGATACAGTTTCAGTATAATAGAAGCTTTAAGAGAAAGGTTTAATGCTTTGATATTTAATCGTTTTAGCCCTCCAAACTCATATTGATTATATAATTATACCCGTTTAACTTTTATAAAAGTGTCCTCTGTAGTTATGTGCCTTTCTTTGTTTACAACCACTCACTGTTTCCTTGTTGAGATTCAATTGGCACAGTTGCCATCTTAGAGCAACAGCAATGAGAAAACAGTCTGGTTGTATTTGATTAACATTAATTGAAAAGTATGGATTAGAGCAAACAAAGAAAGGCACACAACTACAGAGGACAAACAGGTACAAGTTAGGTGTTTCATAATTTACATTTTGTAAGTATTGACCTTGGGGGAATCGATGTAGTCGGAGCTAGATTCCACAAAAGTCTGGTCTCTGCTTCACTCTTTTGGTGGAGTCATCAGAAACTAACTTCACCATGGAGTGGAGTTTAGTCCGCTAGTTAAGCCCAACGTTAGCTGGCTGACAGTGACACTAAGTTAGCTAGCTAACTAGCTAGCAAGCTTTACGTTAAGGTTAGCTGGCTGACAGTATATATACAGTGGGGAAAAAAAGTATTTAGTCAGCCACCAATTGTGCAAGTTCTTCCACTTAAAAAGATGAGAGAGGCCTGTAATTTTCATCATAGGTACACGTCAACTATGACAGACAAATTGAGAGAAAAAATCCAGAAAATCACATTGTAGGATTTTTAATGAATTTATTTGCAAATTATGGTGGAAAATAAGTATTTGGTCACCTACAAACAAGCAAGATTTCTGGCTCTCACAGACCTGTAACTTCTTCTTTAAGAGGCTCCTCTGTCCTCCACTCGTTACCTGTATTAATGGCACCTGTTTGAACTTGTTATCAGTATAAAAGACACCTGTCCACAACCTCAAACAGTCACACTCCAAACGCCACTATGGCCAAGACCAAAGAGCTGTCAAAGGACACCAGAAACAAAATTGTAGACCTGCACCAGGCTGGGAAGACTGAATCTGCAATAGGTAAGCAGCTTGGTTTGAAGAAATCAACTGTGGGAGCAATTATTAGGAAATGGAAGACATACAAGACCACTGATAATCTCCCTCGATCTGGGGCTCCACGCAAGATCTCACCCCGTGGGGTCAAAATGATCACAAGAACGGTGAGCAAAAATCCCAGAACCACACGGGGGGACCTAGTGAATGACCTGCATAGAGCTGGGACCAAAGTAACAAAGCCTACCATCAGTAACACACTACGCCGCCAGGGACTCAAATCCTGCAGTGCAAGACGTGTCCCCCTGCTTAAGCCAGTACATGTCCAGGCCCGTCTGAAGTTTGCTAGAGTGCATTTGGATGATCCAGAAGAGGATTGGGAGAATGTCATATGGTCAGATGAAACCAAAATAGAACTTTTTGGTAAAAACTCAACTCGTCGTGTTTGGAGGACAAAGAATGCTGAGTTGCATCCAAAGAACACCATACCTACTGTGAAGCATGGGGGTGGAAACATCATGCAAAGGGACCAGGACGACTGATCCGTGTAAAGGAAAGAATGAATGGGCCCATGTATCGTGAGATTTTGAGTGAAAACCTCCTTCCATCAGCAAGGGCATTGAAGATGAAACGTGGCTGGGTCTTTCAGCATGACAATGATCCCAAACACACCGCCCGGGCAACGAAGGAGTGGCTTCGTAAGAAGCATTTCAAGGTCCTGGAGTGGCCTAGCCAGTCTCCAGATCTCAACCCCATAGAAAATCTTTGGAGGGAGTTGAAAGTCTGTGTTGCCCAGCGACAGCCCCAAAACATCACTGCTCTAGAGGAGATCTGCATGGAGGAATAGGCCAAAATACCAGCAACAGTGTGTGAAAACCTTGTGAAGACTTACAGAAAACGTTTGACCTGTGTCATTGCCAACAAAGGGTATATAACAAAGTATTGAGAAACTTTTGTTATTGACCAAATACTTATTTTCCACCATAATTTGCAAATAAATTCATTAAAAATCCTACAATGTGATTTTCTGGAAAAGAAATTCTCAATTTGTCTGTCATAGTTGACGTGTACCTATGATGAAAATTACAGGCCTCTCTCATCTTTTTAAGTGGGAGAACTTGCACAATTGGTGGCTGACTAAATACTTTTTTTCCCCACTGTATACACTGAGTGTCCAAAATATTAGGAACACCTGCTCTATCCATGACAAAGACTGTCCAGGTGAATCCAGGTGAAAGCTATGATCCCTTATTGATGTCACTTCTTAAATCCACTTCAGTCAGTGTAGATGAAGGGGAGGAGACAGGTTAAAGAAGGATTTTTAAGCCTTGAGACAAATCAAATCAAATCAAATCAAATGTTGTTTGTCACATGCGCCGAATACAACAGGTGTAGATGTTACAGTGAAATGCTTACTTACAAGCCCTTAACCAACAATGCAGTTTTAAGAAAGAATACCAAAAAAAATCACACAAAAAAAATACAATATAAAATAATACGAAATAAAGGTAACAAATAATTAAAGAGCAGCAGTAAAAATAACAATAGCGAGGCTATATACAGGGTGTACTGGTACCGAATCAATGTGCGGGGACACCGGTTAGTCGAGGTAATTGAGGTAATATGTACATGTAGGTAGAGTTATTAAAGTGACTATGCATAGATAATAAACAGAGAGTAGCAGCAGCGTAAAAGAGTGGGTGGGGGATGCAAATAGTCCGGGTAGCCATTTGATTAGATGTTCAGGAGTCTTATGGCTTGGGGGTAGAAGCTGTTTAGAAGCCTCTTGGACCTAGACTTGGCGCTCCGGTACCGCTTGCCGTGCGGTAGCAGAGAGAACAGTTTATGACTAGGGTGGCTGGAGTCTTTGACAATTTTTAGGGCCTTCCTCTGACACCGCCTGGTATAGAGGTCCTGGATGGCAGGAAGCTTGGCCCCAGTGATGTACTGGGCTGTATACACTACCCTCTGTAGTGCCTTACGGTCGGAGGCCGAGCAATTGCCATCCCAGGCAGTGATGCAACCAGCAAGGATGCGCTCGATGGTGCAGCTGTAGAACCTTTTGAGGATCTGAGGACCCATGCCAAATCTTTTCAGTCTCCTTAGGGGGAATAGGTTTTGTTGTGCCCTCTTCACGACTGTCTTGGTGTGCTTGGACCATGTTAGTTTGTTGTTGAAGTGGACACCAAGGAACTTGAAGCTCTCAACCTGCTCCACTACAGCCCCATCGATGAGAATGGGGGCATGCTCGGTCCTCTTCTTTTTCCTGTAGTCCACAATCATCTCCTTTGTCTTGATCACGTTGAGGAAGAGGTTGTTGTCCTGGCACCACACAGCCAGGTCTCTGACCTCCTCCCTATAGGCTGTCTCGTCGTTGTCGGTGATCAGGCCTACCACTGTTGTGTCATCTGCAAACTTAATGATGGTGTTGGAGTCGTGCCTGGCCATGCAGTCATGAGTGAACATGGAGTACAGGAGGAGACTGAGCACGCACCCCTGAGGGGCTCCCGTGTTGAGGATCAGCGTGGCGGATGTGTTGTTACCTACCCTTACCACCTGGGGGTAAAGCTGTGCAAAGCTGTCATCAAGGCAAAGGGTGGCTACTCTGAAGAAATATAAAACATATTTTGATTTGTTTAACACTTTCTTGGTTACTACATGATTCCATATGTGTTATTTCATAGTTTTGATGTCTTCACTATTATTCTACAATTTTGAAAATAGTTTTTTTTTTAAATAAGAAAAACCCTTGAATGAGTAGGTGTGTCCAAACTTTTGACTGGTACTGTATATATACACTACAGTTCAAACGTTTGGGGTCACTTAGAAATGTCCTTGTTTTCCATGAAAACATTCATGAAATGAGTTTGGATAGGAAATATAGCTAAATGCATAGGAAATGTAGTCATTGACAAGGTTAGAAATAATGATTTGTAATAGAAATAATAATTGTGTGTCACGCCCTGACGTATGGAACTCTTGTATGTTGAGTCAGGGTGTGGAAATCTATGTGATGTATTCTATATTTGTGATCTAGGTATTGTGTTTCTATGTTTGCAGGGTGTGATTCCCAATCAGAGACAGCTGTCGCTCATTGTCTCTGATTGGGGATCATACTTAGGTAGCCCAGTTGCCTACTATGTTTGTGGGATCTTGTTCCTGTGTTAGCCTTGTATTGTGTATAGCCTTGGACGTCACGGTATGTTGGTTTGTTTATTATTTAATAAACATGTTCTCATCGCACGCTGCACCTTGGACTGACCCGTCTCTCAACGATCGGGACATTGTGTCCTTCAAACTTTGCTTTCGTCAAAGAATCCTCCATTTGCAGCAATTACAGCCTTGCAGACCTTTGGCATTCTAGTTGTCAATTTGTTGAGGTAATCTGAAGAGATTTCACCCCATGCTTCCTGAAGCACCTCCCACAAGTTGGATTGGCTTGATGTGCACTTCTTACGTACCATACGGTCAAGCTGCTCCCACAACAGCTCAATAGGGTTGAGATCCGGTGACTGTGCTGACCACTCCATTATAAACAGAATACCAGCTGACTGCTTCTTCCCTAAATAGTTATTGCATAGTTGAGCTGTGCTTTGGGTCATTGTCCTGTTGTAGGAGGGAATTGGCTCCAATCAAATGCCGTCCACAGGGTATGGCATGGTGTTTCAAAATGGAGTGATAGCCTTCCTTCTTCAAGATCCCTTTTACCCTGTACAAATCTCCCACTTTACCACCACTAAAGCACCCCCAGACCTATTGCCTCCACCATGCTTGACAGATTACATCTTTACATTTTAGTCATTTAGCAGACGCTCTTATCCAGAGCGACTTACAGTTAGTGAGTGCATACATTTTCATACTGATGGCATCAAGCACTCCTCTAGCATCTTTTCATTTGGTCTGCGTCTCACAAATGTTCTTCTTTACGATCCGAACACCTCAAACTTCGATTAGTCTGTCCATAACACTTTTTTCCAATCTTCCTCTGTCCATTGTCTGTGTTCTTTTGCCCATCTTCATCTTTTCTTTTTATTGGCCAGTCTGCGATATGGCTTTTCCTTTGCAACTCTGCCTAGAAGGTCAGCATCCCGGAGTCGCCTCTTCACTGTTGACGTTGAGACTGGTGTTTTGCGGGTACTATTTAATGAAGCTACCAGTTGAGGACCTGTGAGGCGTCTGTTTTTGAAACTAGACACTCTAATGTATTTGTCCTCTTGCTCAGTTGTGCACCGGGGCCTCCCACTCCTCTTTCTATTCTGGTTAGAGCCAGTTTGCGCTGTTCTGTGAAGGGAGTAGTACACAGTGTTGTACGAGATCTTCAGTTTCTTGGCAGTTTCTCGCAGCTGTGCTAACATAATTGCAAAAGTGTTTTCTAATGATCAATTAGCCTTTTAAAATGATAAACTTGGATTAGCAAATACAACGTGCCATTAGAACACAGGACTGATGTTTTCTGATAATGGGCCTCTGTGCGCCTATGTAGATATTCCATTAAAAATCAGCCGTTTCCAGCTACAATAGCCATTTACAACATTAACAATGTCTACACTGTATTTCTGATCAATTTGATGTTATTTTAATGGACAAAAAAAATGCTTTTCTTTAGAAAACAAGGACATTTCTAAGTGACCCCATACTTTTGAATGGTAGTGTATATAGTGAACATAGCTAGCTAATTAGACAGTAAGCTCCATTAATTTAATCATAGTCATTCTTTGTTGTGTTGAACATTTCCCTTATCCATAAGCTACTGTAGCTAGCTAGCCACCCTAGTCTGACCTCAGGTTAGCTGACATAGCTAGCTAGCGAGCAGAAGATGCATTTTTTGAATTTTTACATTGTAATTTCAGAAAATGTCCATAATATATCTGCAGTAATACTGGAATGATAGTGTTTCACAGTAATACTTCAGTGTTGTGATTGGCTGTGATATTCGCCTATTGATTTCTCCCACCGGGCAGGCAAAATAAGCTGTTTTGGCTTTGTGGCTGTGATTAATCTAGTGGAAACTGGGGCAAGGGCCAATGTAGGGCAAGCGGCCAATGTAAGAATCAACACTGTTCTCTCAATTTCTGTTTATGTGAGAAAACAAGCACTGAATAGTGTAGGGAATCACTGTACTAAACTGTCTAAATCACTGTGAAATATATTTTCAATAACAATATGGTGTTTATAGCTGTTTGAAGCTGGTGGACCCCAACCGAAAGTAAAAGGCTCAAGCGCATGTCTCTGCCATGTTACAGGGGAGGGGGAGATTTGTTTTGAATGCAGCCTTGTGCTGTTGCAATTCAACTAGATTCCACATAGTGGAGAAATTCAGAGAATTTCTATGTATAGCACCTTTAACATAATCAGTCATGCACATGCTGTCTACGCCGTTTATCTCTGGATACATCGCTGCTTGTGTTTTTCCGTGTGTCCACTTTAATCACTCCTGTCTTTCGGTCTGTCTTTCTGTTTGTCTTTCAGGAACATGAATCGGAGGGAGGCAGAACCCCACTGATGAATGCAGTCAGAGTACTGTACAGTACCTAATCAGCAAAGGTGTGTCTCTGCTCCCCCCCTGTATAACATCACACAAAATCACACAGGAGACATCTGACACATTGCATTAGTGATCTAATATTATCACTTCTGTTGACAAAGAGTGAATGTTAAACAAGAAATGGAATAGTAGGGAAGAACCACCCAGAGCATTGTTTATCAGTTCCTCTTGTCCACACCTGGACATGGTGCACTTCCTGTTAGAAGCTGGGGCTGACAAGATGCACACAGCACTCATGGAGGCTTGTATGGTGAGTACACACACAGACAAACACACAGGCTGCTGTTGGACAGCGGGGCACAGGTCAACATACCTGTTGACTCTTTTGAGTCTCCGCTGACGCCGGCATTCTGTAGGGGACATGTAAAGCTGGCTGCCCTGCTGATGGAGAGGGGTGCCAACCTGGAGGAGGTCAACGATGAGGGATACACTCCACTCATGGAGGTTGTACAAGAGGGCCAAGAGGAGATGGTGGCGCTGCTTTTGGCAAGAGGTATGGGCTTCTCTCTCTCTCTCTCTCTGGGTTTGAATTAAACCAGTGCTTTTGTTTAGAGATTTTACATACCATATTGACCATCCAAGCTCAGTGTTGAGGCAAAATATGAAACCCTGCATATGCGTTATAAAGGTTTTGTATAATTTCAGCCAGTAGTTTTGAAGGTAGCGCTTATGAGCCAAAAGGGGTCCCCGAAAATTGTGCACAATTGTGTATAACGTCATCCATTTTCTATGGTATGTTACTTCCTGTATAAAATGTGTATGTGCTTAAGATCCCGTTCAATCTCTTTAAGTATCATTTGATGTCTCATTGTAGAGCACTTGTGAGCATAGCTTTTTCAACTGTTCTTGTTTTTCACATCAATACATCTAGCTACAGCATTCTCAAATGTTATAGAACTTAGTCTTATGTACAGAGTGGCGGTCACACTCTCCTCAAGTCGTGTCATTACAGACTGAAAACGTTCCAAGATTTTAACCCCTGCAATTAGGAGGAAAAAATTTGAGCATGAGGGAAACTAAGCTTCCTCCTCGCTGGCCCTGAACTTTCAAACAGCCAATTTGGTCGGCAGTATGTCAAGCCCAAATTCGGGTATTTTACAGTCCAATTTCAGGAGCAACGTATCATTCTGAGGGTCTGGTTATTTGAGCATGCCAATCATTTCCAGATTTGATCATGACATTAAAAGCTCGTAGAATAACAGAAAGTGCCATGACATTTTAGGCGTCAGGTTGCTCATGTGGAATGGAATAAAGTTGAGTAGTACAAGTAGTTTACAACTCATGTGTGCTTGTACAGGGAATGTGTGCGTTTCTATGGGTGTGTCTGTGTGTCAGTGTTCATTTCGTCAACAATAACTATGACTAGAAATATGTGTCAATTACCTATTTTTCCTGACGAAAACGAATGAGGATAAGGAAGAAAATGACATGGGAAAAAAACGATAACTGCAACGAATTAGTTTTCAATTTAGTTGACGAAAATGTGACGAGACGAGAATTCCAGGTGAGACTAATGGACATTAACTTTGACATGAAGCTTATTTTCATCTGTTTTGTCCAATCCTAAGCATGCATGCAGAATATGTCATGCAATCCTCTCATTGGGCAGAATGAACTTCTTCCAGTTGGCTGTCTGGGGCGGTCACTTCAGTCGCTCATCAATCTTTTTAACTGATGCGCAGCAAGCCAGGACACTTAAATTGTAACTAACTTAAACTAGATATATGAGGGGTTGGTAGGCTTAGTTCGACAAGGCTATCTTAATGTGCACATGATGGAAGCTAAAGGTAAATATGAATTATCTAATGGAGAGAAAAAAATGCACTGGCTAATATGTGACTAAAATGACTGTGACTTAAACTAGAGTAAAATAATCCAGAGTTTTAGTCGACTGATAATAACTAAAACTAAGAAGGATGAAATTACTCAGATGTGACTAAGATTAAAACTAAATCTAAAAATAGCTTTGTGTGTGTGTGTGTGTGTGTGTAGTCATACTGTACCATCAGTTTGTATTGTGTATGTGGGTGAATGTGGGCTTCCTGTGTGTTTGGAATAGGTTTGTATGAATACGTCACAGCTCCCCATACACACAAGCCTGCTCATCATTGGGGAAAGGCCGACTCTGTTGTTGGTGGACAAACAGAGAGAGAGAAAGAGAGAGATCTGAAGCGCTTCTGAATTATTTAATAAAAGTATACAGAACTGAAAGAGCACACACACACACACACACACACACACTGAATTAACTGAATGGGGAAACAGTGTGAATAGACTAGGCTGTCTGACACATACAGCCATCAATACCCTAGTCCAGTGAGTAATGTCTGAGTGGTGGGAGGCATGTTAGTATTGCTGCTGCAGCAGGAAGGTCAATGAGGAATGTCAAAGGCTCAGAGTTTACTGCAATTACAATATAGCAAACAAAATGTTCAGAATCAAAGATTTAACTCTGGAGAACTTAATTGATATACCCCTATGGAAAACAAAGCTAAGCATGAGAGATGTGTTGGAAGTTTGTCTGCTGTCCTGGATGTCAGGATAGTTGAGAAATTGTTGGGCATTGTTTTGTTTTCGGTAAAATAAGGGCCAAATCAGTGAAAATGATGTAGTGAAATGTGTTTATAAACCCATTATACAGTAGACTATCTATAGACCAGTGAATTATAGACCAGTGACAAGGCTGGTCACATGGAGGAAGGAGAGAGAAAGATTAAAAGAGAGAGAGAGAGGAGAGAGAAAGAGTGTGAAAGAGAGAGTGAGAGGAGAGAGAATTGAAAGGAGAGGCTGAAAGGAGTGAGGAGACTAGAGGAATAAAGAAGGAGAGGAAAATGAATGGGGAGAAGGAGAGAAAAAAAAGAGGAGTGGAAAAGTTTGAAGGGGAGGAGGGAGGGGGCTGGCCTTCTCTGGTCACATGACCTGTCTGACCTTGCTGTCCCTTACAATCACTCTTTTTGTCTTTCTTTAACCGTCTTTCTTCCCCCCCCACCACCCCTGTCTATCTTTGTTCCTCACCAGAACAAACTGAAAGGGACCTCTGTTCTCCTCACCTCTCTCTTCTCTCTCTCTCTCTCTCTCTCTCTCTCTCTCTCTCTCTCTCTCTCTCTCTCTCTCTCTCTCTCTCTCTCTCTCTCTCTCTCTCTCTCTCTCTTTCTCTCTCTCTCCTGTCCCTCTCTCTCTCTTCTCTCTCACTCTCTCTTTCTCTGGCTGTTGGCAGAACTGAATGGAGGGACTCTGGTGTTACGCAATACTGCTTTCTGTAGTGCCCCCACTCTCCTCTGTCAGTGACACTAACTCACTCAATTTCCCAATAGGCAGGTGTATTATAAGCCCTGCCCCCTCTTCCCAAATTCCATTCTTTGCCTCTTCTCTCCTCCCCTCCTCTCTGTGACTGGAGGGATGGTCCTTCCCTTGGGGCCCTGGTGTTCCCTCATGGAAAAATACTAGAAAAACGGAACACTGTGAACTAAGACACGCATGCATGCACGCACGCACGCACACACACAAACATACACACACACACACACACACACACTGTGACCTCTGTCTTATTACCGGACAGGGACAGGACATCACAGAAAGGGTTGTGGTGAATAGTGAGAAAGAGAGAGAGAGAGAGAGAACAAAAAAACAAAAAAGAACAGGGAGAGTTTTTTAACCTCCACAGTGATGTCCCCCTGAGTGACATCTGCTCATGTGATCACTTCATCGCTGTTTGTCGTGTGTGTGTGTGTGTATATGTTTTATCCTGTGATGATACGCCTTTGGGGGGAGGGGAGGGGATTTGGGGGGTGGACACACACAAAATGCACACTTGGGTTCAATAACACTCAGGACAACAGACAGTAGCAACAGTATGCTACAACATCCTGCTGTACAGAGTCCTTAAGAGGTGTTGTTGATAGACATACACAGGGCTAAATCCTGCTGTACAGAGTCCTTAAGAGGTGTTGTTGATAGACATACACAGGGCTAAATCCTGCTGTACAGAGTCCTTAAGAGGTGTTGTTGATAGACATACACAGGGCTAAATCCTGCTGTACAGAGTCCTTAAGAGGTGTTGTTGATAGACATACACAGGGCAAAATCCTGCTGTACAGTATAGTTCTTAAGAGGTGTTGTTGATAGACATACACAGGGCTAAATCCTGCTGTACAGAGTCCTTAAGAGGTGTTGTTGATAGACATACACAGGGCTAAATCCTGCTGTACAGTATAGTTCTTAAGAGGTGTTGTTGATAGACATACACAGGGCTAAATCCTGCTGTACAGTATAGTTCTTAAGAGGTGTTGTTGATAGACATACACAGGGCTAAATCCTACTGTACAGTATAGTTCTTAAGAGGTGTTGTTGATAGACATACACAGGGCTAAATCCTGCTGTACAGTATAGTTCTTAAGAGGTGTTGTTGATAGACATACACAGGGCTAAATCCTGCTGTACAGTATAGTTCTTAAGAGGTGTTGTTGATAGACATACACAGGGCTAAATCCTGCTGTACAGTATAGTTCTTAAGAGGTGTTGTTGATAGACATACACAGGGCTAAATCCTGCTGTACAGAGTCCTTAAGAGGTGTTGTTGATAGACATACATAGGGCAAAATCCTGCTCATACACTCCATGGCAGAGAACAGCAGACATTGCAAACGTCTGCTCTCTCTCTCTCTCTCTATATATATATATATATATATATATATATATATATATATACAGTTGAAGTCGGAAGTTTACATACACCTTAGCCAAATATATTTAAACTCAGTTTTTCACAATTCCTGACATTTAATCCTAGTAGAAATTCCCTGTCTTAGGTCAGTTAGGATCACCACTTTATTTTAAGAATGTGAAATGTCAGATTAATAGTAGAGAGAATGATTTATTTCAGCTTTTATTTCTTTCATCACATTCCCAGTGGGTCAGAAGTTTACATACACTCAATTAGTATTTGGTAGCATTGCCTTTAAATTGTTTAACTTGGGTCAAATGTTTCGAGTAGCCTTCCACAAGCTTCCCACAATAAGTTGGGTGAATTTTGTCCCATTCCTCCTGACAGAGCTGGTGTAACTGAGTCAGGTTTGTAGGCCTCCTTGCTCGCACACGCTTTTTCAGTTCTGCCCACACATTTTCTATAGGATTGAGGTCAGGGCTTTGTGATGGCCACTCCAATATCTTGACTTTGTTGTCCTTAAGCCATTTTGCCACAACTTTGGAAGAATGCTTGGGGTCATTGTCCATTTGGAAGACCCATTAGCGACCAAGCTTTAACTTCCTGACTGATGTTTTGAGATGTTGCTTCAATATATCCACATAATTTTCCTTCCTCATGATGCCATCTATTTTGTGAAGTGCACCAGTCCCTCCTGCAGCAAAGCACCCCCACAGCATGATGCTGCCATCCCCGGGCTTCACAGTTGGGATGGTGTTCTTCGGCTTGCAAGCGCCCCCCTTTTTCCTCCAAACATAACGATGGTCATTATGGCCAAACAGTTCTATTTTTGTTTCATCAGACCAGAGGACATTTCTCCAAAAAGTACGATCTTTGTCCCCATGTGCAGTTGCAAACCGTAGTCTGGCTTTTTTATGGCGGTTTTGGAGCAGTGACTTCTTCATTGCTGAGCGGCCTTTCAGGTTATGTCGATATAGGACTCGTTTTACTGTGGATATAGATACTTTTGTACCTGTTTCCTCCAGCATCTTCACAAGGCCCTTCGCTGTTGTTCTGGGATTGATTTGCACTTTTCGCACCAAAGTACGTTAATCTCTAGGAGACAGAATGCGTCTCCTTCCTGAGCGGTATGATGGCTGCGTGGTCCCATGGTGTTTATACTTGCGTACTATTGTTTGTACAGATGAACGTGGTACTTTCAGGCGTTTGGAAATTGCTCCCAAGGATGAACCAGACTTGTGGAGGTCTACAATTTCTTTTCTGAGGTCTTGGCTGATTTCTTTTGATTTTCCCATGATGTCAAGCAAAGAGGCACTGAGTTTGAAGGTAGGCCTTGAAATACATCCACAGGTACACCTCCAATTGACTCAAATGATGTCAATTAGCCTATCAGAAGCTTCTAAAGCCATGACATCATTTTCTGGAATTTTCCAAGCTGTTTAAAGGCACAGTCAACTTAGTGTATGTAAACTTCTGACCCACTGGAATTGTGATACAGTGAATAAGTGAAATAATCTGTCTGTAAACAATTGTTGGAAAAATTACTTGTGTCATGCACAAAGTAGATGTCCGACTTGCCAAAACTATAGTTTGTTAACAAGAAATGTGTGGTGGTTGAAAAACTAGTTTTAATATCTCCAAGTGTATGTAAACTTCCAACTTCAACTGTATATACTGTATTCTATTCTACTGTATTTAGTCAATGCCACTCCGACATTGCTCGTCCTAATATTTATATATTTCTTAATTCCATTCTTTTACTTTTAGATGTGTGTATTGTTGTGAATTGTTAGATATACTGCACTGTTGGAGCTAGGAACACAAGCATTTCGCTACACCCGCAATAACATCTGCTAAATATGTGTATGTGACCAATACATGTTATGTTATGTTATTTAACATGCACACAACCAGTACCCCCTTTCCATTCTATACATAAACACACACATATGCAAGCAAGAATGCACATACATACGCTCCACTTACACATCGTAAGATATTTGCTACCGCTGTGCATTCCAGACCATAATCTCTAAAGCAGGGGCTTTCGGCATGGGCGGAGGTTGCCTAGCAACAGTGAACGGTTGGTCAGGGTTGGATGGGCTAGCTTAGGTTCTTCTTTCTAACCCCTCAGGTCGATTTTTGGTGGGGATATAGAAATATACACACGTGCACACACACACACACACACACACACACAAACACATGAAGGAAAGGAGACCAAGCGAGGAGGAATCCATTATTTCAGACCGCTGAGATGCTCCCTCAGTGAAGTCCTCAGGGAATGGACAGATGGGATTGTAACGTATTGGAACATGGCCGTACTGTCTAGTGAGAAAGCCCTATAGGGACCAATTTGAGGCAGAAATGAAGACAATCATATTTAATGGGAGTTTTCCTGGGGCCTATTTTAACATTAGTGTGCAGAGATGAGTTGAGAGGATCGGCCTGTCTTCTATATCACTGGGGGCTGAAGGTTATTCTGTGGGCCGTAGCACTAGCATTGACACATCTCACTGGAAATCAATGAGTTCATCTGTCTGCCTACTGCAGACACTTCTCTACTAATCACCTCTCCTTTCTCTCTCCATTTCTATCAATCTTTCTTGCATATTCCTCTCTTCATCATCTTTTTCTCTCATCTCCATTCTCCTGCTGCCTGTCCCTAGGGTCTCCTTCCTGCTGCTTGTCCCTAGGGTTCTCCTTCCTGCTGCCTGTCCCTAGGGTTCTCCTTCCTGCTGCCTGTCCCTAGGGTTCTCCTTCCTGCTGCCTGTCCCTAGGGTTCTCCTTCCTGCTGCCTGTCCCTAGGGTTCTCCTTCCTGCTGCCTGTCCCTAGGGTTCTCCTTCCTGCTGCCTGTCCCTAGGGTTCTCCTTCCTGCTGCCTATCCCTAGGGTTCTCCTTCCTGCTGCCTGTCCCTAGGGTTCTCCTTCCTGATGCCTGTCCCTAGGGTTCTCCTTCCTGCTGCCTGTCCCTAGGGTTCTCCTTCCTGCTGCCTATCCCTAGGGTTCTCCTTCCTGCTGCCTGTCCCTAGGGTTCTCCTTCCTGCTGCCTATCCCTAGGGTTCTCCTTCCTGCTGCCTGTCCCTAGGGTTCTCCTTCGTGCTGCCTGTCCCTAGGGTCTCCTTCCTGCTGCCTGTCCCAAGGGTTCTCCTTCCTGCTGCCTATCCCTAGGGTTCTCCTTCCTGTTGCCTGTCCCTAGGGTTCTCCTTCCTGCTGCCTATCCCTAGGGTCTCCTTCTCATCAATCTACCGTTGCCATTTAGTCTCTCTCGCCACCATGGTCTTCCAATACCCTCATACTGTACCCCCTGGCCCACTGTTTCTCATGTGTAGACACACACATATACACAAACACACGCACACGCACACGCACACACACACACTGGTCATTTCACTACACCCTCAGGCCCACTGTTTCTGTTGTGGGGAGAATAGGTTACATGTCTCATTCGTCACTGACTTTGTTTTAAAGCTCAAACACGCACACACACACACACACACACACACACACACACACACACACATGCTGTTCCGCTGTTCCACTCGCCCCCCATCTTAACCCTCCATGTCTATGTGGTACCCATAGTAACCAACTTCACCACATCCCTCAGGTCCCATTCCTTCACTGAAACCCCCCGCCCCCCCTACCCACACACACATACAGACCCCACTCAACAGGCACTGCACAGATCCACTAATCTCTGCATCATATGGATGTGCTAATCCAATGACTCACTGAGCTGAGAGGAGATTGAGGTGATTTAAAGAGCAGAGGTTTGAGAGCGACATCGGTGAACAAGCAGATATGTGCTCTCTTACAGCACAACACAGCAGTCGGGGTTAGGTTAGGAGGACGCCAGAGCAATCAATGTCTTATTCACTGCTGCGGCTCACTGGTTCACACATCCTTGCAGGCACCATGTGAATTGAACATCCTTGCAGGCACCATGTGAATTGAACATCCTTGCAGGCACCATGTGAATTGAACATCCTTGCAGGCGCCATGTGAATTGAATGTGTGAGGTGTTGGTTACAAGCAGGGAGGCAACTAACCTTTTCCTAACTGACTGAAAACCAGCAGTCTGACAGTGGATGTATGACAGGAACAAGGAGTGGTTGTGTGAACTATGGGTAGCCTAACCAGAGATATAAACACTTGTGTTGGCTCCCTGAGCCTTTGGCTCAATGGGATAACAGTCTGGGGTGGTTCAAATCCTGTGGGTCCCATATACAGCTACACTGTTCCTTCTCATCTGTAAGAATAGAATAATAAGAAGAAGAGTGTGTGGGAGAGACACCTGGTGATAGAGATGAAAGGATCCTCACAGGGAGAAGGCAGGTTTTGGCGTTTCCACGGAGATGAGAGAGGAGGGACGCCAGGTGTTGGGGAGAATCTGCCTAACGAGTAGAGAGCTCAATCTCCTCCTCTCTCCTATACTCTCTCTGACTCCTCTCCTCTCTCCTATCTTTGTACCTCTTCACTAGTCTCCTCTCTTTTTCTCTCC